>NC_090941.1:554528091-555192445 GCF_040938575.1 Ambystoma mexicanum | reverse complement strand
TGTGGCGGGCTGCATTGGTGGGAGACCAGCAGACCCGCATATGAAAAGGGAGCAGGGCTTAAGCACCCTTTTGAAGGATTTGATGTTTGTAACAACGTCTCGAGGTGAAGAGCAGCACCAGCAGAGGAAGCTACCAATGGAGCGAGAAGGGGGCGGATACAAGGGAGGACAGGAAACAGGAGAGTGTGGGTTATTCAGTGACGTCAAGGGAGGAACAGGAGAACCAAGAGACAAGGCCAAGAAAGGGTGAAGCAGAAGAGTATAGAGATTTACTGAAGTGAGCAAGGTGAGGTACTGGCTGGTGGGAGAGAGTGGCGCTGTAGATTGAGTGTGAATACAAGGTGTGTGAGTGAGTTTGATAGAGGGAGAGTAGGAATCAAAAGAAAGGGTGAAAGGAGGGTGCCTGAGGGGGAAGGCGTTGGTGGAGCGAGTAGTAGAATTGAGAGGGTATAAGTAGTAGTAGTGCCGAGAGGGGAGTAGTAGTAGAGTGATGAGAGTAGTAGCAGTGCTGAGAGGAGAATGGTAGTAAGGTTGAGAGGGGAATAGTGGTAGTGTGGAGGAGGGAGCAGTAGTAGAGAGGGGAGGAGTAGTGTTGTAGAGTTGTGAGAATAGTGCAAATAGTGGGGAGAGTAGTAGTGAGCTATAGCAAAGGTTGGGGCAGTTACTAGAGAGAGGAACATCAGAGGGACAGAGAAGGAATTATCAGGGAGAAAGAGGATTGACGGTGGGCAGAGTAGGAGGACGGAGATTAAGAGGAGCTAAGGGAGAGTGACAGCTAGATGTCTAGATGATTAGAGGACTAGTATTAGACCGAGTGGGACCTGAGTGTCTGAAAGGCACCACAAATCCAATCTAAGTCATCCCGGGGTTCTTAGAGCAAGGATCCCCTAGATTGTTCCCTGAGGAAGACTTAGATATAAGGTGTTTACTTTTCAGCTATCACTTTTATTAAGACAGGCTTTAGACAGTAGGGGTTACTGATCTCCAGTGACCAACCTGCGGTTGAGGGATGCCTGGGTTAGGGAGGGACTTCCCATTCCTACGTTAGACAGAGAGGGACGGAAATAAAAACCCTTGAACTGTCTGTTCTTGAGGCCATTTGTGACACATTCTTACCATAGAAACACACACAAACGGTTGGAACAAAAGGTGGTCGCAAAGATGTGTCTGGGGATGGAGAAACAATTAAGTTGCCGCTTAATGCTGCATACATGCTGGCTCCTAGCTAGTTGCCATTTCATGGGCTTTATAATCTAAAACTTTAAACCTGTTTATTTGCTGCCTGAAGCCACAGCATCTGCAGGTGCAAACCCTATGCAGTGCCGAGTTGACCAAGTGGGGGAGTGGCCAGGGCTTACATTACAATGCTTTCCTAAGTAATTCTGGACATACATACACACCCGATGAAGGGGAACAGCAATACATCTGAAAACATGAGTAGTTAAGATGGAAATACATAACCCAAAAGTCATCTACAAACACCTAAAATGCCACAACAGTTCTTACCTTAAATGGAAGGCAATACACATCTCTGGCCTGAAATCTGGAGCGAAGAGGAGGATCCAATGGATTGCCTTTGTATTTGGGCACCGGCAATCCCAAAGCTATTACTCGAAAGTCCTCACTGACTCGGACAATCTTCCATGCATCCATTTCATGCTTTGTATGCTCCTGGAAAATGACACCAACCATACCATGACAACACAATAATAAGACAGTCAAACGATGAACGTTAAGGTTTTAATCAGGTGGCTGCTGTTCGCAGTTACAAATAGTTCCACAAATCATTGACATGCATTGTAACCAGCATATAGCGAAATCAAACAAAAATAAAATTAACAAAGGTGTCAATCTCCTCGTTGTATATGTAAGACTGTGCCTCTAACTCTAATGCATTGTCGACCCACTACATCTTGTAAAAACAAAATAAGATGCAGCACTCAGTCCAGAGGGTGGAGATAAATATTTGTATTTTTTATTTTTATGTTGCTTATAAAGGGCTCGTGCCACTGGAGTTGTATCAAACCATATGGAGGTTGAGGAAATGTATGGGGTTAACAGCCATTTCTTACACCCCAAAATTACACCAGAGGGCATATTAATGTGGTTGTTTTCTTGGTAGAGTTTAAGAAATATATCTGTCATTTGCTCTGCCTAATGCCCATTTTGTTCAATGACTTTGTGGTACAAACACCAATCTTGCAATCGGTTCTGCGTGAATTTAACGCACTCGACAACTGTGTCTTCTCTTGTTGTTTGAGCTAGAATGCCCCTTGAAGTTGCACCACCCTTCACAGTGCCTCCCTTAAACATCTATGTTGGAACTGGTAAAGTTGCTTCTTGTTCCACTAGCTAGTGTTTTTTTTTTGCACAAGGGAGGTTCACATAGTTGGGTGGCTAACACGTTAAGCCTCAATGGGGCCCCCAAAAACAATCTCAAATAGGACATATCTTGTCACGTTCAACCACACACAAGAGAGTGAAAGGCGAATCGCCACCCCAGCATTTCCCCTCAGCAGAGTCTCCTCTGACTCTCATTACGGACTCCCATTTTAGAGGATATCAGAGGTTGAAATCTTTTCTGGAGGTTGCCAAAGTGAAATAATAGCAATTGGATGGGAGATGGGGAGCATTGACATTGAGCAATACCACAAAGATTGTAGCCTCAACGAAACACACTGGCAAAAGGACAGAAGCCATTGCAACGACAGGAACTGCAATACAGATTTCATAAACTGGAGCTAAAAGCAGCTCCTAGGTATCCAGCATTACCCAGCAAGCAGGGGCAGCCTCCAGGGAAGGAGCAAGTATGCTTTAAATGTTGTCTGGATTTGTCCTAATACTTTCCAGATGTTCCTGTCACTAAGTATGTCTGTATTGCACCAGTTTCCCTGGGGAGTCAAAAGTAGATGTGGGTGTCCAGCCAAAAGGCTCCCCATGGAACTAAATGGCTCCCAGCTCCCAACAATTTTGAACACAGAAATTAGTTCCAAGTACATAGGTTGAAAGGCTTCATAAGTGACCATTTCAATTAATGTATAATATTTTTTCTGTCGCAACTCCTCGACATGTGTTCATTATTATAGAAGCTCACCAATAGGCAACCTGGTGTTCCTATTGCTAGTCTGTTTTTGACTTTCTTAAATCATCAACCTTGTTAGACACAATAAGAATTTTTTTTTAAAAATGTAATCAACTTTAAGACATAAATTCATCATATTCCATGTAAAACACACAAGCGTGCCATAAACAACATACAGCCCTATGAAGTTGGAGTGTGCAATACAGTCTATTGACAACTTCACAAAAAGGTAACTCACAATAAAGCCGATCAATTAAATGATCAGGAGGTGACATGTAGCCCAATCCATGAAATCAAGTAATGCTCCATCTCCCCACTGCATGAATAAAATGAATAGTATTGCATACAGAATTTGAGATTGAACTTCCCTAAGGCTGGTGTGTGATAATATTCATGACACAGATCATACCTTTCCTTCACCAGACCTTAAAAAGTGTTCTTCCTCCTCCACAGAACCCCAGAAATCTTCTGTCAGGCAAGTTGCCAAACAAATACATAAAACAGTGCACCACCCAGCAGACCTTCTTCCATGCCCCCCTCACAAGGTTGTGCAATAACCACAAGAAAGCTGCCCATGTTTAATTCTATGGCCTGTGACCTCCACTCATCACCCTCTCCTGTAGTAATGATTCTTTAGTTGTCGCCCATTTGATACATTTAAAGCACTAGAACTCTGAGGTCAACGACACAGCATCTGGAACCCCACTGACAGTGATGATGATATTGTGGGTCCGATCTGAATACACTCAACTCCAGACCCATACACGCCCCTCCCCTAAGCACTGTGCATAATTACAAAATAGAAAGAAGAGCCCCATGGTCCACAGTATCAAAGGCTGCTTGGAGAAAAAGAAACAGCTAATCTGGTATTGCCACAATTAATCGCCCGCAGGATGTTTTTAATCATCTGGGGTGTGGCTGTCTTAGTGCCGCAAGAAGGCAGATATCAAATTGATCTAGTTTGAGGAGGGCAAATTGATCAATTCGGCTTTGAGGCTGATGGCAATCATCTTCTGAATTACATTCTATGGGGAAAAGAAGATTGGTAATGGTAATGGGAGGAAAGGTACACAGGACAGTACTGTAGGGGTTTTCTATTATCTAACAGTGTAGACATTAAAAAGACTTTCAAAAGAGATGGTAAAGTTCACTGCTAAAGGGTTCAAATGACAAACAAGTGAAGTGACCAGTGATTCGCTGTGGGACCTATAATGCTGTGATAGTAGAATGTATGTTTTAAGAATTTAAACACAGATAATATAATCAGATAACATTTGTGCAATTCAATTAAAAGTAGGAATGTTAGAAGTGAAGCTGGGGGAACAGTTAGAACTAGCATAAAAGATTATGAACTTAAACAGGTATCATAGGAGGTATCAAAGAGGCAGAACAACTTTTCTCAGGATACCAACTACCCGACAAGCTTACCAATAACACAAATAAGGAATCTCTCAAATCTTTATTTGAACAATTAGAATAACTCCAAAAAAAAGAGCCATCTAGATGGTGGGAAGTTAAAACAATGGAGCAATACCTCAGAGTCAACCGAATACCAAGAGCATCGCTAATCTATATATTTCCCTCCTTTGAGGCAGAGGACATGCAAGGATTTCAAGAGTGGGAAGAACTGCTAAGCAACACATCAAAAGAAATGATGATGCGTCTCATAAGCAATGCCAAAAAAGCCCATGATAAACTAACGAAGGAAATAGAACAAATAAAAGAAGACATAGAACAACTCAATCTTCCGGAAGCAACATTTAAAAACTACCAAACATTAGACAACTATATCCAATGGTTTTCAAAGGAACTCAAATTGAAAAAACAAAAAAAGTTTATAAGAGATTAAATGAATTACAAATTCAAAAGGATTTATCCTTTCCAGAACCAGCCACCAAGCAAAAATGATGTGCCAACCTCTCAGCAGAAAAACAACCCCCCAAAACCAGTACCATCTTCTGAAGCAGAATCCTAAAGCAACAAATAATTAGAACAACCCATACCTAGCACGACAAAAGAGCCAGAAATAGACAAAGGCAAGTCTATGGCTTTTTTAGAAGAATACAAAACTACCCAATTCTTCTCCTGAACTAAAACAACTCAGGGCCCGACAAACCCACAAACAGCACAAGGACAAGGAGAGGCCACAGGGGTCGGGACACAAGTACCAATATTATCCGCAAAAAGCGAAGGAGTCCAAACAAGATCGAAAAATCTAAAGAACTACAAAAAAAACATACTAGATAACCTTACAGATTTGGACCCCTCACCGGACCTAATAAGAGAACTAAACAAAAGGCTAAACGTTTGTCCTTCGCAACAACCTGACTATTTTACACTCAAAGCATACCTGTACCGCTTCTGCAGAAGGCTTACACTTAAGAAATACTTTGCCCAAAATCTAAAAACTAAGAAAAAAGTGGAGATGAACATCCCATCAGAATTAACAGTATCACATATTCAAGACACAGTTCAACTACTAAACATTGGAGAAGAATATGATATACATACCCTGGACACAGTTACTGAAGAAATGGCCATTCACACATACTTGAGTGAAGCAACTACTCTAAAACCTCAGTCCAAATGTATAAGTCACCTGACACAAGAAAATGTAATAGATTTATTATTTCAAGCAACCACGCAAGAAATAAGAAAAGATTACCTAACAGGAAAACCATCAAAAATTCGACATAACTTAACCTTCAAAGAAAAAAGAGAAATTGAAAAACTAAGCAAAAACAGAGACATAACTGTCAAAAAAGCTGACAAAGGCGGAAATATCGTCTTGATGAATACAAACGACTATTTACAAGCAGCAGAAGAACATCTCAACATGGAAAACTGCTATGAAATGCTTATCACCAATCCAACAACTGATTGAAGATTGAAATCTCATGACAATGCACTGGACAGACCTAAACCTACTAACGGATGACGAGCCTAGGTTTCATGACAAATCAAAACCCTATCTTGGGCACAATCTACTTTATACCTAAGATACATAAGCCCTACATCTCATTCCCAACTTTTTGACCTATCATAAACAGTATAGGATCCTTAACTGAGCCAATATCTAAATATATAGACACCTACCTACAGCCACTTGTGTCGAGGCTTGTATCCTATATCAAAGACACCAAGCATGTTATACAGCAGCTGGAAGCCATCAATTGGGAGATGAACTTTAGGCTAGTGACTCAAGATGTTTCATCTTTATACACAAACATACCTCACCATAAAGGCATAGAAGCTATCAACTACCTCCTGAAGACAAGGTCATTCTCATTCTATGATCACAACAACATGCTGCTAGAGATGATAAACTTTAAACTTAACAATAACATCTTTTTGTTCATTGGAAACACCTATGAGCAAAAACAAGGGACTGTGATGGGGGCAGAATGTGTGCCCTCTTACGCCAATCTTTATGTAGGCTTCTTCGAATGGAAACATGCCTGGCAACATGAAGCATTCAATACAGCAAACAATATCATCTATTGGGGTAGATATATTGATGATGTCCTCATAATCTGGAACAGAGATACAAATACCCTAACAAAATACTTTGACTACCTGAACAATAATCAATACAATTTGAACTTCACCATCAACCATAGTACGCAATCAATACACTTTTTGGGCCTCAAACTATATGTAAAGAATGGGAAAATATACACAATTATATGTCAAACCTACAGCTGGTAATACCATCTTACATGCCAACAGCAATCATCCAAAACATATTATAAGAAATATTCCATATGGTGAAATGTTAAGAATTAAACAAAATTGCACAGAATTGGAAAAATATGAAAGCAACATACAAGAATCAATACAAAAGTTCTTGGTACAAGGATACGACGATGGTGGACACCTACACAAAACCCATATTAAAACAGCTAAGAGATCAAGAGAAGAACTCCTCATGAACAAAGCGAGTACCACTGTACGTTTCAACAAAATCAGATTCATTACAAAATATTCAACTGATACCAAGCAAATCAAAAATATTCTTAACAAAAATTGGCACATTCTCAAAATGGATGCAGGCCTATCAGGCTATTTGGACGATCAAGTCAACATTACCTTTCAAAAATCTAAAAGCCTGCAAGACATCCTATGCCACTCACACTTTACTACTAAACCTAGTGGCAAAGGACTACCACAGCTATGGAACACAAATAGACTTAAAGGGGACTACAAGTGTGGCCAATGCATCAGTTGTCCATATATAGTGCGAATGGTAAAACGGAAACTCTCCTACCAAATGGCAAATTGCATAAAATCCAAGAAGTTATCAACTGTAATACAAAAAATGTGGTGTATGCCATTTAATGTATTTGCAACAAAATATATGTAGGTAGTACTACCAGAAAATTGAAGACTAGAATCCAAGAACACATCAGAACAATTACTAAAGAAGATGTTAGGTATCCTCTAGGGTACCACCACTTAACAGAGCACCAAGGAACAACCAAAAACAATATCAGATACTTTGGACTTGAAAAAATGAACCTCCCTTCTAGAGGAGGAAATATCGAAAAGATATTGAGAAAAAGAGAAGCATTTTGGATATGTATCCTTGACTCATGTTACAGTGGACTTGACATTGAAATAGAGATGATCAATCTGCTTTAATTTAGATCCTTTCTTTTCCCTTCTCCCTTCTTCTCCTTTTCGCCTTTTTCCTGAGAAAAGACAAGTACATAATGCGTAGTAATCTATGAGATACTAAATACACAATTTTGTACTACATGCCCCACTTTAACTAGCAGGAGGTAAAACTATGAAGGACCTATTGTAATGCTCACCTGGCTCCCACGGAGGCGCTGGTCTGGTCTGGGTTGCTATGACCTCTTCAAGCGTGATGCGCAGAATTCGGACCACCGATTGAACTGGACCCCCAAATCTTGCTTGTCTGGCCCGTAGGAATATCCTTCTGCAGATGAGAAAGGGGATTAACTGTCTGCTGAATAATGTGCTTGCTCCCCCCTTTCCCCCTTCGTTCTCCTCTGACTTCCTCCAAAACCCCCGGTTTAAGCTCACCTTATGGTTTGGAAGGATGAACTCTCCATCCTGCTTCTGGTGCAGGGGCGCGCGTTCGTCCAGTTACTTCACTGGTTTTAGAATGGCGTTGGCAAATCCACTTGACTTTACTGAGCGATACGCCGTAAGTATGAAGATGCAAAAGTTCAAGTGTGAGCCTCCTTTTATGTTGTCTTTTTCTGTCCTTTATTTCAGGTGCAGAACAAAGGCGATGCGTTGGGTTAAATTGCCGGGGTAAATCAGGTGAGTCGGTGATGAGGGCGACCCCTCTAAATGTCTTTATGATTCCCAGTAATGTCTTTTGTCCTTTCCCCATAGGGGCCGGGGTGCGGTACCTACCTTGCTCACCTTTTGTCTCTTCTTCTCTCCCTTAGGTGCGGTGCAGGGATGTGGCGACCGGCACTGAGAGCCGCGATGGAGCCGGGCGGCGTCTCGGGAACAGGTGAGTGAAGCGCGGCGCTGCAGCGAGCAACGCAGTGCTTTTAAATGGAAGTCTTCCTTCAGCAAAGCTGGCGTGAAGATTCCAGATGCAGGTAAGAAGGTTGAAATAGTTCTTGGTTTTCACCTTTCTCTTCTCTTATTCCCTTACAGGTGTTCCAGGTTCGAGGCGGGCGTGGCTGGAGTCCAGGTGCAGGAGCAGACACGGTGAGCGTTCAGCTGCTGGGATGCAGAACAACGCGAAGCACGTGTGGCTGTCCGGGTGTGGCTTAAATAGCCTTGGAAGAAGTTCCACAGCCCCACCTAAGTAACAAAATAGTTCCTTCAGAAAAATAGTCCCTCCTAAGCCTCATTTGGCTTGGTTCTTCATGCAGCATGATCTGCATCAGGTGATTGTGCAGCATGGTCTGCTTCAGGTAAGTGCACCAAACACTTCCCTTTATGAGCCTGGCGCCTATGGCGCCAGGACTGATGTCCAACATGAGCCTAGCGCCAACGGCGCCAGGACAGAGTCCAAAGAGCCCCTATAAAGGGCCGCTGGGCTTTTACCCGGGGGCGTGATGCCTGCTCCCGGGGGTGCTGGGCCTGGCCTGGTGCTCCGGGGGTAGGCATCATGACACCTAGACCCAGGGACCATAAAACACATGACTTCTTAAAGGGGTATGACCACCAGATTGTTAAATTATATTAAGCACAAGCGATCAGGAGCTACAATGCAAACTAGGGAAAAAGACTTCTGATCACCCCCAAAAAAATGATCAACCGTCTGAATACCCGCAGCAATAAAATGTAAACACAAAAAAAATATCGTAATCATGATGGTGGCTCTGCGATCACGTGATTAAAACATACGAGTGATCGTGAGTACACTGTCCACAAATTAGATAGTAAACCAAGCTAAAGAATGAAACTAGACCCGTGCATTAGACAATAGTAAAAAGTTAGAAGGAATATTGAGAATATCCAGAGAGAAGGGGAAATCGTATTAAGAAAGCCACGAGGGTTGAACACTGAGAAAATCCGGCAAAGTGGTAAATGCGAATCACAAAGCCTAAGGGCTGATAGGCCCACAAGCAGAGGAGGGGGCTGCCAGTGAGAATACCTGTCAAGGGTGTGAATACAAAATAGGAAACAGATGGCCTGAAGGGTCAGATAGCTCACGTCAAGCTAAGAACGCCAAGAACAGTAGTAGTTTTGGTAAGGATAACCCAGAGACTTATTGTGTTTGCCGAAGACAACAGTGTCCAGAACAACAACTATTCTGAGGTGGAGAAGAACAGTTTGAACTTTTAAGACACTTTGTAAACTGAGGTTCCGAGTAACCTTTTCCAGGAGAGGCTCTGAGAACTAAAGGCAGAAATGAGTGGGAGTCAGAAACCGGCAACCGAAAGCCTAAGTGCAGTGATTCTTAACTGACTTAGGCCACCCTATATTGCTTTGTTTTAGTGGTAAGGCAAGGATAGATTTGAATAGGTTTTTTGGACAGAGGACGGATTTTATGTGAGAATCAGGTCTTCTTGTCCGAGCTACCAAATTACCCATCGTATTCACTGAATCTAGTTCAATACTGTCTGTAGTCATCCAAAATCTCTCTATCCTTCTGAACGAGCTGGGGGGGATCCATGCACAACTCTGTTCGCTGAAGGCAAAGGAGATACTGCCGTGGCCAAGCGCCTGTATCAAGGAAATGTGGGGCCCATTGCAATCTGCTTAATTAAGTGCAGACCTGAACACAGCCATGCTCCAAACTGCTCGTGGAGTAAAATATCTGAATGCAGACTTTATTGAATGCAAAGTGGATCTTACAGAGACCAGCTAGGGTACCGCATCTGAGAAGCACTTATAACGACTCTGTATGGCAATCCCAACTACATATTTGCTATTTTTGGCTAAAGGGTGGGAATCCCACTACTGAGGACAAACAAGATCCAAGAACTTGTTCTATGGCACAGTGCTCATTCGGGATGGCCTACAACCACTTTTCTATCTGCGTCATACAGGAAGAGAAAGCACCATGTGCAGATCAGTCTGGTCTCCATCACAAAGACAGCCCAACCCTGACAGGCCAGACATTTGCTGGGCTCTTCTCCTCTGATAAGGAGTACCAACAGGAACCCCAAACATGTGTTTCTGTCTAGTTAGCGTTACCAAATTACTCAATATCACCTGTGCCCCAATCCCGACACATCCATGAGGTGAGACGGAAATGTAGCATCTGTCTCGGCCGAGAGAGAAAGGGGGCCATGTATGGATTACCCACTTACGGTTAACCACAAGTATTATGACAGGAACGATGGCTCAGCAGTGTGGGACACTATGAGCCGGATAACGAGTTTGGCAGTATTGCCACGTTTAATACATACCACCAAACTTAGTTAGCATAACCACATGTGGTCATTACTGGGTGCCAGAAAGGTCTGCATGATTCCAAGTCATCACATGTGGTAATCACTGCACCCAGTAATTAGAGCTTGCGTTAACCTCCACACAAAAGCAGGGGGGCTGGGGAGGGAAGGGTTTCGGTAACGAAACTCATCGTTAGGCTGAGTGGTGAATTGTAATTACAGGATGTTTTCACACTAACGACAACCTCACAATCAGGCCCTTATCCCAGAGGCATAATTGCTCACATGTGGAGGAAACCGAGCCAAGTGAGCAAACACCAAGTGCAGAAAAGAATGGACAGATTCTAGGCCTTGGAGTCTAAGAAAACGGATCCCCATAGAAATTACGAACCTGCGCACTGAGGTTACATGTCAGGGACAGCGAAATATTAACAAACAGGCATTTTTCTATACAGCACATGTGTACGAATCAGGAGAGACAAACTACCCAAACTTCGGCACATAAGCGCATTAAGCAAATTACCTCAGCCCCACTGTGTGACAGGCCCTACATGACTGACAGCAAAGACGCCTCCAAAATGGCATGTCTCCCTGTCGATGTTAGTAGTCTACACTGCCTAGGTGTCACTTTCTCATGGGGGGTGGGAGGCGACCGGGTAAGAAATAGAGTTTAAAGTATTGTACTCCCTATTGCGGGGAAGTTGGGAGCTAAAGGATGTTTCGCTTTGGCCATAAGGTGGCGCTTTAGCCTATATGTCAAAACGTATGCATTGGAGTACAGCGGGGCCTGGTTATTTACCTACCCATTGACTGCCCATCACCGTGCTAATCCCTATAACAATTCACACCCACTTCCTGCCTCTCCCTGCCCAAAACACATCCTCCATTTAGCTACCTTTATCAAGCCTTCAAATAAAACTTTGCACTCAAACTGTCTGCCCGGGTGTTTCAAGTTAGTCTTCTGAGAGCAAATTGTTTAATTGGTGCTTTACACGGGATCTATGCGATTACTGCGAGAAATAAAAAAAATGACGGAGACAAAAATGTCGACTTTGTTTTCTTTCTTTTGTGACCTTTGAATGCAATTATATGCGGAGGGAGACCCCTGCACCACCCTCATACTACCCCGACATTATTTATTACCCTAACCCACCCGCCATATATAATTACATTGAAATGCACCGTAAAAAATTCGGTATTTTCTCGTCACATTTTGTGCCGTGAAGTAATGGGGTGATACCCAGTAAACACGGTACTGGTGTAATAAAAATGTCTTAACCAGATCTGCCTTCAGCCACTTGATTTGTCAGCCGTATGCAAATCCTTCATTGAAGTCCTGTTAAAAACAAGCACTGGTAACACCAACAGTTATGACTTGTGTATAGGTATTAGTTGGTCATTTGCCAGGCACTACTATCATATGCTCAGGTATGTGCAGCATTTTCCAGCTGCTACCATTAATGGCTGGTTAGTACCATTACGGCAATGCCTGGCAAATGCCTTCCACCATGTCTACACAAAAGCCCAAACTGTTGACATTGCCAATGCTTGTTTTAGGGTGCGAAGATGTAGGGCTCGTTCCCGGCAGGGGTATTTTTAGGTAAGTAAAAATATATTTATATTTTTTAAAATAGGTGTTTTTCTTGTAATAATCTTTCGCTGTAGCGAACATTTCCCATAAATACATTTTATGATGTTGGTGATCTTCCCATCAGGTAGCACTATTTCATCGTTTCTTAAACGCTCCTACCTATCTAACCCTGCCCATCATTCTATGTTCATCCTTTGCCTACCCTCTGCCCCTTCCTCAGTTTTCTTCAAAGATACTTTGGAGCTCATTTTGATAAAATTGGTAATCGGGTGGCAGGGACCCGTTACATTACACTTTTGGTCATTTGCACGGCAGGGTAAAGGGCAAAAGGCTGCCTACAAGCACGTATGCCGCCTTTTGCTCTTCACATTTGCACTCCGCCAGGCAAAGTGAGTAAACGCTACCTGGCATGCTGGCATGCCTGGCAACATTTACTTTTAATTGTCAGCTGCGCTTGTCATGCCCGCATGTAGGACAGCATTTAATTATCATTGTGAACACTGCTTAACATGAGCGCTCATTGTAAGCATTGTTTAAAATGTTTTAAAAACACTGTCCAACAGGTAAGCATGTAGGACAGTGTTGATTTGTATTTGTAAATGCTGCCTGTAAAGAGAACAAGGCAGGCAGCGTTTACAATGGATCTGTATGGGTTCGCCTGCTTTATGCAGAAGCATAAGCAGGCGGGCCCCTTAGCAATCGTCAGCATTTGCACCGGCAAGTAAATTCATGCCCGCACAAACGCTGCAGAGGAAGGAGGTGGCAGAAACACAAGTTCCGTTCCGCTGCTCCTCTCTGCCATACAAATGATTGAAAATGGGGGAAACTTTAAAGGCAGGCGTAAAAGCCTTACACAAGGTTACGCTCCCACTGAACACAGGCCTCTTTTTGTGAGCCTCAGAAGGATGGAACACTGAGATGGCCCTGCCAGAATCTGAACATACACAAGCAGGGCACACAGAGCTCATCACAGACCTATGGAGATCTACATCGATCTGTACCTGGTCTTCCACACAGAGCTCAAGGAATGCGCTCGAAACTCGGCGGGCTCATTGCATGCAAATGCATGGTTGGTTTCTATATCATTCTGTCCTGGTGCATAGAGACTTTCACAGCAGCACTTAGTGGCCTGAACATGGATGCACTGCTCGATCTCATCCAACATTACATGGACAAATATTCTCAGAAATACGCTACTGCTCGCCATTACAGTCCCCATTTCCTTACCTGCTCTCTAAGCCCATCGATCAGAGACTGTCATAGAAATCCCCAACTACAGTGTTATTCGAGACTTAACATTGGAAGAGTTATGTCATGTCTATCCACATCATGCTGTAGTCCGCAGCAGAACCCTGTGCGCGCAAGGGTAAATGGCACCAATGAAATAAATGTGAACTCTGGGTCTTCATGGACAGAAACCTGGAACAAACGTGTGTTCCTTCCTTAAGAATCAATTGCAAAATCCCCTCCACTCTACATTTCATGAAACAACAGAAACCAACAGTGATCTTTTTTCAATATCCAATGTACCCTTAAACCTCGTCAACTAAAATTTCGATTTAACAAGTGACAAATAGATTTCAATCAGCTAATAATAGCGTGCAGGACTGCCCTGGGGGAGGTGGGCAATTAGATTGTGTTATCTAATTAGCAAGGTGCACAAGGAGGCATGTTCTCCGTAACCTCAATCAATTCTATCTAATGAATTAAAATAGATCTACCCATTCTGCTCCTCAGATGCAACTAAATTAAAAACACATCTTGTTCTATTACATTTTAATTGAATTGCAGCCAATTATACACTTCAATGAAACCAGATCATTTTAGGCCTGAATTAGATACTACTTTGGGATTAGAGCAGTTCTCCGAGAGGTCTGTGCATTAAAAAGCCCAAACCTAGTTATACGAAGATCACAAAAAATGATGCCTTTCTGCATTGTGGCCTGGAAGAGCGATGCAATACATCTGCATTATTTTTCTCAATCTACACCTTCACCTGAACCAAATTAGTTTGTGACCGTGGCCATGTTATATGCTGCATGTCACCGGTCAAAAATAATGTATGACGATGTGGTAATATCAAAAACAACAGTCTTGCAAACAGAATGGAAGAGTTACATCCAAACACCACATTACGTTATATTGTGGTATAGAGTTCAGAATTGTATGGCAATGCCACCAATTACAGAATCCATTGAAGACCACTTATGCGTCACCATCCTCACATCATAGACCATAGACTTCAGGCACTCTAAATGTATTTAGGTAAGATGTTGCCTTAGGCTAGGCAGGGCTCTTTGTTGGCAGTGATGGCTATTAACTAAAGACAAAATGGTACTATTGTTTATGGAGACTGTTTTTCCTTTGCCTTTCTGGGCATGCAGTTACAGAATGGTTAAATGGGCTGTGCCCGGTTATTTGCAAATAGCAAGCAGACGCATGAATGGGCAGGTAGGCCAGGCACAGTAACAGAATATGAAGCAACCGTGCCGTTAAGAAGAGACGCCACGTCAGATCCAAGGTAAACTCCTATATTCCCATGTTCCAAAAGGTAAGTCCAACAACATGTAAGAGCCTAGCAACACTGGACCAGCCACACCTCACCAAGCTCTACTTCCAACTGCCACTTTAGAAAAACTCACCCAGGCCCCACTGGCATTCCATGCACACATCCAAGCAATCTGGCAGTCTCCACACCTGCCACAAACACTCAACCTAAGTACTTCCATTCTGGCAAGTAGACTACATCTCAACCTCTGCACCTGCCACACACATTCAACCAAAGTGCTTCCATTCTGGAAAGTAGACTACATCTCAACCTCTTTACCCTCTTCCCTATAGCCATATTTTTCTATAGATTGAAATAAGAGGCAATCTCTTTAAAAACATCAAGTTAAACTGTTCATCCACTTGAACTTGCCAATTATTTGGATGAATACTTAAAATCTTTGATTGGGTGAGTTAAGCAATACACTTATATTTTCTTTATTTACACATGAAAAACAACAAACTATAAAATGTCCTATTAGGTTGTATTTCAAAAACGTAATTTTGGTTTTCTCTTTCTTTTAGAACATATTTTCCTCTCCTGATGAACCATTGTTATTTACAATGGGGAAACACGTGTCGAGAGAGACACAGCAAGGCATAGAAATTCCCTAAAACACTAAGGACTAATATTAACCAATTTTGGAGAGCTAATAATTAAAAGGTGTGGAGCTAACACCTCATATTAATTTGTATCAAGAATCAAGCACCCTATGTGGAAATCTCACATCAATCTGTATGAAGGAACTGTGAACAATTAATGTGGAAATATTAATTTGTATCAAGAATCAAACAACCTATGTGGACATCTCACATTAATCAATATAAAGGAACTGTGAACAATTAATGTGGAAATTGTAAGGTGTGAAGATAACACCCAATTGGAATATTCTTTTTTGTTCATCCTATCTTATATTGTTAAAAATAAAAATAAAAAACGGACTCACCCTTGAATACATTTTTGAAAAAGGTTGGCGCATGTGAGTAACCTCTCTAAATCCCCTCTTTTTCAACCTCTGCACCTGCCACAAACATTCAAACAAAGCACGCTCAGATTACCAGGGCCCAAAATACAGAATATCGAGTCAACATCCGACATCAAACTTAGCTCAGCACCCTTTCACATAGAGCCATAGACCTTGCTCCCCTCATACAATATCTGGCCAACACAAAGCACAGGGATAGCACAGTGCGAATAACTACAACAAAATAATAGGAAAATGAACTGCACACGCATCGGAGAGGTGCAACAAAAAGCCCAATCACAAAAACTAATGTGATCGTCTTACAACCCTAGTACAGTTTGGGACACACTACTACTAACACAACCACACAACAATGCCACCGGTACCTCCAGATCTTAACCAACAAAAGTAGACCATCCCAAAGAAAGCCCTGATCACAAACTCCTGTGACCAGTGCAAGATGTTTACTAGCAACAGTACAATAATCCCAAAACAGATGAACTAGCACACATGGCACCTCTACCCACAGCCACACCTACCTGAATACCACGACATGGCACCTGTACCCATAACCATCCATTACCCTACACCAACCAAATTCCACACACCAAACAATGAATATTCCCCAGTGTGACAAACCGTAACACACACACACACACCTGATCCCATAACCACAATACACTTTCTGGATCTGCGCAGCATCCACAGGATGGCGGCATATCTGTGCAGAGACCTGCCACCTCAACAGTACTAACCACACACGCATCCCAAAGATCCCAACAATGCAAAACAGAACATTAAACAAGGTACAACCAGAAAACCACATATAATGCGATGTGAAAAGCGATGGACTTCCCAGAGCCTTCATCTCCGACCGATCAATGAAGATTCCCTGGCGTCCTCATGTCCAAACAAAATACGTAATGACCTCCCTGCACCCTCATGTCCAAATCTGCAGATACAAGCAACGTGTCCCGACATTTTCCTGTGCGTACATCTTGCACCCTCCAGATCCATGACACAATGTAAAACCCACCAGCATGCAAAGCCAAATGCACGTTAACTTCCCATGCATACCCCGCAGCTCTTGATAAAGAGATGAAAACCAACATGTACCAACATTACCTAAATCAAGCCCTAGGCTCCTGACCTTAAGCCACACCACAAATACAATGGCATGAATAAATGCAGGAGTCCCCACCCAAACATTAAGCACCATAAACCTTTTATAGGCATAACGCCCCCTGCCCCTTCCTCAGACGCCACCACATGCAACACACGCAGAGCATTATAAAGGCCACCGGCCCCTCCCCACACAAACATCAATCGTATTCTTCCTCATGCATGCTGAGGCGGCCAATCCTCAGATAAAAAAGCCCCTAAGTCAGAATCAAGTGTTAACATAAAAATGTTTTTATTAATTTTGCATACAACAAAACACACAATAACAAACAGCAATTTAACGGATCGTATACTTCAGATTGCTTCATACTGTTCCTGCATAACTCCCAGACCCCCCGCCCCCCAAAATGCCTGTTCATTAGTCTCACTTTTATTTATACTACCACACTGCCCCCGATTTAATCTTGTATGTCTTGGGTAGCGCCAGCACTCTCGGGTTGGTTAAACAATGTCACTGTCAGGGCGATCCATTGGAGAATGTCTATTCCCAGTTCCTGTCTCTGTTCCCCCAGTGCCTTCTCCCACACTCCGGTTTCTGCCGTTGACCACTTTCTCAGGTCTTCCCACCATCTATCAATGCTTGGCTCCTTAGTGTCTTTCCGCTGCATGGCTATACTGCATTTGGCAGTATGTAGAATAAATCTTTGAGTTTCACCATTGATTTCTGTTTCTTGCTTTTCTTAAACATTGCCAACATGCAAGCCTCTGGGGTTTGGATATCTAGGTGTATACCCCCTTGAGCAACTTTACTCGCCACCCTCCTCCAAAAGGCCTGCACCACACAACATCCCCCAAAAATGTGTATCAATCCCGCATTCTCTTCATTGCATTTGGGACAAGCCTGCTTCCCCGCCCCTTTGAATTTCGCAATTCGAAGGCTATCCTTTGAATTTCGCAAGTGCAGCTGGTCTGGTGTCAGATAAGCGCGTTGTGTGATATAAAATTGAATTATCTGCAGCCTGGCATTTCTAGGGACTTTTATTGTGATATAGGGCTATCCTTTGCAACTCTGCATCTTCAAATATTCTCCCCAAGTCTTCCTCCCATCTATTCCTGCATTTCAACTTTACTGCGGTCTATCAATACCTCATAAATTCTGAAAATAGCGTGCCCACCCCTGAGATGTTTATGGGTGTTTCCGTGTCCTCACACTCTATGGTCTCGCCTGTCTCTTATTGTATATATCATGGTCCTGTGTAGCAGGAACTGCCCCTCATGTATATTCAAAGCCTCTCTAAGCTCCATAAAGTCTAGCAACCTGTTATCGTTCCTCAAGTCCTCTATCGTCGCAATCCTGCATGCCTCCCAGTGAGTTCTCACTCTCGTTCTATGGCCATGTATGTCTGCCACCACCGCCAAGGGTGTTTGTGGCGATATAGGGTCACCCAGTCCCATGGTTCTGCAGGTCCTCCTCCATATCTGTATTTCCGACACTATGTGGGGATGGCTATACCGCTCTCTTGGGGCAGTCCAAATCAGGTCCCTGACGAGTAGTCTGTTCATGTAACGCTCACCTGATTCTCGCAGAGGCGCCGGTCTTGACTGGGCGACTACCGTATCTTCAAAAGTGATGTGCACCACCCGGTTGGCTCTTTGGGCTGGACCTCTGTGCACTGTATGCCTGACTCAAAGAGTAAGATGCCTGCAGATAGAAAATATGGGATTAATGAACTGGGGTTATTGGGGTGTCCCTATCTCTTTCCTTTTCTCCTCTCCTGTAGAACCCCAAAGGTTAACGCTCTCACCTTAGGTAACTGAACGCCGAGCTCTCCATCTGCCTCGGGGCAGGGTGCTGTAACCGGTTTCTTCACTGGATAGGTAGCGCAGGCCTCTTGACTTCAGAGGACTGCTGTCCGTCGTTTACTTCACGAACGGTGAGTTCCGAATATTTCAAATGTCTTTAAAAGTCTTTTGTAATGCTGTCTCTTATTTTGCAGGGTTCCGGCGATGGCGGTTGACTGGCTGAAGTGAGTTGAGGATGGACCCGTATGCGGAATAGAAGCGCCTGGAAGCGCGTAAGTAAGCGCTTGTTGCTTGCTTCACGATGCGCACTAACTGTCCTTTTATTTTGCAGGTACCATTTCGGAGCTGCTGAAGGATGCCGGAATGCCCACTGAGTTCGGCGTGGATGGAGTAATGGCACGTGAGTATTGAACGTTACCCAATGTCTTTAAACGTACCTTCTTTTGTCTTACAGATGCGGGATGCAGCGCCGAAGGCCTCCGGAGCGTGCAAAGAGTTGGTAAGCTTTTGTCTTTCAGATACCGGAATGCAGTGCGATGACCTCCGGAGCGCGTGAAGAGTAGGTAAGCCTTTGTATTTCAGATGCAGGAATGCTGCGCGAGGCGTTGATGACAGCCGATGGACCAGGTAAGAGTGCGCTGTCACTGAAGACCATAGTGCTAACCTGTTCTTTCTTGTCTTTATAGATGTTGCTGAAGACTGGATTCAGGATGGTAAGCCTTTTTCCTTTAGGCCCAGGATCAGATGCAGAAGACACAATGAGCGTTCTGCTGCAGAGGATGCAGAATAACACAAAGCAAGATTCATCCATCGGGTGTGGTTTAAATAGCCTCCTGTAGTGCTTAGGTGTCTCCTTCCACAGCCACGCCTAGGTAAGAAAAGAGTTCCTGCTTTCCAGAAGAGTTCCAGTGTTCTGAACCTAGGGAGTGGCTCCTGCCCCACCCAACAGGAAAAGTAGTCCCAAACAGAAGAGGATCAGGGGTTCAACTGGCAGGTAAGTAAGCAGCATGGTCTGCTGCAGGTAAGTCCACCCAAGCATTATGAGCCCGGCGCTTGCAGCGCTGGGACTGGGCATATTTATGAGCCTGGCGCCACTGGCGCCAGGACAGGGTCCAAAAGGTCCCAATTGGGACTGGCTGGCATTCGGAACCTGGGTTATGGGTCTGCTTCCAAGGGAGTTGGGTAAGTCCTGGCCTTTTGGAAGCAGAGATCATGACAGTTCAATGCTGGTTGTAGGAGAATAGTATCCCCATTAGGGTCATCCACCATCCACCACACAACATACTGTAGCTGGCACGCCAGAAAGTGTGCATATGGCCTTTGTATTACATTTAATGCAACTCAATGCCTACCCCCCTGCCACAGAAAGCCTCTGCATGTTTTGTCTAGCTCTGTGAAGAATCTTTTAGGAATATTGTAAGGCACATTTCTGAAAGAGTGCATAAGTCCTGGCAATGCCACCATTTTCAACAGCGCTGCTCTACCTGCCATTGACAGAAGAAGCTTACTCCAGAACTCCATTGATTTATCCAAACCCTCATTGGCCCGATCCGTGTTAGATTTATGTTCAAGTTTAGGCTTATGATGTTATGATGTATGTTCAGCCCTAGATATCTGAAGGAGTCCTTACTCCACGGTAAAGGTAGGACCGGCAGTTCTGCTTCAGTAAGGATCGCCATCCCTGCCAATGGGAACAGACACAATTTACTCTTATTTATTCGGATCCCCGTCAGTGTACTGATGTTATTCAACACCCCCAACACGTATGGTAGGTTCACATCCGGGTCCCTAAGGTAGAGCAACATATCATCTGCGTACATTGACACTATGTGCCGCATCCCATCTATTTCTATACCAACATCACTATATTCCTGTTTCAGGAACGCTGCAATCAGTTCAGCAGCAAGTACGTATAGCATAGGGGACAGGGGGCATCCCTGTCGCATCCTTTTATGTAGCTCCCATTTGTCAGACAACATGGATTCTGTCCTGACCCTGGCCGTGTGTATATTAATTTCACCCACTTCATGTAGTTCGGGCCTATTCCCATTTTTACCATGGTAACATATAACCAGTCCCAATGAACAGAATCAAACGCCATGGTGGCATCCAATGAGGCCACCGCGTATTGATCAGCTCTGTCTATCGTGCAATGAATGACATGATGCAATCGCCTCAGATTCCCAGCAATACTCCACCCGGGACACATCCAGTCTGGTCTTGATTGACTAGGTTTGGTATTACTCTCCCAAGTCTGTTCGCCAGGAGTGCCGCAAGGATCTTACTATCCTGGTTTAATAAGAATAGCCGTCTGTAAGAATTATGATCTGTGTCTTCCTTGTTTGGTTTGAGGAGCGGGATTATAACTGCTTCCCGCATACTTTCTGGAAGGAAACCCAGTTCATATCCTTCGTTGTATACCTTGGCAAGAATTGGCGCAAACGTACCCACGTAAGCCTTATAAAACTCTCCTGGTAGCTCATCCATACCAGGGGCTTTGCCCGAGGGCAATGTTCTAATTGCGGCTATAACTTCTTCCGCAGCTATGGGCTATGTCCCTTTGTTGTCCCTCTAGACTCGTCAGGGTAATAAGATCTAGGGCATCTTGTAGCTCTTCATCTCGCGCAACACGTGGGTCAGTGTATAACTCCTTGTAATATTCTGCAAAGACGCTGTTAATAGCTGCTTGTGTGCATATCACCTCGTGATCTGCATTTTGGATAGTATCTATCGGAGATCTTACCTGTCTGTTTTTATATAGCCAAGGCAACATCTGCCCATGTTTATCACCTTGCGTATGACTTCTTTCCAGATATCTCGCGTAGCTACACTTACCCAGCTTATCCCAATGTGTTATACACATCTGCCTCAATCTGATTTCCTCATCTACCTGTTCATCACTGGCTGCACCCCGTCGGTCCAACTCCAATAATTTCCTCTCTGCGTCATTCAATTCTGTCGGGATGGCTTTCTGTACTCCCCGTGCTGTGGCTATCATCTCCTCTAATCACCACTTTATACGTTTCCCAGATCGAGCCCACCTGTTTTACACTGCCCTCAGAGACGTAACGCAGAGATGTCGCATCGTATTCGATCCACCACTCGCAGATTTTCCCTGACAGTATGCCTGGCAGCGCTCCCAACTAGCACCGCTACTCACAAGGACCTTAATGCAGCTTAGCGGCCTAAGCCATCCTCTCGTAGGCCCTCAGCAGGGCTCAGCTGGCGTCATCCGCAGGTGTGGCATCCAAGGACTGCGCTGCAACTGCCGACCACCCCCTTGGCACAACTTGGCATCGCCGGTTGCACCAAAATGGTACCAGTGACCTTCCAGCCAGCATATCTCCATCTGGTTGCAGTCATCGACTCCCTTCCGTTCCTCTTTGGGGTGTGTATGTGTCCTTGTGGGGCAGTGGCTGTAACATTTAATTGCTGCTCGCCCATCACAACTTCTTTATTCCAGTCCTGTCCTTTTCCTAAACAATAGACCACCTTGTTGCCAATGAAGTAATCATGGGGTTAGGAAAGCACATCATGTCAGATTGAAAGCAAGTAAGTTCCTTTACTCCCATGTTCCAGAAGATAAGTCCAACACCATGTAAGGAAGAAAGTTTGAGCACAGCAACACTGGACCATCCACACCTCACCAAGCTCCTTCCAACTGCCACTCTAGGAACACTCACCCAGGCTCCACTGACATTGCATTCTGACATTCCATACACACATCCAAGCAATCTGGCAAGCAGACTGTTAAACAATACTTTCCTGTGTGTGCCGAAGCTGTGACTAAGACAGATCATCAGAAAGGTACTGATGTCACAGACCAGGACCCTCGAAAATGCAATAAAAAGACAACACATTGATGCAGTGAAAAAGAATCAGGATAACAAAGGTGCGAGACTCACCAAGCGTGGTCACTGATTCAGTGGTAAAGAGGAAGGCACAGTCTTTGAGTAGCAGAAATAAAGTGGAGGGTAACATGAAGGTATATTTAGTGCCAAGAAGCCATACAATGACACAGCGTGGTAATACAATGGGAAGCCTGAGGTAGGTAAGGAGAAACCAATGCAAGTCTGAAGTACTGGTTAGTTGATAATCCAAAAGCTCAACTCATGATAAAAGGGACTGGGGTTCCAGTCTGGAAACGATCACAGGTCAAAAACTGGGAAGAGGGATTACCAAGCATCTGAGCAGGAGGGACAAAAAGAATGCAGGTGACCCTTACAGAATCAGAACCAGAAAGACAAAAATAAATCCAGAATTCCAGGAGTAAAGCCAAAACAAACAGGTCTGTAGGCAAACAGGATTAGAAACAGGAATCAGAAGGAACATCCTCCCAAAGCTAGCAACTGGAAGAATTGTGAAGTAAAGAGGATGTAGATTGTGTTTATAAACCCTTACCATTGTAACTTTCGGCATGATGGTAGAATCATTTGGTTTCTCAGAGTTGTGATCCCTTATTTAGGGGTGCAAGCAGATTACCGGATAGGAAGAAGAAGGAGCAACGGCAGGGACCAGTCAACTGTCCCCTGTAGGGGGATACGTTTTTTCTGTTTGTGGTCTAGATACCGCAACCCTGGTAGCCTGAGGCACAAAAGGTTGTGCTAGCTGGAGCCTACAAAAGATAAGGGAGGGTGCAGGGAGGACAGTGTAGGGATGCCGTGGAGCAGGGAGCAGTGTTTGGGTCCCCTGAAAGGGAGAGAGGCGAGAAGAAAAGGCCTTCCCAGCCTGGAATCCGCAAGGTCAGCATTTTGTTCACAAGTAACTGAGAGGAAAATGAAACATGAAATGTGAGTCAAGCAGGTCAAAACCTGTGCCTGACCACATACAATGTAAACAATAGCAGAACGCATCTAGAAGTGGGAGCTAGAACTACACCATTCTTTTTGCTGCAAAGCTACTATGAGGTAACGCCATAGGTTTATCTAGCAGCACAAAGATGCTGGGAGGAGGGCCAGGGATAAGAAGCCAGTCTGAATAGTCACCTACAGAAGGCCCTATGGGGCAAAACACAGCCCCCTTCAAGTGGGTGGGTAAGATCCTGAGGGAGACCACAGACTGCAATGAAAGTGCACTCCTAGCTCTTTGGAACCTGCCCCATATACCTAATTCCTCCCCTAACGAGCTTGTCGGGATGTGGAGTCAGTGCAGATAACACACTGCCAATGCCCCATCATCAGAGTGCACAAATAGAGACTATGGTAATCTGAATTCCTAAGCCGCAGGAATCCTTGTTTGAATGCCTCATTTTACAAAGGGCTAGTAGAGATTGAAAACTCCAAGCCCCTGTTGTAGATCAGAATCAGAAGACAGGCAGTGTCGCATTTTGGATGAATGTTTCTTCATTATAAATCACATGGTCTAAGCTGTTCCTAAACCTAAGATTCTCTGCCCTACTCTATAAAGGAAAACATAAAAGGGTGCTTGTCAGGATGTCTTGCGAAACAAGAAAATTCCTCAGTCCAGAACCCTATGCTAGCCTGAGTTCTCTCCCTACCACTATAAAAGAAAAACATACATTCAACAAAAAAAACATTTAAGGTCCTGGCTCAAGCCAAAGAAGGATGGTTGGTTTCTGACCCGCACCCTGGTGTATCTGTATCAATAGGGACTCCTCGCCCCGAGGCACAGTGCAAGCAAGTACACTTAACGTCTCTTCAAACTTTCTCTACTCCGGACAGTTCAGCAAGTACAAATAATGTCTCTTGTCCTCTCTCTCACTTGGGGACCTGTACCCACTCTGAGTGTTTTTCTTGTTTTCCCTACCAAGAAACCGGGGCAGTTCTTGGTCTTTACCCTGCCTTGAGGTTTTGTTCCTCTCACCTCCCCTTGGGATCCATTTTCTCTCACCCCACCTTGAGGTCTGGTTTCTCTCACCCTGCATTAGGGTATGGTTTCTCTGACCGCGCTGTGGGGTCTCGTTTCTCTTACTCCGCCTTGGTCTTGTTTCTCTCACCTCGCCTTGGGGTCTTGTTTCCCTCATCCAGCCTTGCTGTGTGCTTTCTTTCCACCCACCTTGGTGTTTCGTTTCACCCCACCATGGGGCCTTTTTTCTCTTACCCCTTTTTGGGGTCTAATTTCTCTCACCTGCCTTGGGATCTGGTTGGGGCTTGACGTCCTCCTGCCAGTTCCCTGTACTCTCCACATACCTTTGGTCTCCAGGCGGTGCTCCTCTGGAGAGTAGGTGAGTGTGGCCAATGCAGCACCGCTTCTTTTGCTTCCCAATGGTGTTCCGCTTCCGGCAGAGCTTGTCCCCCTCTTCCCGCTGGTTTCCGTCTGGACTTTGGCACTGTCATCTCTGTATGTCGTTTGTCTGCTTCTGGGGCGGGGTTTGCTCCTTGATACTCTTCTGGGCCGATCACTTTTCATTCCCGGGAAGATCTGTTAGCGTTCGGAGGGCGTGGACGCGTCTGGGTCTGCCACAGCTGGCTCAAATTTCTGTACCACACCTCCCAGGAGAAGGTCTCTGGGCCTCTTTAGCTCTGTGGGTTTCTCTTCTTTGCCTTTCCACTTCTGATTGGCTTTTCATCACTCCCTCTGTTAGGGGGTGGGATTATCCACTGTTCTCTCGTTCCAGGAGAGTACAGAGGGTCAGAAATCATGCCAGCCATTCACACAGGGAGTTCCCAGTTATCATGTAGCTGAACTCCCATATAGCCAACAAAGATATTGGGATCTTGAGCTAAGGAAGGATAACCTATATCCCTATCTAGGGATTTCCTGCGGAGGGTGGGTCACCCACCATGGGATCCCACTTTCCCTGTTCCCTAGGGGGTGTTAAGCTTAGCGTGTTCACCAGCCTAGTGCGAAACCAGGATTGAATTTAGGAACATAGCTGACCCTCAGTCATTTCAAATAGGTTTAAAAGAAATCTTCTTTTGTACATGCTACTTAATTGGCATGTTGAGTTATGTTGGGCTTTTAAAATTATTAGAAAAAAGGGAGCCACTAACTACAAGAACTCAATAACGTAACATTGGAATTCTTAAATTTCTGCCAGATGTAGCACTGAAACCCTTTGGTGTCCTCGTTTTAACAGTGGTGCACACGATAGCCTGAAAGCCGGGGTATTCAAGCATTTGCAGTCTGAAGACTGTAGTACAAGTGCCTATTGATTGTATAGTTACATCATTGAAGGTCTCCTCTGCCTGTAAACAGATATTTGATTTCCTTGGTGTGCTGCTCCCAGATTGCCTCACACGTGGATCCTCGCCCGTTGAATCCCTCCCACCAACTGTCTCTGTGCTGCTTCCCTCACTGAATCAGATTTACAGCCACAACTTTTGCCCCATCTTTTTCTGCTTAATAGATGGCTACAACCCATACTCCGCTCCCTCTGCTGCCGCACAACCCCCACATGCATCCATCACTTGTCACTCCAATGACCCGTTCCCTTTGTCACCACTCATTGAGCAGGTTCATCCTTCATGCCCCTCTTCATTCACCACGGCAACACCACCGGCCACCAGTCACTTTTCCTGCCCCCTCTTACGTTTACCACCACCGTTGCCTGCACTGCCTCTCCTGGTCTCTACACTGTGTCCCAGTTCTGTACCTCCTCAGCCCATCTGACACATGCTGCCCTGCAGCACTTGCACCATGGGGCACATCTGGTGCAAGATGCTGTGTAACAGCCCATTGCCATACCCCTCAACAATTTCAATGGAAAGTGAGAACAGGCTTCATTTGTCACCCCGTTCGATGTGTGCAACATTCCAGGAGTCCTTTTCTCAGTGCTGCAAAAAATGGCAGCGCTCTGAATGGGATGAGCAGGGATTTGATGAATCTCACTGCAATTAATATGGGAAGTAAACCCTTGTTAGCTGTAGCAATATAGGCTTCATTTGTGGTTACACTGTAGTAGGGGAGCAGTCCAGAGTCATAGTGCTATAGAATTGAAGCCTTTAATGTTTATAAGCTGGGTAGGAGGAAGGCCCAACAGAACAGACAAGAGAAAAGTACAGCTGAACACCTATGTTATAAACAAGCCAGAGTTGGTCGGGAGAACTCCTATAGGCCCCTAGGGGATTGACTGAAAATAGGTGACTGTACTAAAATGTGTCAGGATGGATAACAAAGGGGTATTGTCAGATCTCAACTGAAAGATACGGCTCGCCCATTTTCCCCTCCCAAAGATAGGTATAACAACATGTAGGGGAGCAGTGGGCCTGCAGAAATTCCTGGTCTAATCTAATACACAGTCTTGGTGATCGGTCACCCGTTAGCTTACTGGGTCAAAAGTCACAGTCTCAGAGTTATAGGGCACAGCTCCCTTTTTGTCCTCCCCTTTTGTCTTCTCAGTCCTAGAATAGACAGCCCAGTTTGCTTCTTAGCAACCCAGCTATATTACACCCTGCTTGCTTCTTGAAAAACCCAGAAATATAGTGCCCTGCTTGCTTCTTGACAAGCCTACCAGCAAGTATGTCTTTCCTCTTGCTTTAGGGTACATGTTTGGCTCAGATAGTTACCCTCTAGCCGCAGGTTGTCCTCTTGGGGACATTTGTGATATGGTATGATTATTTATAATGTGCTTAATACCCAGAGGTTTCTAAGCGCGGACCAGGGGATCGAACCTGTGTCGTCTTGCTTCCAAGGCGAGCACGTTGCCCCTGAGCTATCCTCCCGACACCTCATTGACACACTCCTACAAGCATTTCACCCCATACGCTTGCTGGGGTTATTACCTTTGACACACTCCGACCAGCAAGTATTTATTTCCTCTTCCTTAGGGTAGGTATTCCGTAGGGTGGTATTTTTACCCATCAGCCTGGGTTGGTCCTCCTGGGAAAAGGTCTCTACTTTTTTCTCTTGGCGTCTGCTTTCTTCCCTGTTACGGTCTCTGCCCCAGGGTTGGTCACTCTTACATCGTCCGATTGTTCCTGTGGGCCTAGCCCTCCCCAAGAGTCTAATTCTACCTGTGAGTGTGTATTTCAGGATATGGTTCTTCCATGGAGTCTGGCTCCCTACCAGGGTCTGGTTCCCTTCAAAGGTCTGACTCTTTCCCACGGTCTGTTCTCCCCTGTGTCTGAGATATGCCCCTCAGCAGGCTGGTAGATCCAATTCGGAGTTCTTTGACTCTGCAGGGGATAGGGTGCCTTTCTCAGCTTTGAAGATATATGACGCCATGACCTCTGCAGTCTATCTGGAAGCCTGACCCTTCCAAGTCTACTAAGCTCTCCTGAACTCCTTTCTCCCTAATATCACAGTGAGGAAACATAGCCTTCTTTATTTTGGGGTAGGCGCCTGCTCTCTGATTAGCTGGGGTCATCAGGTGGTTCTCTAAATCAATGAGACAGGGAGTGAAGCTCTGTTTTTCAGAACTTAGTGGGCATTGCTTTAAAAACTCTGGTGTGAACTTTTAATTCATATCATGTTCACTTAGTGTTTGTTTGCTGAGCAGTCTGTTCAGCAGCCAGTGTTTGTTTGCTCCGAACTGCACTCTCTCCCTTTAGTTTTCTGCATTCTTTAAAAGGTAAATGGGTTAATGCAGGAGGAATTTCCAATTTGTGGTCCCTGCTTAGTTATTTTTTCTTTGAGGTTTACAGATTTGTTTTAGGGCTGAACCAATATTGTGTTGATGGACAGGGAGGGGGATGTTTTCCACTGTGCTGTTCTGGCTGTGGTACCATTTGTGCATGAGGGAAAAGTTGGAGCATGTTTACCTTCCTTCCTGACTGGTGTTTGGTGCACTTCACCTCTTTTTTTGTGGGCTGGGGCCAGTGCGGCCAATTAAAGCAATGGAGTGGGTCCCTGCTCCAGTAGGCAGAATAGGCAGAGTCCTCTGCTTTCGACACGGTCAACCATACCACCCTGACCAATCGTCTCCGTGGCAACCTGGGTATCACCGATCAGGCACTGGCCTGGCTGACCTCTTTTCTCTCTAATCGACCCTCCCAGGTACAACTTGGGTCCTTCCTATCTTCTATCTCCCTCTCTACCTGTGGTGTTCCCCAGGGGTCTAACCTCTCGCCCTGGCTTTTCAACCAATACCTGGCAACTCTCGCGTACTGCATTTCCATTTTATGTTCAAATTTCCAGTGCTATGCTGACGACACCCAAATCATTTTCAGGTTTCCTTCAGCCACCTCCTCTCCTTCCCTCATCTCTGACCGTCTAATCGACATTCAAAATTGATGTGACGCCAATGATCTTTGTTTAAATGCCAACAAGACTGAGATCCTCCTCATTGGTACACCCTCTCCATCCTTTCCACTCACTCTATGCAGCAGCTCCCCTGGCTCACCAAGCAACGCTCTGTGCGGTCTCCTCAGAGTCACTCCAGAACAAGCCTCTGTGCATCCTGCCTTCCTTCTACATAACATAAGTCAGTGGCCAGTCCATTCCACATCTGACACAAGCCAGGAATTTCTAAACGACTCCTGGTCCAACCTGTTATATAACTTCTTTCAACTCCAAGCCACATTTTTCTAACTTACGTATGCATCTTTTTGGCCTCACCAGGAAAATTGCCATCAAGTCCTAGCAATCAGAAGCAACTTAAAGCCAAGGACTTGTGGGTTTTTATGTTACAGAAATGCTAAGAGAATAGGCAGAACTGAAGCAAATGGAATGGGAAACTCAGAATCTTAAACAAGAGTTTAGAGGCCAAGAGGTTGTTCTTCTATGGATTTGTAGCCACTGCCACCAGCTCCGGTTCTCTGGATTGTATGGATGAGGGCCAGGCGTCAAATTCATTTGGATCCAAACCAAGATTGTACTCGGACGTGGGATTAACAGGCTTAAGCCTGTGGGCAGACCCTGCTACAGTCTTTCCCAGTACTTAGATCTTAACCACCTGGTCAGCTCCTTGCTCCTTGACTTTGGCAACTCCCACTCCTCAGCTGTCTCGTCTTCCTTGTCTCTAGTCCCTCTCTTTCCCTCTTTATATATCTCTTCCCCCTTCCCTCCTCAATGCCCCACCACACCCTGCTCCTCTCTTCCTCTTTTATCTTTTCTCTCCCCAGCCTCTCCACAAATTCCGTGGTCTCCACAACTGGTTTACCTCAACTCCTCCTCTATGAAGTTCTCTGCACCATCGTTCACCTTTTTAGCTGTTGTCTCCGCCTCTGAATAACTCCTTTAATCTTCCTCCTTCTCCTCTGTTGTTCGCTCCTCCTGGTAGTTCCTTTCACCATCGTCAGTCCACTACACTCCTAATTCTTCACCACCTCTTCTCCTTCTTTTGTACTCCCCTCCTGGTAGCTTCTCTCACAGTATTTTACCTCCACTTCACTACTCTTGTGCTTCCCTAACCTCCTCCCCACCACCTAGGCCTCTGCCACCTACTCCCCTTATCTAGCCTGTTCACCGCATCTCCACGCATACTCTATCTCCCAATACCACCAACCCCCGACTCCCACACCTTTCCAAAAGGACCACACTGGAAAGATACTACTGGAATTGACAAAACAAACATTGACAATAGAAATCCCAACTGATAAGTGTAGGATCTCAAGTTGAGGCCTCGTGACATCTCTTGCAGTCAACCGACACGCAGAAAGGGGGGAAAAGGTACTTCATTCAAGAATCACTAGGTTTGAACAAGAATGTCAGTTTGCTGTGGGGAAAACCACAGACTCAACTATGTGCACTGATTCTCTTGATAATATTTGTCAAATCTAGAGACAAACCCTGTTGCTGAGGAAAAGCATCAGGTGAGCTATCTTAATTAATGTCACAGATTATACACAGTGCTCTTTCTTTCAGCAAGGAACCGTCGATATCATAGCCTGTTTTCCAACACACAAAAAACCATAAGCAGAGCTATCCTTGAACTGATGATCCGAGTGCTGCAATCTGCTGTCCAGTTTAACTTACTGCTTTGATGCACTAACTTTAATTACATCAAAGGTTGTTATGAGTAATGGCTAGCAGAGTGTTCCCACAAAGAAAGACAGGGCACACTTTTATTTTTAATATAACATTTTTATTGGTTTTTAAGACAACAAATCTATACAAACATTCATTGTTTCATAGCATGCACGCATTATCTTTACAGTGATGTTTCATATTTCTTAGGTGATGCTGCTTTCAACCACAACACTCAATAAGACCTAAAATCGTACATATCAATTCCTCTCTTCCCATTTACCCCAGATGTTCGTTGGCTTGTCGGGGCATCCCTTTGCTGTGTATATTCTGCGCTCCATAGCCACACACATATCTACATCTGCAACCCATTGCGCAAACTGGGGACATTCTTGTGATCTTCAACGCTGAGCTATATTACGTTTAATCAGCCCGTTCGTTGTGGACAAAAAACGCTTTTCATATTGTTTTATGTCATTTTCTTCCCTAATGCCCAATGACAGCATCTTTGGGTCCATTGGTACCCCCTGCCCAGCATCTCAGCCAATTTATTACAGCATTTTTTCCAGAAGTTCCGGATTCAAGGACATTCCCATAGGTTGTAAAAAAAAAGTACTCTTGCTTCCCTGACAGAGCAGACAGTTTGGGCTGGTGGCTCGGTTCCATCTGTATATTGCGATCCTGGGATAATAGACTTGCTGTATGATTGTAAGTTGTACCCGGCGTAGTCTAGAGGAAATTGCTATCTCGCGCTGGCCCATCAGCGCCACTACCCATTCCTCCGGCTCGATGGTGCCCACATCTGCCTCCAATGTGCCTTAAAACGGGATAATTCTGGGGTTGCAAAAGCAGATGTCTCATTATAGAGTGTGGAGGTGACCTTAGTGGGTATGTGTGGCAAGAGGATGTTCCGTTCCAGTGGTGTATACTGCGGCATGTCTGAAAGCAAGTGTTGATGTTTCTGGAGTGCATGGGTGAGTTATAAGTAGTGATAGTGTTTGGTGCCAGGGAGCCCAGATTTGTGCCTCAGGTCCTCAAATGGGATGATCCTGCCCCCCGTGAGCATATCTCCCACCGTCGTGATACGGGCTTCTACCCATTCTGGCTAGATTGGTAGTATGTCCACTTCATTAAGGTTATTATTTTTCTATAGGGGCTGTACCGGGGTCACCTTGTCCCACCCAATACATTTGTGCACCTTTCTCCATGTTATAGTAGTGTGTACTGCCATCGTATGTGGGGGTGATCTAGGTACGGGTTGGTAGAGGTTCATCAGTGGTGCTATATTTTGTAATCCCAACATCTCTGCTCTGATGTGGGGCAAGTCTCGGTCACCATGAAGCATATCATTAACAACCATCAGCTGGCTCTTCCAATAGTACGACTGAAGATGCGGCAGGCCTATGCCTCCTTCCCAAACAGAGCGTTGTAGCATACGGAGGGCGATTCGCGGTGACCCCCTGCCCATAGAAGACTTCTAAGGATGCCTTAAATTCTGCAAAATTCGAAGTCATGGATTCATAGAGGGGCGTTCTGCAAGATGGAGAAGAAGCAGGGCAACGCCAGCATCTTAAAGAAGGCCTCCCTACAAGATAGTGTCAGCGGGAGTAATACCCAGTGTCGGACATCAGAAGAGAGCCGTTCGGGTGCAGGTTATGGGCAAGGTACTCTGAGAGGTTCACCGAGATCTGGATTCCCAAATAGCGGAAGCGGTTCCTTTCTATGAGGTAAGGGCAGGGTGTTGGGATTGTGTGTTCCCCACCTTTGACCGGGAAGAGGACAGATTTACCCCAGTTCTCCCGCAGTCCACTAAATTCTCCGTATTGTTTTAGTATTTGCGTGACAATTGGGTAGGATCGGATTGGGTCACTTACATATAGCAGGAGATCGTCCACATAGAGGGAGAGTTTATCTTCGCCACCGTCAGGCCATCGGAATCCTCTCCATGTATAAGTGTGTCAAAGTAGCTGGGCTAGGGGCTCTATGGCAAGTGCGAATAACAGGACAGATAAGGGACATCCCTGGCACATGCCCCTACCCAATGAGAACATTTTGGATGGCCACCCATTAACCCGAACTTCTGCCTGCGTGTTTTCATATAGCAGCCACACCCAGCTCAGAAAGATCTCCCCGAATCCCATTTTCCGCATGATTCCCCAGAGACTCTCCCATATCACTGAAACAAAAGCCTTCTCAAAGTCAATGGCTAATAACACAAGAGGCTCTCGGAGAACAGGTGCTCCTTCTAAAAGCAGGTGTAAGACTTAGTCGGCATAAAGCCACATTGGTCCGGTGAATTAGGGATATCACTTCACTGCTTGGAGTCTGGTTGCAAGCACCTTTGCCAATATCTTTGTTTCCCCATTTATCAGTGAGATCGGCCTATAGGAACTGCATAACTCGGGGTGGGGGATGACAGGGGGGCTTCCCGGGCTTGGGAATAACCACAATGGTGGCTGTGCGAAGATTGGGGGAAGAGAGTCCCTTGCTCTTTACAATGGACAAACATTTTATGAAGAGGGGTCGCCACTTTCTCCTTCCCAAGCTTCCTCCAAATTTCAGCGGGGAGACCATTGGGGCCCAGTGTCTTCCAGACTAAAGTTGGCTGATATCATACCCGATTTCTGCTTCTGTGATGTCTAGGTCTAGCTGAGCGCGCTGTGATTCGGATAGACAGGGGAGCGCAGCGTTCCCCAGTAAGGTGTTAGTTATCGGTATAACGTGGCATAGTATTCCACAAAGGCCTCTGCAATCTCGCAGCCAGTCTGAACCATTATGTTCTGTGTCTGGTGTATTTCCTTAACGTGACAGTGACCTACAAACTGTTTTTCTAGCCAGGGCAGTATTTCTTCCCGCCTTATCCACGCTCTCATAAATGTGCGCAGGCACCATACCCAACTGGCATGTTTGGCATTGTTCAGGGCTATGTTTCGCAGATATTCCCTGGCCGTCAGGGGAGCTCTATGCGTTTCTGGTGATCCCAAAAGTACATATTTTGTTTCCCATTCGTCTACTCCCTTCTCCACCTCCATTAACTTGTGTTGTTGCTGTTTCCCCTTTGCAGCAATCCAGAAAATCTTTTCCCCTCGGATTGTTGCCTTATAGGCTTTCCATATTATCTCTAGGCTATCAACCGTGCTGGTGTTATTTTCGAAGTATTCAGCAGTCTTCCCCTGAATATGTGCCTGTTTGTTCCGGTGAATATGCGCCTGTTCCCCTGAATACGGGCCTGTTTGTTGAGATCTCTACCATCAGGGGTGAGTGATCAGATATGCCCCGGAGGAGTAATGTGGCCGCAGTTGTCCTGTGTGCATCTGGATTCGGGAGAAAGAAATAGTCCAATCTAGATAGAGAAGCGTGGGCCCCAGAGTGAAATTAGTAGCCGTGGTACTGTGGGTGTAGCTCCCGCCACACGTCACACAAACCGAGTGCAGATGCAAAGGCCGCTAGTTTTGTGGGAATATTGGGGTTCCTGTTTCGTATGTGCGTGCAATCTAGTGTTACATCCATAACTTCACTAAGTGGCCCCCAAGGATCCACAAGTCAGGTCGAAGTTCCACGATCATATTCACTACCTTGTCAATCAGTCCTGCAATAAGTGACGGTGGAGCATATATAGTCAATATACCCATGGTGTCTCCCCAGATCGTACCCTGTATTAATACAAATCTGGCACTGGGGTCCTGCTTCACCTATGTTAGTGTGAATGGAACACGTTTGTGAAGCAGAACCAGCACACCACGACAACCCATAGAGAAGCCGGCATGCAGTGCCATTCAATAATTTGTCCTGCGAAAGAGGGTACATGTCGTGCCTGCCAAGTGTGTCTCGGTTAGAAGGGCGATGTCAGGAGAATGCCTGTTAAGGAATTGGGTAACTAGGCGACGCTTGATTCCTGACCCAAGGCCATTGACATCCCATGTCAGGAGTCACAAAGATTTAGTATTTTCACTGTTCCCCACCATGTACGCTGCTGAGTGCACGATGAGGTGTCAGCAGTGACATCTGAGCATGCGTTTCAATATTGGTCAGTGAGTGTGTAGCTATTTTGGTCAAAATAACCTGAAAACTAAAACTGAACGAGAAAACTTCCATCCTCCCACCCCGTACTCCTTCCCAACCTGAAGCATCTGTCGCCAGAACAATTGCTAGTGGTCAAAAGAACACGCCGCCAGCATAAAACAAAAACATAAATTACCCCAAGGAATTAACCTACAATGTGATATACATCAAACAGTTGAATAATGTTGACTGATTAACTCCAGACCCGTGGGTGGTGGGCATCAAGCTACGCCAAAGGTGTTTAGACCTTGGTAGCTCCGTGGGTCGTTCAATGCCGAGACGCGGAGAAGCATTCATTTGTTAGTATTTAGATCGTTACCATCTCGTTGCTTCCCCACTCCGCCCATGTATCCCTCTCAAGCGTTCTCCATGGATTGCGCTCTATCTGGATATTGCGGGTTTGGTATTGGCCCAGAGGGGACCCTGTCGGGTCGGGACCCTTTTATGCCATTTGCGCCCCTTGTGTCTGGACTCCAGTCACTCCCCAGGTGCTGCTCTGCCCATCTCCAGGCCTCTCGGGGGTCAGTAAAATGCACTGTGGTGCCATTCTGCTAGATCTTTAGTTGTGTCGGAAACAGCAGGTCATATTTCACATTTGTTGACTGTAGGCGCTGTTTCAGTTGATCGAAGGATTGTCTGGCCTGCTGAGCCTCTCGTGTGTAGTCTTGGAAAAAGGCGATCAGAGAACCGTTGAACGTAATCGACCCCTTCCAACGAGCCATCTGTAGTAGTGCATCCCTGTTGTAGAGAAGGAGCCAAGTACCTCTACCGGAAGTTCTGCCCCTACTCTGCCTATATGTTGGCAACCGAAAATGGTGACATTTGCAGTACCAGTGAGAATGCCAATACAGTGAAAAGCCCTTGAAACAAGGTATCCATTGAGAAAACCTTATTTGTATCCACAAAGAAATGGGGATCTTCTGAAGGAAGTTCCGGAAGTAGTGTGAAAATGGATGAGAGGAAGAACTGGTGACGTCACATGAAGTTGAGGTGACGCACCCAGAAGAGATATGAATGAAGTAAAGATATAGAACCTGATGGCGAAGTAGTGAAGAATGTAACATTTCGTCCCTTGAAGTGAAGATTGCATGTGCCTAGAAGCACCAGAGAAAATACAAAACCATTTTACAATTGTACAGACGCAGTAACGCAAGTAGACAAAGTAATCATATGGCTGGATGGATATGTAGTCAATAGATTGCGTCGACGCGCCAATGTATACACATAGGAATGTATAGAATCGGGATGTTCCACAATGCACCTTAGCAAACTTGCACCCTGTGAATGGAAGAATTGGAAGTGTGGCGCAGCAGAATAATAGCTGACAGCGAGGGAAGATTCGAGAAAGGCTCCCTGGCCGGCCCAGTGTCAAGAGGTGGAGCAGCTGAGAAGAAAATACATGTTTATGTTTATTAGGTTTCTATAGGTGTATATATATATATGGGATACATTACTCACCGTAATCGTATTTCTGATGCTTGTATCTGCTTAGATTCACATGCTGTGCATAGGCCGACATCTAGTGGAAGCTGCGGAGTATTACAGTTTGTTTTTCGAAAGTCGAAAATGGGCGTCGACACAGGCGTGCCAGTAATACTATCCCTAGTGTGACGTCCCCTGTACCCAAGATCCCTCACGCGTGTAGGATCCTCAGATTGTATTTTTTCTGACATGAGGAAGCATGAGGAGTAGCGTGAGTACAGATAATCCAAGCAGATAGACAGAAAGGTAAGACTACAAGCAATCATGCGCCTTCTCTCGGAGGGGAGGAAGGGTGGGTCGCATGTGAATCTAAGCAGATACAAGCATCAGAAATACGATTACGGTGAGTAATGTATCCCTTCTGAGGCTTGTGGAATCTGCTTAGATCACATGCTGTGCATAGATTAGCGAGCAGTACCAGAAGAAGGAGGTGGGATGTGAGAAGGGTCATGAGCAAACAGGTGTCTTAGAACCGCTTGTCCCACTTGTGTATCTGTCTTGGAATGAGTGTCAATGCAGTAATGCTGAGTAAAAGTGTGAATAGAGCTCCAAGTAGCCGCTTTGCAAATGGTGTCGAGGGGAACATTTGCAATGAAAGCCAGAGTGGCACCAATGCCTCTAGTAGAGTGGGCCCTTGGCGTAAAAGGCAGAGTCCTTTTAGAAAGAGAGTAACACAGCTGTATACAGTTGATAATCCACTTCGAGATAGCGCCCTTAGAGACGCGATCCCCCTCTCTGCCTGTAGCTACGGAGACAAACAGTTGATCTGTTTTCCTTAGCGGTCTGGTTTTATTTACATAGTATAGGACCGCCCTACGCACATCTAGGGTGTGTAGTTTCACCTCAGCCGAGCTTTGCGGGTTCTGGAAGAAAGTCGGAAGCTCGATGGACTGGTTTACATGGAACTTGGATATGAATTTAGGAGAGAACCTAGGGTGTGTGCGTAAAACCAGTTTGTCCTTGTGGATAGTAAAGAAAGGATCCTGCACTGACAGAGCCTGAATTTCACTGACCCTTCTTATGGAGGTAATGGCTACTAAGAAGGCCGTTTTATAAGTCAGGTGTTTGAGACTACTTTTATGCATGGGTTCGAATGGGGGTCCCATGAGCTTAGCTAGCACCACGTTGAGGTCCCATCCTGGCGGTGGGTTCGAAATAGGAGGGTGAAGTCTCTTTACTCCTTCCATGAAGGCTTTAACCACTGGTACTTTCCACCACGAGACCTTGTTATGGGATGTGGTGTAAGCCGAGAGGGCTGCCAGGTGTACTTTCAGCGAGTTAAAAACCAACCCTGCGTCCAGCAGGTGGAGCATGTATGTCACAACGTTGGAAGGAGTGCAATCAACCGGGTTGATTAGTTTATTCTGGCACCAGATAACGAATCTTTTCCACTTATCAAAGTAACAGTGCCTTGGTGTTTGAGACTGCTTTTATGCATGGGTTCGAAAGGGGGGCCCATGAGCTTGGCTAGCACCACATTAAGGTCCCAACCTGGTGGTGGGTTTGAAATAGGAGGGTGAAGTCTCTTTACTCCTTCCATGAAGGCTTTAACTACTGGTACTTTCCACCACAAAACTTTGCTATGGGAAGTGGTGTAAGCCGACAGGGCTGCCGGGTGTACCTTCAGTGAGTTAAAAACCAATCCTGCATCCAGCAGGTGGAGCATGTATGTAACAATAGTGGAAGGAGTGCAATCAACGGGGTTGATTGATCTACTCTGGCACCAGATAACGAACCTCTTCCACTTGTCAAAGTAACAGTGCCTTGTGTTTGGTTTCCTAGATTTCTTTAGGATGTCCATACACCTCTGTGGCAAATTGAGATGTCCAAACTCTATGACCTCAGGAGCCATGCTGCCAGGTTCATTGAGTTGGGTTGCTGGTGCACTGTTTGACCTTGGTGCTGGGACAGTAGGTTGTACCAGGCTGAAAGTTTGATGGGCTCGCACACCGCCATCCTGCGTAGGTGTGGAAACCACGGTTGTCTTGCCCACATGGGAGCAACTAGGACGAGCGTCATCGACTCTCTGTTCATCTTGTTGACCACTTTCCTGATGAGAGGAGTTGGTGGAAAAGCGTACGCAAACATCCCTGACCAGTTCATCCACAGGGCGTTCCCCTGGGAGTCTGGTTGGGGGAACCTGGATGCAAATCCTGGGCATTCTCTGTTTTCGCTTGTGGTGAATAAGTCTATAGTGGGGAAACCCCACTGAGAGAAGATATTTTCTACGACCTCTCTGTGTAGAACCCATTCGTGTTCCTCTGGGAGGGAGTCTCTGCTCAGAGCATCCACTAGGGAATTGAGCTCTCCTGGAACATGTTGTGATGACAGGAAGATGTTCCGTCCGAGTGCCCATATCCAGATTTTCTGGGCAAGCTTGGACAGATTTGGCGAGCGAGTCCCTCCTTGCTTGTTCAGGTAGAACATGGCTGTTGTGCTGTCCGTCCGGATTTGCACTGATAGGTTTAGTAGGTGGGGCTCGAACGCCTGAAGCGCTCTGAATACTGCCAGAAGCTCTAGCAGGTTGATGTGGTTCTTGGCCACTGAGTGAGACCAGAGACCCTGAGCTGTGTGGTGGAGATGGTGAGCTCCCCACCCCGTCAGGCATGCGTCTGTAGTGACTATTGCCTGTACCTCGGGATCGTAAAAGGGTTTCCCCTGTGCGAGATTCTCTCTTGGCCACCAGTGAAGGCTTTGTACCAGTGTTGGTGAAACGACCACCAGATCGTCCCACTGACCACTTGCCTGAGACCACTGTTTCGCCAACCATTCCTGCATGGGACGCATGCGCAGGCACCTGTGGGGGACCAGGTAAATACATGACGCCATCATGCCCAGTAAACGCATTGCTTTGCGTACCGTTATTTGTTGACCGGACTGATAATGCGGAATTTGCAGTAGTATATTCCGAATTCTTTCTTCTGAAGGAAAGGTCAACCCCTCTCGGGTATCTAGGATTGCTCATAGGAATTGTTTTGAGGTGCTTGGCACTAGGCTTGACTTTTTCTCGTTGATTGAGAAGCCTAACTCGTGAAGGAGGTCGATAGTCCTTTGAATGTTTGTCCTGCAAATTCCTGGGGTTTCCCCCGTTATGAGCCAGTCGTCCAGATAAGGGTACACTGGGATTGCCTCCCTGCGTAGGTGTGCAGCCGCCACCGCCAGTACCTTGGTGAATACCCTTGGTGCTGAAGCTATCCCGAAGGGCAGTACCTTGAATTGGTAGTGTCGGCTGTCCACCTTGAAGCGCAAATACTTTCTGTGCGCTGGGAACATGGAAATATGAAAATAAACATCTTTCATATCCAAGGTTGCCATGTAATCCCCTTTTTTAGGAGGGGGATTACCTCTTGTAGCGTGGTCATATGAAATTTTTGGGGCTTGACATACTTTTTGGCAGGCCGCAAGTCCAATACTGGGCGCATTGTCAAATCTTTCTTTGGCACAAGGAAGTAAGTTGAATAAATACCCTTGTTTACCTGGTGTCCCGGGACGAGTTCTATCGCGTCCTTTTCTAGCAGATTGGCGATCTCCTCGAGGAGAATCTTCTGATGTTCTAAAGAGTGTACTCTTTGTCGTGGAGGATGGTTCCGGGGACGCTGCAGTAGTTCTATACAATATCCTGTGGATACTGTTGGCAGCACCCATCTGTCTGATGTGATCCCTTCCCAAGTCTGGGTGAAGTTGGAAATGCGTCCCCCTACTGGGGATGCATGAGAAGGGACCCTCAGCGCAGCGTCACTGTTTTGCGGGAGGCGTGCCGCCTCTGCTGGGGCTGCCTCTACCTCTACCACGGCCCCTTTGGTTTCCTCTGCCGTAACTTTGGGTAGTCCGTGTGGGCAATGAAAATTACCATTGCCTCTTTGATTAGGGGGCTTGTTGGTCAACTGTCCCAGAGATTTCAGAGTATCATACTCGTCTTTGGCAGTTTTGAATGCGTCCTCAACCACCTTGTCAAATAGGAGATTTGGTTCCACCGGCATGTCAATTAGGGATGCTCGTGTCTCGGGTTTAAACCCTGACTGTCTTAACCAAGCATGCCTCTTAATGACCATGCTCTCTGCTATGAGCCTGCCCGCGTTATCTGCGCCATCAAAGGTTGCTTTAAGGATGCAGCCGGACACAGCTCTCCCCTCCGGCGCGACCTGGGCCAACTGACCCTTTAGTGGTTCCGGTGCGGAGTCAATGAGGGCAGCTACCTGCACCCACTGGTTGGCAATTGTAACTTGCCAGCAGAGTGGTGGTGTTGGCAATCCTTGCCTGGTAAGTGGAGGCTACCTTCCTTCCCAACCCGTAAATTCTCTTGCTCTCCTTGTCTGGGGGGGGGCCTCAGATGATGATAGAGGTGTCCCCGCCCTCTTTCTGGTGTTAGTAACTACCAAGGAGTCGGGCTTCAGTTGACCTCTTATGTAAAGTGGGTCTGACTGTGCGGCCCAGAAGAGTTTCTCGATTCTGGGGTTTACGGCCCTGGTGAGGTTAGGAGTAAGAAGGGAAGGATCAATTCTCTGTTCGATGACCTTGAGAATTGGAATGGCTTGGGCAATGGGTCTCTTCTCTCCCACTAGTTCTTCTGCAAAGTCCCTCTCCTCCTGTGCCCCCCAAGTGTCTATGCGGAAGTGCTCCGCCGCTCTATCCAAGACCTCATTTAGGAGGGGCTGGTTGTCTACTGGAGAGTCGGTAACCTGAGGTTCTTTGTGAACTGGAGAGTCTATCCTGTAGACTTCTGCGATGTCATCTCCCCCCACCCTCTTGGCCCTCGTCATCCCCATAATAGTCCACCCCAGTTTGGTCATCCAACGTTACCAAGTCTGGATCCTCATCATACTGTTGTGGATCCTCACCATACTGAGTGTAAGGCTGTATGTAAAAAGGGTCTGAAAACAGTCCCTGAGTTGGAGTCTAAACCTGAGGTTTCTTAGTAGGGCGCTGAGGGACCCTGGATCCTGAAGGAGTAGCACTGTCCGGGGTATAGGTCAGAAAGTGCTCTGGGTTCTTGGAGTAGAAGTCAGCTAGGGAGGACATTCTAGTCATTACCCTCTCTATATCTTCACTGGTCCATTTTTTGGAGCTGTGAATGACCATTTCCTGAGAGGGTTCCCCTTCTATTCCTTGTTTGGACCTAGGGGCCTGGACAGGGGTCTTGGATTTATGCTTATCTGAAGACTTTGAACTGTCCTTATGTGTCTATAGTGCAGAAGAAGGGTGAGATGGTTTCTTCTGCTGTTTACCCCCCTTCCCCATGAGTAGAAGAGTGTTTCCCTGATGTTTTCACCTTCTATGAGCTTTTCGACGCCTGGCGTCGAGATTCGGGGGTAGTGTCACTTTCCTTTGAGTGAGCACGTCGGGACATCGGAAGCAGCCGCCGAACAGTCTGCCGGAGCCGACTTCTGGTGTGCGGCCTGGGGCTGGAGGTCAGATTCGTCTTCTGACGAGCGCACCTCTGTGACTTTGGTGAGTGAGGCACCTTTGGCAACTGTGGACGGTTGCCTCGTGTCGTGCGACGATCTTGACCGGGAACGCCCAGAGGACACTGATTCGGTGGACCGCTCTCTTCGTGCCTCTTTCCGAGAACTCAACACGCGTGTCGAGTCTCGGTTGGACTTCGAGTGTTTAGGTGTAGAAGTGGTGTGGGTAACTCTTGTGTCGCCGGGTGTGTTCCCCATAAATGCCCTGCCGGACAATCTTCTGAGGTCGGGGACTTGCGCTTGGGCGTCATTCGACACCTCTTTGCCCTCGTCGTCCGAAAGTACAGCGTCCCTGCCATCACTGAAGGTGCCCTCTGCTTCCATGGCATCGAGTTGCCTGGCGTGGTGGGCCCACCGTTTGGTCAAGCGGTCCTTTAGTGTTTTAGCCTTGAACCGGCTACATGCTCTGCAGTTCGCCTCGGGGTGATCCCTCTGCAAGCTGAGGTTACAGGTGGCGTGTTTGTCAACCCAAGGGTACTTGCGGTTGCACTTGGGGCAAAATTTAAATGGGGGACCCTCCATATGGACCCTGTGGCAGCATGCTAGTGTGTGTAGGAAAAATAAGAGTGTAGAGTATGTTTCCAACCCCCACTCTCCCTACTTGCCGGGCCGAGGCCAGTGGCCTTCCGAGGCCCAAAGTCTGTTGTGCAGCTCTCGACGGTTGTTTGTTCTCCGACCGGCATCGATCTTCGAACTTCGATGTCTCGAAGTGGGAGTGGAAGAACGGGGAAATTATATGATTTAGCAAAATATGGCTAAAAGCCAGGGAACTCCGCGGAATGCTTCCGTCAAGTATGGCGGAAAAAAGCAATCTGAGGGTCCTACACGCGTGAGGGATCATGGGTACAGTGGACGTCACACTAGGGATAGTATTACTGGCACGCCCTGTGTCGACGCCCATTTTCGAGTTTTGAAAAACAAACTGTAATACTTCGCAGCTTCCACTAGATGTCGGCCTATGCACAGCATGTGATCTAAGCAGATTGCACAAGCCTCAGAAATATATATACATGCATGTATATATACATGTACTCAAGAAGATACAAAAACGCAAGAAGCAAGAGTAGCTTCCATTTGAGGTGTAATGAAAGGTGCCAAGATTTCTTCATTTTAATGGTATTAAAATTCAACGAAGAGCTCGAAAACGTGGTCTCCAGTCACGTGCTCGGATGAGAACAGACTTTGGGTTCAGCTACACCGAGACCAGAAGATATGGCCATGCTTCACTCCCTCTTATTCCCAGGCACAGGGAGACTCTGCAAGGCCAAGTTCAAAGGTATTAATTGAATGGCAGACCGCAGGAGTGATGATGAATGTTGGGCTAATTGGGTGGAAAGGCATGACCAGGCCAATCCCCCAGCACCTGGAGTCCCAGAGGCGTGCTGCTAGCATATGGAAACTTCCAGAAGGGTACTAGTGTGCCAACCAATTGTAGAGGGCCACATATTAAGGAGGCCTATAGTTTAAGAAGCTAATATTTTCATGACACAGAAGATTACTTGCACTTGGGATGGGCTTAGTTGCCCACCTGACTTTAGAGATCCTATTCCGTCCCTGTAGCCCATAGAAAGTATATGTAGATGTTCCCTGTTGACCAACCATAATCCTGAGTAGGTTTTCTAATTTTGCCACGTAGCCTGACGTCACTCATGATGAGTTTTTACCATAAAAAAAAGTGTTTTTTTTAATGAAATGCTTTGAGATAAGTCTATTCGGATTCCATTGATGTCCGTTGTACTCCCTGTTTTAAAGATTTGTTATTAAAACAGCTTATCCTTTTGCCAACTTCTTGAGTCAGTCTGATTATTGATGTTTGAGTAAGATCTGCATCCCCATCCATCTCAGATACTGTTACCTCGTCTTAAAGGACCCGCTCTCCGGGTTCACTGTCTCTATAATTCAACAGTTTAGCAATGACTGTGCATGGTGGTGCCCCCGGGGTGGGTCTTACCGATGGCATGCAGTGAGCTCTCTCCATATAGAAGAATTTTGAGAAAGTCTTGGGTGCAAAGATGTCCACCAGCCACTGTTCAAGAAAGAGTTCCATGCTAGGCACTTGCGTGTTCTACCTTTTACCTCATCAATTCAGGCTTCCATCAATTTAAGTTGCATCATCACCCTCAACATTTGTTGATCCATGTTTCTGAGTCCGTCTTCTGCCCCGGCGATATGCTGTTCAACCTCACCCGTACAAGCAAACAGCTTCTGCAAAACATGTCGGAGTAATGATACCTCTGCAGTGATGCTGTCCATCTTTTTCTCCATAGCGGAACAGGAGCTGGCGATAGCAGCTATTACATCCCTCAACGAGAGGGGTTCGTCCGCTACTGATGTGTCAGACTGTGCTGCTTGATCCAGAGGGGCATTAGCAACAGGCGTTGCGTATTGGTCCAAATTGCTCTGTGTAACCAGCTTCTTTGGTTTCTCTACTACAATTTGCACACAGCCCCCCAGGAGGTGCACAGGTAGACACTGTTGGTGCATAGTCAGGCAATGCTTCCCTCAGGATCTGCGTTCCAGTTCAACAGTGAGTAGTGCAAGGGGGTCTCAGCACCTGTCCTTGAGCACAAGACCACTCCACGCTTTTGGCCCTACAGTTTAAAAGACCGGGCCTCAGCACTGGGAGGGACTCATGAGGATGTGTTGGCGGGTTAAAGTGTGACTCAAGAGCGGCAGGGTTAGGGACATTACCCTTGTTAATGTGACAGTTCCTGGCATGCTTTTTAGCTGGGCTGCCTGGGCCCTAGAATTCCCCAATTCAGTGCAGTTGGATCTTGAAAGCAAGGGATCTACTCAATGTTCACCTCTCTAGGGGGCCCTTCTCCTCTCTGGCTAGGAAGAGAATCCAGATGCTCGGCGCCAACTTTGCTGCGCCAGACTCGTGCGTAGTAGGGCTGCACCCCTTTGGTCTCACTATCCCTGTGGATCCACTTTCATTGCATGGAGGAGAAGCCAAGTAGTTGCGGGTCCTGTGTCAGTCATCCCAAAGATCTCAGAGCCTCAGACGGTAGAGGCGAACCATCCGGGGACAACCAGCACACGCTAGCAGCCAGTTATAGCCGGGGATCAATACAGGTCAGTATTAGACGGGGTGCGGGAGGTACAGTGTTGGGCAAAGTGGCCCACAGAGGCTAGGGGGGGTCCAGTGATGTGCTCCCACTTCAGTCAGAGGGAGGGGACTGTGTGTATTTGAGCTGCAATTGTGTTTGCTGGGGGCCACGTGGTACGGTGGGGCCTTTTTCGGCCATCCCTCCTCACCTTAAGGTTTCAGATCTTTTGGGAACTGCTCCTCCTCCGGCACCGTGGTGGCAGGACGGCCAGCGGTCCTATCCCACGACAGAGTCGCCCTCTCCTCGGGGCCCCATTACACCAAGGACGCCAGCCAGTGTGTCTGCCCCTCCGGCCGCAGCGTTAAACTCGCCCGCTCAGACCGTAAGGCGGTGGTCAGCTTCATCCAGCACTCATGCAGCTGCATGCCGGGTCAGGGGCCTGAGCGGTCAACCACATGGCTTTTGCTGCAGCATTTATATTTTCTTGGTAGCAGACGGAGGGAATCCTGCGCTCCCAGCTGGTTAATGCTCCGAAAGCCTTCCCAGCCGGTGCGTCACTCCCTCTGTTGGTGGCTCCTCAGTCGCTTACGAGATTATCTGGACTCCGGCCCCACTTCTCCAGCCTTCCCGTCTATGAAACCAGGGTTAGCGATCAGCTGGCACATTGGCCAGGCTCTCAGCATGGCGTGGGGTGTGCTCTCTTCACACCTGGGGGAAGCCACCAGAGGCTGGCGTGTCTCACCTCCAATGCCGGTCCCAAGCACAGAGCGGTCCCGCAAAATGGCGGCCGGTCATCCGCCTCTGGGAGGGCACCACTACTTTCTTGACAATGTTGTCTCTTAGTTGACAAAGCGGTGTTCAAACTGTTTTGGCAGTAAACCAGAATTATAAGCAGGATGTATAGTGCTCCCACGGAGCTGCTCCCAAACATGTCCTCACACGTCCACCATCGAACAGCGCCCCTGACAGGGCGCACTTTTTGATTTATTTCTATCTTTGAGACACTGGTGTGACATCACAAATAACTTACCACTGATATGAAAATCAAAAACTGATTCTGTGAATATTTCATATGACAATTATGGTGCTGCTCGACTTGCTCCCACATGACTGGAGCACTATGCCATTGGCCACAAATAATTATCCATGCATGCCCTGATGGCTAGGACACCTTTTAAATGTGAAATTAGGTAAACATGGGGGACCGTTCGTAGGTCGGCACTGTCAACTGTCTGCTGTAATCAACCTTTTGATCCCAAGTTAATGCATGTAACTTATTTTATTTTCTATTCAATCTTCATTGCTACTAAATTATCAGAGCTTTTTCTCAGTGCCTTACAACGCAATATGTTCCATCACATCACTCCTCTTAATTAAATGTGTTTTGACACATTAATCTTTTTTTCAGCATATTAAGGTGGGTGGCTTTGTCTGTGTAGTGTCTTTCTCTTCAAACCCGTTGTCCCCGGTCTTTCACACTTCAGAATCTAACAGGCTACCATTGCACTATTGCTGACCTGTGTGCTCCTTTCCTTGGCATTCCTATTCATCCAGACTCTCAATACTTCTTGGTCTATGTGACAAAGCCTCACCCCTTTCCCCCAAATCCTTAAAAAGTATCAAGACACTCAGGGTCCAGCCTTATAAAATTTGTGATTGATAGTTTACATGTATCCCAGCTTCTCTTGAAGTTGCAAAACTGGCACTCTTACTTTTACTACTGCACTTGCTTTGCGTTTTCACAAGGCTAACAAAGATCAATTGCAACTCTGCAAAGATTCTGTCCATTATCGGAGACATTAAATATCACACGATTAATGCTGCCTCTCTTCAGCCCACATTTAATCTATCATGCACTAAACCTCACACTAAAAAACAAATGAAAACCTTTCTCTGCAAGTCTGGTTTCTGCTGTCAATGGATGTTGGCCTACTCTGCTATTAATGGTTCCCTTCGGGACCGTACTATGGATGCCACCTATACCCCATTATTTGGTCCCCCGAGACTGACTGTGCCATTAAGCAATTTCTTGCTTCTTCCCCAGTTCGTGGTCTCCCAGATTATGAGAAGCCATTTAAACTCTAGTGAAATGAGCTTGACTCTCTCGCTTTTGGTGTGCTCACAAAAATGAACTGTGCTATACATAGAGCTGTAGCCCATTTCAGTGCCTCGCTTCACCCAGTGGGTTTAGTGTTTGCTTTCTGTTTACGTGCATGTGGATGCTGCTGCCACATTGGTTTAATAAGCTAAAACACTGGTATAAGGCCACAAACCTACCATCTGTGTACTACACTCTGTCTCTGCTCCCCTGTTAAAGAGCAGTATTCAGCACATGTCTAAAGCTATGTATGAAACGTTTTTATTTTGTCCCCACATTTCTATTGCTAGATGTCTTGTACATAATCATGGCCCTCTCCTCTCAATTCCCACAATGGTGACCACCGTGACTGTCCTTTTGTGGCTCTCAACACCACACCTGCATTGACTAAAAAGGTGTGCCTCTGAAAAACCCAGATTCCATTCTCTTTGTGGATGACTCTTACTTGCATGACTCTACAGAAGTACTTTTGGCAGATTATTCTGTTTGTAGACTCTATTCAGTTGTTCAAGCACGTTCACTCTGTCCAGGTGGCTCTGAACTCATTGCCTTTACATGTGCGTTCATTTTGACGAAGGCATTTCCGTTACTATATATACACCTACTTCTCAGTATGCCTTTGGGGTTGCGCACAATTCTGTTACCATTTGGAAGCAGAGGCACAACCTTGCCTCCCATAGTTCCAGATTTCTAATGGTTCTTTTGTTGATGCTTTATTAAACGCACTGTTAATTCCTTCTGCAATATCTGTTTATAAAGTGTAAAGTGTACCAGCGCAATTTGGAAAAAGGAGACAGCACATGTCTAAAGAATGCTTTCTGTACTGCACTAGTACAGTAAAACCCGACACTTCCACATAGTTCATAATTGAAAATACACATCAGAATGCACAGTAGGAATGGTTCTTTCTCTAAATCATCCTTTGATTCAACGCCTTCATCCTATTGCTTGTGACTCTTGCTCTTGAACTTGTGGTAAAAATAAGTACACAATTGTCAAAAAGGAGTTGTTAGCAGTAAAGTATGCTTTTCACCAATGATGTTACTACCTCAGGGGGGCATCTCATTCTGTGCAGGTATTCACCATCAAAAAACAAAAAGCACAATTGCTACTTTTCTTTTCAAAGTTTAGAGATCAGTTTACCTATTGTTCAGGTCACTTCCCAAGCAAGGAATATGCCCTTTCCAGAATTACCACTAGGATAGAGGAATCAATAGAAGAGAGAAGCATTCGCTATTTGTCAAACAACATTTAATAAATATTGTGTCTTATCAATACCAAGACATATTCTGTCTCAATATTATCTGACAAAAAGCCCTCGAATACACCAATAATTTCTTCTGCAGTATTTGATCACTCCAAAATATGGACTTATATTTTGCTAAGAAAGAATAGTTATGTTCTCCCATCAACCTTTCTTAACAATTTCTTCAATGCATTCACCAGGTACTCTTTGTATAACCAAGATATTATATGTTTCACAGCAATATTTCCGGTGTAAATGTTTTCTCCTGTTCTGTTTGTGCTGACAACAAAGTTCCAAGAAGTGCAGTGAATGGCCTGGTCTTCTTCTACCCCATTCCGTTGCCGCCAGTTCATAGCCCCAAAATATCCATGGACTTTATTGCTTCATTATGTAACAGATTTCCCCCGCCTCTCTTAACCACCACATAAACATACTCTGAGCACTGAATCGGACCATGAAAAAAACACAGGTTTGTGGTGCTAATGATAAGAAGTGAGGCGAAGTGTTTGGCGGTGTCGGCGGGTGTTGCTGCTGCCTTCACCGTTAACTGGATTACCCAGAAATCACACCGTCCCTCATCGGGAGCCCTTATTACTGCCTCCCTTAGCGGAAGTGAGCGGAAGTGAGGCAAAGTGTTTGGCCGTGTCAGTGGGTGTTGCTGATGCCTTCACCTTTAACTGGATTACCCAGAAATCACGCCGCCCCTCACCGGAAGCTCTCATTACTGCCTCCCTTAGCGGAAGCGAGCGGAAGTGATGCAAAGTGTTTGGCGGTGTCGCCGGGTGTTGCTGCTGTCTTCAACTTTAACTCGATAACCCAGAAATCACGCCGCCCCTCACTGGGAGCTCTTATTACTGCCTCCCTTAGCGTAAGCGAACGGAAGTGAGGCGAAGTGTTTGGCAGTGTTCGGCGGTGGAGGGAGGCGGCATTCCAAGTGAGTCTCCCAGGGATCCTTTGAGCGGATGAGCAAGCATCTTGGGTCTGGCTGCTGTGGCTTATGTTTCCACTCTGACATTATTATTGCTCGCTTCATAACCCGCTACACATAGACCCAGCAAATAGACCCTGCCGTGCTTGACATTGATGATAGGACTAGGCAGAGCAGAGACCGAACACTCCACCCACATTGATACATACTGATACAGTTTGGACTGTTCTGGGAAGCCGCAGCGGAAAAGGGTGTTGATGGTGTTGCCCGGGCTTAGTTGTGGTAAGCACGCTGCCATCATCACGCCACTCCTCTGCGAGGGTACAAGGGGGCAGAATCATTTCATTGCATCACCCGCATTTAGCTCTTGGTTCCCGGTTTAAAGGGATTAAAATCTACGGCTTGTTCTTCCCTGGATTCAAATCTTGATGAAGTTGTGTCCCCTTGCATAGTGGGATAGCTCTGTTTAACTGGTCTTTTTAATCAGACTTTTGGGTGAGGCAGGGGATGAGAGACGAGCTAAGGCAGCACCTCAAGCTGTTGGGCGTTCCCTGCCTACCAATTACTGTGGATGATCTGAATTGACACTTTGGGTCAAATGTGTGCTCCAACAAACTGTGGTGAAGTTGTGGTAATATGTACCAGTCGGGTCCCTTTTTTGTGACGCTTTGTAGTCCCCTATTGCAAAAAGACCATTGTTAGGTTTATTTGACCACGGTGGTCCCCTGAGGGCTGCAAGCTTGCTCTCCCTCACAATGGCCTGGTGGTTAATAAAAAGGCACTCCAAACTAGGTTGGTCTGTCGCCATCCTTCAGATCTAGGGACCTGGAACACTTGCACCTGCGTTCAAACCAAGGAATGCAAACCCCGGCCTTTTGGAGAGTGGCCCCAGTTCACTTTATTTTAATTTAAGGTGGCAACCTATTTGTACTGTACTGTCCCCCGAACTTTGCACAGGGTGTCTCTTTGCTCCCAACCCTGGTTTTAACTTTTTAATGTTGATTTTTTGAACTAGGAATTTATTAATCTTATTCAACAACAATGTTTTAAGTCTTATTACATTTTAATCATTTTTAATTCGGATTTCTATGGTGAATTTGTGTTTGATTATTAATATCATAATCTTCCATCCCCATTAGCGATAAACCAAGACCACTATAGGAGTGGTAGAGGAGCAGAACTTTGTATGTGATATAAGGGGTATCAATACCATGGTGGACCGCAAGGCAACTACTAGCCTCTTTGCCACCAAGAGCTCAAAGAAAGTCAGAAAGGCTAAGGATAAAGATAATTCCCTCTGCTGTAGAAAGCAGTAGTACCGGAGGGTGTGCCTGGGGTTCCACAGGGCCCGAAAGAGGGGGGGAGGGCAGACTCTGGACTCCTACCTACAAAAAGTAATTTGCTTAGATGAGGAGATTAGGGTGGCAGAGTTGGCAATCTCCACAGGTAGACAGGCCACCCTGAGTATCACTGTCCCACAAGGCACACAAGGGACTACAAGTACAGACCAGAGGGAGAGGGTCAATCTAAGTCCTATGATGGCTCCTCACTTGCTGCCTGGGCTGGACGATGTACCCATCAAGTACCCAGGACCAGGCTGACCAGCATAATGTTATCCAGGAGGGCTTGTGTAATATCCCCTCCTTGGGGGCAATGAAATTACCAAGCACCCAAGGAGGGTGGGGGGGTTGAGGGCCCAAGTAACAACTTATTGTTACTGGTTATGAATTTCCTGATGACCTTCAAAACAGACATTATGAATACCTTGTCGATCCTGGACGACCAAGTGAGGTCACTAAAAAATTGGGTTGAGGCACTGGGTTATCTGGTCAAGCAAAGTTTGCTTTGCAACCCATCTCGGAGGAGGGCTGATTAGGGAGAACCCCAGAAATAAATGTGGGAACAAATGGGGAACAGGCCAGGGGAAAAGGACCTGAGGATCCCGTGGAGATACATCTCCCACCAGGCGATCCTCCCAGCCAAAGTATGCTCACTCAGGTGTCAGAATGTTCCCAGCCATTACCTCTGTGCATAAAATCCCTAAGTACCCTAGGTAAAGAACAAGTTATAACTAGAAGAACTGCTGTACAGGAACAGGATAAGGTAGACCTAAGGCGATATCTCTGCAGTTGCCGCCGGAAGCACTACTGCTGGTGGGTGTAATATTAAATGTACCCACTTGGGGAGCAGGCTCTATTGAAGATTATGGGGCCCTGATTAACAAATCAGCCCAGTGGTTTAACTCACATATCGAGGGAGAATTTATAGACCCGTAAACACCATGCGTGGGCACCAATGCCAAGTCAATAGCTATAGGGACTGCATGGTGCTGACTTTTAAAAATGCACAGATGACCAAATATTTGGTCGAGTCCAATCTGGGTACCCGCAGCCACAATCGCAGGGCTTGATTTGTGTCGTTAAACCTCTTCTACTCTCAAGATAGGGAGAAGCAAGGGTCAGTATGTAGAGGGTCCTCTAAGTAGGTCCACAGGCCTTTGTCGGATTCCGTCCCAAGTGGCTCAATTCCCATATGGTGTGTCTCATAGTGCAAGGGGGTTGACTGGCAGAACACCAGACCCGGTATTGCCAAGGAATCAATTTGCTTGTGTCACTGACATGGACGATATTGAATGATGTCTGTTCCCTGGAGTGGTCCATAGGCGGCCGCAAGAGGTGGCAGTGAACGTCGCTCAGGGCATCCCCAGTGTGGAGGCTATGGATGGGGGATATACCCTGTCATTATTGTCACGGAATGTGGCTGGAATAAAAACTAGATTAGCGTACACAGAGTCACAGAACGTACTCATTGAGATATTGTGTTATTCCAAGAAACATGGTCCCGGGATGAAATTAGTGTTGATGGTTTTGTGTCACATCAGTGGCCGGCAACGAAAAACAAGAGAGGAAGAAGTTATGGTAGGCTGTGTATCCTGGTTAAAACACACTTGGAGAGTGTGCAGGTGGTCCTTGCAACTCCAGTGCCCTTCACATTGGTGGTTAAAATCCGCAGACCAGGCCAAGTGGACCTTTTAGTAGATAATTTCTATAATAGTACCCATAAACAACATGAGAAAAATTGTCTGGGTGTTTTATCCCATGTGCTGGAGGAACTCTCTGTGAGGTTCCCCATGGGCAATGGGTGTTGGATACTTGGAGGTGATTTTAATGCAAACCCGGGGGGTGGCCCGGTGGATAACTTATATGACAACACAGAAGATGCCGGGGCAGGGATACCTACGCCCAATATGATGGACACCAGGCTTTGTGTGGAAGGCTTGCGCCTTTGGCACTATCTTTATGAGTGGGGACTACGGGGCACAAATCGCCGGTTGGTCGGGGACATTCCAGGTAGAGTTACTTTCGCCACAACAATATGTAGGCTCCACAATAGATTACTTTTGTGTCCCGGTCATGCACTGGGGACTTATAAAGGGGTTTGAGGAATTGTCGATATCTGCAGTGATCACTTCCCCATTAAAGTCCGGATTAAGTCAGCTGTAGGGGCAGACATGCTGAACCAAGCTTATCGGCTGGAGGTATCTCTTGATACCTCTCGGTATAGACTTAAATGGAAGTAGGATAGGAAGGGTGACCTAATAAAAAAGGCGGTAGTGTCAAGTTCCCGTGAGCTTGATAACTTGCTGTCTGGGAACCAGGAGATCGAAGGCATACTTAAGGAGTTTGAAAGTATGCTGGCCAAGTTTTCTCAGGTATTGTCTTGCCCTCCAGGCAAACGAGGAGAAAAAAAGAAGGGGGGTTGGTTTGACTCTGATTGTACCAGAGCCAGGTAGCACCGGTGCATCCAAAACCACCATTGTAAGTGCCAGAGCAAATAATAAAAAAGTGCTGGCAGTGGCAACCAGAAAAAGAGAAATAGAGAAAGAAGCATGTATAGCCTGGGTGATAGCCGCAAGGGACAATGATTCCAAATTATCCCAGAAGGGCCTTTATTATAAATCCAATATGGAGACGCTGATTAATAATGTCACATACAAGGCTTGCTTGGACCATTTCTCCTCACTTTATAGTGTGGGGAACATGGCGGTAGGAGATAGACAATCAGAAAGGGGCAAGCCAGAATGTAGCGATGAGCTGGGCACTGAGGATAGCATTCTGTTCTCAGTGGATGAAATAAAGAAGGCCATTGGCTGTTAACAATGCAATCGAGCTCTGGGCCCGGATAACATCCAGGCAGACATATTCATTATGGAGCCAGATCTCTGGGCACCAGTGCTTACCCAAGGGTTTAACACTATATGTGTGGGGGGGGAACTATTCCACCATCATGTTCCATGGCGCTAATCCAGCCTATTTATAAGACGGGATCCCAGGCTTCCCCTGCCTCGTACAGACCCATCTCCCTCCTGGACTACATTTTCAAAATACTGGTCCGGGCTATATTGGCCTGACTGGAGGACTGGATTGTGAGTAGCGGAGTTCTCTCCCGGGTTCAGCTGGGACTTAGGCCAGGGCTGGGCACGGCAGAAAAGGCACTTAATCTCTACCTGGTACTGGCACATTCACTCTATTTGAAGGAGGAGCCCATACATCTGGCATTCATGGACCTGAGCCCGGCATTTAGCAAAGTTAATTGTGCCAAGCTCTGGGACATGCTGAGGTCCATGAATTGCCTGGGTGCACTGGTGGACCTTATGGCGAGGCTACATGTTACCACGCAAGCTTGTGTGAGGAGTGGTGTCAAAGGGCGCTGCACAAGCTCCTTTAAAGTAGAACTAGGGGTGCGCCAGGGATGTGTACTGACCCCTCTTCTATTTTGTTTATACATAAATGGAATTTAAAAGCACCTACTAAATTTCTCCCCTCATGTCCCAAAGCTGGGTGGCCTGCCTCTACCAGATCTGGTCTATGCGGATGACTCCATATTGATGGCCTATACTCCAAGGGCCTAGCAGGCACTCATTTCGGAATATGTCGTTTTCATGGAGGGCCTGGATTTGGTTGTAAATGCAGCTAAGAAAGCTGTGAGGTCTTGTTGAAAGGGGAGTCAAAGGATTGATCTCAGGGCCATTCATTGTAGGAACAATTGTTATTCCCAGGGTTGATCATTTTGATTACTTGGGGGCTAGATTCTCCGCAAACGTGGGTGCGACGGCCCACGTAAATAAACAGTCCCTGCAGTACAAGCAGGCTCCGGGTGGGATCTCTAGGGCCATGTACATGTTTAAAGCAAAGCCAATTGCCCCCCTTCTTCAGTTGTACAAGGGAAAATCAGCTTTGGTTGCCAATGATGGAGCTGTGGGGTTATTCCAATGTTAACGCGGTCCAGCTCTTGGAAAAACAATTCCTGAAAAACCTGTTGAGGCTCCCAACTTCTGATCCTAATTTCAGAGTGCTGATGGAATTGGGCTGCACACCAATTAGTGATACGATCGCCCTGCAGCCATTATTACACTGGCTCAGGCTATGGTGTAATAGTAAGGCGACACTTACTCAGGAATTGATCACCTTCCTGATAGTCAAGGACACGGGAGATAAAATCCTGTGGTTGACCAATATCAGGAAGCAGCGGAGGGGATAAACTGCACACATTTGTATCCACCCAGTAGTGTGCTCTCCAGGGGGGAATCAATCGATGGACTGCTTGTTTCTATGAGGCTGTGCACCTGGATAGAGAAAGCAGTGAAATTATGAAGCCAAAAAATCGAGGGCTGATGACCATCATGTTTCCGCGAGTTCACCATTACTTACCATGGGCAGAAATCCCCAAGGATCGAATACTTGTATCCAGGGCAAGGTTTAACTGCATCCCCCTAAAGGCTGTGGTGGCAGCATGGGCTGGGATGGGTGCAGATAGATCTTGCCCAAATTGTAAAGCCCCATACGAGGACTGGGCACATCCGATTCTCTTTTGTCCTGCATATGCGCAGGCGAGAAAACGGCTCATACGACCATTGTTATGGGAAATGGGTGCCGTGCAATATAGGCCAGCTCTAACTTACCTGTTATTGGCCAATTCACAAGTGGGTTGGTCGCTACTTTCGTACCTAAAAATAGCACTCTGTGAAAGGAAACGACTGCTTGATATATTGCACATATAATATGTTTCTATATACCGATCAATGAACTGAACTCATAATCTTTTTCTTCTTTCTTCTCTGTTGTTTGTCCTTGCTGTGGTCTTGACATGGTATGTTTTCATTATGATCTAATTGTATGTATTTCACAATGGTTGTATGGATTGTTTTTATATGCAAATCTGAAAAAACTTGATGATGAGGACGATAAGAAAACGCCTGCTTAGGTGGCGAAAGGTGCAGAGTGCCCGAGAGATTAGTCGGAATCCCACAAAGAGAGCAAGTTGCACCCCCATTCTTACACTGCTGCAAGCAGAGAGAAAGAGACAGAGAGGGCTGGATGTCTACATGCTGTTTCTGCTGGGGAGAGTGAACTATAAAATAGTGGCAAGGATTTTATCACATCCAGTATCCACCTATGCTCAAGACATCACAACCAGAAGCCCCTACAGGCGGACAGGCATAAGATCCCAGGAAAATATGGTTAGCAAGAAAAAGAAAAAAGCTAGGAATATCCAGTGGAGAAAAATTAGGCAAAAGGGGATGTGACAGGGTGGCCTGCCACAAAGGGCCACGCTGACTCAGGTAGTAAGTCCAAGGGGCTTTATTGATGACTTACAGATAGATTAGGTGTAGATTCTTAAACAGGGTCTTTTGGGCCTACTGGGTTCTCTGGGAGGTTTGCTGCTAGAGCTGGCCGGTCTCATCTTTGTGACCAAACAGAGGGGCAAGATCAATCAAATTTACAGGGCATTGCCATTACTCAATATATTTTAACACAAAAGAACAGGCAAAAACACATCTGTATTGTTTTTAGTTGCAGCCAATATCGATCCAGAGACAGCTCCAGATCAAGAAAAACGCCTATCTAGGATAAGAGATAGACTAGCAATTTCTATTGATTGTAATACATTCAGCCTTGTTAGATAGGCGTTACACCATTGCAACCTAGCTTAGATATGAGACTAGGTAGGGATAGTTAAAACTTCGTTCTATCCTTTCTGTCTTCTTTCACAGCCTTGTCTCTCAAAATAACAAATAGCAAAATCTGTGTCGTTACCACTGGGTTTTTTTCTTGATCTGGAGTTGTCCCTATCTCATCTTCCACCGTCTTTCCCACTTGCCTAGCCCAGGCATCCTTAACAGGGATGTTAGGGATGGCGAACACTAACAACTGGCTTTCTTTTGCTGCCTTACTCTAGTGGTGATTCCCCTAAGATGTCGGCTGACGAAATCCCTAGGGATTGTCTAACTTTCCCTGATCTATCCCATTTAGCATTTTAGGGAGTTTGGGATGTTGCCTTTTTCCGCCCGGTGTCACTCTCACGTATCTCACACCCTCGTATCTGACCCTTCAGTATACTGGTCTGTTTAAGATGTTCTCTTCCCACTACGTCACTATCCCTCAGATCTCTTACTCTGCCTTTCCGCCTTCACCCTTTGATCTGACTTCTCCTCTTACGTCTGAACTTCTTCACTTACTATTATTCCTACCTCCGCTATTCTCCTGTTGTAAGTCTCATGTTATGTTGATAGTTACTCCTATTCGGGCTCTATTATTTTGAATCCATACTTAGCCTGGCTATCACACTCTATTACCTACTACTGCTCTGCTGCCTATTCCACCTGTAAACGCATCCTTCACACCCACTGCCGCTACTACTTCTTCCTACCCTTCCCACTATCTCCACTGCCAACTACTACCTCTGCCACTACTATGACCACTACACTACTCCTACTCCATCTCTACTTCTCACACTCTCCACACTCACACACACACTCCACAGACCCCCTCTTAACAACAGCCTCTGCACGCCAATCGCTCTAGTCTGCACTTTTTACATGGGACACATAACGGACCATAGGGTACTGTTGTTCAAGGCCTTCTTTTGGGCCTTTTATTTAATATTTATAATATCCCTGGTGGGTTAGTGGTTTATGGCCTTTAATGAAAAAGTCCCTGGTGGCATAGTGGTGATTCCCTACTTTCACAGCCTCCAACAGACAATGGGCCTCATTACAAATCAGGCGGTCCGGAAATAACGGTGGCGGTAAACCCGCCGCCACCGTTGTTTCTGGACCGCCTGATCCCGACTCCTGCTGGCGGGAGGTGATGGTCCCGCCAGGTCTGACTTGGCGGGTTTAACACCGCCCGCCTGCAGGCGGACGAGGAAACACTGGCAGCATTACGAGATGCTGCTGGTGTTTCCATGATCCCTATTCCCATTGAGTCCCATAGAACTCAATGGGAATGGGGATTAATACCATTCCGCCTCCGTGATTCCCGGGAAACTGGGGTTGTAATGCCCCAGTAATTCCAGGAACACGGAGGCGGAATGGTAATATGAGTCCGGCGGTAACCAGGCAGTTTTACCGCCTCGGTTACCGCCGGACTCGTAATGAGGCCCAATCTCTGCTGGAGCCAAGCCAGTGTTGGAGTTGTGCAGTACCCTTTGGTGCCACATGCAACATTGCCTGCAGCCAGTGTTTATGTTTGCTACTGCCCGTGGCATTGGTCCTGCTGCTCCGTGACTTCCTCGCGGCACCTCTCTGCCGGCGCTCTTTTGTGGCGGGACGTTTGCCTCATTGCGATGTGGTCCTCCCTAGTCCCAACGTCTGATGCCTCCTAGGGCAGGCAGCCCTATATAAGTAAAGAAGGGAAAGGAAGAGAAGGGAGGGGGCCCAGTCCGCCCGCACTCGTTCATGCACTGATAGGGAGGGCTCCCTCCCCTGATAGGGCCACAACGCTGGCTATGTCACAAGGAGAATTAGTTATTTGGCTACAAAAAGTCAGGAGGAGGGCGGCGTGGCCTGGAGTGCCAACGATGTGGCAGCTCCTGTGATGGCCTCCGTATGGGACCGCAGCGAAAACTAAATCTTTTCGGTTCCCGCTATGCTCGGAACACTTCAGCAACCAGCCTGGGTTGCGGAACCTGAGGGGCACCTGCGGCGCTGATTTGGGCTAGAATCGCGCCCGACCTACAAAGAAACGCAACAAGAAGAGCCGCTGACTGCGACCCCACTCGACTTCAAAATTGCGGGCGCGCCGCCCTGCCCCTGGCCCTGCGGCTTCCTCCCGGCTCCTTTTGACTCTGGGGCCGCCCTTGTAGCCGGGCTCCCCGCGGGGCCTGACCGTGGAGCCCAACTCCTCTAGAGCTTCAGCCGGCGCTCTGCCGCGTCTTTAACACAGCCGGGAGTTGCCGGGGTACCGAGCCTGGACCTAGCCCGTGAAGCCTGGGCCACCCGCGGTGGCCGCCCCCACATCTACACCCAGAGGCTGCGCTTCCAACTTACCTGCGGCTCCCGCCGGAGCGTCCGATCCCTCCTAGCCCGGGATCGAGGACTCAAGGAGCGCCGACGACATCTTACGCCCTCCAGCGTGAGGCCCCGAGACGACTCCTTCTCTGCTCGCCTTGCCGCGGGCTCGGCCGCCACAGCTCCAGCCTCTCGCCCGGGAGTGCGGGCTCTGTGCTCGCCTGGCTTCTTCACTGTGTGATCTGCAATCCCCCGCTGACTGCTGCCTTGGGACCTGGAGCGGGACGCTGTTGGGCGGCGGCTCCTGCAATAGCTGACTCCTCGCCCTGACAGGCCTGAACACACTCTGCGGCCTCTACTTGGAGCTTGCACCTGCCCCCGCCAAGCTGAGGCGTACTCCACCCCTGCTGAACCCTTGCTCTTCCCGTGCGGGCTTCGCCTGCAGACCGCCCCCCCTGCAAAAGCCTTCCATATGCAGGGGCCCTCAGCCCAGGCCCCTGGGAACCCCCGGACTGCCTATTGACCTGCACCCCTGCCAGCTGAGCCACGCCGGTGATTTCCTGGGGCTCCCCTGCCCATCCCCCCCTCTGCTCCACCCAGAGGGAGCCTGCCTGCGGTTCCTGCACCCTGACTTGGTCTTGGAGAGTGTCCTTTGGACCTGCAACCACTCTACTTGGCGGATCTGCGCCATAAAGGTACTTTTTCGCCCTCGAGGGGAGTAAAGCGCTTGCTGCCCGCCCGGCCCCCGGGGTGCTCTGGCCCCCTTCACCTCTCTGACCCCCTTCACCCCCAGTGCCTTCAGTTGGGGGCCCGAGATCTCCGTGTGCAGTTGCCAGGCCGAGGCCCCTGGGCCAGCACTCCACCTGTGAGCCATGACCAAAGCCTTAAAAACCGCCAAATCTGGTGACATTTCCACCATGCTACTGGCCCCGGAGAGGGGGAAGAAGGCCAACCCCCCCCAAACTCACCATCCAGAAGTCCACCGAAGATAAAGGGTCGCTCACAACTAAAGAGGACCTCCAGGCTTTCATGACGACATTAAAACGGAATTCAGGTCCTGCATGATGGAACTCACGTCCAAACTGGAGCAAACAGAACAACGGGTCAACGATGTCGAACGCAGGCTGGGGGAGACCGAGAAACTAGCTACGGACCACTCTAATTCACTAACAGAGGTCCAGCGCTCCATTCAGGCACTAATGGACAGAACCGAAATCCTCAAGTTCAAACAGGAGGACTTAGAGAACCGCTCCCGGCGCAACAACCTCTGCATTTCGTGGGGTGCCCTCCGCAATCTCTGATAAGGATACATAAACCTCTTCTTTCAATCCCTGCTGCTAGATTTAGAGGAGACGCAGCTCATACTTGACCGTACTCACCAATGGCGCTCACGCCGGGGATCCGATACAGACCCCCTACCAGAAGTGATCACAAGAGTTCATTTCTACACCACCAAGGAGGCCATTGCAGCGATAGGCCACTCAAAACATGACTTCTCTTTCCAGGGCTCCCCTCTGCAGATCTTCCAGGACCTCTCCCCTCTAACCCTTCAGAAGCGCAGAATGCTACGCCCACTCTCGCTTTTCCTGCGAGACCAACAGATCTGCTACCGCTGGCTGTTCCCCACAGCATTACAGTTCTCGTACAAGGCACCCCCGCACTCTCAGCCACCTCGATGACGCAGCATCGATCCTCCGCCTGGACTCCCCAGGGGGCAAGGAACCGCACTCCTCTAGCCAGACGAGCCTGATGCAGGACGCTGCCTCTCCCAAGCCGAAGCGGGCCCCATGGTCTAAGGTACAGAGAAGTCGTAGACCCAGATAACAGGCGCTAGTACGTTTGAGACACGCATAGCGGTTGGAACCACTGACATTTTCTTAAGCTCGCTGCGGACCCCCTCGGTCCATACCCTACTCCAGGGTGGATACCAGCATATTATCCCTGGAGAATATTTCAACTTTGTTGGCAATGTCACCACTTGACAGCCACCGGGGTGCCACCGACTGATCAAAAACGGTCTCCCCGGTCACTGCTTGGTCCTCCCGCTGGAGGCCACTGTTGGTAGTTTATGTCTCCCATTGGAGACTTTCTCTAAAAAAAACTTCAGCCACAGGGAACCCCAATGCACCGAACCCCTCACAGCTATGGCTGACTTGACTCGCTCCCAATTCCCCCACCCCCCACAGCAAATGGACTCGGAGCACCAGCCCCCGCATCTGATACTAAAGTTCACCACTCTAAACGTCAGAGACTTGAATTCCCCCCCGAAGAGGAAATCCATCCTACAAAGACTGCACAATGAGGGAAACTTGGTCGCGTTCTTACAAGAAACGCACCTACTCCCAGCAGACTTTTCTCGCTTATGAAGCAGACTCTATCCCCTACAATTCCTGGCCTCCGGAGGAACCAAGAAGGGAGGCACCGCAATCCTTTTCGCTAAGGACTTGAAACTCGCTGAGTTGCCCCGAGGGCCGTTTTGTGGTGGTCAAATGCTCTGTCCTTGGCCAACTTTACACCCTCGTCTCAACCTACGAATGAGCACCAGGAGGGATTCTATCAAGATCTGGAGGACTCCCTCCTTCCATTTATTGAAGTGCAGGTAGTCATTGGCGGCGACTTCAATGGGGTCCCGGACCCCTCAGGGATAGATCTCACCCCTCATCAGCCAAGGATTTGAAGTTGGCAACAGCCCTGCTCTGCTTATTTTGTGCACTGAACGTTGTTGGCTCCTGGAGAGTACTATCCCCAGAAGAGAAAAACTTCACCTTCTATTCGTACGTTCACCGTACCTTCTCCAGAATCGATCTTCTGCTGCTTTCCCCCCAGATCCTGTCCTTCACAGACAATGTCACGATTGGCTCCCGGATCCTCTCGGACCACGCTCCGGTCTCGCTTGCCCTGCGGGCTCACGACCCGGATCCCCCTCCCTGGCGCGAGTAGAGCCTGTACGATCCTATCTTGGGGAACAGGGCAGAAAGGGACACGATTGCCAAAACGATTTAAAACTTCTTTGCGGAAAACCCCGATGAGGACACTGTCATGATGCCTACCCCCGGGGACCCAGACCAAGTCCAGCAACCCCTGAAGCAGGCATCAAGTTACCCCAAGCAAGCCCAACAACCCCTGCTAGGGGCTATTTGGGTGCAGTCCTGGCCCCTGTGGCGCCAGACTCATATGGAGAGTCAGTCCTGACGCCATAGGTGCCAGGCTCATAGATTAAAACTTACCCGATGCAGACCATGCTGCAAACTTACCTGATGCAGACCATGCTGCAAGAGCTCCAAGCCAAAAGAGGCTTGGAAGGGACTATTTTACCTAGGGACTATTTTTTTACTCGGGTGGGGCTGGGGAGAAATACTTACCTGGGACTACTTTGGGGGCTATTTAAACCACACCCGAAGAGCAGCACAAGCTTCGCGTTATTCTGCATCCAGCAGCGTAACGCTCACCGTGCCTGCAAGTCTGCATCCAGTCTTCTGCCACGCCCGCCTCGAGTTTGGAGCTCCTAGAAAAATGGAGAAAGAAGGAGAAAAGGTTAGAACAAGAGCAATACCTTTGATCCTTACCTGAATTCTCGATCCATCGCGCCTTCGAGCTGGAAGAAAGAAGTTATTTTATGTGCATCACCTCACCTGCTGGAGCGCCGCGCTGAACTCACCGGCCTTCGCAGCATCTTCACATTCCACCGCATCCTCCTGCATGTTCCCGCCGCACTCCGGCACATAAGGGGAAGACAAGAACAGCAAGGTGAGCCAAGGGAATACACAGAGGAATACCTCCCATAGACTTACCTGATTTTACCACCGGGGTAGTATTCCTCCTCACGGGTCGGCGCAGATTCCACTGCATCTTACCCGAACACCGGCCCCTAAGGGGAAACAAAAGGACAGCAAGGTGAAACAAAGGGACTAACAAGGGGAACCCTCCTCACCACAATAGACTTACCTGATTTTACCGCTGGAGGCATTATTCCCCGAGACTTCATACTTTCTCTCAGCGCCTGAATAAGGGAGAAAGCAACAGGTTACATATTGACATTATTTTATCGAACTGTGTTGGATAATACAAATCCTTACCAGAATATTACCGGTTGCCACGAGGAACTCTTCAGTAGGGTCAAGCTGCAACCTTTAAGGAATCGGACAAGAGTGAAAGTCAGGCATTTGAACTCTTACGAACTACATACTTACTGCGTCTTGCCGGGAATATCAGAGTCAATATTGTTCTGGAACTCACCAAATCCTTCGAGCCAGTGAAGCAACTGGTTATCTACGTGCCCCTGCGCTCAATGCAGGATGGAGAGCTCATCTTTTCAAACCATCAGAAGAATATTCCTAGGGGCCAAGCAAACGAAGCTAGGTGGGCCAGTCCAGTCCGTCATCTCGGCCCTAGGTGTCACATTGGTGGAGACCGCAGCTGTCCAGTTCAGATCGACGCCTCTGTGGGAGCCAGGTGAGCGTAACAGACACCTCCCCGGCTAACACCTGGGACGCCATGAAAGTGGTGCTTAGAGGGGAGCAAATTGCCCAAGGTGCTGCGTACCACAAACAGAAGAGGGCGGCACAAGCTATCCTGGAAGCTGAGGTCCACGAGGCGGAGGCCACCCATAAAAGCAAGGGCTGGTCCCCGAAATCCTACAGGGTCCTACAAATGGCAAGGAAGAGGCTCGAGGCGCACGATGCTGACGCTACAGCGAACCTGCTGACCAGGACCAAGCAATGGTATTACGCCCACAACAACAAGGCTAACAAACTACTGGTCAGCAAACTGGCTAAGGAGAAGAGCAGGAATTTCATCCAGGGCCTATGCGATGCACAAGGGAGGATCTACCACTCGGAGGACGAAAAACTACGGCTGGCGATCGCCTTCCAATCGGGAATAATGACTGCAGTCCCACGGGATCCAGATAAGCAACGCTCCTACATTCAGGAGGCCTCGCTTCCGACTCTCAAACCAGAGACGAGAGAGGGACTAGAGTCCCGGATCACTAATGAGGAAGTGGAGGAGGCCATTAAAAGCCTAAAGCCGAGGGCTCCAGGCCCAGACGGGTTCTCCACACGCTTCTATAAACTCTTCCACCCTCAATTGGTGGCCCCTCTGACCCGCCTCTTCAACTCGTTTGCGGTGTCTGGCGCAGTCACCCCATCGATGCAGGAGTCCATTACTGTTTTGATTCTTAAGCCTGGAAAGGACCCCCTGTAGAATAGTTCAAAAAACCCATCTCCTTGTTGAACTTGGACACCAACATCTACTCCAAGGTCCTGGCCAACCACCTTGCCCCCAACCTACCGAGCATTATAGACCCGGACCAGACGGGGTTTATCCTCCACAGATCAACGAAGGACAACATCTGCAGGGCTCTAGACCTAATAGAGGTCGCCAGTTAGGACTCTCAGCAACTAGCCCTGATCACTCTAGAGGCAACTAAAGCATTTGATAAAGTAGACTGGCCATATCTGTCCCTCGCCCTAGCGGCCTTTGGCTTCGGACCAACCTTCATGCGGATGACCCTGGCAAACTACCAAGCCCCCTCCCTGAGAGTCAATGGCCGCCTGTCGGACCCGATCCCTCTCACATGCGGCACGTGACAGGGATGCCCGCTATCCCCCTTGCTCTTCGCTCTGGCCATGGAACCGTTGGCCCAGCGAGTTCGCCGGGACCCCCTGATCTCTGGCCCAAGGGTCGGCACCGCCCAACACAAAATCGCCCTCTATGCGGACGATGTGCTGCTGACCATCACAAATATCAAAGACTCCATGAGGGCGGCCCTGGCGGAAATTCGGGCATTCAGGAGGGTCTCGGGTTTTGCTATTAACTTCCACAAATTGTCTGCCCTCGGAGTGGGCCTGCCCCCAGGCGAAAAAAGAAGCCCTACAGAACCTCAGCCCGCTCTAATGGAGCACTCAGGCAATCCCATACCTGGGGGTCCAGATCCCCGCTGACCCTGCAAAGATCTACCAGGCCAACTTCCCCCCACTTTTCGCGGAATTGGAAAAGGACTTGACCCGCTGGCAGACACAGGAGATCTCGCTGCTGGGGCGCAGAACAACAAGCAAAATGAACCTCCTTCCTCGCTTCCTTTACGTGTGCGCTGCCCTCCCAACCACAATCCCCTTCCCCCTCTGCAACGGCTCCAGAGGAAAATCATTGGCTTTATTTGGAAGGGCAAGAAAGCACGGATCCCTCGGAGAACGATGATTGCTAGCACGAAACTGGGAGGCTGGGGGTGCCGGACCTTCAGAAATACCACATTGCAGCGCAGCTAGCCCAATTTCAAGCTTGGGATCTCGCCTCCGATCACCCGAAATGGGTGAAGATCGAACAATCTCGCCTCCCGCTCCCCCTCCGCTTCCTCCCGTTCATTCCCACCGCACTACGCCGCAGCTGGCCAGGGGTGCTGACCGCCACGAGACAATCGTTGAAGGCATGGGAGTGGGCCCGCAGACGTGGGGGCATCCCTGGAACCTTCAGCGCATCCTCCCCGATTTTTCTCAACCCCGGGAGCTTGCCCGCAGAACTTTAGGAACTGGGTGTCATTCGCCGTCCTGTTTGGCGTTTGTATCCGCGTTGGCGATTACGTGCTGGAAGGGCGTGCGGAGGTTCCACTACGTGATTTCTCTGTTAATCACCCTACGGTCTAGTGGTTTTCCAACATGGCGTCGCTGGTAGTATTTCTTTCCTCCTCTCCCAGCGATCGCGGCGTTGCAACCCCCTTCACTGCGCTAGCTCGCTGCTTTGGGTCTACACGCTAGTTTTCCAGCCTTTACCTCCTCGGTCACTTTCTGTACTTTCCGTCCACCCTCTCCGGACTATCTCTCTCTCCTTTCCTTCCCTCAGCTCTACGGTGCGCTGTTCTCCACGCCCGCCTCCTCTGCCTTACCTTTCGGCTGCGCTGTCATTCAGCCGCCCTGGTTCCTGTTGCTCCGGAGTTGTTTTCTCTGCTGGTACCCTTTCCGGTGGCTATCTTTCTCTCCGGAACCTTCTTTGCTTCGGATGTCCGGCTTTGCCTGCTCCCATCAGCTAACTGCCTCAAGAACTACAACTGCTTGCTCCAGATCCTCTCAAACCGCTGCAATCCTCGGAGGGTTTTTTCTGCCTGAACAGGCTTTTTCCCTTCGTACTGTCTCGCCTCGGGAAGGGGGTCCCAGGTTTGCTATACTTTAGCACTCACTGTGGCTTCCTCTCGAGACAGATACTTTCAACACAAAAAGGAGAAGGACTATCTCTCTCACAGGCAACTGCAACCGGAGGACTTTGAATCAGGTGAGGAGAGTGGGGAGGAACGGGAGTTAGCGGAATCGGCCAAATCGGACAGATTGCAACGCCAAGAGATGTCGGCAGAAGAGCAGATACAAGAATTATGGAAGGCCATTCAGGGAATCTCCCAAGAGTTACAAACTGCTAAGGCAGAGAATGTAGTCTTGAAACAGATGATTACTGCCCGCGAACCACAATCCCCAGAACTTCCTGTCATGGCTCTTTCGGCAGGGAAGTTCGATGGAACTCCTAAAAAGGTCAAAGAGTTTTTGGAGGCCTGCTTAGTATATTTTACTTTCAGGCCCCGGCTGTTTGCCAATGACCAGACAAAGATCGGGTTCATGGTTTCGAACATGACCGGCAATGCCCTGGCATGGGTCACTCCGCTGGTTACCGGGGCTAATCCCATCTTACACGATTTTGCTGGTTTTCAGACCCTGTTGAAGCAGACCTTTGAGAGACCCGAACTGACTTTCACCGCCTGCGAGGACCTGTTGGATATCCGACAAGGGTCATCGGATGGTCTATCGTACATATCAGAATTCAAGAGATTGGCTTCGGGTGCTGGGTGGTCTGAACAGGCACAATTTGCCATATTTCGGCGAGGCCTTAAGGAGGAAATTAAGGACGAACTCGCCAGGGCTTCCAGGCCACCATCTTTTTCGGATCTGCTTTCCGCAGCTTTACAAATTGAATACAGACTGCAGGAACGAAGGTCAGAACGCCGAAAACAACAAACAACCGTTCATTTTTCCGATTCCACCGTCTCCTCCTCTCCGTCCCATACTACAGACGAACCCATGCAGATTGGAGCAACTAGAGGACCTCTTACCGCGGCTGAAAGAAGAAGAAGGAAGGAGAAAGGTCTATGTGCCTATTGTGGATCGGATCAACATCTCCTCAAGGAATGTACTGAACTTCCTCAGAAACGTCAGGGAAACGGTTTCCCTCGGCGCCAGTAGGGACCTGGTTCCGAGGGGCTTCTGATTCATCCACCAGTCCCTATGTCTCTCTCTCTATTTCAGCTCCATACATTCCTGAGGATTCCAGACTTATGGTTCTACCTGTTATAATAAAGGTCAACGGCAGAACAGTTGAGTGTCTCGCACTCCTGGACTGCGGAGCCGCCGGAAACTTTGTCGATGTCATCTGGACCAAAAGGATGGGTCTCCGTACCTTGCCTCGCAAAGAAGATCAAAAGATAGAAGGGGTCGACGGTTCTCCTCTCTCTTCAGGGCCTATTACTCACACCACCGAGGATCTATCAGTTACCATATTTCAACATTCTGAGACAATCCGGTTCGACATTATTCGAGCTGCCCATTTTCCGGTCATTCTTGGCATCACATGGCTCAGAAAACATAACCCTCATGTCAATCGGGCGGACAATCAACTACAATTTAGTTCCTCCTATTGCAAGCTCAACTGTTTTTCTGACGACGGTATTCCTCAGATTGTTACAGGGTCTACCACACAACTGGCTGGGGTTCATGCTCTACCTCTGTACTGTTCCCCTTACTCGGAGGTTTTCGTCGAAAGAAAGCCAGCGACCTTACCTCCCCATAGGCCAGAAGATTGTAACATTGACTTAGAACCAAATGCTTTGGTTCCATTCTGTAGGATGTTCTCTTTAACTCAAGCGGAAAGAAAGGTTCTTAAAGATTATCTTGATGCCAATGTTCAGAATGGGCTCATTCAACCTTCCAAGTCTCCTGCCGGAGCTTCTTTGTTCTTTATCAAGAAGAGAGACTCAACTGAATTGCGCCCATGTATCGATTACCGAGGCCTCAACAAGGTGACTATCCGGGATCGGTATCCTATGCCATTAATACATGAGATCATTGAAGCTGTTCAGGTGCACGTTGGTTCACCAAATTAGAACTCAGAAATGCCTACCATTTGTTACGCATCGCCAAAGGAGATGAATGGAAGACCGCTTTTCGCACTCCTTTCGGTCTATTTGAGTACCGAGTAATGCCCTTTGGTTTGGTGAATGCTCCTGCTGTATTTCAACGGTTTATGGATCGGATGTTTTCAGACTTATTGTCTGTCTCCATGATCATATACCTGGACGACATCCTTATATATTCCAGCACCCTAGTGGACCACAAAACCCATGTCCAAAAAGTTTTGGAAAGACTTAAAAACAACCAACTTCTTGTCAAACCAGAGAAGTGTGTTTTTGCTGCTACTTCAGTGCCCTATCTAGGGTATCATCTTTCTGAAAGAGGCATCGCCATGGATCCCAGCAAAGTTTCTGCTATTCTGGACTCGCCTTCTCCGGCTTCGATCAAAGAGGTCCAAAGGTTTCTTGGGCTCTCTAATTTCTATCGCTCATTCATCCCAAACTTCTCTAAAGCAGTTCTCCCTATTACTTCTTTACTCAAGAAGGTCAACAATCCCTTTAGCTGGACTTCCGAAGCAGAACAGAGTTTTCACAATCTCAAGAATCTTTTTTGTACTGCTCCCATTTTGCGCCATCCTGACCAGAATAGACAGTTCATCGTCGAAACGGATGCCTCGGCCTTGGCCATTGGAGCTGTTCTGCTACAAGTGTTCGAGGAACGAGAACACCCCATTTGTTACCTTTCCAAGACGTTGTCTCCCAGCCAACTCAACTACTCCGTACTTGAAAAAGAATTGCTGGCTATAAAACACGCATGTGAGACCTGGCGACATCTATTGATGGGAGCAAGGCAGACCGTTATCATCAGAACGGACCATAAGAATCTCAAGGTCCTTCAGAATATGGAGTGTGTCAACTCCAGGCAGGCTCGCTGGGCATATTTCTTTGCCCAATATGATTTGCGAATTACCTACTTGCCTGGTACCAACAATACTCTTGCGGATGCTCTCTCTCGGAAGGGTCCCAAATGTGAGGAAAAAAGACATACCCCAGAGCCGATGTTCCACAGGAATAGGATCTTAACGGTTGCTAATACCTTTTTGGAAGAGGTTCGACCCGGTGTTGCTTCGGAAGGTACTGTTCCGCTACTCAGAGGATAGACTTCCTACACCAACAAAGAGGGTTTGCTATTCCTCAACCATCGTCTATACATACCTTCCGGTCCACTACGTCTGAAGATCATAAATTGGTGTCATGATTCACTCACTGCAGGTCATCGTGGGAAGCTAAGTACCACAGAAACTATCATTCGTTCCTTTTTTTGGCCGGAACTCAAAAAGGATGTGGAGGAATACATACTCAGTTGCCCGGTTTGTGCCATGACTAAGTCCATTACCGGCAAGCCCTTGGGTCTTCTCACCCAACCTGAGGTACCCTCTCGCCCTTGGGGTTTGCTTTCTACGGATTTCATTGTAGAACTTCCTGTTTCTAACTCCTGCTCCTGTATTATGGTTACAGTTGACACCTTGACCAAACTGGCTCATTTTTCCCCATTGCATGGTCTTCCTACTGCTACCGAGATGGCTGAGGTTTTCGCCCAGGATATCTTCCGTCTTCATGGTCTCCCTGACAAGATCATCTCGGATCGGGGCAGCCAATTCGTTTCGAAGTTTTGGAAGGCTCTTTGTTCTCGCCTTGGTATGGAACGTGCTCTGTCGTCTGGCTTCCACCCTCAGACCAACGGTCAAACTGAGCGCCTGAACGCCACATTGGAACAGTACCTTAGATGCTACAGCAATCGTCTTCAGGACAATTGGGTTTCTTTGCTTCCTACGGCAGAGTTTACTTATAATAACTCATTTCATACAGCCATTGGACTCTCTCCTTTCTTTTGCACCTATGGGGTACACCCAAGATCTCTTCTTCCCTACATTCCGTCACCCACCAATTCCCCGACGGCTGAAGAAGTACTGCAGTCTATTTCTGATGCACACGTCACTGCCAGAAGGTGTTTGGAGAAGAGTCGTCAATACAACAAAACCCAAGCGGACAAACATCGTAGGCCTTGCCCTGAATGGAAGGAAGGGGACAAGGTCTGGTTGTCCACCAGGTTCTTGCCGCGATGGCTTCACCCTTCTAAACTCTCTCCTCGCTTTTTCGGTCCTTTTCCCATTCTTTCCAAAATAAATCCTGTTGCCTTTCGACTGAAACTACCTCCTTACCTCTGCCGCATTCATCCTGTCTTCCATGCCTCTCTTCTCAAACCTTTCATCCCGGACGTCCACCAGAGAGCTGTTCCTGAGCAGCCTTTTCCTCAGGTGGATTCCTCTAGGGAATATGAGGTCTCTGCTTTACGTGACTCCCGCCACTACCGTGGTAGGTTGGAGTATTTGGTGTCTTGGAAGGGTTACCCTAGGTCGGAGGACTTGTGGGAACCGGTTTCCAACATTCATGCCCCTCGGTTGTTGGCTCAGTTTCATGCCTGCTTCCCCTTTAAGCCGGGGGTCCTACGCTCTAGGAGGGGGCATACTGTCATTCGCCGTCCTGTTTGGCGTTTGTATCCGCGTTGGCGATTACGCGCTGGAAGGGCGTGCGGAGGTTCCACTACGTGATATCTCTGTTACTCACCCTACGGTCTAGTGGTTTTCCAACATGGCGTCGCTGGTAGTATTTCTTTCCTCCTCTCCCAGCGATTGCGGCGTTGCAACCCCCTTCACTGCGCTAGCTCGCTGCTTTGGGTCTACACGCTAGTTTTCCAGCCTTGACCTCCTCGGTCACTTTCTGTACTTTCGGTCCGCCCTCTCCGGACTATCTCTCTCTCCTTTCCTTCCCTCAGCTCTACGGTGCGCTGTTCTCCACGCCCGCCTCCTCTGCCTTACCTTTCGGCTGCGCTGTCATTCAGCCGCCCTGGTTCCTGTTGCTCCGGAGTTGTTTTCTCTGCTGGTACCCTTTCCGGTGGCTATCTTTCTCTCCGGAACCTTCTTTGCTTCGGATGTCCGGCTTTGCCTGCTCCCATCAGCTAACTGCCTCAAGAACTACAACTGCTTGCTCCAGATCCTCTCAAACCGCTGCAATCCTCGGAGGGTTTTTTCTGCCTGAACAGGCTTTTTCCCTTCGTACTGTCTCGCCTCGGGAAGGGGGTCCCAGGTTTGCTATACTTTAGCACTCACTGTGGCTTCCTCTCGAGACAGATACTTTCAACACAAAAAGGAGAAGGACTATCTCTCTCACAGGCAACTGCAACCGGAGGACTTTGAATCAGGTGAGGAGAGTGGGGAGGAACGGGAGTTAGCGGAATCGGCCAAATCGGACACTGGGTTGCAGGAGGCCTCGAAACTCTGGGGCAGCTCTTTGAAGGGGGCGCTCCCCTCACCTTTGAATAATGCAAAGCGACCTTCCAGCTAACAGAGGCAGATAGATTCACCTATGCCCAACTGAGGCACTGGTGCACTCACCCCCAAACTCGAGCTGCCGCAACGAGACCCCTGGCCCCCCTGGAACTCATGATAAAAGACCTGCCTGCCCGGGGAAAGATCTCGGCCCTCTACAAACTACTGCAGGATGATCCCCTTCTCTCCAGGCCCTCCTACATGGCCCAATGGGAGTCGGACCTGGGTCATGCGATCGAAGACCACACATGGGTAAACGTCTGGACTAGAACACGTACTGCGTCTCGGTGCATTACCAACCGGGAATGCGCCCATAAACTCCTGCTACATTGGTATTACCCCCCCCTACACCTCCATCACTTCCAGCGGGCCTTGGACCCCCACTGCTGGCACCTATGTGGCTCCCCGGATTCCGACTTCCACATGTGGTGGACTTTCCCTAGAGTAAGGGAGTTTTGGACCCAATGCCTGGCCACAATTCGAGAGATCACCCAAGTTGAAATCCCTCTAACGCCCGAGCAGGTCCTCCTGGGGATCCCACTACCGGACTGATATCCGAGAACAGGGAGGAGAGGGGCGCTGATTTCCCAATTCTTATTGGCTGCCAAAATCACAGTGTCTCGCACCTGGAAGTCCGCGGAGGGTCCCTTGATGACCCTGTGGTGGCTTAAACTATGGGATATTCTGATAGCCAAGAAGGTCACGGCAGCCAAAGCGGGACTGCTCCATTGATTTGCCGACATTTGGGCCCCAGTTTTGGACTACGACCGGAACTACCCGGCCCTGACCTTCAAACCACGCTTGATTGCCCGGGCCCTCTGTTCGATGGGAGGGGGCTCCCCACCTGCTCAGGCCGAATGAGGCATGTACTGTCGCTGACTTGGGAACTTGGGGGTGGGGTTTGGGACTCTTCTGCCTGATATGCTTGTGAGATTTAATCATTGTTAATGTCTTTGTTTCCTGTGCGCGGAGTTATAAATAAACACATTTAAAAAAAATGTCAGGAGGAGAGTTGGCAAATCATTTTGAGGACACAAACTATTGAACCTTCTTGAGAGCTTGAAGGGGGCTGCAGAGGGCCATTCAGACGGTAGAGTCTCACTTATCCAAAAAAGCTTGTGACGATGCCAGAAAACTACCACCCCATCGGAGGTGCTGAGTCTCACTCCTGTAACAGAGTTTGTGAAGAGTCTGAAAAAGTCACTGATACTGCCAGAGTCTCACCCTTACCTTACATCCTGAGAAGCTGATGAGAGTGTTAAAGCATATGCTACCTATGAGGAGACAAGAGGCTGATGCAAGGCTGTGAATCATATGCCTACTAACATGGGAAAAGATGCTGGTGTAAGGCTGAGGACCTAAGAAACAACGTGGCGCATTTGAAAACTTCATAATAAATACTTTAAATAAATATTCATTGCTTGCGTTCATTCAATCACTTGTCACAATTAAGAACTGCACAAAAACACACAATGGTATCATGGTTGTAGCTTATTGTTTTAAAAAGATGGTTCACGTCATACCATGAAACAAAATACTAACATCTGTCTAAACAGCAATGCTGGTGATAAGTAACATCCAACTAGTTAGTATAATACAGTCACGGTCAAGAGATCGTCCGATGACTCGAAACCGGTTTTATGGCCTAAGAGCTTTATTTCAACCAACAGAAAAATAAGGGAAATACGTTTTAAATGAGGTTGCTTTGTGGTTATGCAGTACAAGATAAACAAATCCAATTTCTCTAATGGACTGTGGTCCTCAGTCCTTTCCTACCTTCACTAGTCTTGTACCATTAAAAGGTTGCTCTCTGTCTTTGGTGTGTTAAGTGTCCTGTACTTCTTTCTTGGGTATTGAAGTTTCTTTATTACCTTTTGTTTTTGTAGAGGCTATCAATATGTTGCACCTCTAGGACAAAACCAGCACCACAGCCCCCAAGTGCCATGTGTTGTCTGGATGTGGGCTAGGTGTCAGACATTAAGATCCTTTGCAACACTGCACAAGGCCCAGGGGTTACTGTGCTTAACCCCTTGACAGGCTTTCAGGTACCTCCCTGGATACTACTTCTCCTCCAAGCTGATAGTCTCCTCCCGGAAGCCAGGTTCTTGAACAGTGCTCTCTCTCTTGTTGACTTGTCTCCTTGGGCCCCTACGCCTTATTACTTCCTCTCTCCTCCTTCTGGGTTTTTACCTCCTTTCTCCCCCTGCTTCTCTTTCTCTTTCTCTCTCTCTCTCTCTCTCCCTCCCTCCATGATTCACCATGCTCTGACCTGCTCCAACTCCACCCTGGGACGAATTGCGGGATGTTGACACTTCTCTCCAGGAGTAGGAGACTTTCCTTGTGAGGCTAGGGAGGTAAGCCTGCCAACAACACCCCATATAGGGGTCGAGGCAAGCAGGACCTCACCAGGCGACCCTCCACCCAAGGGCACAAGGACTCCCGTTCTGATGAGGAACTCCCCGCCCAACTCACTGAACAACCCAACTTGATAAATCCTGTTGGAAGAAGACAGGAAGAATCATAATACATCTGCTACTGTGATGTGCTACATGAAGAAGTACCTGTCTGGTACTCCGACGAAGAAAGCCAAAGGAATAACAATGAGCGCCTTTCCAACACAGAAGAAGGACTGCAACGTTACGCAGGGGAAAGCCCAGCGCAACATCATAAGCGTTGAAGGAGAACACTCTAGATAGTGAGAAGCCCTTGTTAGTTCAAAGCTGCGCTGGCAGCAGAACGAGGAAGCAGAGAAAGTAACGCTGTTTCCTATGAGCAGAGGAAGCTTACTCCCAACGGTGCCCAAGTTTCACCAAATGGGAGAAAGGCCCAAGCAAGCAAGTCCAGGCCATGAAGACGAGACGTCCAGATCGGACAAGCTGAGAGAAGGCATTGGGGAACACTACACTGGCAGAAAAGCCAAACACGAAGTGACACAGCAGAGGGTGTCAAGGAGAGAGGAAGATAATACCGAAGTTGGCGTCCTGACACAGCGAGAAGAGTCTGTGAGACAGACTACCGACCTGGTGATACAGTCCCAAGACCACAAAGTTAACAGGAAGAGTGCGAGACCCAGGGAGAGTAGCGAGTATAACAAATATGATACTCGTCTCAGTACGACACAGAGGAACCAGAAGAGTGAGAATAACGACTGAGCCCATTCACTTGTCTCAGTGGGAGACAAAGTAACGAGAAGAGTGATAAACATTATTGGGACAGACAACCATACTGGTCCCAGTGGGAGGCCAAGTAAACAAGAGAGTGAGAATCAGTACTGGGTCCACCGTATTTGTCCCAGTGAGAGACAAAGTAACGAGATTATGGAGAAGGATTACTGGGACAATCATACACATCCCAGTGAGAGACGAAGTAACAAGAAGAGTAAGAAGCACTATTGGGACAGTCGTAATTGTGCGCCCGTGAGAGGCCAAGTAACCAAGAGAGTGAGAGTCAGTACTGGGCCCATCATACTCGTGCCAGTGAGATACAAAGTAACAAGAAGAGTGAGAAGCACTATTGGGTCAATCATACTGGTGCCAGTGAGAGACAAAGTAACCAGAAGAGTGAGTTTCATTACTGGGCCCCTCATACTCATCTGAGCGGGAGAGCAAACATCCACAAGAGTGAGAATTATCACTGAGATCATCATATTCATCTCAGTGAAAAGCAAAGCGATAACAGGATTGAGAACTGTAACCATAAAAAGGTTGTTTATAATTCTCAAACTATAAGTTGGGCATCAGAGAAAGAGAGATTTTCAAGTATATGTGAGAAAGACAGATTGAAAGAACTTCCAGGAAAAGGAGCACCTATTAAGAGGATCCTATAAAGTCAGGGGAAGAGGAAGCCAAAGGTTTGGAAAAGTCCCCTAAGTGAACTGAACAAACTGTTGCAGTTGATCGATAAGAACTATTTAAAAATCTTATATTGAGAAGACCTTGTTTAGAAAGCAGCCACAGGAGAAGGGAGGCATTCTTCTGGTCTGTAGTTGTTTTGCATTAGTGGTAGGGTCAGAGTAGCTTCATTTTGGACAGAGGACAGACTAATATTTGGACTTCACAACTGACGACGAGCACTCTAGTTAGTTGTGTAGGGTAGGAAAACCCATAGATCAGGGAAAGTGAGGCCTTTTTCTAACGATTTCAATAAAACCTTGCTGAATATGGAAAAACCTAGTCTGTCTCCTTCTTCTGACCCTTCACGACCCCCTCTTTCCTTTTCTTATCTTATCCTCCTCACTTCTGGAATTCCACTGTTCCACCTAACTTCTCTCCTTGCTGCTCCTACTCTCTCTCCTTTGACTTCTCCCCTCATCCTCCTTATTACTCGTTTTCACCTCCTTCACCTCCACTTCCTCTCCTCTCTTTGATGTCCTACTTTTTTCTTCACCTTCGCCCCTCCCTCCTTCTTTGATGTTTGATGTCTATCTCTTCTGTTCTCCTATGTACCTGCTTCACCTCCTCCCCTCTTACTCTTTCTAGTCTCATCGCCTCCTCCTAAGTATCGCTCCTCTGCACTGTCTTCACACCTCTTCTCTTACTCTCACTAATCTTGTCTTCTCGTTTGACATTATTTTCCTTGCACCTCTACCGTCTTCCCCTTTGCAGCTTTCCTCCTCGCCATTCCCCTGCAGACTATCCTCCACCTCAAGCTTCAAACTCCTGAATCCTAAATCTCTCTCTGTCACACTCTCATGGGATTCCCAGAACGAATCCCAGTTCTTAGAACATCTTCTTGTGTGTGTCTACACGAGGAACAAATACCTTTGTTGGCTAACTTGCGTAGGTAATAACAGACTCCACACCTGCTGCTGTTTGGCAGATAGTCCTATTTGCGGCTCCAGGATAAGAATTTACTTCTTTGCAAACTGCTATCTTTGATTCTAATAGTGGCCAATCTCTCTGCAGGGTCTGAAGGTCCTTGTTGCTTGTAGTAGCTACTCAAAAAATGTCCTTCCTCACATGGAAACCTGTGAACACCAGCTGTCTGGGTTTGCGTGTTCCATTACAGCTGGTAAATGTCTTTTGTGAAACCAATCTCCCATAACAGTGTAACATGCTCCACAGACACCCACAAGATTAGGTGTGCGGCCCGCCAGGGCGAAGGCACCATATCTCTGCTGTCACATGTGTATCTGTAGTATCAACATTAAATTCATTGTGCATTGAGTCAATTGCATTTTTACCAGCAAGTCCTTTCTGACCCAGATTGAGGACTTCTTTTTTAAGGTGAGCAATGAACCCGCCATGATGCATAAGAGGCTTACTTACCATCAGGTGATGACTTTCGCTGGAGTTCTGCTGGGGGGTCAAACAAAGAAGTCCTCTTTTTATGAGTACTAGGCGTTCTTCCGCTTCGTTCTAGCCCTCCTTCCTGGCATTTATGTGCCGGTTTCATCAACCGCGCAGCGGGCACGCTTAAAGCAAGCCGGTCTGTGACCAGTCTGGGCATTGGATGCTCCCCTGCACCAAAACTCCTTCACAAGCTCTCTGCTTCTCGCGGGCTGAGCTTCTTGCACTTGCTCCAGCTGCCACTATATTACCTAACAATTTTGGCTCCTGTCTTGGTTCTACACCTTTGGTGTTTCGTCTTTCACTGAATGCTCGTTCTGTGGCAGCTCATGCTCTGAGCTGCTGGGAACTGTTGGAGCACCTTCAACCTGATCTTGTGTTCATATCTGAAACCTGGCTAGGGCCTCCTTCAGACCCTTGTATTATTCAACTCCCACCACCAAATTATGCAATACTGAGATGCGATTGTATGCCTCCTTGTATAGGTGGGGGTGTCGCTGTTTTTAATTCTAATTTCCAAATTCACACTATGCCACTGGATCATGGCCTTAACATGGATGCGATTTTGGTGGTCATTTCTATGTCTGCCTATAGTACCCTGTATGTACTATTGATGTATCACCCACCAGGCTATGACAGGAGGTTCTGCATTGAGTTTTCTGGGCTGATCACCTTGCTCCTCCAGAAATATGCTAATCTGGTTATTATGGGCGATTTTAACCTTCCTATAAATGAAACATGCTGTTTATTGGTCAAACAATTTAAGCTTTCTATGGCTTATCTAGGTCTCTCTCAGTTGATCGACTATCCTACGCATCGGCTTGGGAAGACCCTTTATTTTATTTTTGCATCGCCCGCTTCTCTGTCAGTTGCTCCAGCACTGCCTATTATTTGGTCTGATCATGTAGTGGATCCCTTTTCTCTGCCAATAATGTCTCACCCTACGTCTGGCACTCAACAGTTTGCATTTAAGCGAGGCTGGCATAAAATGTCTCCTTCTAATCTTAAGTCTGTAATTCTTAAAGATGTTATCAAAGGCTACTAGTTGTACTTTGGCAACTATCTCGCAGACTCTTACTGATGCTGCTGATAACCTGGCTGCACGCAAAAGTTACCTCATAAGGACTTCTCGATCTGAGCCGTGGTTCACTGCAGAGTAAAGAATTCTTAAACTTCGACGGAGACAGGCCGAAAGGACATGGAGATATGCGTATCTGTCTGAGCATCATCTCCTCTATCGTCTTGGCACCCTTGAATTTCAAAAAGCTATTAGGAGATGAAGGGAATCTTTGCCACCAAGTGAAGAGGGACTTTGGAGAGGCCATTTTAGGCCTGGGCGATGTGCTAGACTCTCTGCTGACTAGCCGCAGAGGAAGGCTTACATGGTACTCAGTATGGCAGCTCTTTCTCTAATAGCAAAAAAGTGGAAGCAACCCTCCATACCCAGCGAACAAGACTGGATAGCTAAAATGTGGCACTATACTTCACTGGAGTGGTCAACCTACTCCATTCAGGGGGACCATGCAAAATTCAAAGCCGAAGGAGATTTGGTTTTAGACTTCTTACACAAAGATTATCGTAAAACAATGGTGCCCTCAGAAATTGAGACTGTTAGACATTTTATAAGAAGAGATGTGATACACCTAGGACATTCCCCTCGGGAAACACTGGTTGTAGCGATCCACGGTTGGGGAGGGAGGATATGGGAGGGGGAGGTTAGCTGGGAAGGGGATTGTTACTGTTCAAAACCTGAAATGGCAATAAAAATAAATGTTTAAAAAAAAGCTAGTAGGGTGGCAAAACAATTCTACTTTAGTAGTAGAATTGAACAGGCTATCAACCAACCTAGGGCTCTTTTTGCGGCTGTTCAGTCTCTTGCAGTGCAGGCAAAGTCCCAACTGGGCATTCCTGCTTCACAGGAATTGTGTGACTCGCTCTCTCTCTCTCTTTTTTAAAGAGAAGATAGTTAGAATTCGTCAAGGAGTTGTTGTATCCTGCCCCCCTGATGATTTCCAGAGTTAACAGAGGATTAAGTGTTGGCCGTGCTTAATCGTCTTAAGTCTGCATCTCCCCAGAACTCTGTCCCTCTATCCGTTCTTAAAAATATCTGTGGGGATATTGTGACACAACTTACTGAGGTTGCTATGATTCCTTTATTTCTGGGATCATTCCAGACAATTTAAAACATGTTTCTGTCATTACATTGCTGAAAAAGCCTGGCCTTGATCCGGCGGTGTTGTCTAATTTTCATCCTATTCCTCTACTTCCCTGTTCGATGAAGCTCTTGGAATCTCTGGTGTATCTGCTTCTTAGCACTTTCCTGAAATCCTCTAATTTCTTTGACCCATTTCAATCTGGGTTCCGCCCTGGCAGGGGCACGGAGTCGGTCTTGGTTTCCGTTGTGGATGACTTGACTCGCCTGGTTCATCAGGGTGGGGTGGGTGCTTTGATTCTGCTTGATTTATCAGCAACGTTTGATACCATCGACCACCCTACCCTGATCTCCCGGCTCTCTACCGCTGGTCTCTCCAGCAAAGTTCTGGCTTGGTTTTCCTCCTTTTTCCTTTTTTTTCAGGACACACTCAGTCCGTCTGCCTTCAACCATTCTGTCCTCGGGCTATCTCTCTTCTTTGTGGTGTTCCTCAGGGTTCCTCTCCATCTCCCACTTTATTTAATCTCTATATTCGACCTCTCTTGGCTATAATTCATGCTTTTGGCCTGCTTTACTATTCCTATGCCGATGATACCCAAATCATTGTGCAGCTGGATCTCAATAAATCTGAATCAGTGGGCCAATTGAAAAACTGCTTGCTAGCCATTGGTGAATGGATAGCGAGAAACTGGCTTAAGCTCAATAGTGAAAAAACAGAGGTGTTGGTGGTGGGTTCCACCTCCCCCTCTTAGTTTTGGATCCCAGAGTTCTGGCCGGAGAGTCTTGGCCTCTTTCCTCAGCCTGTCTCGTCGGTAAAAAAGAACTTGGAGTTAAAATCTCGGCCTTTTTGTCCTTGGCCGACCAGGTCTCGCTTGCATGTCACAAAGCGCACTTTAAATTACGGACTCTCCGTAAAGTTCTGCCTTATATTCCGGCTAAGTTCCATGCTCCTGTTTTTTCATTAGTCATTAGCAATATTGATTACTGTAATGCTCTCTACCTGGCTCATCCCAAACATCTTCTGCAGCGACTTCAGCTGCTACAAAATGCGGCAGCCAGGGCCGTTCTTCACCCTCCTTGGGGTGCTCATATGACCCTGCTGTTATGGAAAATCCATTGGCTCCCTTTGAGCAACTTATTAGGTTCAAGGCCATTTATGGACTTGTTGCTGAATTTCTTCAGAACCAATTTGGTCTCTATATTCCATCCAGGCCTTTCCACTCTCAGAATCATAGGACCTTACAACCTCTGAGGTTCAGGCTTGCTCGTATGGGCGGGCGTGCCTTCTCAGTGGCTGCGCCAAAAGCCTGGAACTAGCTTCCTTTTCCTTTGCGCAGCACTGAGTCAAACTTTTTGTTTTGCTGTGCTTTAAAGACCTTTCTGTTTTAGCTTCCTATTGATTGGACAGACCTCTTCTCGTTAGCGCCAAGATGCCTTTGGGCTTATGTTGCGCTCGATAAATCTGATTAAGATAAAATAAGGCTAGGTATGATCTGAGAAGTCTGGTGAATCCTTTAAATACCTCTGCAGGGCTTACTTCACAGAGCGGTTGGTGCCCCCAGCAGCCATGGTCTCCCCAGTCTCGGGCTCTATCTTGAGAAATGGTACTTCGTCACAGTACCCACTGGGATTATCACAAATTAAGGCTACAATTCATTGTTAGGTTCTGTAAGAAATTCAGCCAGGCTTTGGGGTTCGAGCAAGCTGTGTCCTTATAATGCCACCTCCAGCCAGACAGACAAGCTGAACGCAGCGAGGAACATCTAGAACAGTACATTTGGCTGAAACCCACTCTGAAAGCAACCATTCTCAGACAGATTCTCTTCTATTTTCTTCTAGTATGAAACCTTCCACAGTGTGTACTGTAGTTTCTGAGTCCCCAGACTCTATATGCTGTAGTTTTGGAGTACCCACAGCCAATAAGGTGTTGTCTATGGCCACCTTGGTGTGTATGCTGTTTTACTGGAGCACAAGTGTCTGCAAGATGCAGCGCTAGAGAGGTGCATTTCTGCACCCTGTACACTGTAACACTCAGTGGCTGTAAACTGCAGCATTGGTTCACTCATTCACTATCTTTAAGAAGCAGCATCAAAGCAAGCCTGTCGTCAAATGAAGGACAAAGCACTGAAGCCTCCATTGTCCATAAGCTGTCTTGGCATTTTACCTACAAGTGATTTCAAAATGTGTGCTGTGGATGATAGTTTATGGGAATTTCTGAATGTGATATAGGATTTTGCAGGATGAAAGTCAAGGTCATTTAAAAAAAAGAAATTGGCAATCGCAACCACATCATAAAATATGCATATGCTCACTTTTCTGAAATGTCAGAAAGTCAAATAAGTTTTAAGATCTTTAAGGAAAATAGTTGTATTAATTTTATCCATGCCAAATCTATTTTGACTAGCATTCGTGGTGCTTATATTAGCGCGCAGAAATCACAGACCTGTTAAGATGCTCTGAATATCCTTGTCAAATGGGCATGTCAGATCTAGATGGTTAAGTGCAATTTAAATGCTCCCACGACAATTTAGAAAACTTACCAACAGTGGTATCTGTATACCAATTGCTGGAGAACAGTATGAAGAAAAAAAAACCTACTTCCAAACCTGGAATCTCTAGGTAAATGTCCCTTAAAAAGTTACTAGATTTCCCTTCCGAGGTAGTGTACTGACCAAAGAGAGCAGTGATGGGTCGCCTATCTAGAGAAAGGATAGAAAGAGTACTCTACCTATCTAATCTACATTCTTTGCAGAACCAACCACTCAAAGATTATATCAAAATGGTGTTGGAACCTCTTCTTCGAAAACTTTATTAGTGACTAGTAAAAGGGCAGTAAGGGGAGTGCTGTTATGCTCGAACGAGATGGCCGCCTTTGTGTAGAGCTCTGCAGCCCAGGGCCATCAACAGCTAACAACTTGAACAATTTGGTGCTATTTGCTGTGCAAACGTACTGCTGGACCTGGGAACACCTGAGCATTGAGCCGACCAGCTTTTGAACCCTCCAGCTCCCAGATTGCGCATACGTGCTGCCTCCAACCCTCGGGCCTGCTGGAGTAGAGACTTGGCCGCCCACCCTCCGCCTCTTCAGAGTCTGGGGACGTGCAGCGCACCCTGAGCAGGCCCCGGCAGTAACCGTGGACTGCAAACACCACAACTGGACCAGGCGACAAGAGCCCTCACCGGCTCAACATTGTGGCTCTACACACGGTCCCCTGCGGCAAGGGGACTTGAAGCAAGGCAGTGATTGTGATTGCGTACTGCACGGAGGCCGCTGTCATCCCTCAACTGAACTTCGGCTGCCTTGCGGTCTCCCTGGACGTATTCGTGTCTTGCCAAGACACCAGAGCATTTCCTAATCCTCCTTGCTGCAGATGTGCCGCATTACGTGTCAGCAGCATGGATTGTCAAACCCGATGGCCCGCCATACTAGGCAACAGACAGTATCATGGGCACAGTCCTCCCTCTGGCCGCACCAAGCAGCTGATCAACCTGCAGCAACAAGCCCCAGTTCCAGGACACCACCAACGTTGAGCCCTATCACGAGCTCCTGCACTTCATGGTGGCCAGCACCTGCCTGGCCCACAAGAGGTAGGAAGCTAAAGCCCTGGCACTCCGGGGAACCTTCTGACAGATGCAGTGACCTGGGTGCAACACTATACTACATCTGCGCAGCACACCTCACTCCAAGTCAGCCTATACTGCTCACATAGATGAACTCTGCTCGGGACCTATTTTGGCGCTACTGCTTCTCCCCCTGGCCACTAGTGGAAACAACACAGAGGAGCCTCTGCGCACGGCCAGACCCACATAACACGCAGGGGCGACAGGCAGACCTGATATTGTGGCGCAACTGTCCCCTAATCTGCTTCATATAGTACAATCCCAACAAGTAAGCCCGTAGAGGAAGGGCGGATCAGCACTGCCACCCCCCTGAGATCTGAAATCAGTGCCCATGCTTGCCAAGATGCTCCACTCCGCTGGTCCCTCCCAACACCACTAGCAAGCTGCCCCACTACCACGGGTCAATGACACAATGACTAAAGGCACTGGCAAGAAGCAGAGCTCTATCAACATATTCAGCACCCAGGGCTGCAGGGGAGGCAGTGGATGCCATAGAAGCTGCTGATGGGGCGACCGAACAACAGGAGCCCACCGAGATCAATCACATGTTGGGGTACATGCATGAGGGGTTCGCATTAGCGGAACGATCAGCTCGATAAAATCCCAGACAGATCTGATGCCCGCGTCACAGAGGTGGATTCCAGAATGGGCGCAACTGAAGATGTGGTCAGTACACTGAGGGCGGACGTCAACTCGCTCACAAGGCAGATACAGTCCATCAGCAAGAAGAAAGATGACCTAGAATCGAGGTGCCGCCGCAAGAACCTACGAATTATTGTGATCCCGAGGATGACATCACAAGCCCCACTGAAGAATATGTGGAGCGCACACTCATGACACTGCTAGACAGTCCCAAGTTGCCACTGCACTTTGTAATTGAACGGGCTCATCGCACATTGGCCCCAAGCCTAAGCCTTGCGCCGCCCAATAGTAGCACATGTGCTAAACTATCGAGAAAGGGATACTTTTCTGCGTGCTGCCAGGGCAAAGGGGGAGTTACTATTGGGCTTTGCCAGAGTTCACCTGTACCCAGATTTTTCATCATCAGTACAGCTGGAATGCAAGTCCTTCATGGCCGTCAAAAGGAGACTTTGTGACCATGGTGTGAAATGCGCCACGCTTTTTTCGGCTAAGGTGTGAATAGAACACTGCAACAAAACACATTTCTTTACTATGCCGGAGGAGGCCATGAGATTCATTGCTTAACACTTTCCAGGATGACCCTGACTAGCGCTGTTACATCTCACCGTACCCCTATCCATAGATCTTAAAGTGTATTTCTGTCAGAAGAAGACAGGTGGCATGCATTAGCAGTAAGAGCTTTGTAGCTCATGGCAGAGGAATTCAACAATAGAAAAGCCCATGGAGGGGTACAGAAAGAATGAAGCACTTATATTTCAGGAAGCTTCTTTGTTCCATTTGCAAGAAAGAGGCCTGGCGTAAGGGAAAATCACCCAGACACAAGAAACAGGACAAGAAACTACATTACACAGAAGGCCTGTGTGGACACGATCCTTGTAGGATAGTCAAGACCACACCCAACGCAACGCGCATGCGCTCCCCACGCCCAAGCACCTCAGCTTGTGCTAAAGACTTCTGGACTGAGCAGACGTGTGAACCGGGAGCTCCTACAGGCTACTCATTGAGGGGCCATTACCACCTGCGCACACTGCAGGCCCTGCTCTTCACAACAGATAGGTAGTTGTAGATCGCACTAGCAGGCAGACTCCTCATCGGAGTGTTCAAAGGAACATTGACCACATTTTTTTTTTTTTAATACAACATTTTTTATTGTTTTTTACACATAAAGAAAACATACATCTCGCGCAGCGAGATAAAGGTTATGTCCCTACCCCACCCACCAACAAATGCATTCCACTTACCCATTAAAATAGAGCTTCTTAGCACTGTCAATTGCCTTTGTTATGCCAGTAGTGTGTGAGTTTGCAATTTCTGTGCATGTCCTCGGATGTTAGTCCAATTCCTGACGGGGGCTACCTCTCAGTGAGCGTCTTCCCACTTTTGCCAAATTTTTGGGCCTTTCTCAGGACAGCCCCTGGCCCTGTAGACTCTCTTCTCCATTGCGACACAAATGTTCACGTCCGTGGTCCATTGTTCATAGTTTGGTGCCGTTTCAGAGCCCCAGAGTTGCGCTATGTTTCTCTTGATTAACGCAGTGGTTGTGAATAAGAGCAGTTTTTCGTAGCGTGACAGTTCGACCTCATCATCTATCCCCAGCAGTAACAGTTTTGCATTTATGTGGATCGTTCTACCCAGTACTCTTGAGAGATCATCGCAGCACTGCTGCCAGTAATGTCGGATTATGGTACAGTCCCATAGTATGTGATAGTATGAGCCCTCTTCTCGTTTGCATCTCAGACAGGTTGAAGAGGAAATCCATTTGAATAGTGCCACCCTCGGGTAGTATATCCTATGCAGTACTTTAAGTTGGATCAATCTTAGCCTGGAGGAGATCGCTGTTTCTCTGGGGAACATCAGGGCAGTTACCCATTCCTCTGGGAGTATGTCACCTACGTCCCCCTCCCATTTGGCTTTCAGGCTCGCTAGTTCTCCGGTGGCAAAGGATGTTATGGCACTATACATGGTGGATGTGACTTTGTTTTTGATCATATCCGGGAATAGGTTACGTTCTAAAGGGGTGTAATCAGGCATGTCAATCATCTCGGGGAGATGGGTCTGTAGTGCGTGTTTGAGTTGTGTGTAGCGATACTGCTCATTTATCGTCAGATCGGAGGTGGTGATTAGGTCCGCAAATGGTATTATTTCGTTCCCTTTTATTACGTCGCCAATTTTAGTGATGCCCGCTTGGGTCCAAGAGTGCCATTTTGGAAGTTTGTTCACTTCCGGGAGTAGTTTGTTATTCCACAACGGTTGAGCTGGGGTCAGCTTATTGTCCCAGCCTAAGTATTTGTGGGTGTCTGTCCATGTTAGGGATATGTGTGACAGCATGGATGGGGTAGCAGATCGGTCTTTTTTCCGGTAGAGGTATTTAAATACAGATCTTTTATTTCGGTTAGGATCTGGTTCTCTGTTGTGTGGTAATGTCATGTCCGCGTGGAGTCTGTCGTTCACTATTGCCATCTGACTAGCCCAGCAATAGGTTTGCAATCGGGGCAGTCCGATTCCACCTTCCCATACAGATCTTTGTAGTGTGGTTAATGCTAGGCGAGGGTGACCTCCATTCCATAGCAGTTTTCTGAGCGTCTGGTCTATTTTACGGAATTCGTTGGCCGCTATAAATAGTGGCGCGTTTTGAAGTATATAGAGGAAGCGGGGTAGCGCCAGCATCTTAAAAAGTGCGGCTCTGCCTAGTAGTGTTAGTGGTAGGGACATCCAGTGCCGGACGTCTTCTTTAAATCTCGTCATTATTGGGTACAGGTTATTGGGCACATATTCTGTTAGGTTGTGCGTGATTTGGATGCCTAGGTATCTGAATTTCTCCTTTTCCACATAGTATGGACACTCATCTGGCACCGCGCTGTCTATTTGTTTCAGTAGGAATAGTATGGATTTAGTCCAGTTGACGCGAAGGCCGCTGAATGCACCGTATTTTATCATTAATCGCGTCACTATGGGGCAGGATTTGCGTGGGTCTTTCAGATATACTAACAAGTCGTCTGCGTATAAGGATACCCTGTCCTCCCAGTCGTCTGCCCATCTGAAGCCGCTCCACGTTCGTGTAGATCTTAATAGAATTGCTAGTGGCTCAATTGCTATTGCAAAGATTAGGGAGGACAGGGGGCAACCCTGTCTCGTGCCGTTTCTTAGTTGAAAGGGATTGGAGACGTGTCCATTTACCTTTGTGACTGCTTCGGGGCGGTTGTAAAGTAGTTTGACCCAGCTCATGAAGTGCGGTCCTATGCCCATACGTTGCATAATGGTCCATATTGCCTCCCAGTAGACTGAGTCGAACGCCTTCTCGAAGTCTATGGCGAGTAAAGCCAGGGGGTCTTGTATCTCAGATAGCTTCTCCAGTGCTGTGTGTAGCCTATATATGTTTTGTCTAGTGGATCTCTGTGGCATGAATCCACACTGGTCGGGATGTATTAGTGTGTGTATGACTTGTTGGAGGCGGTTGGCTAGTACCTTTGCCAATATTTTGGCCTCGCAGTTTATGAGAGAAATGGCCCTGTAGGAGCTGCATTTGTCGGGAGGCTTATCTGCTTTGGGCAGGACTATAATTGTGGCTTTCCTTAAGTCAGGGGGGAGACAGCCCTGTGAGTGTGAGTGTTGTAGTAAACGGAGTAAGTGTGGGGAGATTACATTTGCTCCTATTTTTTTCCATGTTTCAATGGGGAAGCCGTTCGAGCCCGGGGTCTTGCCCGATTGGAGTTCTGACATGGCTTGGGTTAGTTCTTCCTCAGTGATTACCTGTTCTGGTAGAGTAGATTGCTCTGTGTTTAGTGTGGGGAGAGTAATGTCCTCTAGGATGTCCATTACGGGTGGTGAGGTTGGTGCTTTGTATAGCTCAGTGTAGTATTTTGCAAAACCCTCCGCTATGTCTACGTCTGTCACTAATAGTTGTGATTCTCCTGTTGTCAGTTGCCTGACCTGGCTGAAGCCCAGGTCTCTACGTTCCAGCCATGCTAGCATTTTCCAAGCTTTGTCCCCTGTTTCGTATATCTTTGCGTGCATCGCAGTATGCGCCTGTTTTGCATTGTCTAGGGCTATGTGTTGGAGTTGCGCCTGCGCCAGTTGTAGTGCGCGGTGCGTTTCCGAGTTGTCATGGGTTAGGTGATCGGTCTCTGCTTTTTGCACTTTCGCTTCGGCGTGGCGTATTGCTTCTGATTGTTTTTTTTTATGGGCTGTGGTCCAGGCTATTATTTCCCCTCTGAGTACTGTCTCAAATGCCTCCCATAGTGTTACCGGGTTATCCACTGAGTCAGTATTCCTCTCAAAATATTTTTCAGTGGTCTTTTGGATATGTTCAACTAGCTCTGGGAAGCCTAGGTAGTAGCTGTTCAATCGCCAGCTGGGTGGGGGGGATCGACCTGTTGGTGTTAAGTGTTATTACAAGTGGGGAATGATCTGATATACCTCTGGGGAGAAATTGTGCCTCACATGCTTCGTGCATGTTATTTAGTGGCAGTAGGAGATAGTCCGGCCTAGACAGCGAGGCGTGTGCACCAGAATGGTGTAAATATTCCCTTGTGGCAGGGTGCAGCGTTCTCCATACGTCTTGCAGCCCCAATGCGCTAGTGAATGTGGCAAGTTTTGTATGTGTGTTCGGATTTCTGGATCTTCTATGTGTTCTGTCAAGGTCCACGTCCATTACCTCATTAAAGTCTCCCCCAATCAACGTAAGGTCTGCAAGATTATTCATAATTAGAGGCGTAATGTCTTTAGTCAGGGGGGTCAGTAGGTTAGGAGGTGCATACACCGCCATCATGGTCACCGAGCGTTCCCCAATTGTACCTGTCGTGAGTACAAACCTCCCTCCCGTGTCTTGCATAATGGATGCGGGCACAAAGGGGAGTCTTTTGTGTACTAGAATCAGTACCCCTCGTGACTCCATGGTAAAACCGGCGTGGAATGCTAGTCTGTAGTTGATGCGTCTAAAGAATGAGCAGTTGGTACCGGCTAGATGTGTCTCCGTCAGGAATACCACATCCGGGGAGTGTCTATTCAGTGTTTGCAGTACTAGACGTCTTTTGATACAATTGCCGAGCCCATTTACGTTCCATGTCATCACTCGGATTGTCCTGTTTTTGTTCACGTTAGTGACTCCTGCCATTTGACACGTGTGTGGATGACAACATTGTGCGTCGGGCCTTCGAAAGCATTGTGGTGATTCATGCTATAGTAATATCTGCCAAGGCTAAGGGCAGGCTGGTTTTCTGTCAGGACATGTATTTCCATTTGTGTTGTGTGGACTGCTGGCAAGAGTGGAGTGACAATTGGTGTGCTAGGGATGGTGTGCTTTTTGACATTATAGATGGTGTGGTGTCCTGGAACATAACTAACATGAAACAGATTCCCGCCCCCCCCTCCCTATACTCCTCCCCAACATGAAGTATCTGTCGCCCTAACTTTACTGGCGTCAAACAACTATACCGCCAGATTAACTTAGTGTGAACTGTTTACACCTTTCTCTCGACTTACTGTTCTTTGGCAAGTCTGGTGTTCCGAGTCTCAAGTCTTGAGTTGAGGGCGTGGCTTTGGCCGATGCAGTGAGTACTCCGGTGCCTCGCGGGCCGCGGGCCTTATTTACATCAGTGTGGCATGATAGTCCATTAAATGGGCCACGATGGAGTAGTATTTCTTGTTAGTGTCACTATTTCAGCCCATTTCCTCTTGTTGTGGTAGTTCCTGCATCGGAGGTTGTGGAGCTGGGCGCCTTCTGTCTAGTGGCTCACGTCGGTTCCTGTTTCTGGTTCTGTTGCTTGCAAGTCTCCAGTCGCCTTCAATGTGTTTCTCTGCCCAGTTCAACGCTTCTTTTGGGTCAGTGAAGTGTACTGTTGTCCCGCCGTGGTAGATCTTGAGCTGGGCCGGAAAGAGCAAGCTGTATTTTACGTGTAGGGTCTGGAGTTGTCTTTTGAGCTGATCAAAAGATTGCCTGGCTCTCTGGACCTCCCTTGTGTAGTCAGGGAAGAACGTTACCTTGGATCCATTAAAGGTCAGTGTGCCTTTGGCTCGTGCCGTCTGGAGTAACCCATCTCTATCTCTATAGTTCAACAGTTTTGCAACTATGGTGCGTGGAGGTGCGCCAGGTATCGGTCTTCCAGTGGGCACACGGTGCGCTCGTTCGATTGAAAAGAACTTCGAGAATGTCTGGGGTTCAAACATGTCAGTTATCCATTGTTCAAGGAACAGTTCCATGGAAGGGCCTTCCGTTTCTTCCGGTACGCCCAGGATGCGAACGTTATTTCGTCTTGATCGGCCTTCACTGTCCTCTGCTTTCTCCTCCAGTGTTTTCAGACGTGCCAATACTCCAGCCATCCTTTGTTCCATAGTGCGCAGGCCATCTTCAGTCCCAGAGATCCGCTGTTCCGCTTCTCCTGTGCGAGAGGACAGTTTTTGAAGATCATGGCGGAGGAGCGAAACGTCTGTGCTGATGCTATCCATCTTTTGTTCCATGGAGGTTCTGGAGTTTGTTATCGCAGCCATGATATCCTTCAGGGATATGTTTTGTTCTGTTTCTAACATGGTGTCTGATTGTTCATGGTCCAATTGTGCGCTCGCTGTGGCCGTAGTGAATTGGTCCATTTTGCTTTGACTTGTCAATTTTTTTGCTTTATCTTTCCCCATAGCAGCTGGCATGGTCTATAACGTTAATCGGTGGGCAGATTCCGCCTGTTTATCCGTGGCAATTGTTCCGTTATAGAACTTCTTTCCTCCCCCGGTCTGGGTGCAATCTGCCAGATACTGTGTTAGGGTTTGGTGTGCAGCTATTTTTTGCTTCGGGATTACACAACGTTCAACACCGCACCTTCCAGCACTTCTTTGGCGTAGCTGTATCGGTGTTTCCACACAGGTAGGTGCGTCGTGAGACAATTTCACCGTGTGCTACCGTGTTCTGATCACCCTGCCCAGTGTTGCTTATTTCGTCGGAATGTGGTCGGTCCTGCTATGCTCGGCGGGAGGGTGGTGGTAGGTCCAGTGAGTGCGCTACCGCCGGGGCCACAACGACGATTTCTCCCGGGCAGCGGGGGGGGGGGGGGGTGAAGATGTGGGTCGCCTGTTGACCCCAGCCCGCGCTCGCTCTCGTTGAGGATGAAGGGTATCTGTGTGCCTCAATATGGCAAATCCGTTTCGCTATGGAGGGGCAGCTGGAAGAGTCTCTATAGCGGGCCCACCGTCAGCGAGGGGGAAGCACGCAAGTTCCTGCTTTCCTGTCCCCCCTTCTCCTTACCACAGGATTGAGGCAGTAGCTGTCCGACAGCGAGCGGGGGCCACTTCAGGAGTCTGGTAGGCGCTCAGCGCTAAGTGGAACGCTCGAGGAGCCCCGGCGGCTCCGGACGCTCCGATGGCGCCAGCAGGCAGAAGCAGTGTACGGGCACGTACATCGCCACGTTAGTGCGGATTTGATTGCCTGTGAACGACAACCGTTGACGCCGCTTCCAAGGGTGTATTCCCTCCGCCCCACAGCACCCCACACTGCACTCGCCAGCCGCCGGTATTTGGGCAGGGTTCGGTGGTGACACACGGTGTCCTCCGTTCATCCGCGGTCTGCAGCAGCCATTTTGTGTGCTCTGTGGCGCGCAAGCTCGCTTTCTTGAAAGTCACGCCAAGTGGGTTCTCCGATACCGATTTTCACCAGGATCAGGTAGGGACGTACAGTAGAAGTTCCCACATCGAGTAGGCACTTTTGGGTACTTGTAGTCTTGCAGGAAAACAGGATTGTTTCAGGATTTGGCTGGCGGCCCGGGAGCGAAGCGAGCTCACGTCCTCATCGCTCGGCTGCTGGCCACACCCCCTCGACCACATTTGTTATGGATCAGTGTCGGAGGGGGTGTTAGATGGAACGCAGACTACACTCCATAAGGCGCAGCATTTGGAGGGCCTAAATGTCATGATGCCTACCTCCAAGGAGCCAGGTCTGACCCAGCAACCCCAAAGGCAGGCATCATTTCCCCAAAGGGAGTGCCAGCGGGCCCAAGCTGGGACCCTTTGGACACAGTCCTGGCGTCTTAGGCGCCAGGCTCATGTTGGACCTCTGTCCTGGTGCCTTAAGCGCCAGGCTCATAAAGCTAGACATGTGTTCAAGTGTTTTAATGTGCACTTATCTGATGCAGACCATGCTGCCACATCCAGGCCCTCTTGAGGCCTGTATAGGAACTACTTTACCTGTGGGACTACATTCCACCCGGGTGTGGTCGGGGAAGGATACATACCTGATCAGAGGAAGGATACACACTTGGAACTTCTTCCAAAGCTATTTAAACCACACCCGATCAGCAACTCACGCTTCGCGTTGTTCTGCTCCTCGCAGCTGGACGCTCACCGTGTCAGCTCCTGCATCTGGACTTCAGCCACGCCTGTCAGCATCGTGGGTCACCTGCAAAGGGAGACAAGAGACCTACCAGCTAATCTGAACCACGGAGACATCACAGACGATCCTGAAAGGGAAGACATCATTTTTAAAAGCATTTCGTTACGATCGCTGCAGCGCTGCATTTCACTCACCTTTCCTGGGTTCCTCCATCTTCAGCAGCGATCATCGGATACACAGCCACTTCCCAGAGCCTAGAGAAAAAGAAAAAAATAAGAGGTGAGAGAAGGAAGGGAATAGGAAAAGCTCAGTTTCCTTCTAAGACTTACCTGTTGGGTCATTCCCATTTCATTTCGGGTCTTGCTGCTTCCAAGCATTTTCCGGACCCCAGCCCCTATGGGGAAAAAAGACAAAGACATTAGATGAGCGAATGCAAAAACATTACCTGAGCGCTCATCTAGGACTTACCAGATCTTTACTGGAACTGCACGTTTCACTTCGGGTCGGTGCCATATCTCCGGCATTCCGAACCCCGGCCCCTATGGGGAAAAGACATCAACATTAGCGCTTTGTTGCAGGAAGTCTCCAAAGGAATCTTCATTCATCACCTGAAAAAGACAATGAACATTATTATTTAAAGCTTGAACTTTTGAACTTGCAACAGAACTTTTACAGCGCCTTACCAGTATAATCAAGCTTACCTGAACTCCCATCCAACCTCAATCCAGTGAAGTAACTGGGTTCAACGCGCCCCTGCGTCAGAAGCAGGATGGAGAGCTTGTCCTTTCAGACCCTAAGGTGAGACTTCACGGGGAATCGTGGAAGGGTATCATGGAGGGTTGGAAGAGAGTGGGATGCTTGAGCATAACTCAGTCAGTAGGTAATACTCCCTTTTCACACACAGGGGTATATTCCTACGAGCCGGAGAAGCCAGAGTAGAGGGCCCTTCCTGTCCATCTTCAGAGTCCTGCGCTTCACCACTGAAGAAGCATCAGCACTCGAAGCCAGACCTGCGCCTCCGTGGGAACCAGGTGAGCGTTACAGAACGCAAAGCCTACCCACAATTTCCCACCCGGGCGCTATGGAGACATTCGAGACTGACCAGCTGGCCCAGCTTTTGGGGGAATTACGGGCAGAGGTGCACTCAGCCCGCCAGGAGACTAACGCTCTCAAAAGAGAACTGATCTTATCTAAGGAAAGAACTGATGACCTAGCCAAAAGGTTATTACAGGCCCAGGCAGGGCACACTCCTTTACCTAATTCTGGAGACATTTCCACATCAATGGGTTTGAGTAACCCGGTACAAATTAATCTACCTGGACACATGCCTTTGGCCCCGCCTGAACGTTTCGCGGGGGATCCCAAGAAATATGCCGTCTGTATGAACCAATGTCGTTTACACTTTCTATGCAGACCCGGAGCCTTCCCTAACGACCAGACCAAGGTAGCCTTTATACTATCTTACCTCAGTGGCAGTGCTGCCGATTGGTCTATTCCATTGGTAAATCAGGATGATCCCATTCTCCAGAATTTTCAGGGCTTCCAGGCCAGCATGGAAAGATTGTTCGCTCGACACTCTCAAGGACAGGCCCTTCATAACGAACTGCTATCCTTACGACAAGGTAATCAGGATCTTCTGTCCTACATAGCCACCTTTAACAGACTGGTTGTGGAAACTGGTTGGCCAGAAAGCAAAAGGATCACATTGTTTCATCGAGGCCTGCACGGAGAGCTTAAGGATGTTCTAGCTCAGATAGTAAACCCACCCCAGGTCTGCGCAGACTACATTAACTTGGTGGTTCAACTTGATCACAGACTTCAAAATAGAAAAGCAGATCGGTTCAAGTATGAAAATCGAGCACCGATCAAAACCCACGCTACCTCCAAGAGTACCGACGTATCTGAACCTATGCAAATCGGTGGTGTTAAAGGACCATTAACGCAGAAAGAACGAGAGAGAAGGCGGCAAATGCAACTTTGTCTGTATTGCGGGACTTCCGGTCACTTTCTTCGAAATTGTCCAGTTAAACCACTTAAGAAGGTGGTTGGAGCTACTGATAACGAATTAGTGACACCTGATTCGGGAAACGACCTAGCCTGGCAAGCGTAGGGGTCCGCTTGCCGAGCTTGAAAACTAACTCTTTGACCTCGCATTTCGTCATGCCAATGGTGCTCGTGGACCCAAAACAGCCTCAGCAGTTGCATGCGATGAAAGCATACATCGACAGTGGAGCTATTGGAAATTACATAGACCGTGAATTGGCTTCCAGGATTAAGCTTCCTCTCCGCCCGAAAGTAACCCAAGATGTCATTACTACAGTAGATGGAACCGAAATAGCCTCAGGGCCTGTAACGCATTCCACTGTTGGAGTGACACTGGTGGGTCAGGATGGACATCGGGAAGCAATCGTGTTTGATGTGATCAAGGCCCCACAATTTCAAGTAATTCTTGGAATTCCTTGGTTAGAAACACATAATCCCAGAATTGACTGGCGAGCAAAGAAGATAAGTTTTCCTGATTGTGAACCAACTTGTTATCCAAGAAATCCAGCTATGGGTCTAGCCACAGCAACTTCCACCCCTGTACAGCTACCGTCTGAATACCAAGAATTCCAAGACGTTTTTCAGAAAGAACAGGCTAACACGTTACCTCCCCATCGGTCTTATGATTGCCAGATCGATCTGGTACCCAATGCTCAACTACCTTGTAGTAGGATTTATGCTCTTACGGAACCTGAGAACCTGCATTTGCGTCAGTATTTAGATCAGTACCTAGCCAATGGTTTTATTCGCCCTTCCAAGTCTCCTGTCTCTTCAGCTCTGTTCTTCGTGCCAAAAAAAGAAGGCGACCTTAGAACGTGTATAGACTATTGTGCCCTAAATCAAATAACGATTAAGAATCGTTATCCTCTGCCCTTGATCCCTGAGCTTATCGACCAGGTGAAAGACGCTTGTGTGTACACCAAGTTAGATCTCCGAGGAGCTTATCACCTGGTGCGCATAAAAGAAGGCGACGAATGGAAGACTGCATTTCGCACCAAATTTGGGCTCTTCGAATATCAGGTGATGCCCTTCGGTTTGTGCAATGCACCTGCCGCCTTTCAGTACTTTATGAATGATGTTCTTCGGGAACTTATCGATGTCTGTGTCATTGTTTACATTGACGACATCCTGGTGTACTCTTCTTCGGAATCTGATCACAGAAAACATGTTAGGGCAGTTCTTGAGAAACTGCGCCAGCACAGACTATTTGCAAAACTCGAAAAATGCGTTTTTCATACCACAGAAGTTGAGTTTCTCGGATTCATCCTGACACCTCAAGGAGTCCGAATGGACTCGCGAAAGGTGGACGCCATCCTCAAATGGCCATCTCCAAGCTCGGTGAAGGGAGTTCAGAGCATGCTCGGCTTTGCCAATTTCTATCGAAGATTCATCCCAGAATTTTCCCGAACAGTCCAACCCACCACCGCTCTCCTAAAGAAAAACAAACGCTTCGAATGGACTCTTGAGGCCGAACAAGCCTTCCAGGACCTGAAAACCAAATTCACCTCTGCACCTGTATTGAAGCACCCGCACCCAGATCTCCCGTACATAGTGGAAACCGATGCTTCCAGTTCGGCCATGGGAGCTGTCCTGTCGCAAAGAGACCCAAAAACTAACCAAGTACACCCAGTGGCCTTTTGGTCCAGAAAATGTTCTCTTCCTGAAATCAACTACGCAATTACCGATAAAGAGTTACTGGCCATCAAATCTGCTTTCAAGGCTTGGCGTCACTACCTTCTCGGGGCAAGACACACCATCACCGTAATTACGGAACACAGAAACTTACAGTATTTAAAGACGGCCAAAGCTCAATCTTCACGACAACTCCGATGGGCTCTATTCTTTGCGGAATTTGATTTTGTAATTACCTATCGCCCTGGCTGCAAGAATGGAAAAGCAGACGCCTTATCCCGGATTGGCATGGAAGAACCTAATTCGAGCTTAGAACCTGTGCCCATCATACCTGAGCAAAGAATCTTAGGCTTAACTTCATTGCAATCTATTGAGGATATCCAAACGCAAGTAAAACAACTTCTAGACTCTTCAACCTTATTGGAATGGAGTCAAAAGGGTCCTCATTACACCGTTAAGGATGACTTACCCTACTTCCAGGAGCGGTTGTTTCTGCCAAATAAAGAATTGCAAGAACTTGTTATTGCCCATCATCATGAATCTTTAATGGAAGGACACCCTGGTATCGCTAAAACGGAGGAAAAAATCAAACGCCACTTCTGGTGGCCTTCTTGGAGAAAAGACAAAGCCTTTTGTACTGTCTTGTGGAATTTGCGCCCAAAACAAGGCTCAAAAGAAAAGGCCAGCCGGCCTACTTCAACCCTTGGATATTCCACCGGCACCATGGCACACCCTGTCAATGGACTTTATAACTGATCTGCCTCCTTGTGCTGGTTACAACACAATCCTTGTAATTGTGGACCTATTCTGCAAAATGGCCCACTTTATCCCTTTAAAGGGTTTGCCTTCAGCTTCCACCTTGGCCAAGGAATTCCTGGAGAATATAGTTTGCATACATGGTTTCCCTTCCATTTTAGTCTCGGATCGTGGAAGTCAATTTATCTCACATTTTTGGAAGAAGTGTTGCCAACTAGCACAAATAGATGTGCGGTTATCCACCAGCCACCACCCCCAGACCGACGGACAAACCGAGAGAACCAATCAGACTCTCGAGCAATATCTTCGGTGCATGTTACACCAATCCGAGTTGAATTGGAAAGACATCCTTTGGATCGCAGAATATGCATACAACAATTCAGTGCATGTGCCAGTGCCTTAGGCGCTAGGCTCATAAAGCTAGACATGTGTTCAAGTGTTTTAATGTGCACTTACCTGATGCAGACCATGCTGCTACATCCAGGCCCTCTTGAGGCCTGAATGGAACTACTTTACCTGTGGGACTACTTTCCACCTGGGTGTGGTCGGGGAAGGATACATACCTGATCGGAGGAAGGATACACACTTGGAACTTCTTCCAAAGCTATTTAAACCACACCCGATCAGCAACTCACGCTTCGCGTTGTTCTGCTCCTCGCAGCTGGACGCTCACTGTGTCAGCTCCTGCATCTGGACTTCAGCCACGCCTGTCAGCATCCTGGGTCACCTGCAAAGGGAGACAAGAGACCTACCAGCTAATCTGAACCACGGAGACAACACCGACAATCCTGAAAGGGAAGACATCATTTTTAAAAGCATTTCGTTACGATCGCTGCAGCGCTGCATTTCACTCACCTTTCCTGGGTTCCTCCAACTTCAGCAGCAATCATCCGGATACACAGCCACTTCCCAGAGCCTAGAGAAAAAGACAAGAATAAGAGGTGAGAGAAGGAAGGGAATAGGAAAAGTTCAGTTTCCTTCTAAGACTTACCTGTTGGGTCATTCCCATTTCATTTCGGGTCTTGCTGCTTCCAATTTTTTTCCGGACCCCGGCCCCTATGGGGAAAAAAGACAAAGACATTAGATGAGCGAATGCAAAAACATTACCTGAGCGCTCATCTAGGACTTACCAGATCTTTAGTGGAACTGCACGTTTCACTTCGGGTCGGCGCCATATCTCCGGCATTCCGAACCCCGGCCCCTATGGGGAAAAGACATCAACATTAGCGCTTTGTTGCAAGAAGTCTCCAAAGGAATCTTCATTCATCACCTGAAAAAAGACAATGAACATTATTATTTAAAGCTTGAACTTTTGAACTTGCAACAGAACTTTTACAGCGCCTTACCAGTATAATCAAGCTTACCTGAACTCCAATCCAACCTCAATCCAGTGAAGTAACTGGGTTCAACGCGCCCCTGCGTCAGAAGCAGGATGGAGAGCTCGTCCTTTCAGACCCTAAGGTGAGACTTCACGGGGAATCGTGGAAGGGTATCGTGGAGGGTTGGAAGAGAGTGGGAGGCTTGAGCATAACTCAGTCAGTAGGTAATACTCCCTTTTCACGCACAGGGGTATATTCCTACGAGCCGGAGAAGCCAGAGTAGAGGGCCCTTCCTGTCCATTTTCAGAGTCCTGCGCTTCACCATTGAAGAAGCATCAGCACTCGAAGCCAGACCTGCGCCTCCGTGGGAACCAGGTGAGCGTTACACTAAATGACATTCTGATGTGTTAATTGTTGACTGGAGCTGCTTCCGGAAGCCTAATAGCCTGCATGGGGATGAGAGTGAATGCCGCATGAGACGTAGAGAGTCAGCACAGACCCTAATCTGGACTCTCAATTCAGAAACGCTGAATAGCGATCACAGCTGATGTCAATGTAACTGCGGGATATCGCCCATGTATGAACCCGTTCCGCTGCGCACACTCGCAAATTCTTTGGCGTGCTTTGTAGTGGAGCCTCTGCACCTGCACCAACGCGGACGTTGGACTGTCGAACAGCAGCTCGTGTGCAAGCCGCACAGCACTACTAATCAACCAAAGTTAAGTGCAAATCCCTGTTCACATTGCATACAAATACTGTCTAATGTGCATGGCTGCAACTGGGTGCATGAGGTAATGTTATAGGTGCGTACTGTGTTAGGTAACCCAGGCAGCAACCCCAGCAGTTCAGATATGAGGCTAGTAGGTAGGCCATGTATGTTAGGGGCACAAGCTGCATAAAGGGCGAGTGCATGAGTGAACAGGCGGAGACTACCAAACCCCAGGAGGGACCAACAGAGAAAACCTTTCCCAACAACCCCCTACCCATCCATTACCTCTACCTAACCCTCTACCCGGTTACCCTAAACACCTCTACCTATCCAATCCTGTGGACCCTCTTTCACTAGCGAGTTGCGGTGGCCTGTGGTTTTGCTAACTCCCAGGTACCAAGACCCCTACGGGGAGGTAGGTGTTTGTGCTACCTCCGCGCAAGACTAAAGGGATCTGACAATTCCACTCCAGGCAACAATCACCCGCACACACAAACAGCCTACACTATGTTATCAATAATGCTAGTTTAATTGGTGACTACATACTGGGAATATGCACCTATCACTACGTTTTGTGATACCCTTTTCTTTTTTGCTGTTGATGACGGGCTGCAACCGTCCAACAGTCCCCCATGCAAAGTTGCAATTACTGTAGGGGAAGTTTGAGGGGACGATTCATTCCTCTGATTCGGAGAGGGATGGGGGAGTCGGTAGGGCGCTTCGGGCGGTTAATGAAAATGTGCTTGGCGTAAGGGAATTGTTTAATATACTGCGATGGTATCTGACGGTTAAGCTATGCAATGTTTGGCACCTACACGCTTGACAGTTAGACACTACATCACAATCTGACCCGATGGCGGCTGAACCAATACATTTCATGAGCTGGAATTTGTGCGGTCGTGGCAGCCCTGCTAAGATGCACCGTCTCCAACTGTACATAGAGCAGCATAAGGTACACAGTCTGTTTATACAAGAAACCCATGCACTCACTGCGACAATGGGAGTGTGACGGGTATACCACCATGGGCGATATGTATGACATGGAAACGTTTCAGGACCTGCCCGGACCCCCACATAGGCAGGCGTAGCGCTGGTTGCAATACGCTGGACTTCTCAGGGCAATAAAAAAGACCTGGGCTGAGTACCCGGTCCAACCACCCGACGAGCCATTGCTCGGCGCCATCCTGGGCGGGAATGCCATGCGGGGGGGGGGGGTTGGCCAGGCTGTACAATATATTGCAGAACATCAATAACAGACCCCTAACCAAACTCTGTGGAGCCTGGAACAGAGACCTAGGAATAGACATCACTGATAAAACCTGGGAATGTATGTGCCTACAAACTAGTGCAGTGTATTTTAATGCCAGGTGTAGGCTTATACAGCTAAAGGTGCTGCACAGGTTCCACTACACCCCAGCCAGATTAAACCTGTTCTTACATACCTACACTAATATGTGTCCTAGATGTCGGGCCTGAGGGGCGAGATATTTTCACATGCTCTGGAGCTGCTCGAACCAGGGGGAGTATTGGAAGGGGGTCTGCAATGTCATGTCTGAAATGTTTAATTGCAGTATAGAGCCGACCCCACTGAACTGTCTATTTCAACAACTAACACAACTACGAAGTGGCCTGCGTAAATGAGCTAACCTCTGTATGCTTTTGGCAATTCGAATTATACTGTTGCTTTGGCTGCGACCCGCAGTCCCCACTAGGACACAATGGCTGAAGGCTGTCACATGGGTGTCAGATACGGAAGAACAATGGTCCCTGCTACAACCCTTGGGTAGCAGGCCAAGTGACATATGGCAACCTTACCGCAACTATCTGCGGTCACCTCAAACACAGGCACAGGATTCCCGCACCCAGCCAACTGACTGATGCACTACTGTCCTTACGGCCAGACCCTGTATAGCGGCGACGAGCCAATCCTCGCCTATACCAAATTGTGTTACAGTTCATGCATACCTAACCCGATAATCAAAGATTGCAATGTAATTATTTACAACTAGCTGTCCCCGGCCACGCGTTGCTGTGGCTCAGTCTGGTTAAATGGAAAAGAAAGAAAAGAGAAAGTGCATGTTTCTAATATGTTTAATTTCACAATGCTTGTGGGTAGTTTTTAATGGCTCTGGTGGTTCTCCAAGTTGAGGCAGTTTAATTTTCCCGGCGGCACAACACATTCCTTTAATTTCTCCATTAAATTTCAGAGCCTTGCAAGAAGGACACACTTCAGTCATGGTGCCGATGAGAACATGCTGGCTCAAACTATAATCATCAGCTGGGTTGTACCGGAATGCAGGGCAATTGTAATTGCGTGATTGCTAAGCACGGAGTCGTGTTTGACGCTGATCTGCTGTTTGTCGTTGATGTCTTTCAGCCACTCTTAGCCTATCGCGTTCATTCTGTTGAGAACGAAGCAGATCTGAAGCTGCAGAACGCGATCATCGTGCTCGCAACCGTGCATCCTGAAGTCTGGCTGCACGTCACTGCTGCTTCCTCGGCAGGTATTTGAGCCATTCTAAATCGTAATATATTTAGTATAGCGTGTGTTGCTTTTACGTCCAACAGATGGTGCTGTTTTTCAGAAAAGGCATATTTTTACCTGTCACAGGTGTGACATCTATATATAGTAGGTATATACAAACACGCGCCTATTCGAATGCAACGTTGTGTCAAAATTTCAAAGCAATCTGTGAAGAACTTTTGGAGATTTAGATTTTGAACAAACGAACATTTACATTTTTATTTATATAGATTGTTCAAGCCGTCTTACGTATGTGAAATGTCATGCACTCAATAAATAAAGTTTAAAAAAAAGAAATAAAAGGGGGGTTAGATTGCTTCGTTATCCTAATCCACAGCCCACAGTGTCTTCAAATTATGTACCCCACACTTCTTCTCATATCCTCATTTTCAGGCTACCCTTGGCCTCCTCCCCGTCCCTCATCTCTGACTGTGTGTCTGTCTGCTATCCAGGAGTGGTGTGCCACCAATGACCTCTGCCTTAATGCCAGCAAGACTGAGATTATCCTCATCGGCACACCTGCTCCCTCCTTCACTGTCGCTCTCTGGCCAGCCTCTCTTGGCACTCCTCCTGCTCCAACCTTTGAGGCTAAAAACATCGGGGTCATCTTCGACTCCACACTCTCCTTCTCTCCTCACATCTCTGACGTCTCTAAGAAGTCACACTACCAGCTGCACCTCCTCAGAGGTATTCTTCCTTTCCTCTCTTTCCCCCAGAAGCTCACTGTCTCTGGAGCCCTGGTTCTCTCTAGGTTGGACTATTGTAACAGCCTCTATCTAAATCTGCCTGCCTCTACTCTCCGCCCTCTGCAACTTATCCAGAACAGGACGGCGAGAATTGCCCTTGGCCTCAAGCCCAGGGATCGTATCTCTCCAGGACTGGAATCTCTGTACTGGCTGCGAGGATTAAGTTCAAAACCCTCTGCATTGTCCACAATGCCTTCTGGGGCCGCAATACCTTCAATGATCTCTTCCTAAATATCTTCCTTCTTGAGCTCTTCGCTCATCTGCCTCCAACTCCCTCAGGGTCCGTCGCTTCTCCAAGCAACAAGTTGGTGGTAGATCTCTCTCTTCGGCAGGGTCCTCCCTCTGGAACAGCCTTCCTACCCCCCTGAAACTTGAGGAGAACCATCTCTGGTTCCGAAAGCACCACAAACCTTCCTCTTTGCTTCTGTTTTCTCTGCCCCTCTCCCCTGCTGATTTCCTGGCTGAAACTGCACTGGTTACCTGGCCACCCTGTCTGATCTTGGGCCCAGGCCCCGCCAGTTGCACACCTGCACTGCCTCCCTGGCAACCCCTGCACCGGGGGACTGTTTTCTGTATCTCTTCAGTCCCTGTACCAGCACTTATGTCTGCACTTACCTTGCACTTACCACCATCTGGCTGTTTATTATCTTATTTTTTCTACTATCCCTTGTACTGCACTTTCCCCTCTCCCTTCCCCCACGCAGTTTTCACTTTCCCCCTTCCCATGCACTTGCGCGATCTGAAGGACACCTGGCCTAGTAAGATCGTTGTCTGTCTTCCCGTTGTTCCACCTCCCTTGCCTCGTTGCGACTCGAAACACTTTTGTATAGATGCGTTATAAATGCCATATCATATCATGTCATATCATATCATATGTCAAACTATGAACTGGTAAGAGAGACTAAGTGAGAAAAAGCCTTCACTTTCAGCAAATATAGAACACATTTATCCAAACGGTTTATGGCAAAATCTCATACATCAGTGTATATCGGCAATTGCTGGAACCAGTACCAGGAGATGCCGCCAGTGCTTCCTGTCACTTGCAAGATCAGCTCTATGGTCACTTTTGCCAAAAAGGTTGTTGCAGGAGTACTTTCTTATGGTGCCGAGTGGCACCTCCTGGCAGCTGCTTTAGTTCATAATACCATACTCTTCAAAATGACAGATTCTCTCTCATCTGCCTCATTGCTACGGTAATCCCTGCAGTGCGAAAAACAGTCAGCTATCAACCGTGCCGCGCGCACTTAGCTACACGAACCAAGCATACGAAATCACACCAATCAGGACAAAAATACATAGCAGACTGAAATAGTTTACCATTAGCAGTTTGTCGTAGCGTTCCGCAGACATGAGGAACCGCCCATCCTCAAGCTGCATCTCACGGTTCTCCAACAAATTGTTAAGCACGGGCAAGACATTGCGTTCGGCCTTCTCAAGTCCTTCCAGCACCAGGATCCTCCCTTCGGTGGCTGCACGCACAGCACACTAGAATCAACCGAGACACACGAGGTTAGGTCAGGATCAGTACATTGCAGGAAAATCAACAAAAACTCGAACAAGAGCCAGTGAAATAATACATGTTGGCAAAGTGGCAAACATAGAGCAAATTTGGAACACTTTATTTATTATTATCAATAGAGATTATCAACAGAGATTATTATCAACCAGATTATCAACAGAGTACTTATCTATGAAGACTCACCAGAGGTGTGAAAAGTATTCGGATGGGATGGATCCCAACCAGATGAATCTATTCTATTTTAAATTCAGATTACAAATTCACCCAGGTTTATCCTTATTGGGCAAATGGATAGGATTAAGTGGTCCTGGTCATTTATGCATGTGGACCAGGTTGAGACTACAATAAATGGTATGCGCTTATGTCTACATTACAATGGGATCAGACAAGGTTTGCTACGTCTGAACCTTAAAGCTATTTGATGTTAGACATGCCAATATGGCATATCTATTGTGCTGCTGCTTGCAAATTGATTCAGTTGTTTTGAAGTCAACCAATTTATTTGGAGGGCCTGGCAGAAATGGCAGAACATTTTAAATATGTGGAATCTACAAACCACACTTTTGAATGTTGGTACTGGTTTCCTATTATTGATGCTAATGTAGTCTGAACTTAAGCACAGAATTTCTATATTTTAATGTATTATTGCTAAATGTGTCCTGTGACAAAGTCTCCCTTCCAGGACCTTAATCTAGTGACCACGAGTCAAGAGTCTCAGGGAGCTGGGTACCCAGACAAACCAGTAATGGAAAAATACACGTCCTTCAATGCCCCTCAGAAACAGAAGCAAAACCCAGACCCGATCCGGGAAACAACATTAGGGGCTAGGGAGACAGAAAACCCGGAAAAACAACCAGTCTTTTCACTTAAGACAGGGAAGACACCACCCTCAGAAGGACTACATCTCCCACAATGCCCTTCCTTCCCAACCAGAAAACCTAGAACAGATCATGGATGTTAAATTATCTCTTAAAGGAGCGGGAGGCCATAGCAAAACATTTTAAGGACAGGGAGACCCTGGGAGAAACCTAAACACCCCTAGAGCCCTACCCAACCCACTTGCCTTCCAACAGCAGTAAATCAAGATATCCTCCACGCAAGCAGCCTGTCAGTTTATCCCAGCTTATCCCTACACACAGAATTTCAAACTGGCAAGCGGGGTTCTTATAGAGTCAGCCCAGCCCAAGCCGGTCAGACAGCACAGCGAGTAGAGTGCTCGCTTTGGCATCCGTGCAGAGCCTGCGGAAGCAGGTTTGAATCCGTGCAAGGACAAACTCAGCCTTTCATCTTTCCGAGGTCGATAAATGAGCACCATACACCGTGGGTAAGCAGCGCTCAGATGCCTGAGGGTTTGTAGCGCTATATAAATGCAACCAAAACAAAAAATAAACTCTAGGCACCAGTTTGAGTATCAGGAAGTGAGAGAGCCCAGCCAATCCCAACCCTCACACCATTTAGGCTCACAGCTGCTCCTAATTCTAATCAAGGGGAGGGGGCATGTTGCTAAATAAGCCAAACAGCCCAGTTCAGTGTGATGGCTGACAGGAGAAGGCAGCTCTTGTTTGGAGAAGGTTGCCGCATTGGAGAGGATGCCACAGAGAATGGAGAGTGGTAGAGAGGGGAGCTGGAGAAGTGGCAGCAGGAGAGAGGACGAGGTGATCCCTATGTTAGAGAAGAAAGTGGTGAGAGAAAGGAAGGAAAGAGGGAGAAAGGAAAACCAGGAGTGGATTGACAGTCAGTACCAATAACAGAAGGAAAGGAGGGAGAAAATAAAACCAGGAGTGGGTTGCAAGTCAGTAATAGAAACAGAGGACAGGAGGGTGGAAGTAAAACCAGGAGTCGAGTTAAAGGCGGAAGTAGAGGCAATAAAAAAAGGGAGGAAGTTAAACCAGGAGTGGATTTGCAGGAAGGGACTAGAGCAGGCAGAAACAGGGAGGGAAAAAAACCTAGAGTGGAGTTGAAGGATGGAGTTATATTAAAAGGCTGGAAGGAGGAATTAATACCTGGAGTGGAGTAGAGTGGAGTGGAGTGGAAGGTGACAACAAAAGGCCAAGGTGGTAGTGAGGAGACATTGATAAATCAGAAGGAGAAGGGGGTAGGTGAAAGTGAGGAGACTGAGGATGATACATCTTTAGAGTTTATTAAGATATTGAAAAGAGAGAGGCAAGGAGCCAGAAGCAGGCTAGTCATCTAGACATAGGAGATTCCAGAGGGCCAGAGCAGGCCCTAAGCAGGTCTAACAGCGGGGAGGAGGTTCCAGCGGTGGTCAGGAAGCACTGTGGAAGTTCAGAGCAGTGGTGGAAAGAACAAAGTCAGGACGGAAGGCTACTACGGATTTCTCTTTTTGACGCTATCCTTGCTGACCCCAACAGGATCTCCAAGCAACACCGAAGGTCCTGCAATACATCATTGATTGGTTTAGTCTTGGGGTAAGGGACCCCAGGAAGCCTGCAATTAGGCTCAGAGGAGCAGAAGGAGGGTGAGTGAGATAACTCCTTTGAGGCTTTGGAACAGTAGCTGAGGCTTGAAAGCTTGAACTCTCATCCTGACACTGGGAAAGCTGTTGCAAGCTACACTATGGGGAGTAGGCAATGATATATTTTTATTTTGTTTGGAAAGAACTTGTTTATATATAAATTGGCCAACCCCTGTACGTAGTCCCTAATACAATTGTTTAGCTTTGAGTATCTGGTTTTAGCGTACTTCTTGGTTCCAAATGTCCAGTTTGCAACAGTACATTGTTTTCAAATGAATTGTAAAGTGTAATTATACTTGTTATACCCATGTATTTTGTGTTTCTTCTGAGTATAAACAATACCGACCGTGTGCAGTGGGTATTTGCATTATAATGTATTACCTTTTTCAGGTAAATTTAGCAGTTATGCTAATCCATAATAATTCCTTTAGTACCTTCTTTGTGTGTTTTTGTATGTGAAAGATCCATGTGATTTTTTTCGTGGATGCTCTTAATTTGTGGTTAGCCACTACACATCTGTCGCCTCCCCAACAACGTGTTCAGGGTGGGGGTAAGTGTTGATCAGCACCCTCAACAAAGCCTCCGTACACAACACAAAGGACTCTTTGCATTTGCCGCTGGGGATGGAGGCAGCTATGGCCCTAATATGAGTATCCTATCATTCAAAAGGAGACAAAGCACCTCCATGTGTATGCTCTGCCTGATCACTGATGCACTCCATTTTCTTTTCTTATTATTTTAGCATTAAATAAATACTCAGTTTAAGGCTGATGACATGACCTTGTGCAGGCTGCACCAGTGGATTTAACGTATTGAAATAAGAAAATGGAGGTTAGCATTGATAATTAGGAGTTTGCTTCTCAGAGGGGACATTGTGGGTTCCCCTATATTGAGGTTTACTGTTAATAACAAGTGACTTTAGAATACAGGATATTACCAGACAGGAGGCACTTAAAACCTGCTGTTCATTCAGCATGATGCTTTGTGTGGCTTGTTGATGCTAATCACAACACATACGTACTACAGCATTCAGGGACTCTACCAAATGCATTATGGGATTGGTAATTTTTGAGTCACATTGTCTGATCATATGGTAATTTGTAAATTCATGCATTTTACGAGATATGTAGTATGTCATTTCTACTAGCTCCTGTACAGTGAATTTCTGAATTGAGTTTCTGTCCACCACCATCCTTTCTCCAGTGCCTTAGTCGTACAGGAAGTTGTCAATCCATGTTCAATTCGCCTCCACCTCCGGTAAGAGTTACACATCCAAGGAATTCATCCTGTTTCTTCAAGGGGGAGACACCCCCTTTAGAACTAGAGAGGTGAGCCTGCTACGTTTAACACCCCCCACGGCACACAAGTGGGATCGCACTGGGGAGTGACTCCCTCCCCTGGGTGACAAGGAATTCACAAGTAAGAGTTTTACATCACCACCCTTTAACACAGAATACCAAGTGTTGGTTGGCAATATGGGAATGGAGCAGGGTAAACATTTATAGGGCCCTTTATAAGTGGATGCTTTGGTTTCTGACTTGTTTGTGAACCACAAGAGTGAAACCAATGGAAGCTCTCATCTTGGTCTAGGGAGGAACATAAAGGGCCTGCGGGGGCCAGTCCACGGGTGAGAGAGTCAAGGCTGCATACGAGTGCAGAGAAGGGAACACCTCTCCTCCTGGAGGCAGAGCAATGCAGTTGCACAGAACACTTCTGAACCCAGAAAGGCAGGGATCTGGATGAGGTTAGAGCCACTAAGTGGATGACAGACTAAGAGTCACGGTTCAGCACTGAGCCGAGATGCCGCCTTTCCCAACGAACAACACCATAGAGAACCTGGTAAGCAGAAAATGATAAGGAATGGGCAGAGAGGACACCAAGAGATCCCACAAGGGGGCTTACAGTGTTGAGAACTCAAGAACGGCTGCTAAACCACGAGTGGCTGAGCACAAGGATACCCCACGAGGGAGTGAAACGAGGGCCAATCTCTGAACGGCTGAGGAGCACCTAGCACAGGCAGGGCTAAGAAGCAAGAGAAACACAAGAACCTAAGAGCCTGAAGTGACTGAAGAGCCAGTAAGCGCACACCGAACTCCCAAGATAATCCCCGAGGCAGGAGTAAAGATGATAACATGTTTTTACAGTTGATACCTTAAGGACACATTTAAATACTTGTGCAACGCAGTAAAAACCGTGGTCCCCCATTACTTTGCCAGCAAATATTCATACTGTTGGAAAATCATAACTGTGACATCCCAGCCTGGCAAGTCCCCTACTCAATGCAGTTTGTACCGCCCCCTTTCACTAATCAATTGTGATGTTAAAATCTATGCCAAATGATTAGCTACGCGGCTAGCTTCATTTCTACCCCCACATTATCCATCCTGATCAAGCGGGCTTTGTTGCTAGCCGTTCCACCTCCCTTAACCTAGGACGGTTGTTCAGCGTGATCAGCAGGATCGACCGCAAGGTGCAAGCGGTGGCAGCCTCTTTGGACATGTAGAAAGCATTCGACTCAGTATCATGGGAATACCTATGACGAGTCCTGGAGAAATGCAAGTTCAGACCCAACTTTCAATCCTGGGTTAAGCTGCTTTATGCAGGGCCATCGGCTAGAGTCTGCACTGAAGATAGGTACTCCTCCACCTTCCAGATAGCCAGGGGCATGCGGCAGGGTTGCCCCTTTTCCCCGTTAATATTCGCCATAGCCATGGAACCCTTTGCTGACATGATCCGTCAACCACATGCACATAGAGGCTTCAGAACTGCGGGCCAGTCCGATAACGTTTCTCTTTATGCTGACGATGCCCTGCTTTATATTCGGTCTCCGGATACTAACCTCGCCCCGATCCTGGAGGACGGTGTTCATTTTGGTCGTTTCTCCGGACTGAAGGTGAACTGCTCTAAGTCGGTCCTTTTCCCGCTCACCGACCACACCCAGCCCCCACCTGACCTCATGGGGTTCACATGGTCCCAGTCCAGGTTCACTTATCTTGGAGTGGTGGTCTCTCGTAGCGTTGAGCTGCTGCGGAGGACAACTACCTGAATTACCTCACAAACCTAACCACTAAAACTATGAGCTGGACCAGACTCCCTCACACCCTAGCAGGCCGTATAGGTATACTTAAAATGGTGGTACTGCCCCAACTTCTCTATCGGTTCGTTAACAAACCCCTCTGGCCAGGTGATGAATTCTTCTGGACACTGCTCCAAATAACCAACACTTTCCTGTGGCATTCAGGTGCAGTCCGGCTTAAACTAGCGACACTGTCCACCCCTATGAAACACAGTGGATTTAGTGCCCAGGACTTCCTTGGGTACTGGTCGATAGCACAGTCCCAATTTGCTTCCCACTGGTTCAACACTGCGGACCCTTTTCCACATGTTCGATTAGAGAAACTTGCAGTCAGTGATCGAAACATCTGCTCCCTTATTCTCAAGCCTGTGCCAATTAATACCAACTCAGTAGATCCGGTTGTTAACACTTCCCTGGCCGTTACTAAAATTTGGAAACTATTAGGCACACCCCACCCCTTCCATGGAGACCTGCCACTTTGGAACTTCCTCCCAGAGGTTCCCTGCGTTCCGCAGTCCATTGTCTCCCGTTGGGCTGAAGCGGGCTACCTGGCGCGTCGAGATATCTTTGTGCAGGGCAGCTTTCTTGAATGGCCAGATATCCCGCTCTCTCTTAGACGAAGACCGTCAGTGTGGCTGCAATACTCCTCTCTCCGGAGATTCCTCAAGGCTAAATACCCCAACTTCCCCACAATGCCGCCTGACAAACCCATGGTGGCGGAACTGTGCTCCTTCGACTTAGCTAAGGGGAAAATTTCTAGGCTTTACATCCTGCTAAAAACCAGAACGGCACCATCTTTTTCTACATTAAAGCGCAAATGGGAAAAAGATCTCGGGGTAGAGATTACCGATGAGCGATGGTCCCATATGTGTGCCCGTACCCACAGGGTGTCCTTTAATTCTAGATTTAAATTAATACAGTTTAAGGTGTTGCACAGGTACCATCACACCCCGGCAGGTTGCACTATATGTTTAACGAGCTCTCCTCCAGTTGTCCTAGATGTGGCTCTGAACAACCGTCTTATATCCATATGATGTGGTCCTGTCCACAACTGACACAATTCTGGGCTGAAATATGCTCCACATTATCCACCATACTGGAGCAAATTATAGACCCATCCCCACTTCAGTGCCTCTTTCACGACCTGCCCCAGATGGGTCGTGATTCAAGGAAACTAGCTGGCCTCTGCATGCTGCTGGCTGTGAGCTGTATATTAATGAACTGGCTCAGGCCTAGACCACCCACATATGCACAGTGGCTCAGAGCGGTCACCTGGGCATCAGATACCGTGGAGAGTTGGGGCACGTTGCAGCATCCACATTCCAGACCAAGGGACATCTGGCGGAAATTCCGCAGTTATATGTCTGCATTGAACTCGGGCGAGGACACAGAGTCCTCCGACTCCGCCCTTTCCTCTCCTGCTGCTGCCCCATGAGCAGATACTTGTTTCATCCCACTATCTGAGATATTGTTTGGTCCCTGCCTCATTTACATGCCTGTAGTGATTACTAAGTACCAGTATTGAATGTCATTCTATAGGACTGTATCCTGCTACCATGTTGTGTGCGTCTCTCGCTGTTCTGTGTTGTCAAGTCTAATACATAAAGGTTTAAAAAAAAAAACTGTGACATTCCTACTTCTGGTTTACTGCTAATATAAATTCGGAGAACATCATTCAGCACATGCAGAATGGTGATGGCATTTCTACTGTGTCAGGATGATTATTGTGCCACTTGCCAGCAGAATTATAGGGTTTTCTATTTCTTATGGGTAAGTGGGAATGCTTGCTCTGTGCATGTCCAAGTCTGGCAAGTGGCAACCAGCAAAAGACAACAAATCCCAAGCAACTGCCCCTGCAACGTTGTGTTATGGAAGTCAATTTACTTAAAGACTACTGCACCACAACAAGTTTAAGTGAAGTCCTCCCACTAATCACCTCTCACAAGACCACAAGAGAGGCAGCAACAGTAGCGACAGAACACCTGCAGGACTGCAACCCATCGGCGCCCCATGCAAACTGCTTACAGATATCATACAGATATCGGAGCCAATATGGGGAGAGTTCTCCGGCTAAAGAAGAACCAGAGATCTTATGCAGCTTCTTCACGTGGTACACACCGTTGCTCAGCACCGGTGTAGCAACCGAACCGCTAAAGCCTACCTAGACCATAAGGGACTTTTAATGGAGCAGCAATCGCTCAACGCACCTGCATTTACCTTGGGGGGGACTGCACATCAGCCCTCTAGAACAAACTCTGATACTTAACCCACTTATTGTGACTTCTTACACCTCCCAGGCGGGGAAGACGGGCCAGATTAATCAGGGCCAGTAATCCAATAAAAGAAGGAGGGGAGGATAAGAGGGACAACAGTAAACAGGAAGGAGTGGGTTGTTTGGGAGAGGTCAGAGGAGGAAGAGGAGAGGGTAGCAGACCAAGAGACCAGCAGGATCATGGATTTGAGCATGGAGGCGATTTGTGGAAAAGGTGAGGTATGGTTGGTGAGAGCCAGTGGTACTGCGTGTTGTGGGTGTGTGCCAGGTCAATTAGTGAGAGTGTTATAAGGAGTGTAGAGAGTAAGTGGAAAGTGGTTGTTAGAGTGAAAAGTGTGTGACTCTGAAGAAGATGGGGAGGAGCGGTATATGCAGTGTGTAGGAGGGAGTAATAGTGTGGAGAAGGTAGTGGTAGTGTGGAGGAGGAAGTAGTAGAGTGGATGAGGGAAAGGTAACGGGGAGGAGGGAGTAGTACTGTGGTGGTACCTTGAAGGGTGGAGGCAGGAGTACGAGAGAGATTTGAGGGACAGAGGAGGGCAAAGTAGGGAGAAGGAGTGGCGTTGTGCAGAATAGGAGAGCACGTGAGCAATAGAAAGGCATAGGGAGAGGAAGATCAGGGCAATAGAGGAAGAAGACCGAGTGGGGCATGAGCGTCGGTAAAGCACAACCCACCAATTGCTTTAGAACTAACCTCATTGATAGTGTAGGGCCAGTCTAGGAAGGACCTCTGGGAGCTTAAACAGATAAGGTGTTTACCTTTTATCCCTTATTCATAGAGAACCCAGAACTTCATTAGGGGAGAAATGTCTGAATATACTAACCTGGGGAGTAGGGAAACCTGGGTGAGGCAGGGACTCGTGTATCGAGACCAGTGAGAGAGGCACAACCCTATCATCCTATCAACCTATTGAAAAACTCAATAAAAACCCTTAAACCTTCTCTGTGAGTGGGGGTGTTCCTTGAGCCATCTCTGAAAATGGAAATGTTACATTAAAAACAAAGACTGCAACAGGGATCGACTATACAGAGTTACGGCACATGGTATATGGACCAAATCTAGACCTCAGGAGAATAGAGAAGCTTATGACATAGCAGCAAAAAATTATAAGTTTACTATTATTGAAGCAAAGAAGTCCGATTATGACATGAGGATCCTGAATGTTCGCATTAGATTTTCTTATTCCCTTAAGGGAATTAGAAAACCCAGCGCCGACTAAGTAAAACTAATCAAAGATAGATCATGGTGTATGTCATTCAGGAAGTGATGGTTAGTATGATACAGAGTATCAGGCAAAACATTGGGAACAAACTTAAGGGGGGCGGCTAATGGCAGACCTCTAGAAGGAGAACGAGAATCTGCTGCACCCTTAGTTACTAGGTCTGACAATTTGCTGAAGCTATTTGTGTTTAGATAGATTTCAGAAACAGAGGTGACTGACAACGTTAAACAGCTTAAACCAATCGCCTGCAAAGGTGACGATTGCCCAGCAGCTGTAGATAAATCCTGTGGCCCATCTTTGATTCTGATTCTCACTAAATTCGTCAACACCGCCTTCGTTGAGGGCCATGTGCCAGATCTCATAAAACAGGCATGCATTACTCCCTTATTAAAAAAAAAGCCAACTTTGGATCCTAACAATGCCACCAACTATAGACCCATTATTAATGTACCATTTTTACTGAAGATTCTTGACCTAGCTGCATATCTGCAGGTTCAAGAACATCTTGTTAAAAACAAAATCCTGGGCAAACAACAATCAGGCTTCAGACAAGCACATGGCACTGAGGCTGGTTTGCTGGACTTGAAGGGCAATATCTTGCTAGCCATGGATAATAGCAGTATTGAGTTATTGATGTTACCGGACTTGTCTGCTGCCTTTGATCTAGTGGACCATGCTGTACTTGTTGAAACTCTGCTTTCTTTTCACCTGTAGCGGCCAAACAGGGGGAATCCTTTTTGTCCGATCGCTCAGCAAGAGTGTTTAGTGGCCCTGCAGTAGCAGATGTGTTTTTTTCTTTTTTTCTTTATAAAACTCTTTTAATTAAAGGTTTGTAAACACAAAAAATTCAACAGATTAAAATACAGAAGACGGCAACGCATATGCCCACCCACCCCGCCCACAGTACAGGAGTGCAAATTAATAGCAAAAGACAAAGATGACATCATTGTTCGTGCCCTATGGATCAGATGGTGGGTCAGATTTTACTGAGGTATCACTCCCAATCGACAGCAAATACGTTCCGTAGGGACTCCAAATGTCCTTCGGCCTTGACGCTGGGTGCGTGATGGCTCCATATTCAGTCTCTATATAATGACAGCATCCCCGTGGTCCGGGGAGGGGGCCCTCTCTCATGCCATGGCCACACTCCTCTTTGGAAGCAACAGCAAAAGTTCTAGTAGCCGCCCGACATACTTTGGAAGCTCATAAGTATAGCCCAGCAAAGCCAGCGTGGAGGATGGCATCATATGATATGATATGGCATTTATAAGGAACCTATACACAAGTGTTTCATCACCTCTCTGACTATCCCCCCAATAGTGGCAAAGACTTGTGACCAGCACATTTGTATTTTTGGGCAGGACAGTTCTAGGTGTAAAAACGTGGTCAGTGAGTATCTGCACCTCCGACATGCACCTGACCTCTCAGGGAAGAACCTGTGGATGTCTATTGGGGTTAGGTAAAATGATGGAGAAACTTCAAGTGTACTAATTTATAGTTACTGTTGATTGTCACCTTCCGTGTTTGTCTACAGCAATACTGGCAGACATTGTCAGAAATTGATGTTCCCAAAGCACCCTCCCATTAACCCTGAGAGTCCTCCGCCCACCCCGCTGACTTAACTATTATGCTAGTGTATAGCCTGGAGACCATACTAGACTTAATTCCCAAACTGATTACCTCATGCAATAGAGGAGCAAGCAGGGGCTTCCCAGAAAAACCAGCGAACCTGCATTTCAACTCAGTGCGTAACCTGAAATATGTACACATATCAAGCGACAAGACCACACCCTTCCTCTTAAATTCCTCAAGAGTCAAGAAATGCCCTTCCGGGAACGGATCTCGCCAGAACACAAACCCCAGTTTGTCCATGCACTGCACGAACACCCTGTCCCCTGTCAGCAGGAACACCAACACAAACTTGACAGGGAGGAGAAGGGAGTACAGGATTTTGCTTTGTGTCCTTCCCTCCGTGCGTCTCTGTGCCCCGCAAGTAAGCTCAACCATATTCGTGCTCTTGTCAACCAGAAATTAAACCCATTTTGGAACCTCTCTGTTCTGTACTTTTAGCGGAAACAACAGAGATTTGGATGGGTTCACATTAAATCCAGAGAAACACACAACTTCTAAAACATCCATCATAACTGGTGCTAAATTTGTCTTGGGGTCCCTTCCAAACACAATCAGATCATCGGCACAGAACGAGATCACACGTTTGTGCATAAACAGTTGTACCCCTCTGTCAATGAATTTGGATAGAACCAGCTCCACCAGGGGCTCCACGGCAAGTGCATAAATAAGACGGGAAAGCGGGCATCCTTGCTGAGTATCCCACCCCATCTTGATCGGCAGTTAAATCCTCCCATTTATCCGCAATCTTGCTACAGGTTCTTCATATGACAGGGATACCAGTTTTATAAATCCCTTGCCCAGCCCCATGCGTTGCAGCACAGAGAATAAAAAAGGCCATTCAATTGAGTTGAATGCCTTCTCGGCATCGAGAAAGGCCGCAGCTACTGGAGATTGCTTCTCAAGGGCCGAGCATTGGGCAAATATTTAGCACAGACCGTATGATGTGGACCTCCCGGGTATAAAACATGCCTGATCTGCTAGGATGCATCTTGGCATTATGGGGGCAAATCTATTAGCCAGGGCTCTGGCAAGCATGTTGTAATCCCGGTTTATTAAAGAGATTTCTGGGTAGGACGCAAAGCTTTCAGTGCTTTTTCCCAGCTTTAATAATAGGGTAACCACAGATTCATGCAACGATTTGGGCAGGTAGCCCTCCTGCAGCGCCTGCTGGTACATATCTAACATGTGAGGAACCAGGAGTGGAGCATATGCCTTATAAAAGCCAGTAGATGACCCGCAGCTTTTCCCGCAGGGAGTGCTTTGATGGCTTCATGTATCTCTTGCTCGGTTAACGGTCTGGTCAGCCACTCTCTTTTCTCTTGCGCCAGAAGTACAACCCAACCTGATCCAGAAAAGCATCAATGGCAGCCTGCGCCACCCTAAATTTGGAGGAATATAACTCTTGGTAATAACCCACCATCGCTCCCATTAGATCCTCACCGGTCTGCAAGAGCCCTCAGGTGGGCGACTGTATCGCCACAATATGCAAACTTGCGGTTTTGGATTTATCATCCGAGCAAGCAGGTTCCCTGTGTTCTGCCCCTCACCATATCGTCTCACCGTAGCCTTTTGAGGAACCGCACCTCACGCTCGGCAGCATCTCTGTAAACCTTCAGCTTCTCATGAAAACGAGCTTGGGGTCCCGCACCGACATAAAATCAGCTTTGGCTTCCAATCCCCTTTAGCCTGGCCAAGCTGGCGGTCGGATCCGTTTGTATCCTTTGATAATCCCGGCCTCTTCAGTGATACATATTCCCCAGATTAAATACTTAAAGGCTTCCCATGGGGTAGAGTAGGATGCAACCGACCCTTTGTTGTCTTGAAAAAGTGACTTATGCCCTCCGGAACAGCCTCCTGAAATATCAGATCCCGCAGGCTTTCTCCAGCTCTTCCCCGTCTTGCCACTACCCTGGCATAGGGAGTGTTGAGTCCACGGAAGCGTGACCGGAGAGTGTATGTGCCAAAATATTACAACCGGTTACCCAACCAGGGCCCCTCCTACAGATCAAGAAGTAATCTAACCTTGACGAAGAGACATGAACCGAGGACCTAAACGTGAACCCCTTAATCTGCCTGTGTCTGTCCCTCCACATGTCTATTAGCCCCCTCATTGTCGCTGATCTGCCTCAATTTCCCCATAGCTGCCACGGACCCCCTGCTGGATCCCCAGATCTGTCCAAAGAGGAGTTCATGGCCGCCTTAAAATCCCATGCCCAGCAAACAATACTCTCAGGGTGACTCTGGAGTTGTTCCTCATTAATCCCCAGCGTTTCAAGGGAGTCGCTATTGGGACTCTAAGAGTTCACAAACGTGAACCTCTGCCCTTCTATCAGTCCTGTAAGGACCACAGCTTCCCCCTCCGTGTCACGCACCGTTACCTGGCACCTGAATCCGACTGTGCTTTTAATGATTATACAGACCCCACGTGAGTAGCTAGAATATAAGGTGAAATATCACTGTATGTTTTTGTGACCTCTGTGACTCTTTCCCTCACAATTCCTCCCTCTGGACCAACCCACTCTGCCAGCCACACCTTGGATGCCCTCGTCTCATCAGACATCCCTCTCTTCAACACTCTAACTACTCATCAGTTCTGGTCTGATCACTCTCTCCTATCTGCCTACCTTGATCTCCCTGGCCCCTTGACAACCCCTCTGCCCACACTGCCAGTCTCCTTCTCTGTCATTTGACAGAGGAAGCGTGGGTAAGCCGCTGCATTTACCGCCACCTTCATCCCTCCCCTACCTCTGACTCTCCTATCACCTCTGCATTGGATAGCCTCCATCTTCCCATCTCCAACACTCCGGACATCATTGCCCCCGTTATGAGGATCTGCATGAAACCTGCCTCCAAATGCAACTCTTGGTATGATTCCTATTTGGCAGCTTTGAAACGCAAGTGCAAAGCTGCATAACGGTAGCGGCAGGCCTTAATCCTCTGACAAACTGGCCTACCACCTGCTCCAAAGGCAAGGTCGTCTCGCCATCCTCTCCAAAAAGAATGCTCATGTTCAAGCCTGCATCACTGGGGCCACCAACACCATGGCTGAACTCTTCAAATCTGCAAGGAATTGGCTAATCCTACTGCAGTCTCCTCCTCTCCTCTTCCCTCCCAGGCCCTCTGCACTGCACTGGCCACCCACTTCTCCACCAAAGCTCAGGACATCTTGTCCGCACTGTCATCATCTCCTCTCCTTTCCCCATCTCCTCTCTTGCCTCCCTTGTCCCACCCCCACTCCGCCACCCCTCTACTGCCCTCCTTCTGTCCCATTGCACCAGATGAGGTCTCTAGAGTAGTCAGCTCTATGAAAGTCTCCTCCAAACAGGTGCCTCCCTGCTCCTCCAGAACTATCAATGACATCTCCACTCTGGCCATCGCCCTGGCAGACCTCTGGAACCACTCCTTCGCCACTGGCTCTTTCCCTCAAGCATTCTCTTCTGCACCCTCTCCTAAAAAAGCTTTCTGCAGACCCTTCAGCCCAGCCAACTATCGCCCTATCTCTATCACCTCCTCTATCTACATTGGGCAAACCCATGGAGAAGCTGGTCATTCCCCAACTGACCTGTCATACTGAATTGGCTGGCTGCCTCCACGACCACCAGTCTGGCTTCAAAGCATCCAGCGGCACAGAACCTGCTCTCCTGAACACCCGTGAAGACCTACTTTCTCACCTGGACTCTAACTCCACCTATGTAATGATCCTCCTAGAACTTTCCTGTGCCTTTGACACGGTCAACCACTCCATCCTCATAAATCATCTCCATGATACACTGGGCATTACGGACCGGGCACTGGCGTGGCTGACCTCTTTCCTTTCGGACCGTCCCTCCAAAGTGCAATTGGGCCCTTTCCTCCCCTCCACCTCACTTTCTACCTGTGGCATCCCTCAGAGCTCTATCCTGTAGCCATTGCTCTTCAACATCTAGCTAGCCCATCTGGCCCACTTGATCTCCTCCTACTCTCCTCACTTCCAGTGTTATGCTGATGACACACAACTTTCTGTGAAGTTCCATCCGCTACCTCCTCTCCTTGCACTCTCATACCTGAATGCCTGACCGCTACCCAGGCATGGTGCTCTGCCACCCTCCTTGGGCCCCCTCCCCTCTCACCCTCTCTCCCTTTCTTTCCACACAGCACGGACCTTGCCAAGAAATCCAACTTTCAGCTTCACCTCCTCAGAGGCATTCTCCCTTTTCCTCATCTTCCGCCAGAAGCTCAACATCTCCAGAGCTCTGGTTCTCTCTAGGATGAACTACTGCAACAGCCTCTTCCTTTATCTGCCTCTTTCCTCCCTTCGCCCTCTTCAACTAATCAAGAATAGAGTTGAGAGACGTATACTTGTCCTCAAACGCAGGGGCCGCATCTCTCCAGCCCTAAAACCTCTCAACTGGCTCCCGTGATTGCAAGGATCAAATTGAAGACCCTTTGCATCATCCACAAGGCAGTCTGGGGCCTAGGACCTCTCTGCATCCAGATTCCCCTCCCCAAATACCTCCCTGCTAGAGTTGTCCGGTCCTCTAGCTCCAACTCTCTGCAGGTCAGATGTTTCTCCTAGCAGAGAGTGGGAGGGAGATCCCTTTCCTCTGAAGGCTCCTCCCTCTGGAGTAGGCTCCTTGCCCCACTCAGACTTCAGCCAGATCTTCTTAAATTCCAGAAACTGCTTGAGACCTTCCTCTTCTCTTCCTTACCCCTCCCCTCCCTTGTTAACAATCCATCTGCCACTGGGCTGGTGTTTGGCCCCTTCTGAGTCCTACAGGGACCAGACCTTCACCGACCAGTCTTCCCCAGCATCCCTTACCAGCTCTTGCACTCGGGCACCCTTCCCCAGACTATCCTAAATCTAGTCCAACTTGTCCATTGCACTTGTCTTCCCTTCCTATCTCCTTGTTTCCACAGGAACTAGCCCTTGTGGCACCCCTTAGCACTTGTCCATCCCCCTGGGTGCACAAAGCCCACACTTCTCACCCTACTCCATTCCCCCTGCACTTTTTCACCTTTGTTCTTTGCACTTGCACGGTAGGATTGTCACAAGACCACTATAACCGTCACTGTTACTATTGTTGTACTACTATTGTTTCTTCCTATGTCCACCCGCCCCCCCATTTTGGTCTTGTGGCACATGGAAACACTTGTGTATAGGTGCCGTACAAATGTCCAATAAAATAAAATAAAAAATCTGTGGCAGCCCCATGATTTAGCAAACCGGCTTCCCTGGAGGGCAAGAAGTGGGTCTCCTGCAGGAAAGCAATGTCCACCTGATGCCTTTGCATCATTAAGAACTTTCCTAGCTTTAGAAGGACTATTCAAACTATGTACATTTCAGGCCATGCAAGTGATCCCTCAACTGGTCATGTCGGTGTGTGTCCAACCATCCATGTGAGCAATGCCCGCCCTGCAGAGCGCCCGCCACCCTGTCTCCTAAGCCGGATGCCCGACCTTCGCTCCCTACTGTCCTCCCCCCTCCCCTTGGGACATCGTACATTAAGTAGTGACAAACGCCCACGTCCTCCCAGTCAGTGCCCTCCCCGCCCCATCCTTGTAGCTGCCTCCCCGAAAAAGCTTTGCCTCCCCGAAAAAGCTTTGTGGCCAGAGGCCAGCGTGCCGTCAACCAAGAAACCGAGGCTCGGGAGGATAGCTCAGGGGCAACATGCTCACCTTGGAAGCAAGACGACATGGAGCAATGCAGGTTCGATCCCCGGGTCCGTGCTTAGAAACCTCTGGATATTAAGCGCATTATAAATAACCAATTACAATTACAGAAAAACAAACGCAAACAAATTCCTTTCCCCAACCAGCAACCCCAATCCGCCAGTTAAACCCCTCCCCTCTCCCAATAATACAAACCACAGGCCAAAGCATGGGAGCGTTTCAAGGCCTAGCCACCCCCACCCACCTTCAAACCACAGTAGGCATCAGCGGTAAGCCAAGCCATATAACAAGACCCTCAAGAAAGAGAGAGACAATGCTCCTCGGGGGTCTCCCTCCCGAGACTCATGTTGACGGACCGCCACGGCCAGGTCTGTTCTTTGCAGTCACTGCGCCACTATCCACGGTTTCCAGGTAGTCACTCGCCTCCTCAGGTGTTTGAAAGAAAAGGGCCTTGCCATTGTGCTCAACTCTCAGGCGTGATGGAAATAGCATGGCATATTTGAACCCCTTCGATTTGAGATGCTTCATCACATTTATAAAGTTCTTTCTTGAAGCTTACAATTTGTTTGAAAAGTCCAGGAAGAGCCGAATCGGGTCAACCTGATATATAAGAGATCCAAGTTCTTGCGATCGTCGCAATACACAATCTATGTCCCGTTCAGCCCTACAGATAAGGGGTGTATCAGGCACTTTTACTACCTAGAAATGGGCAAATATTCCCCAAAAATAAAAACAAGGAGTAAAAAATGGTAAACTGACTTGTAGAACATTGTGCACCTGAGTTCACGAACATGGATATGATTGACCAGTACCACAGGAAGAAACTACTATTATTGCTGCCTGATCATAAGAAGAAAACCTGTTTCTTTTAATGTGCATGAATACCCAGGTGCAAAAAATATATTATTACAAAAATATTTTCGTTTTTGCAGTTAAAATCTATTTTTACTTATCAAACAAAAGATACACACGGGAAAACCCCACCTGATCAATGTGCTTGAGCTATTGAATGGTGTCTGACTATGTTGCATGGAACTAGATTGTGGTATGGAGTGCTTCCCTATCATTCCATATAGATTGAATCAATCAAAAAGATTCTAGTCTCCCATAGAAATCATTTTACTCCCAACTTTAAAAAGTAGGGAGGAAAATACTCCTGCTTCCACATCTTATCTGGACCCCTGGTCCAGATAATTGAGAAGCTTGGCAATAATAAAGGTCTGGCGCTGCGCCTGGTATAAGGGAGCATCTGCCAGGAATTTGGTGCGCCCCTTTGACCACAAACGCTGTTGAGAAGCCAGCCTCACCAAGCACCTCCCGCAGCAAGGTTTCCACCAGGTGTTCCATGGGACTTTTGTGCGCCGTCCCAGGGACCCCGACAATCATAATTGTTAAGGCGGTATCTGGATTAAAAGTCATCCTGTTTTTCCAGGAGCTCTCCGACTGCTTTCTTTAGCTGGACAACCTCGCGCAACATTGTAGCCGACTCATCCTCCACCATGGACAGGCGCTGTTCTGCTTCATCCAGACCGTCTCCATGCTTGTTCAGCCTGACCTGCATATGGTCGGCCTTGCAGGTAAGGGTGTCCAATTTGTTGTCCAGTGAGCTGATACCGGTCTGCAACTGTACCAACATGCCCTTTATGTCTCTCAACACCTCCAAGGAGGGTTTGTCATGAGATGCAGCTTCATCCTCCATCACTTGAGACCCCTTCAATGCTTGTTTCTGCTGAGATGGAGTAGCTTACAGTCTGCATTTTGTCGTGCTTCCCCATCTTACCCCACGCAATTGCACAAGCTCAATAGAATGTACAAAGGTTCTGTCTTGTCCCGCACTGATCTCGCACACTGCTGCCACTTGCGTCTGTTGTCTGTTATGGATTTCACATGACGTGCACTAGAGGCACCGATAGAAGTGTCCCTGGCTCCTGTTATCATTTAGTATAATGGTTCCGTGGTCACCCCTCCTATTTCAGGCCTGGGGTCCCCCTCCCAGGAGTTCAATGTGCTTCTGGCTGCTTGTACCTCTTCAGTGTCCTTCCCTGTATGCTGGGGCCGGCCTTAGTTGCAGGGGGAAGGAGCCCAGCCCCCTGCATACAGTGTCAGTTCTAAGTTCACTATCATGCCGTGGGCTCCAGCCGCCGCAGTATGCAGGTCGGCTGAGCTGGTCAGACATGGCAATATAAAACAATATTTGGGGTCACCTGCCCTCCACGACAGGCATCTCCTCCCGGGTCACTCCACTACACCGCCACAATGCACAGGCGCATAGACACCTTCAGGTGTTTCCTATGAGACACAGGCTTGTTGTTGCAAAGGCACAGCCTCAACGCAAGTCACTGGCCCTTGCAAGCATAAACCAGCTCACACACACTGGAGACAGACTGTGGTTCAGGAAGCAGTCCCCTGGGCCCTCTGGATATCTATATAGGGGCGGTCCCAGCTCCAGACAGCCATGCATCGGCTCACTGTCGCAAACTCCATGGTGTCCAACCCTGTCGCCCAGCAGCTCGCAGGAGTGGATTAACAACTCCTCCCCGGCCACCAAGCCGGGCTCCTCGCTTATGTCAACAGAGGATCCAGCCCCTCTCTGACACTTCTGCCTGGTTGCATGATGTTGCGCCCGAGGGGGGAGTGCCTCCCTACTCCACATTAGGTGGGCAGCCTGCACCACTCCGGACTCTTCAGTATACTCTTGGTGGGCCTCCTGGGCCATCAACGCGCACCAGTATCTGCCCAGTCCAGTAACTGCTGGACCCATATGCAAGCAACTTACCTTAGTGCTTTTCGTAACAGTGGTTATGGGCTGCCGGGACCATTTCCCTCCCCAGAAAAAGGTTAGACCACATGTTTGTCAAGTGTTGGAAATAAAAGGCCAGAGGATTTTATTGTTACAGATATTATGGAAACAATAACAATAATTGCATATCCTAATAATATCATACTTTTGGGCACCGGGTCCTGAGGTTACCACCACTGGCTCGTGCCACCTTCTTGTCCCACGACTTGTTGTGGTCACCGTCCAGTGTCCTGTATTTCTCTTCCTTGTTCTTCTCCCTTCTTTTCTAGGGTGGGAGGGCTTTGTGGAAACGAAGAAAGAGTGGAGGACGCTGAATGAACAGCGAACCTCCTGACTGTTTGGGTCCCCGTTCAGGGTCCACAAACAGTTTGTATTTTTCTGAGAGCTGTGCAGCTCTTATATAAGACCCAGGGGTGGCCCTGGGTCTTTGAAGTGTAGCTGTGGGGGCTCGCCCAGCCCCCAGGCTGGCTGTAGCCGAGGGGGGGGCAGGTCTTTGTACTCCTTCCTGCCTGCTGTTTGTTTCCTCTGGGTGATTAGCACCCTGTTGCTTTGTGGAAGGGTGAGGTGTTGTTCACACCTCACCCTTCCTGCGCTTTGTAGTGAGGAGAGGCTGCGTGTCTCTGTGTTGTGGGGGAGAGGGGAGCAGGCTTGGGGGGGAAGGCAGCTGCCCCTCTCCCATGCGAGCCGGATGGTACCAGCAGTTACCTTGCCTCGCTTTGGGCGACCCTGCAGCATTGCCCATAACTGCTGGACCCATATGCATGCAACTTACCTTAGTGCTTTTCGTAACAGTGGTTATGGGCTGCCGGGACCCTTTCCCTCCCCAGAAAAAGGTTAGACCACACCTTTGTCAAGTGTTGGCAATAAAAGGCCGTAGGATTTTATTGTTACAGATATGGTTAAAGGAAACAATAATCGCATATCCTAATAATATCATACTTTTGGGCACCGGGTCCTGAGGTTACCTCCTCTGGCTCGTGCCGCCGCAACCTGGATGGGTTACCGGCTGTCCAGGTTTCCCCCAAAAGTTGTTGCTTGCTTTGTCCTAGCTGCCTTGTCTGTTCCCCTTAGTTTGGCTATTCCTTTGAGCATGCCTGGTGCCGTGCTTAATATGATTTTGATTTTGAGGATTTCTAACACGCACCAGGCAGACTGAACTGCATTTGGGCGCAGATGATTACTAAGGTTAGTATCGATCAGGGTGACCAGAATATTCACAATGTAGCGGCTGGCATATAGATTTCTTCAGTTTACTTAAAGAGGAAGTTTTTTAATGCCTTTCTAAAGCTTTCCAGCGATAAGCATGAACGGATGGTAAGTGGTAGATGATTCCATACCTTTGGACCAAAGGCCGAGAAACTCCTATCCCCCTTTGAGACCTGCTTAGTCTGGGGTATGGACATTAGCATTTTATCTTCCGACCTAAGATCTCTGGATGGCTCAAGAGGGTGAATCTTAGTGCTGAGATATTTTGGTGCATTATCGTAATAGCACTTGTGCATCCGACAGGCTATCTTAAACTTTACCCGATCCTCCACCATCAGCCAATGAAGAGATCTCTGTGAGACCAACACATGATCTCTTTTTCCCAAATGGGCTATCAGCCTAACTGCCGCATTCTGTGCCCTTTGAAGTCTCATCATCTGTTTGGTGGGAATCCCTGTCAATAAGCTATTACAGTAGTCGAGATGGGAGTTAGTCAACGCCCCCACGACCACTGCACGGTCTTCCGCTGCCACAAACGGAAGCACATTCCTAAGCATGCGTAGTGAATGGTATACAGCCTTCGCCTTGTAGCCTACCTGGGCTTCACTGCCCAGGTTTTCCTGCTAGATACATCCCAGGTTCTTTACTTTCTTTGAGAACTGGATATCCTCTCCTAGGATCCGTGGGGTTGTCTCTTGTTTTTCGGCCCTCATCTTACTTCCTGCACTGAATAGGATTACCTTTGTTTTGGCCGCATTAAGCTGCTGCTGATTGCATGCCATCCATTTTTTTATTTCCTGCATGCACTGATCAATTTTGTTCAAAGGCCTCCTCTATGTTCTCTGTTTTCCATCTGGGTGTCATCAGCATAAGAATGAAATCTCAAGCCATACTTCCATAAGATGTCAAATAGTGGCCGGATATATATATTAAAGATCAATGGTGACAGTGCTGACCCCTGTGGGACTCCGCATTTTAACCATAACAGTTCTGACAGAAACCCTCACAGTGTTACCCGCTGGGTCCTATCCTTCAGAAATTAGCTGAACCATTTTACCACTACTTCTGAAGCTCTTCCTACCATCCCAATCCGTTGGAGAATGATCTTATGATTGATCATATCGAACGCCGCGGATAGATCCAGCATTAACATAATTGTCGATCTACCTCTATCCGCGGCTTCCAGTAGATCATCCTGAACTGCTAATAAAAGCAGTTTCAGTTCCATGATTAGGCCGGAACCCCGACTCACATATGGCCCCGTTTGGGGGGGCCTTATGGCCCATACGCTGTCTCTGTTTTATACTTCGATTCCCACCTTATGCTAGTGTTTGCGCATTTTCCTGGGGAGCCCCGCTTGGTTCCCGTTTTCCAGTGTTTGCTCAAAAAAACCAAACAGTTTAAATTAATCTGTAGTTTAGCTGCTTCTGGCCCCGGCCTTTGTGGCGTTGGCCTGTTTATCTTTTTTTTTTTTAAACTTTATGGTTTGAGGCTTTTAGAAGCGTGGCACCAGCCCTTTGTGGCAATGGCCTGATTATTTATCTTAGAAACATTATTGAGGTGGATTTGTGAACGGGGGGTGCAGCCCTGGGAGTATTTGTTCCTATTGGACCCTGCAACATGTTTCCAATGACCAAGGTTACTGTATCTTAACTTGGTGGGGTGGCTCCCCCCTGTGCCCCGAGGTTCGGTAACCATTGTGGAAATTCATGGGTTTTCTAAGGGGCAGTCCACCCCTGTTTTACTCATGTTTGTTAACAAGAGGTAGTTTTGTACCTGCCTTTTGGTTCCGAGCTACATTGTAGCTCCATGGCCCTCGCCCTCAGGCGTTTGTTGGCACGTTGTATTGTGATTTATGGTGCTTTTCCCCCACTGCTTATTAATTTTGTTGAACCTGTTTTCCGGTTCCGTGCTACTTTTAGCACTCTGGCCCCTGCCCTCGGGCGTTGGCCTGTTGTGCTGCGCAGTATTTTATTCCGCACTGCTTATTAATTATGTTGAACCTGTTTTCAGGTTCGGTGCTATTTGTGGCACCCTGACCCTGGCCTTCTGGCGTTGGCCTGTTGTGTTATATGGTGTTTGTTCCCCACTGCATCCTAATTTTGTTGAACCTGTTTTCAGGTTCCGTGCTACTTGCAGCACTCTGGCCTTGGCCCTCGGGCATCGGCCTGTTGTGTTGTGTGGTGTTTATTCCTCACTGCTGATTATTTTTGTAGAACCCGTTTTTGGGTTCAGTGCTACTTACAGTTTTTAGGCCTCAGCCCTTGGTTGTTTGGATTTTTGCCTTTTTCTGTTTCTCGCTTGTATTTTCCTCTGCATGTTTTTGCTGCCTGGTAGGCTGTGTTACCTTATTCTCTGGCATATTGGTGTACTGTCTGCCTGACTTATAATCCTACCCTTGGGTTAATGTGTCACGCTCACCTGATTCCCACGGAGGCGCAGGTCTGGCTTCGAATGCTGATGCTTCTTCAATGGTGAAGCGCAGGACTCTGAGGATGGACAGGTAGGGCCCCTCTACTCTGGCTTCTCTGGCTTGCAGGAATATTACCCTGTGCGTGAAAAGGGAGTATTACCTACTGACGGAATGCTGAAGCCTCACTCCCTTCCAACCTTCCACGATACCCTTCCACGATTCCCCGTGAAGTCTCACCTTAGGGTCTGGAAGGATGAGTTCTCCATCCTGCTTCTGATGCAGGGGCGCGTTGAAACCCAGTTACTTCACTGGATTGAGGTTTGATAGGAATTCAGATAAGCTTGACTATTCAGGTAAGGCGCTGTAAGAGTTCTGTAGCAAGTTCAAAAGTTCAAGCTTAATAATAATGTTCATTGTCTTATTGCAGCAAGCGCTTTAGGGGCCGGGGTTTGGAATGCCGGAGATATGGCGCCGACCCGAAGTGAAACGTGCAGTTCCAGTAAATGACAGGTAAGTTCTGGATGAGCGTTCGGGTAATGTCTTTGCATTCGCTCATTCAATGTCTTTGTCTTTTTTCCCCATAGGGGCCGGGGTCCGGAATGCCAGGAAGCGGCAGGACCCGAAATGAAATGGGAATGACCCAACAGGTAAGTCTTAGAAGGAAACTGAGCTTTTCCTATTCCCTTCCTTCTCTCACCTTGTGTTCTTGTCTTTTTCTCTCTAGGCTCTTGGAAGTGGCTGCGGATCCGGATGATCGCTGCTGAAGATGGAGGTGCCCAGGAAAGGTGAGTGAAATGCAGCGCTGCAGCAATCGAAGCGAAATGCTTTTAAAAATGATGTCTTCCCTTTCAGGATCGCCGGTGTGATGTCTCCGTGATGCAGCTTTAGCAGGTAAGGTCTTCTTTCTCTCCAATTCTCTCTTATCTCCCCTTGCAGGTGACCCAGGATGCTGACAGGCGTGGCTGAAGTCCAGATGCAGGAGCTGACACGGTGAGCGTCCAGCTGCGAGGAGCAGAACAACGCGAAGCGTGAGTTGCTGATCGGGCGTGGTTTAAATAGCTTTGGAAGAAGTTCCAGGTATGTACCCTTCCCCGACCACACCCAGGTGGAAAGTAGTCCCACAGGTAAAGTAGTTCCATTCGGGCCTCAAGAGGGCCTGGATGTAGCAGCATGGTCTGCATCAGGTAAGTGCACATTAAAACACTTTAACACATGTCTAGCTTTATGAGCCTGGCGCCTAAGGCGCCAGGACAGGGGTCCAATATGAGCCTGGCGCCTAAGGCGCCAGGACTGTGTCCAAAGGGCCCCAGCTTGGGCCCGCTGGCACTTCCCTGGGGGGAATGATGCCTGCCTCTGGGGTTGCTGGGTCGGACCTGGCTCCTTGGAGGTAGGCATCATGACATAATGGTTTTTCCTTTACAAAATACACCTTTTCTCTCTTGTATGTTCCGCTACCTTTTTTGTTTTCCTTCTCTATTCTGTTCTTGACACACATGCATCGCATGTTTTGTTTTTGTTACTTGTATGGCGCTACGGACCCTCAGGCATCTGAGCACTGCTGATTTCCCAAGCTGTGTGGTGCTCATTTTATCAACCTTGGAGCAAATGAAAGGCTGAGTTCGGCCCTGACGGCGTTCGACCCTGTGCTGTGTCAGCAGGCTCTGCCCTGATGTCAAGGTGCACGCTCTACTTGCTGTGCTGTCTGACTCGCTGTACCGTTTTGGAGTGTGTGACTGTATTTTTGGAAATATATCCTCTATTTGTGTTGCCTTGGCTGCCCTAAGCGGCAAGCCTAGGTTTTTATTCTAGCCCCTGGTTTGTGCTTGTTTGTCCTGTTACCTGTGTTGATGCTGTTCTGTTCCAATCTCGGCCACCTCAAGCTGCTGGGAAAACTGGTCATCCGCTTGAGTACTACCTGCATGTTGCGGGGGATCCTGGTGGTCTGGAACACTTCTCGCTTGTTGGTGCCTTGGTTTCTGGGTTTTGTTGTACTCGTTCGGCTCTCACTTTGGTTCTGCGTATTTAATAATTGCCCCTGAGGTGGAGCTGTGTTTGGTATGGACAGGGATGGGCTCTGGAACCACCCTCTGGTGCGAGTTGAGGCTGCAAGACGCTCTGCGTGCTATGTTACCTGACTGTGAGGTTGTCTGTCCTAGCTGTTTGTTTCAGCTTTTTTTAACTGTTTATGGGGCTGGCTCGCCGTTCGTCTGCCTGCATGTGTGTGTCTTTGAGGACCCTGGCTGGTTGTGACCATTGGTGGGTGTGCGGAGTCTGTGTCTTCTGGTGCCCAGTGTGGGTGCTATCTTACTTACCTTGCCGTGGTGTGCTGCCCAGGTGTACAACCATTTTTAGTGCTTATGCTGGCATTTGTACGAATGGTTTCACAATTCGTTCCTGAGGTCCAAGATATCATCTTGTCCCTTGCTCCACCCTCAAACTTCCTGCGTTCTGCGGAAGGCTTGTGTCTTGGCGCTGCCTGTGCTGCAACACTTTGGCAATTCGAGAAACTGCCTTGTTTGTTGGTAATTTGGCTTGTTGCATGCTGTCCATGGCCTACCCCTGTTGTTGGGTGGCCTGTTCCACGCCTTGCTGTGCCCCGTATCAGGGTAGTGTGTTGTAGATATAAACTTGTCTCATGGCTGGTTACACTGATTTGTAGTGCTTGTGCAAGTTTTTGTGGCAATTTGACTTGTTGAGTGCTGTCCCAGGTCCACCCTCTTAGTCTATGTCTTGCTGTGACCTTTATCAGGGTACTGGTATGTAGATAACAAACCCTTGTTTTATGGGCATGATAACAAATTGTTTCATTTTGTTTGTTTTGGCATCTACATGGCACTAAGAGCCCTCGGGCCTCTGCGCGCTGTTTATGTCCACAGGTGTGTGATGTTTATTTATCAACCTCGGAAGAATGAAAGGCTGTGTTTGGCCCTGATGCAAGGCTGAGCTTGGCCCTGATGAAAGACTGAGTTTTGCGCCTGGCGGGATTCGAGGCTGTGTTGGCAGGATCTGTGCGGATGCCACAGCCGAGCATTCTAAACGCTCTGCTCTCCGACCAGCAGTTTGACAAACTGTTTTTTTCGACAGTGTCAGGCTAAATGTGTGCCGTGCCCCGTATCAGGGTACTGGTGGATACTCCAGTGATTTTGTAAAATAGCACGTGCTCAAGTATTGCGAGATTGCATTGCGTTTTGGTGTTTACTTACCCGTGTTTCCACAGAAGCCTGTTTATGGTGTAACTACCATTCTTTATTAATTTATCTTCGGACGTCGGCCCCTTGCTTTTGTGTCATATCATCTCCCACTTGAGTTTTCTTTAAACTTTTCCCTTGAGAGGCACGTCCTGTGGTGCAAGCAAGGTTGGGTCGGGGTCAGCTCCTCTGTTCCTTTGCTTCCCTTCGCTTTCTTGGCTTCCCCACGGGTGCCTGCTATGTCTGGCGATTAAACAACCATGCTGGGGTGTCTGGAATGCTGTGGTCCATCATGGTTTTATTGCTCCACTAATGGCCTCTTCTGTATGTGCCATTGTCATTATGATAAACATGGGAACATTCCCCTGTTTCTCCCCCCTAGTAGAAACAAACTATGATTTACTATTTTTTGGTTTGATTGCTCCTCCTCTGGTCTGCGGTGTGTGTGCAAATGTTATTATGCTAACCACGAGAGCAATCCCCTCGTCTTTATTTGTTGTAGCCCCGCTCTGTAATAATTTGCATTTAACTCGTGCTACGACCCTCGGGCATCTGAGCACTGCTTCTTATTCCTCACGGTGTGCGGGTGCCGTTTTATCAACCTCGAGGGATAAAAAGCTGAGTTTGGGCCAGCCTGTATTTGATCTGTGTTGGCAAGCTCTAACAAAATGTTAAGAGCCCGCACTCTGCTAATAATTATTTAGCATTTATATAGCGCTACAAACCCTCACGTATCTGAGCGCTCGACATTATTACCCATGGTATGTGGTGCTCATTTATCACCTCAGAAGGATGAAAGGCTGAGTTTGGCCCTGCCGGGATTCAAACTCTGCACTCTACTCGCTGTGCTACTGGACCGGTTTACGGACATGCTATTTATATTTTACAAATAGTCTCTTAACTGTATCAAAATCTTTCCCCAGCATACTGCCCGTTTTCTAACCAAATGGAAACGTGGTGTTCAGGTACAAGACTTACCCACGTAAGTTTTGTTTGTCACCGGTGTTAGGTGATTGATGCTTCGCTTGGGAGCCATTATTCTTTGCGTGTTTAAGTAGAAGAATTGCAAAGACGTTATTCCCTCTTGAACTTTGTATGATTGCCTGTCTTTGTGAACACGTGACTAATAATTCACCATTTGGCTTTGTTGTTCGTGCAATAAAAATTATATATGCACAAAAAATGTTTGTCTATGCTTGCTGTTTGCTTTGAGTAACTGGCTGTTATTGTGCCTGTATCGTCCAACGTTATGCTCTTTGTCTGCTATACTGTTTTAGTATAATGAACAAACCCCTTAACAAGTATCAAATGGATTCTGAACATTCATTGGGGGTCATTACGACCCAGGCGGTAAGTACGCCAACTTTACCACCATGGTGTAAACTATGTCCGAATGTAGCCGAATGTCTGGCTCCCATTGGGGTGGGTGGCAGGTCTTTGTACTCCTTCCTGCCTGCTGTTGGTTTCCTCTGGGTGAATAGCAACCTGTTGCTTTGTGGAAGGGTGAGGTGTTGTTCACATCTAACACTTCTTGCGCTTTGTAGTGAGGAGAGACTGCGTGTTTCTATGCTGTGGGGCAGAGGGGAGTAGGCTCGGGGGAAGGCAGCTGCCCCTCTCCCATGCTAGCCGGATGTTACCAGCAGTTACCCTGCCTCGCTTTAGGGCAGCCCTGCAGAATTGGCCAGAACCTCTAGTGCCACATTTGTGCCAGCGCTCGGGCGGGCAGATGGCTCCCCCGCAGCCACCAGCCACCTCGCCAGGAGGGAGCAGTTCCTTTTGCTTACCTATTGGGCCCGCCTGACCCAGTGGTATCACGGCAGGACAATGGAGGTACCCAACGCACCAGCAAGTCTTCACAATTGAAGTCCAGAGTCTGTCAGTATATCGTGGCTGTGCAATGGTCATGGGGCGACCCGGGCCGGCCTCGCAGTCGCAACCTCGAAAGGCCTCACGTCTGCACCAGTGGCCTCTGTCAGTGGGGGCCCCACATATGACGCTGTGGTCTCTCTTGCGTTTAACAATTCAGTTTACTGGGTGGCATTTCACTGATACAACGGGATATTGTCCGGATTTAAGCAGGCGTGCCAGAGCTCAATTCCGAGCAGCTATCGTGGTGCAGCTCTCGAGCGCCACCCAGTAGCAGAAGTGGTTAATGTGCCTTTTGGTGTTCCACAGGGGTCATGTTTGTCACCAACCCTTTCCAACATCTTCACTAAACCATTGTTTGAGTTGCTGGACACAAAGGGGATCATTTACACCACTTATGACAGTGATACGAAGTGCCTAATTCCCATCTCAGGAGATTATGAAAAGGATACAGAACATATTAACGAGGTCAACTCTTACATTGAGCAGTGGATGATGCACAATGGCATGGCCTTAAATGATACTAAAACAGAATGAATGCATGCTGGTACAAAAACTTTGTCATAGCTGGCTGTACCATTGCCAATCAACTGAAAGTTAAAACTTTAGGAGTCTACCTAAACTCGGAGAGCAGCATGAAGGTGTAGGCAAATAATATTGTATCCACCTCTGCCTACCATCTCAAATTATTGAGTCAACTGCGACCTTTCTTAACCAAGAAGAGCTGCGCTAAGGTTGCAGGCGCTGTTAATGGAGCTAAAATGGATAATTGTGGCAGCTTGCTGCATGGAATTCGCAAGGGAGCAATATCTAAATTGCAAATAATTCAAAATAGTGTGGTTGAAGGTTTAGGGAAGAGAGAACATGTCTTGCAGACCAAGTGAGCACTTCACTGGTTACCAGTGGAAGCTAGGATTTCCTTTCAGCTTCTTTGATGCATAAAGGCCTATTTGGTAACAGTCCAAGATACTTCTCAGAAGTATCTCCTGGCTATCCACCCGCAGGACTTTGAGGTCTAATACTACTAACCTGTTCTCTGTGCCAAGAGTGAAATTGGTTGCAGTGGGAAAGAGCAATTTTCATTGTGCAGCACCTAAACTTTGGAACTCCTTGCCACCCGACTTGAGGGGTTGTGGATCATTGCCCTTTTTTTAAGCGCGCCCTGAAACCCTACCTATATGCCGGAGTAGCTGCTGTATTCCATGACGGTTCCTCGTACATTACTGCTTCTGGATTGGATGATGATTGTATCTCTGTTTGTTTGTCTTTGTGAGTGCTGTGATGTCCGTGGGCTTATTTTCTGTTCACCGAAATAGAAGTAATAAATAAATAAGGAGCAAGTTCCAGTAATAGGAGTTCTCTGCATGAAGTGCTAACTAGAAGGAGCCGGCGGTAAACTGAACGCACTAAAAATAACTAATTTCACGAGCATTTCATGTGACACCTAGTGGCTGGAAGGGAAGAGCTAAAGGGCCATTTGGCTGTATGAGATGGAGGCCATTAGAGGTAAATGACTACATTTGCATGGCATCGCATATGGCAGTGACGTCTACATTATATCAGAAAGTAGGGTCCTTTATTTATTTATGTATTTGTTGATCAAGCGCCAAACACCGAAGGCATCAGGGTGCCTTTTACATCCCGTCTGAGCTTCAAGGAAGCGAAAGGGACCACTAGACTGAGTATAACTGAGCCAAGCAAAGACAGGCATCTGGCGGATAATGAAGCGGAAAAAACCCCAAAAGATGGGTCAGAGTAAGAAACATAGGGGCATTTTATTCTCGATCATAGAGGCCTCGCCATCCATTTGCAATAATTTCTAGCCAGCTTCTTAGTTCCTGGCCTTAATAGCCGCAGTACACGTTTTATGCTTCGGAAAGAAAATGCACAGTGTTCATGTTCCAGGAAATGCAAATGGTTTGAAAGTCTAAGAAGCATTTGTGAAGGAACGCTTAAAGGTGGGTAGCACCTTCCACTGTCAGCAACTGAAAAACGAGATCAAGGTATGCAAGGCCGGGAAAACCTCATTTGGATTGCAAATGATTTCCCTGGCTCGTCGGTTTGTCTTTAAATAACACATTTGATGTATTCTACCTACAAAAAAGTCTTAGAAAAGGCAAACTGGCAATGCGAAGAATTAGATTGTCGTGCTTTGGAAATGAAAAACAGAGAGAGCAAAAGAAAGCGACCAATCAAACCCAATTGCAAATGTACAGCAGTTAAACTGAAGACCGTACCCCGGTGTTGCCAACATGCAAAAGTGCATGAGCAGGAGACCAAGCGTAAAACAGGACGTCAACAAGTCGGAGAGAAACATCATTCAAATGAAGGGTTGATCAACATGCAATGGGAAGAATTCTGGAATCTTCTTTTTCCCCTTAAAGTCATGTATGCAAATAAATTCAAGATTATTCATGATATTTTATTCTGTTACTGGGACTTCTGCCGTGCAGCTGTGACTTTTCCATGGTCTCCAGGTGCTCTGGCGGACCTGGAAGCGAAGGGGGTGGTTTAGGTTAGTGGAGAGAGAGTAGAAGTGCAAGCTAGATTTGCTGTTGCGTGGGTGCGTGCAGACTGGACTTCACTCTATGTGAGCGTCTGTTTCTAGGTGTCCATGTGTTAAGAGCAAAGAAGAATGTGTGTCAAGAGGCGAGCCATGTGTGCCTGTGGTGCTAGAATGCATTGGATGGGACAGTGATTGTCGAGGAATAGCGTAGGTTATTCAATTGCTGTGTGCATGTGACATATTGTGTATGCATGTGGTGTGTTTGAGCCTGGAGGTTGAAAATGTTAGGGCAGTGAGGTTAGTGAAGGACCCAGTGGGCAACCTGGAGCATCCATCTTGAGTGGCCAGGGAGAAGCCTTGGTAGGGCTGCCCCTAGTGCGATGTCTTCACAGAGAGGCCCTTTGGCTGAGGTTCTTGAGAGGCGGCCCCCTAAAGTGGGCTGGTATCTCTGACAGTGGATAGTGTGCAGCAACTGGAGCTGGATGGAGGCTGTGGGCAGCAAACATGCACAGGAGTTTAAGCTATAGACAGCCAGCAGGAATTGGTGCCAAACAGACAGTGGTTGAGAATAGTTCCCGAAGGGAGATGACAGTAGGTATTCCAGAGAGGGCAGCGACCTGGTGGGGCCCTAGGAACAACTGAGCATGCTAATAGGTTAAGTTGCAATATCTAGGAGCCAGTCAGGTGAATTATGCTGCGCCTCGGACAGCAAAAAACATTGCAAGGGACTAAACAGGGCAAAATCACAATGGGACACTAAAAGGGGCATATTAGGCACTGTACCCTCCTGCCGAAGCAGTGAAATTCCTGCCAGAGAAGTTGTGCAAGTCATTCAAGGAATTGGAAGAACAAGTTACTTTCTTAGCTGGTAACGTTCTTTCGATGGGATGGTCCGACGACGTATTCCATATCTATGACAGGTAATGTCCACAGCTGTGCTGCTTTGGAAAATCTTTGGCGTATGCGTCCTGCGTCGATGACGTCGATGCGCCGTCCCTGAGGACCTCCTCCGACGGCCGACGTCACCAGATGTGATAAGTAGGACGCACGATGCCCATAGCCTCAGTTATAGTTTTTTCCCAGAACGTGTGCCACCAGTTTTCTGCCAGTCAGACACACAAGGCCTTGCGGAACGCAAGCTGCAATCTCAAAAGAAATTCTGCAGCGGGGAAGGCAGGGAGGGAGCGATATGGAATACGTCGTCGGACCATCCCATCGAAAGAACGTTACCAGGTAAGAAAGTAACTTGTTCTTCGAGGGGATTGGGTCCTCCGACGTATTACATATCTATGACAGACTCCCAAAGCAGTACCAAGCAAGGAGGTGGGAAAGAATTTAGAATACAAATTTAGCATGCCCAATCAAATTGCGGAATAGAGAACTGCCTTGCCAAAGGCCAGATCTTGCCCTCTGATGGAATCGAGGGAATAGTGATGTACAAACGTATGTACTGAAGCCCAGGTGGCTGCATCACAGATGTGACGAATAGGAACTCCCCTCTGCAGAGCAGTAGATGCAGCCACTCCTCTGGTAGAATGGGCCCGCAAGCCAGCCGGAGGGTCCTTACCCGCCAAGCGGTAACACTCAGAGATAGCTAAAATAATCCAACGAGACAAAGTCTGTTTCGTCACAGCTTGTCCCAAACGCTTTCCAGCGTAACCAATGAAAAGTTGATGGTCCACTCTGACCCGGGACATGCGCGAAATATAAAAGCTCAACGCTCTCCGAGGATCAAGTCTATGGAGCCTCTCCTCTTCCTTACCAGGATGTGGAAGAGGATAGAACCCCAGAAGAACAACCTTCTGGCTCAAATGAAATTCCGAAACCACCTTCGGAAGAAAAGAAGGACGAACTCTAAGGACAACCCTGTCCTTATGAAACACAGTCAAGGGTGGCTTAACTGAAAGTGCCTGTAACTCACTCACTCTGCGAGCGGAAGTAACCGCAACCAAAAACACAGTTTTCAGAGTCAACAGCCTCAAAGGGCAAGAATGTAAAGGCTCAAACGGAGCACCCATAAGAAACTTAAGAACAAGGTTCAAATCCCAACCTGGCACCAAAAAAGGTGACGGATGGAACACATTAGTGAGCCCTTTCAAAAACTGCGAAATGAAAGGAATCTTAAAATAGGAAAACTCTTCAGACGAGCGCTTAAATATGGACAGCGCCGCCAGGTAACCTTTAATGGTCCCCACTTGCAAGCCCCTGTGGGCCAAATAAAGCAAAAAAGACAAAACCATGGGAATGTCACATTCAAAAGGATCCACATTCTGAACTCTGCATCAGTCGCAGAACTTTCTCCAATGGTAACAGTACAGAGACTTTGTTGCCGGCCGCCTGGCCGAGAGCAACACCTCCATCACGTCTTCAGGGAGGTCCCAATCCTTATACCTCAACCTTTCAGAAGCCAAGCGTGAAGATTGAGGGACCTGACCTCTGGATGGAGAACCTGACCCCCCTCCCGTGAGAGCAGATCGTCTCGGTAGGGAAGACGACGTGGAGGGCAGATGGACAAGTCTAGAAGGTCCGGGTACCACGTCCTCCGGGCCCACGCCGGAGCAATGAGGATCATCCGGGAACCGAACCTCCGTAACCTGCGCAGCACTTGAGGGATGAAGGGGACTGGAGGAAACGCGTATAGCAGTGGGAACGACCACTCAACCACGAATGTGTCTCCTAAGGCTCCTTTTGGAGGAAATTCCCACGAGCAAAACCTTTCGCACTTCCAGTTGACACTGGAGGTGAAGAGATCCACTTGAGGGGTCCCCCAAAGGACGAAGATCTCCAGGAGAATCTCCTGAGCCAGCTCCCACTCGTGAGAGATCGTGCTCTGCCTGCTCAGAGCATCCGCCGTCTCGTTGTCGTCTCTGGCCAGATGAACCGCCGAGATCGAAACTTCCTGCTGGATGGCCCAGAACTCGAGCTGCATCGCCTCCCTGCACAGCGGAAGTGACCCTGCCCCCCCTTTTTGTTGAGGTAGTGCATGGCCACCGTGTTGTCCGTTAGAATCAGGACACTCTTTCCGCGCACAGTCGGCAGAAAAGCCTTCAGCGCTAGCCTGATGGCACTCAGCTCCAACAGATTGATATGGAGTCTGGACTCCGATGGAGACCAACGACCGCTGACTGTCAACTCGTTGGCATGAGCTCCCCATCCCGTGAGGGATGCGTCCGTCACGATTGTCACCTCTGGCCAGGGCAGCCAAAATGGGGCCCCCCTTCATCAAATTGCCCTCGACGTCCCACCACAAAAGGTCCCGGGCTACCGAGGACGGCACCTGAACAGGGTCCGACAGCCTGCCGGTGGACTGAGACCACTGGAGCTTGAGTGCCCACTGCAAAGATCTCATCCGCAGATGAGCCTCTTGCACCAGAAGAATGCAGGATGCCATGAGGCCGAGCAGTCTCAAGAACTCGGACGCTGGGAGATTCTGGGCAAACTGAAACTTGTGCACCATCTGCTGAATGTGAAGAGCCCTCACCTGAGGAGGAAAACACTGCCCCAGGGACATGTCGAGCACTGCTCCGATGTACTGGAGCCGCTGCGTTGGTGTCAAATGGGGCTTCTTTAAATTGAGGGAGAAGCCCAGCCTGTGAAGGGAGTGGCAGGTGACAGACAGATGATCCAGGACTTGCTCGGGAGAGCTCCCCCTGATCAACCAATCGTCCAGGTAGGGGTAGACGTGAATCCCCCCTTTCCTGAGATGCGCTGCCACCACTACCATGAGCTTGGTGAAAACCCTCGGGGGGGAGGTCACTCCGAACGGCAGGACCCGAAACTGAAAGTGCGAGTCACCAACCGCGAACCTCAGATACTTCTTGTGCTTGGGATGGATCAGCACATGGAAGTAAGCATCCTTGAGGTCGAGAGACACCAACCAGTCCTGAAGTTGAAGGGCCTGGAGGACTTGAGAAAGAGTCACCATCTTGAACTTGTCCTTCCTGAGGAGTTTGTTCAAACTGCGCAAGTCCATGATGGGTCTCAATCCCCCGTCTTTCTTCGAAATTAAAAAATAAGGGGAATACCATCCCTTGTTCCTCTCCACTACAGGCACCAGTTCTATGGCGCCTTTCTCCAGCAGGGCTTGAATTTCCTGCGCAAGGAGCGGATCCGGACTCTTCAAAGAGAGGCTCCCTGGTGGATTGTCGTGAGGCCTCTGCCAAAAAGGAAGACAGTAGCCGTGGGTTATGATCTCCAGAACCCACACATCCGAAGTAATGGCTTGCCACTCTACAAGATGCTGCGCCAGCCTTCCCCCAACCTGCGAACCATGGGACCTGGCCTCATGACTGAGTGGTAGCGGCTGCGGCGTTGCCCGAGGGCAAAGAGGCAACTGCCCGAGCGGCCTTGGCACCTCGAGTACCTTTATTTCCACCTCTGGCACTCTTACGATGGCCTCTTGGACTGCTAGCTCCCCTCGCTTTACTGAAGGACGAGTAATAGCGAAAGGAACCTCCCCTCCATTGCTGTCCCCTAGGACGAAAAGGCGGAGGTTGGCAAACTGCAGCGCCCAACGACTTCGCTGCAGCTTTGGAGGTCTGCAACCTCTCAAGGCTCTCGTCAGCCTTGCTGCCAAAAAGGTGTTCACCGTCAAAGGGCATGTTGAGGAGTCGGGACTGCACATCAGGAGCGAACCCAGACTTCCGCAACCACACAAACCTGCGCATTACCGTGCTCGCCGCCATGGACCGGCTGACACAATCCGCCAAGTCCAAACCCGACTGACGTCCTCACACATGGCAGCCTTGCCATCCTGAACCATAGCAAGGAAACCATCCCGTTCGTCCCCTTCGGGAATATGTTCAGCCGCTAATGCACACAGTTCCACACAGTGTGTGTGAAACGAGACAAGGCACATATGGAGTTGGCCGCCTGAAGCGCCATACCCCCCGAAGAAAACACTTTCTTCGCAGCCGTCAAAACGTTTGTCGTCCCTATCTGGAGGGATGGTAGGATACGACGCCTGCTTTGCCGGGGCCGTAGCCGCCTGCACCACCAAACTCTCCGGAGTGGGGTGCCTAGACAAGTAGCAGGGGTCGCTACTGGCTGGACGGTATTTTCGCGACAAAGACTTGCCCACTGCCGGGAGACTCTCCGGAGCAGTCCAAGCCGCCACCACCCTACTCTGCAGAGCCATATGAAAAGGCAAAACCGGGTCAGTGGGTGGACCGAGATCAAGGATGTCCGTGAGATCATCCTGAACGAACTCCCCTGGGGGAGCTGACCAACCCAAGTACTCGGTAACCCGAGACATAAGGCGCCGATATGAAGAATCGGCATGAGTGCCAGGCTCCGGCCTACAAAACTCCACCTCCGGAGAGGTGTCCAGTCCACTGGCATCATGCAGCGACTGCCGCAGATCATCAAGCTGGCTATGGCCCAAGATAAGGTCATCTGGAACCGTAACCGGAACCAAGCCCCCATCAGAGCCTTCATCACCCTCCGAAATGTACTCCAGGCGGGGAGAGGAAGACCTCTGCGGACCAAAGCTGTGCCTGACCTTAGCCATAGCCTTTCTAGGGGCAAACCCTGTGCCACGGGGCCCCTCCAACACCACCGCCTCGAAAGGCGTCGAGGGCGCCAGACGAGTCGGCGCCGGCGTCGAGCGAATCGGCGTCGACGTCAGCTGCAGCACCGCCAGCATCGGCTGCGTCGACACAGGCCTCGAAGCCGGAGCTCCGAGCGTGTCTCTCGACGACCTAGGCGCCGACGACCCCCTCGGAGGCGGAGCCTGGAGAGAAATCGTCGACGACCTCGGCGCCACAGGCGTCGACGTCTTCTTCGAAGACGGCACAGGATCACGTAGTCTCGAGCGTGTCGAGGACCGGGACCTGGAACGGGCATGGCGAGAACGGCTACCCTTGTCCGAGCGGGACCTCTCCCGAGAGCCGTGCCGACCACCTGAGCCCAAAGGCGTACGGGCGGTGTCTCTCGACCGGTGCCGACCGACCCCACTCGGAGGCGCGGACGGAAAGGTACCCTGCGATTCAAGAATCGCTAGCATCTGCTTCCCGAAGGAAGCCCATTCCTCCGGTGTCGCTTGCATGGAGGGATAAGCGACCCGCCTACGGGCAGAGTCCTCGGAAGAGGACGGGGAAGGTAACCTATGTCGGCGCTTCTGGGAATGCCTCGAAGAGGCGGAGGAGTGGCGAGACCGACTCCTGGAAGGAGACCCACTGGACTTCCGACGATGACGCGGAGAGTCACCCCTCGAGTCATCCGTCGAAAGCCCCGCAGACCTCGACTTCCGCAAGGCCTTTGCCGTGAGCGACTGGCAGTCGACACAGTCCGTATCGTGGGCCTCTCCGAGGCACCAGAGGCAGGCGTCGTGCGAGTCCGTGACCGACATCTTGGACCCACAGTCCCCGCAGTTCTTGAAGCCCGGACGCGGGGTTGAAGATGAGAAAGACATCGCCACGAACAGGTCTTCACAACAAACCGAACAGGTTCAACAAACCGAGAATTGAAAACAGCAAACTCCAACGAGTCGAGGCGTACCGAGATTCACGAAGCGAACACGTTCGCGGAAAAAAACGGAACTGAGGCTATGGGCGTCGTGCATCCTACTTATCACATCGGGTGACGTCGGCCGTCGGAGGAGGTCCTCGGGGACGGCGCATCGACGTCATCGACGCAGGACGCAGATGCCAAAGATTTTCCAAAGCAGCACAGCTGTGGACATTACCTGTCATAGATATGGAATACGTCGGAGGACCCAATCCCCTCGAAACATAATTTGAGAATTAAGACAAGAACTTTGATCAAAGCAATTCAAAGTGGTTCTTGTGATTTCTCAATCCGAGCACCGTTTAGCACAGATCATCTAAGATTAAACGTGGTGCCTCTGTTGATAATATTCCATGGGTAAAAAGTGTTCAATTTTTGCAGAGTGCATATTTCCTTTGGGGAAAATATACTAACATACGGATACAAACACTGAATCAGAGACAAACAACAGTGTTCATAAACTGAAATAAGTAAACAATTAACTCAAAAAGAACGTATCCAATCTCTTAAGAAACTTCTCTTCTCTGTAGTTTATGACCAAAGCTTTTTGATTTGATTTTTTTTATTTATAATGCGCACATGACAGAGTTAACCGTATAAAGGCGCAGATGTAATAATCATTAGTAGGAAATGTAGACTAGCTCTAAAAAGTGAAACAGCTTAGAATGAAACAAAAACAGCAGTCTATCTAAGTAAAAAGGTCTTTAATACCTTCCAAAATTGAGGCAGTAATTTGATGGTCCTCAGTTCTAGGGGAAGAGATTTTCATACCTTCGGACTAAAAACAGCAAATCTCCCGTCTCCCCTTGAGATGTACACAGAATGGGGACAACCAGGAGATGCTGATCACTAGATTGTAAGCATCTTGAGGACTGATATGGTTGAATCAGATCTCTCAAGTATGCTGAGGCAATGCCATTGATGCAATCAAAAATAATACAGGCCACCTTAAATCTAATCCAAAGACCAGGCTAAAGCAAATACAAGGTCCAGGAATCTCCAGACCGTAGGAATGCAAACCTGGGTTTCCTTGTTGAGAGAACCTATATGGGGAGAGGTGGTTCCCCACATAGATGGGGGTTTAATCCGGTTTCTGGAAAAAGTCTCAGATTGATTACAGCTAACGATATTATGGCCCCAGTGGAAGATTTAATTCAGCCAGCTGGTGCACGGACAGGCCAGCCATTTCAAGTATTACCATTAAAGAAATATCATGGGAAGGTCCAGGGCACAAATCTAGAGAATCCGGCTGTTAAAGATGGGGAACTCACTTTACCCGTCTAATACCAGTGAACGGATGTGTGTCTGGAGTTTAAAGCATTTTCCATTTGAGAGATTACTGAAACCCACAAACTATACAAGCTATCACTGTACACAACATACCTAACTTTCTACAAGACTGAAGTTCCTTGACAATGTCGCCTATATGCAAGTACCATAAAGTTACAGACAATGTAACATTTGTCTTTAAAAGTTGCCTTAAGCAGAAAAAAGCTGCATGTAATATATGTTTACTAAGAAAAACAAATGAACAGGGCCAATGTACCCATACTAATATACTCCTACTGGATGTGACACACTTGAAATAATTGTTTTACTCAAAAGATTTAATACAAAAGATGAAAATATTACAGGACACTGAGCAATTAACAAGAATGGTATCCACCTATGATACAGTAGTATTTGCCCAAGGAAAATAGTACAATAATAATACAAAAATACATGTACAAAACCTTTACACCATCAAGGCAACATAGGAACAGATGTACACAATAAACAAAATGTAGTGAGTAACACACATTAGTTGCAGTGTATGGATTAGACACTGAGGAACAGAAAAATGAATAAAAGTCACCACTACTATGTTTCGGCCACTTCTAGCTTTGTTATGTGGCTGCTGTTGGGTAGGTCTTCATCAGGACAATAGCAATTGGGATAGGAAGGTCCTGTCGGTTCTGTCAAAACAATGGACAGATAGCCATGTGTCAGGGGTATATTTGGGTAACAAAGATAGTTGCATTAATCATGTGCAATGAATGCTATAATTTAATTTTAATACCGGAGACCAGCCATGATCTTACCTGTGTAAGAATGACACAACAACCGTCAATGGAGATAGGGAATGTCAAGTAGTCCCCAGAAGGCTAGTAAGCCAGTAGTTACGAAGGTAGCGCCAATCTGCCAAAATTACTAGTCTTAAGCATACGGTCTAGATCTGTTCCTGACAAAGTGAGCCACAATGGCAGATCTAACATGGGCTTACCATTGGCAGGCGGTTGCGTCAGGGCCAATTTAAAGGCCTTTACCAATTAGACGCAGTTGGATGGTAGGCAAGACTGTTAGTGTTCAAAAATCACATGCATCTGTCAAAAGAAATTTTGAGAGAGGCACTATCAGTCAGACAATTATAATGAACAGTGTGTTAAAATATTGTGTATGCACACGCTCAAGGGGGTACACGCACTCTTACCCTGTCTGAATTGATTCATGGGGGCGGGTAGTTATTTTGTTCTTCCTCCGCGTAGTCTCTAAAGAGTCAGGATGCCTGTTAATGAAAGCGTATTGGTTCGAAACCGTTCCGTGTATTGGAAAGGTGGAAAACATCTAAAGTATGCGAAACGCCAATGCGTTAGTTCGAAGAGCTAACATCCGAGTGCTCTCGCAAGATGACTGCGAGACAGAATCCTCACATCCCAACGCAGAGTCATTCCAAAGCGTTGCAAGGCCTACGGCTGACATACGCTGAGTGCTGTGTTAGTGCGTAGTCATGGTAATCATACCGTATTGAGGACAGAGTTACACGATCGTATCAGTGTGCGTCACTGGTAGCCATGGTAACCACTGTGCTGAATGGCAAAATTAAACAAAAAAGTGCTGTGGTCTCCAATTGTATTATGCAAAATATAAACATTGTTATACAAGACCAGTGATGATGGCCCAATGTCACCCTAATAATTAATTATTCCTGAATGACAATATCCTTCTTCGCATATCAAGACTGAATACAGGGGGCCACTGAAAGCAGCATATAACTCAGAGCTCTGTTTGGGCTATATGATTTGTTGTTGCTAATGTATGCATTTAGAAGGTTCTCACACCCCAGTGGAACATGATTGACAAACCCTGTTCTTATTGAGACCATTCGCGCCATGCTGAGGACATAATTGCGCGATCGTATCAGCACACGTGTGTTAAATGACAAAATTTGGAAAAAATGTCCCATTGTGTCAAAATACCTGATTCAAGATATGAACGTTATTGTACACGACCAGTGCTGGTGGCCCAATGTTGCCATACAAATGAATGATTCCTGAACGAAAAACGTCCTGTTGAGCATATCAAGAATGAGTACAGGACGCCACTCAGATCATTTAACTTTGAGCTCCGTATGGGCTAAATGACTGCTAATGGGTAAAACAGTGGTCCGCTAGCGCTGACTGGAAACTCTTATGCCTCAGCATAGTGTGACTAGTTGTGCCCGGGCGTGTCCCAGATCCCCTATGGGCCATATCTGTCTGCCATGAGGCCGGGAGAGCAAAATGATTGTCTGAAAGTATTTCTGTCTGGAATGATGTTTCATAACACTGGTAACGGGCATACACATTTTTTACAGTTGGTGACCCATCAAATGGTGGTAAAATAAATAAAACAATAGCAGTGTTATAAGAAATCCTAAACATGCATTATAGATTTGCAATTTACATGGTCATCACACTTCACTATCCTCATGAGATGGTACAACATAACAAATGGGCTAACCCAAGTGTATCATTAACACCAGTCTTGCAGCTTAACAATATGTTTGAGAGATATTCAATGCATAAAAGGAAAGTAAAAGCTGCTATGACCTGAAATGCATGCGTCCCCTATTCACAGGGTCATCTTGGTTACATTCGCAGTTCATAGTCCAAAAAGCAGAGTGCTGATTGTCACATATAGAGAAAAACAAAAAGAACAGGTAGCGGATTGGTCGATGTGTAAGAATTTCTGGTGTTAGACTGCTAATTCATTCCCATGAAGTGGTTCCATTCTACTATGACGTTCAAATCCTTCTCTTACTTATTGAGTCTATGGACCCATTTTTGTTCTAAACGAGTCAAAGCTTTGTCAATGTCAACGTCCCTCTTATGCGGGCTCAGATTTTTTAACACAAACTACTTTATGAGTAGGTTTGTGTGTTTTTTCTGGAGGTAGTGTTCAACCAGAGGTTTGTCTGGTATCTTATTTTTTGATACAGGAACGGTGTTCTGAAATCCTCATCTTCACAGCTCTGATGGTCTTGCCTACACACAATAAATCACACAGACATTCAATGATGTAAATTTCATGTTTGCTATTACAATTGGTGTGGTCCTTGACTTCCCATTGGATGTCTTTGTGTTGGAAGATTTTCTTGGTGTCTGTAAAATGACACGCTAGACGTTGTCCACACTTGTGATGTTCCTTTACTGGTGGCAGGTCTCACAGCCTGTTCTGTGTATTGCTGGATTCCATATATGTGTGGACCAGTGTCTCTTTCAGATTCTTGTTCTTCTTGAAGGCAAAGAATGGTAGCTTATCAAGGCTGCCCTTGTTGCGAATCAGGTACCAGTGTTTTTTGACTGTACATTTTATTAGATTGCTCAAGGGGCTTTATGTCGGTTTCTTCGGTGTCGTAGTGAGGCACACTTCTCAATGGGTATTGGCTGCTCATTTCCGGGCATTTTTGATGGCTTTTTCCGGATAGCCTCTGTTAGACAATCTGTCTTGGAGATCAAGTGCATGTGTCTGAAATTTATCATTCTCAGAGCAGTTTCTCCTGAGCCTCAGAAACTGCCCATAGGGTAGATTGTACCTTTTGGGTGATAGTTACTAAAGTGCAGGAGGCTGTTTCTGTCAGTTGGCTTCCGGTATAATTCAGTTTTAAGTGAATGCCCAGACCTATAGATATGTAGGTCCAGGGAATCGATGGATTGATGGCCCCATTGAATCGTGAATTTGATGTTGTTACAGTGATTTAGCCACTGGTGGAAAAGTAGCAATCTGTGCCATTCCAGATGAGGAGCACGTCATCTATGTAAAGCTTCCAGACTACTATCTTGTCTCAGTAAGGATTTCTGTCCGACTTGATGTTGTCAATTTCGTATTTGCCATATATAAGTGGCGACGTCGGGGGCAAAGGTAGCCCCCGTGCTGACTCCTTTGATTTGTTTGTGAAGTTGATTCCTGAATAGGAAAATGTTTTCTGACATTGCCAATCGGACGCATTCGAGAATGAAGTTGGTTGGAGTCGATGTGGTGTCTCTTCTCTGGTCCAAAAAGAGTCTCAAAGCGTCTAGACCTTACCATTGGGGAATTGAGGTATACAAAGCCTCCACGTCCATGGTGGCCAGAATGTAACTATCCTCTATTTTTAGCTTGTCCAGGACATGGATGGTGTCTGTCTTGTCCTTCAAGTAGGATGCCATCTGATTGACGAAAGGTTTAAGGAAAAAGTCGGAGTACAATGAGAGAGGCTCCAAAAGTGAGTCACATGCCGATACAATGGGCCGGGCTGGTGGTTTACTGGAGTTTTTATGCACATTGGGCAGGATATAAAAAGCTGGAATGCGTGGATGGGACTTGTTGAGGAAAGTTTGTTGTTCTTCGCAACGTCCAGCTTTGTTCTTCCGCATGGTTTGTGAGACTCAATCTCATCTGGCAGGCGCTTGGTGGGAACAAATCATATAGCCAAACAGAGCTCTGAGTTATATGCAGCTTTCAGCGGCCCCATATATTCACTCTTGATATGTGAAGCAGGATATTGTAATTCAGGAATAATTAATCGTTAGCGTGACATTGGGCCATCAGCACAGGTCTTGTATAACAATGTTTATATTTTGCATAATAAAATTGGAGACCACAGCACTTTTTTGTTTAATTTTGCCATTCAGCACAGTGGTGACCATGGCTACGAGCGACGCGCGCTGACACGATCGTGTAACTCTATCCTCAATACGGCACGATCACAAACGATCTCATTATAAACAGGGCTTTATCATCATGTCCCTCAGGTTTGCAAATATCACCTTAATGCATTAATAGAAAAAATAAACATTTTCTCTTTCTTTCACACTAGAAGTAAAGCTAGCCACGTTGACAGTGTGCAAAATGGTGGCCTGTATTTAAGAGGCACGTTACCATGACTACGCACTAACACAGCACTCGGCGTACGGTAGCGGGAGGCTTTGCAACGCTTTGGAATGACTCCGCGTCGAGAGGTGATGATTCTGTCTTGCAGTTATCTTGCGGCGAGAGGGCTCGGTTGTTAGCTCTTCGAACGAATGCATTGGCGTTTCACATACTTTAGATGTTTTTCACCTTTCCAATACACGGAACGGTTTCTAACCAATACGCTTTCATTAACAGGCGTCCTGACACTTTAGAGACTATGCGGACGAAGAACAAAATAACTACCCGCCCCCATGAATCAATCCAGACAGGGTAAGAGTGCGTTAACCCCCTGGAGCGGGCGCATACACTATATTTTAACACTATGTTTGTTATAACTGTCTGACTGATAGAGCCCCTCTCTCAAAATTTCTTTTGACAGATGCATGTGATTTTTGAAGACTAACAGTCTTGCCTACCATCCAGGTAAAGGCCTTTGAATTGGCCCCGACGCAACCGCCTGACAATGGTAAGACCACGTTAGATCTGCCATTGCGGCTCACTTTATCAGGCACAAATCTAGACTGTATGTTTAACACTAGTCATTTTTAAACTTTGGCAGATTGGCGCTACCTTCGTAACTACTGGCTTACTAGCCTTCTGGGGAATACTTGATATTCCCTATCTCCGTTGACCATTGTCGTGTCATTCTTACACAGGTAAGATCATTGCCGGTCTACGGTATTATAATTAAATGATAGCACATGATTAATGCAACTATCTTTGTTACCCAAATAAACCCCTGACACACGCCTGGCTATCTGTCCATTGTTTTGACAGAACCGACAGGACCTTCCTATCCCAATTGCTAGCGTCCTGATGAAGGCCTACCCAACAGCAGCTACATAACCAATCTAGAAGTTGGTGAAACACAGTTGTGTCAACATTTTATCATTTTTCTGTCCCTCTGTGTCTAATCCATACACTGCAACTAATGTGTGTTACTCACTACATTTTGCTAATTGTGTACATCTGTTCCTATGTTGCCTTGATGGTGTAAAGGTTTTGTACATGTCTTTTTGTATTAGGATCTAAGGCTATTTTCCCTTAGGCAAACACTACTGTGTCATAGGTGGATACCATTCTTGCTAGTTGCTCAGTGTCCTGTAATACTTTCATCTTTTGTATTAAATCTTTTGAGTAAAACAATTATTTCAAGTGTGTCACATCCAGTAGGAGTATATTATTATGGGTACATTGAACCTGTTAATTTGTTTTTCTTAGTGGTCACCCACCTGGGCAGAACAGGGCCGTAACCAGGAGCCCTTCCTTTTTGATATGTAATATATGTTTGTAATGAGATTCTTATAGATTACTATAACATGAACCTAGCTAGCATGCAACCAAGTGCGGTACAAGTGAGCGTATAGATACAAACTAGGGCATGGATGGATGAAGATCGGGTTGGGTATAGGATATGAACGAACGGCAGAAGGATAGGGGCGTGTGGGGTAGGGGAAGAGTTGGATAAACATTCAACAAGGTGTTCTTTGAAGAGTAAGGTTGTTAGTTGCTTTCTGGAGCGTGGGGCAGAGTGTGAATGTCTAGTGCCCGATAGGAGGGTATAGCAGAATTCTGTAATTACTCGTTTCCAGAAACATGCAGCGAATCAGTGAATAGTATTCCGACTGGGAGGACGTGACGCTGAGATTAGGGAACATGGAAAACCCAATCAAAGAGACCCTGTAAATCAATCAGGCCAAGGACAAAAGAACACGAGGGAAAGGCAGAATTCAAAGACAGGAGATATCAGCTAAGCAAACCTATAATCACGTGAAAAGAAAGAGGACAGAGGCCACCACCATCCTGACTTATGACCCACGACTGGAGGGGTTGCAGGCTGACAGAGGAGCATTGCCAACTCGACACACCGGAGAGCAGTCAAGTAGCTCAAATTCCTCCATAGCCACAGTTCGTATCTCCTCATGCGTCATTTGACTAGGCAAACGTGATAACCCGGATAAATCTGGCTTATTCGGCTCTCACGTTTCAGGTACAAGGGCTTCCCATGCATTTCGTAAAGCCATCACAATACTGATGGTGCTTGTAGTATGCATGGGATGGCAGCTGTTGTGCAAGCAGCCGGTCAAATAAAGCGAAAGGATTTCTTTTAACAGTATGGGTGATTACCACAGCTCTGCGCATGCCAAAAGGCTCACCTTAAGGCTGTAGAACACGGACACAGCCAAGAGCCATGCCTCGGTCCTAGCAGGAGAGATTGTTACTGCGTTGCTCTGGCAACGCAAGTTAATTGCATTCAGGTTAAAGGCGGGTATGAGGAACAAAACGTGTGTAAAAGGTGGCCAGTTGAAACAGACATGTGCACTGTTCTGATTACCAACGTGTCTGTTCAGTGTATGCCACTTTAAAGCAAACACACCGACATTGAAAAGCAACACTTTGATCCCTGGTTGCACAGTGGCAGTTGCCAGGCAAGAATGATATTTCGGTGGATTTATTCCACTGAGAGCGAGCTATGCAGCCACACTGTTCTGTAAAGCACACGTTGTTCTGCTACATGGAGCGCTGCCTTTGCATATAAAGTACTTGCCATGCTAAAAAAAGACAAGACACACTTGTAGTGAATTATTTAAGCTAGTGTTAAATCTCTGGCTATTAGCCAAAATTCGACCATACTACACATAATCCTAGCGTTATAGAGAGAACATATAGAGTGATCTTGTCATAGTAACATATGCAGCAACATATGCTGCAGCTGCAACTCAAATTGATCACAAAGAGATTATATATATATATATATATATATATATATTCATCTATAAATATATAAATAAAATGAAATGGACACAATCCTGGTAACGCATTATTGCCACTGACTCAGAACCTTTGTCAATCAGTGCGCGGGTGAGCACGAACACCACCAGACCCTTGGAATTCGGGCAAAGGGCACCATCAGACAGCAGACCTCGAACCTCACATTCCCCAGTCACCACAACCAACAAAAGAATATCAGCACTTTTGTGGCATGCGCAGCACGTTTTGCTCTCCCCCTTCTTAGACAGGTCACTATTACGATAAGGAACTTACAGCAGGGCGTCATCCATGGAATAAACCAAAGACTGTCGTAAGGCAGTAAGGGACACCACCAACTGAGTGGGGCCAGTAACTTTGCTTCCAGATCAGGACATTATTTGTTCATATCTCCCAACGCTCCAAATGAAATCTCCCCTCCTTAAAAAATGCCTTCCCCTGAAGAAGTGCGGGGCTGCCAAAGTGATCCCTCACACACCGAGCCGAAAAATCATCAAAATATATTAACCTTGATGAAGGTTCAGGATTAATGAATAAACAAGAAGCTTTTATTTCTGTAAAATAAACAGATGGCCTTCTAGAACAAACGAGGTGCCCAGATTTGGGATTCATAACAGGGAGAAGAATTGTAGGTTTAGCTGAAATGGTCAGAATATGTTCGATTGAGAAGAGTGTGTGAGAGGGTCTGCTTAAGGGGTGCTATTCAGATTGGGAGATGCTGGATCAACCCCATTTAGGCAAAAAAAGAAACATCTTTTGACGTTCAAAGTCAATATTTATTGATGTCCTGCACTTCTATTTGACCCTTTTTTATGAAATGATGTACCCATTGTTGCTTTAAGTTTGAATACATACTGTAAAAAAAAATTTGAATGGAAAAGTGAATAACGTTTTTGTTATCCAATCTAAACAAACGTGTGCTTGAGATGTATTGGTAACTGAAATCACTGTTTTCGAAATCAAAAACCCTTAGGAATAAGCTTTGTTCTATAGAAGCAGGACTAAATGCTGTCTGGAGTTCTCTCTTTCACTCCTCAAACCAACCAAACCTTGTTCTCTTGCTATGACTAGCTCCTTCTCGAGCACCAGGGGCGACCTTTCTCTCACTCCCTCTGTGCACACCTCTGCTGATACTGCACTTCTTCAGCCAGGACTCGACTTCCAGCTCGCGTCGTCACAGGTTATGGCAAATTCTACAGATTGCCTTGTCTTTGCTCTCTGTCGCTCCACTCACATAAACGCTTATCTTCTCCTACTCCATCGGCGTACAATGGTTCTGTTGTCTCTACCGCTCCGTCTCTAACTCGGGACCCTTCTTTCTTACCTCCATGCTCAAATTCTATTCCCCTTTACACTCTTGTCGCTCCACTAATCCTGATCTTCTCTTAATGTTGAGGCGACATCGCCTCTCTCATTGTGACAGACATGCCTTTTCTAGATGGAACTCCGTCTCCATCTCTCTGGGGCCGTTCTCTTCCAGTCTGATCTTCCACCGGAATCTTAAAACGTGCCACTTTGCCTGAGCTTGCCATAACTACATCCCTCCTTCCTGTCACTTGTTCTTGGGTGCCAGCTCCAAGAAATAATTAATGGTGCTTTTGCGCTCTGTAAATCTGACAGAAATAGAAAATAGCAATTCATGGAACCTGGGTACTAACCTCTGCTTGTGAACCTATACATGTAGACAAAGCACTCGCTTTCCAGTGAAGCCTGTGAACAGGTAGTGCTTTATAAATAAGGCATGAACTCTTGGAAACAAGGCACAGAGATTCTGCATTGAGTTGCTTAAGTGAGTAAAAGAACTAGCTTAGACATTGAATATCAAAGAAATTGCAATACTTTGTCGGAAAATAGGGAATTGGCGTGTTTGGTACTCACGAGTACAAAGGAAATAACATTCCACGGAGGCACAATTGGAAACAGAAAAGTGTTACCTCGTAAAAAGAAAGACACTATTAAAGTTTAGGAGTTGAAAGTGGCATGCCAATATTCCTTTTTTTTTTTTAATGGTAGGAATATTTATTTCTGTTTAGGTGGAGAGGAACTATTCGCCACATGTTCCCGAGTGTCAGGGTGAGTGTACTAAACATGAATACAAACTCCTCCTGCACGCATTGTGGACAGCTGTGACATGGACATGTCAGTGATCAGCCCTGTAACATATTCTGAAGGTGTTCTCAAAGCAGTGCTGTATATGAGAGTTCCCATAATCACATTTGGGCTGTTAACTAGAAACCAGATGCAGCGCTTCCACATCCAAAAGGGGTTTGTATATCTACAAAGTCAAGATAATACATACAAGAGATATGATCCAATGTAATTGAGGTTGCAAAGACAGATGGGCGTGGAAGACAGGGCACGTGTTTCAGCCAGTAACACCGTTCATACAATCTATCGATCACGGCTCTGCAGGACAAGGGTTAGAGTCCTGACAGGGCCAAGTCAGCCTTTTATCCTTCCGAACGGTTGTGGCAAGCTCTAAATAAATACACTCTATATAAAATAAAAGTTATTATCCTTTATGTAAAAACCTGGGACTCCTACAATGGGCGGGGGTTAAAAGCACACGACCGGTGGCCATTGTGATGTAATGCAGAAAAGGTTAGTAGGTGTTCTAGCATTCATAATGAGCTAGCCAAAAGAGAGTAAGAAAATAAGTAAGTAGTTGTTTGTCTTGCAGCAACTATCAGTTTCAAGGCTCGACAGAAAGCGTATCAGACGAATGCCTGGCATAGATAGATGGGAGCCTGCAGGGGGATGGAAAAAGAACACGAGAGAACAAGCACCATTTGCACCGAGAGTAATCTGGTGCTTATTTTCTTTAAGATGCTTGATTTGATTTTGCAAGCCAATGAATAGACTCCAGCTGGTACAAATAACCATGTTGGTATAAGTAACTGCCTCCCACACACGCACACACTGCCACTCGCCGCACATGTACTGCTCCACTAACACTGCCCCTTAAACAGATACACACAATGAGCTCCACCACATACTGCCGTCACAAACACATTGTCCACACACGCTGCCCACATACACACAACCACCCACTCCCACTGCCCATTAACACAAATACTTACTATACAACACACACTGCCCCCACTCACACACACACACACACAGCCTCAAACATACTGACCCCATACAGTGTCCCACGACACATAACCATCCTGCTCCCATCAATACGTTAAGCAGTGCCCACAGACTGTCCCCACACAAACGCACACTGTCCTCAAATATCTACACTCTCCCCTTACACACAACCCCTCACATACTGCCCTCACACATTCTCCGCACCCAGTTCCCTAAACACTCCAGATACATACCCACTGCCCAAAACACACTCAACCCCTGAGCCCACACAGGCCTCCCACATGCAGCGCTTATACTGCCCCTACAAATCCGAACAAACTTTCCCCACACACACTACCCCCGCACATGTACACTGCCCCTACATATGCACTACTCCCACACATATACATCCTTAACACATGCACTCATACACATACTGCCCCGACACACTTGCACACTGTACCCTCACACAGCTGCTTCACACCCGTTGACCCTGCACTTCAGCCACACACACTAGCTCTGCCACCACACTCCTCACACACACTACCAAAGCCAGAACAAAAGAAAGAATGGAACACAGACCCCACCACAAACAAGGGATCTAGGCTGTCAAATGACATTGACGTGGGCAGATTTGATTTTGCAGCAATCAGAATCGTCACCAAAAAGTATCATGAAACATGCCTATGTGCACTGGCCAGAATACATATTAAACACCATTGTGGAGCTGTGGAAATTTCTCACAAACCACTGCTACAATGAAATGTCTCCTACACAGCAGACATTATTTACAAAAGAGATAACATAATTCAATGTAGATCAATACACTTCCAAATCTACCCCATCAAAGCTGTAGGATCAGGGTCGGACTGGGTCAAGAAATAGGCCCGGACACTGAAAAAAAAGTAGCCCAAAAAAATTGGCCCTCAAACCATCATCCGTGAATCGCGTCAATTCACGACTTTACAGAAAATGCTACTTAGGGAGGGTTCATGTGTCTGTTGCATCTTATGTTTTGTGTAAACACTTGAGAAAGTGAAACCATTCCTTTTGCTCTTTTTAAACAAAAAAAAAAAAAATCATCACATTGCTTAATACTTATTTTGTAGAACCCGACTCAAGGCATGTCTACTCGTTGCCACCAGTATTGAAAATAGAGTTGCATTTAATAAGCAATACAGCCAAACGATGACACTGGAAAGTACCTTGCCAGATGTATTTATGCTCAAATATTACATTACAACGCAACTCATATGCTGATGTCATAATGATGCTTTGACGCGTGTCTCTTTTCAGTTCTTGTCCTGCAGGAGGAGACCTTGGTGGCTACTGTTTTCTCCGGTCCATCCGACACATACCAGAGAGCACAGTTGCGTCTGCGCTCCAAGTGGAAGCATGCATGTCACTATCACCCCAGGAAGGGATGTTTAGGGGATTTTCTCACCAATACATTTGTGTTAAAAATGGGTTGAAATGGTGCAGTCATGGGATGGAGTGGAATTAGGGTGGCTAGGCGAGTAATAGTAACCAGTAGCTAGATCATGGGATTTAACACTCACTGTCTGCAGCCGGTTACAATATGCGGTTAACATTAACAGCACCCACAGATCCAATTCTGCAGTGCACTCGGTATTACCCAAATTGACCTTTTACAATTGACCTTTTGCACAATTGACCTAATTATAGTGGTCCTAATTGACCTTCTGCACAATTGACTTTTATATTATTTTAGCTATTTTATATATGTATTGGGTTGGTTTTGGATTATAAATAATATAAAGGGATTGAGTGGGGGGTTGCAGGGGGTTTTGGATTGAGTGGGGGTCGCGGGGGTGTCTCCCTGCATATATGTCCTAATTGACCTTCTAAATTAGGTCAATTCTCCCGAGGTCAATTCTCCCAAGGTCAATTGTGAAAATGTCATTAGTATACAATCGTGCACTCAACACACAAGCAATGGAAATGACTCGAGAGTCGAGACGCAATCGCTCTAGTTCACACACAAAATAAATGCTGCGTAAAAATAGCGAAACGGCCGCGTTGCCTGCCCTTCTGTGTTTTCTTGGTCACTCGTCTGCCTTTCGGCCTGCAAGTCCCCAGAGGCAGAGCACCTGCACAGTCCTCTACAACGCCCCTGGTGCCAGAGGCCACAACTGAAGGAGGAGTGAGCTTGCTCGCCATTGGTGGTCCCTACGCCATTTCTAAAACGGTTACATGCACGAAGACGGGCAGGGGGACACGCCTCAGCAGTGAAGGGCCCCCTCACACGCACGTATTGAGCAGGGATAGTATCCCTTGCAGAGAGAACGGGTATATCAGAGATATATTAATTTTATTATTATATAAAATGTTCGTTTAAAAAAAAATCTAAAAAATACTGTTGACCTGTTGCAAAAAGAGAGTCGAGGGTGTGTGCATACAGTGCAAGTTGAAAAAATAGAACTTTACATACAAAAACCTCATAGTCATAACATGCATTTTAGTCCACCCCTGCATCCACGCACCCATCACCTGGACCTCAGCCGAAGATAGTGAACAACAATGTAAAACTGACACAGTGCCGGGAGCAAGGGTGGGTTAGGGGTGCGGCTGGAGGGGTTTATATAAGATAACACAGACGAGTTTTTGAAAGATATGCAAGAGATGGCAAACAAAAGAGTGCCAAAATATTGAGCGGAAGATTAGTTACAACAGAGCAAGCGTCGAACAACAGGGAAGGGACTAAACAGCCAGTGAAGGCAAACAAGTAATTGCAATATGTAACAGCGGAAAAAGCAGGTGTAGATGGCCATTACAGTAGATGTCCAGCTGTGGGGATCTAGGCCGGCAAAGATGCTTAAGGCGTGAAAAAATATGGTGCAACAGATTGGTTACAGCAAAGCAGGCATCCAACAACATGGACCAAACAATCAATTGGCTGTATGCTTTCAATACAATATTCCCCCTTTCCTTGACACACTTTTTTCCTCAAGGAAATGGGGAATATTGTATTGAAAGCATACAGCCAATTGTGGGTATATGTGATGGTCGGGTTGAAAAACACGACGGAATGTGTTGTGATACATACTCACTGCAATGAAATGGTGATCATAAGAGAAAGACGCAGCACTTTTTTGTGAACCATTAGGTTTTTTATAAATGTAGATCTTTTTATGATTGTGTTTTATGAATTTGATAGACATTAAAATATGTTTATTTTTTTAAGGATCTTGTGTGCCTACCTGAAATTGGAAAAGGTGGATTGTGTATGTGTCTGGCAGATGCCATAGACAGTTCTATAGCCTAAAGGGAGGAAGCCGTCTTTATGGGTTTTGTAGTGTTTAATATCTGTGCTGCAGAGGCCAAATTAGGAGACTGAAAGACTTCCAGGAATGCATTTTCAAAGACCACAAGGTCATTGAGTATGGGACTGTTGGTGACAGCCAAAGGCGTTGCCCAAGCAAGAGCGTTTCCTGATAGGTTGCCTAGGATGTAACCTATATTAGCCTTATTATCGTTGAAATGCATGGATCTGTAGAGTAAATCTATCCTACAATGGTTGCAGAATTCGCCCACACGTCTGGGGTCGCCATCGAACTTGATTGGTGCGGTGTGAGCCATGGTGCTTTCTGCCTGAAGAGCGGCTCCAATACTCTGTGTCACCATCTGACGTAACGTTAGATTCTCCTGATATAACACAGTCATCTCGGAACGTAGAGCTTGTATCTCATTCCTAAGATCTTGGTTCTCATCCATCTCCGAGTCTGCAGGCAAGCATCTCAATCTATTAAGAAAAGCGTCTCGAGGGTGCTGAGTACCTGATCGTCCGGTTGAAGGTCTCAGAGAAAATGCCAGACTGTCGGACGGTCCTGTGGAGATTGAACGGGGAACAAGCCCGACTCCCACCCGGGTTGGAGGTGAACCAGCTCCCAACGCCACGGGTGTGCTTTCCCCTGATTTACGAGGCATCAGGACAGTGCAGGCACTGACAGGGGAAGCGTTTCCTGATGAAAGTTCAAAGTCCCTCTGTAGACAGCAGGATCCAGATGATGGTGGAACCACGGGTAAAGACTTGGTAATGAAAGCTGATGAGTCCAAAAGGGCAGCGTACCAAGGCAGGACAAGAGGCAGATTAGACAATAGGGCAGCATACCAAGGCAGGACAAGAGGTCGATGAGACAAGGCAAGGCAGGGAACCCCTGGAAGAAGGAGCAGGGCCAACCCAGAAAAGGGAACAGAAGAGGAACCACCGCAGGGCAATTGGGTAAAGGAAAATAGGAGAGCCCCCTACCAGGATCAAGGAGGCAGGTCCAGGAATGAACAGACAGGGGAAGAAAAGAGGAAGCAGGAAAAAACAGGTATCAGGCCAAGAAGATGAACTGGAGCTCAAGGAATCCAGCGTGGATACAATCTGGAACAAACTGTGTTGAAACGTGGTTTGTTTGAATGGCCTGGCTCCTTATAAAGGGCAACAAACACCTGGGAGGCTTGGACACATACTGTGCTGTTCCCAGGCGTTGGCATGCCCAGAGAGAGGCTCGGACCGCAAGTCTGCCCCAGCCGGAGCGCCCTGTGTACTTTACTGCGCATGCACGGAGAGCGAGACACGGCCGCCCGCGCATGCGCAGTCCAACGCGCACGGGAAACCGGGAAGCACCCGGGGACAGGGAAATCCCAGGATCCCCAAACAAAAGCGCGGATACATCCGCCAGGATGGGACATGCTGTTAACAGCAGGAGGACCCTGAACCCCAGGTAAGCGGCGTGACAGTACATGGTACTTACGGGCTGGTGCATTCGAAGGGTCTCGCAGCATCTCCAGACATCCGCTCCTCTCCTCCTCGGTCATGGCAGCGCCACAGATCTGCGCATCATCGTCCTCTGGAGCCCCCGGTCTCAGCTCACAGTCCCCTGGCTCCTCCTGCTGGCGCTTCTGCCGCTGCTTCTCGGCCCCAGTCAGCAGCTCCTCCACTGAAAAGGCATGAGCCTTGAGACTCATGGGACAGCCCCCGGGGCCACAGTCGGATGCTTCACAGCCATTGGGCCCCACTCCTGTGCAAACAAAGATGGCAGCACTTGTCCATTCTGATAGGCGCAGGGACTTACTCACCAGACCAATGTCAACATGCAGCAAGTGTTGTGTGGAAGGCTTTCAAAGGCACAGTGCCCCTCCGAGCCACCCCTTCTGCACCGCTTCTGCCTCATGACCCACGGAACACCCCACTTCTGGATCCATTCCCAGCACACATGTACACATAGGGGGGCAGAGCCAGAAGAGTGCTCATGGCGGCAATGAGATGCTCTGCCCCCCCTACTCCATGCCACTGCAGGTGCTTTTTATTTTTTCTTTGCGTCCCTGGGGGCCGGTTTCTGCCTACGCCACGCCTGGGCCTGTTTGAGCGAGAACAGACCCAGGTGCTCTTGCTTAAACAGGCCCAGGTGTGGGCAGAAACCAGCCCCCAGGGACTCGCCCAAATACAAAGGATTTAGTCCCGGCCACGGGCCGATTGGCCGATGGGCCAATCCAACCGTGTGTAGGATACTGTTTGTGATGACCACTTCCTCTATGGGCAAGTGGATTTTTCTGACCACAGCCAGGGGCAAGAAGACTTCTGTAAACAAAATCGTCAGTAATATAGCGCCCTTTCCCCCATTTGTATGGCCTCAATGCACTTTGTGGTTGGAATGCCCTCTGGGACCAAAATCCATGTATGGGAGATGCTAAGATTTAAGTTTAAGATGTATGTGTGCATTCTGCCAGGTTAAGACTTAGGTGGGTTAGCTGGGCCCCAGTAAACAGCCCGAGGCCAAACACGTGGGTGGGTGCTGTTGGCGGATTAGGATATAGTGCTAGTGCAGCAGATGCGATGTGTGCCCAGCTAGACCACATTTATTCTAGGTTGTTGCTCTATACTAGTGGCAGAGATGTTGAGGTACATTGGGAGTTTCAGTGTGGACGGCTATGCGAGCTGCTAGACCGAATTAGCATAGCCATAGCTGCATTCTACAGTGCATGAATGGGGAGCCGTGCCTGCAGCATGAATCCACAGACCTGGTGCGAGCTATACATACCTTAGTCAGATTTTCATTCCGTGTCGTTTCCTTAGGTCTCTCAAAATTATTGCTCAATCGATCCAGTGCATCTTTAGTGGTGTTACCATACTATATTTGTGGAGGATCTGGCTGGTTGGTGCCTTTCCTTGAGAGCAATAGGAAATAAATGAAATTAAATAGATCTTGCCACCTATAGCCCAGACCAATACTATCATTCTAAAAAACCATCTAAGTGCTTCGTAGTGCATCTCTGTTCCTACCCCCACGGCTATTAAAGTGCGCTCCGTGCCCAATAGCCCCGATTGAACTGGCGCATTTCCTCATGTGCGACCTATGGGTTTAGTGTTCTGTGTGCTTGGGTAAGTCCTTTGATAATTAGGTAGGGACCTCCAGATGAGTGTGCAAAGCGAATCATAGCTGTCCCCTGTTCAAACTGATCCTGCTACCGTTGCGATCTCTGTTGGTCCGTCTGAACGAGCATACGTCTCTGCATCTTTAAGATGCCACAACCAAGGTGCGTCAGATTTACCAGTGCTGTTTAGTGACCCGATTCTGGCATCGTACTCTAGCATAACTTATGCAGGTTACTTCATCACACCGTCCAATAAGGGCAGTCATGTATTAGGCTCAAGAAATCCAAAGATCACATTGCCAGCTCCTCATTACCATCAACCAATGCCGAAGGTAGAGGTCTAACAGAATGATCAAAAAATCCTCCCCTATAGGCCAAACCAGAGAATTGTGAAAAACTGGAAGAATCTTCCAACTTCTATGCAATGGCAAGTGGGGAGCAACAAGAATTATGACCTGTTACACCAAAAAGACTCCATAAATACCAAGTGAAAGTATAGCTGGCACCAAATGAGTGGGTGTAAACATGCACACAGCCATACCTTACCCGGCAGGCACATGCCTCAGAGAAAAATCAACAAATATATGCTAAACTTTGTTAGGCTCTTGACAGCTCTCAATGAACATGTAATGCTTATACTATAACACACACAAAAAGGTCTTGTGTGAGGCATCATTTTCTGGGATGGAATGATAATCTGGATGCATCCCATACAGACAAAGGAAAGTAAAAAACTGAGCAGCAAAATGCACTGAACTATTTTATTCAAACTTTGCAGTAGGGCACGGAATGTTCGAAGTAGTCCGAATACCATTCATAAAACAATGTAAATATTGCTGCAATCTGATTGCCCTTCTCCTGGCCCTCATCTTACGGATGAGAGCCAGAGCATTGAGTTGGTTTCACAGTCTTACAAACAGCTCCCCCGAAATGAAGAAACATACTGATAACCTGGTCAGAGATACTCTGGCGAGGTAACCTATAAAGTTGAAACACATGCACTTGAAAATAAAGTGCCTCGTCAACAGCAGAGGGCAAGCCTTTAAACAGGGTGAAAGGAGTGATGCTGAAAACGTATCCACTGTAACCATTACCACTGTGCAACTTTCAGACAGAGGGAGCTCGAAGATAAAATCAGTGACAATAGCACGTTCTGTCTGTGGAGACATTTCCAATGATCTTAACAGCCTCAACTGGCCGCAGGTGTGAAGACAAAAAAGAATGACATCTGAAACATTACAATTTTCACAACAACAAATATGTCCCTTTCTAATTTGGTCATGTGCAAAAAGAGAAAGGGAGGAATTAGAGGAGGACGATAGAGAAGAGCATAGTTGGAGACGTTTACAAGAGAAAACAAATGCAAAATCAACAGTAGAGAAAGGACGAATAGGCAGGATTAAGGGTAGAGGAACCAAGAGTGGAGTCATAGCAGGAGTGTAGCAAAGACGGCAAAGTAAGATCAGAAAGGGACTGAGATTGATGGAAAGAAGAGTGTAAGGAATGATGATGAGGAGTAAACAAAGGTTGGGATGTTTAAGGGGAGTAGAAAATGAGTGGGCGGGGTGAAGGAAGTTGGGAGTAGAGCAGATAAAAGTATTAAGGAAAGGGAGAGGAGAATAAACTGGAAGAGAGCAGTATAAAACAAAAAGGGGGTATAGAATGGGTTAGAGACAAAATGAATGTAGAGTGTCAAAGGTTTTGAGGATCCAGTGGGTAAAAGTAGGAGAATCGAGTGAGCTAGTAGGAGAAAGAGGAGGAGAAGGGGGGAGTAGGGAAAGGAAAGTAACACATAACCAGAGGAATACAAGGGAGTAGAAAGACCCACGGCTGTGGAAGGAGAAGAGGAGAAGGTAATGTCTAAAAAACTGAGTTGTAGGAAGAGGGAGTAGAGTACTGGGTAAGGTGTAGGATTCAAGAGAAGAAAGAATAGGGGATGAAGCACGAGCCATGGGTAGGTGAAGACTACAATCACCTAAGAGAAAGAAAGGGAAATTAACGGCAGAATAGAAGAGAGAATGGAATCAAGAGGACGATAAATAATGAGAAAGGCAATAGAGTAAGGTTTCAAAAAGAAGGAAATGTGGTATTCAAAAGAGGGGAAGAAGGAAAGAGAGGTAGGAGTGCCCACTAGGGTACTAATGCATTCTTTTAAGTCCTGCTATTGGCAAACACATTTTTGGGTCATTCCTTTATTAATTTAAACTATGAGGCAGCCCTAAAATGGCTGTTATCGGAGCATCACTTTGAGGCCAGCCCTGCATCCGCTATAGTGGATTGGACTCGATTAGACCAGTCCTTAGCCATAGTACTGTGTGGGTGTGCTTGTAGGTTTACAGAGTTTCTGGGACATGCCTGATTGACTGACTGCCTAAACCTTTGCGCAAGTGGTCTTGTGCGATTTGAGGGCTGGCTTAGGCCATGTGAGAAGTCAGAAACGAAAGCCGGACACAAAGTTGTCATGTTTTTGGTTAAATACATTTATTGAACTGAAAATGGGTTGGGAAAATGCCTCTCTGACCCTGCTCTATAGCGGAGTTCCCCTACCAAAAACCAATGATCTGTCTGTCTCAGGATGTCAGAAACTAAAAAGCTGTCCTTGTGTCAAAAACAGTCCCATCCTGTCCCTCACACTACAAACAAAATAACAAAGTGACAAGCAAAATGTCTTCAATCTGGTATTGGCGAAAAGTGGTCGTAAATGAAAAATAGAATGGCTCCAACGTAAATGTTCTCCAAGATTAAAAGACCTTGGATCCAGCGGGTGGGTCCCTGCCCCTAGATTCTTCAATGGGATGGCAATGATTCTTTGCTAACAGTTCTTTTGTGTATCTCCTTGGTTCACAATACTCATGTTAGGTAAAAGGTTCTGTAGCAATCTTTCTTTAACAGAAGCTCCTTCTATGTCTTAGGAACGTTGTCCTTCTTCGACATTTCTTGTAGGTTTGCAAATTGCCTGGTATACTCCCCTGACAGGATTCTTTATGCACTTCCAACAGCCTGTTGTACTCTCCTGCCAGGAGCTCTCTTTTATTTCCAACTGCCTGGTATACTGCCCTGCGAAGACTTCTTATGTAGTTTTAACTGCCTGGTATGCTTCTCATGCCAGGACTTATCTCTTGTATTACAGTTCATCTTTATCACCAAAACTGCACATACCGTTCTTGGCTCAGTATATCTGTCTGTTTCAATGTTCGTTCAAGATTTTCACCACACTTGATTTCATGCACTCATGTGTTATTGGGGTTTGGATCTGCACTTTGTCTTTTCTGCTTGCAAACAATATTCTTGTTGTTTCTGTATTAGCAATATTATAACATTCAAATTGTTGTTGGCGCGGTAGCAGAAATGTCCTGGGGTCACCCACTTGCTTTGGGCTGACTCACCGGCTCTCATAGCTCCAGTTTTCTGTTGTGCACCCCCTTGACCTCCCCCACCTGTGCCAATCTGGGCTGGAACCCACCACTACCACCATTTGTTCGGGACATTTTTACAGTGTCTTCTGGTGAAGGGTATGAAACCAGCAAAACAAAAGAGGTGATGGCTGGAAGGTTTAGAATTAATCTTAACCTCTGCCATTGCTCTCAGCCACCCTCCAAACCATCGTTCTTCGACGGCCCCTTTTGGGGTGAGACCAAGCTTGATTTGCATATGGTCTTTCCCCTTTTGTAATGGCTTGGCAGGCGAAGACCATTGGTCTGGAGGGTTGTCCAGAGCAATGCCAGAGGTTAAAATTAATTTGAAACCATCCAGCCATCACCCCTTTTATTTTGCTATAGTCACCCGGAGTGGGACAGATATACCCAACCCAAGCTACTCCTCACTAATTAGGCCCAACAAGGCCAAAACATGTTTGGAGATGCTTGTGGTCTCGTGCAGAAGGGATGTGGCCAAGGAGTTCAGGTTGGACTGCCCCTTTTAGCCTGATTGGCATATGTTCTTTTCCCTTTTGTAATGGTTTGACAGGTGAAGAACAAAGAACAACACCCCTTGATTCCATCTCCTCTTCTCTCACCTCTCTAGGTTGGCTCTCTTCTCACTCCCAGCTCAAATTCAAGTTCCTCTGTCTTGTTTTCAAATCCCTCTATGGCCTTGCCCCCTACCTCTCATCCCTTCTTACTTTCTAAACCCCTTCTCGTTCTCTCCGCTCTACTAATCTTTTCCTACTCTCTCCTAATCCATCACCGTGCGCCCCCTCCCGCTTCCGCTCTTTCCAGCTCCTCGCTCCCTTCCACTGGAACCGCCTCCCCTTCACATCCGCTCTTCTCCCTCCTACCCTTCCTTCCCTCTTCTCTAAAATCTCATCTTTTTCACTCCCCTCCCTAACACCCTTCGCTTCCTCTCCTTCTCCCACCTCCTCATTCCTCACCTCTTACTACTGCTCTTCCTTCCCCTCTCCATCCTCTGTACCTCATTCTTCCCCATCCCCTGTCCTCATCTAGTCTTACTCTTTCCTCTATTCTTCCTCACACCTTCTTTCCTTCCCTTACTTCCAGTCTTCCCTCCATTAATACCTACCATTCCCTCGCACACCTATGCCCCTCCCTACTCCCTCCTCACCTCAGCAATATTGTAAATTGTTCCTTATACTGTTTTCGAGTTGTGATTAAATTGTCATCTTATGCTTGTTGTATTTTTGCTTGTTCTCATGTAAAGCACTTTGGATTAAAGGGCTATATAAATTCAATAAAATACAAATACAAATACAAATACAATAGTCTGGAAGGTTGCCCAGAGCAATGCCAGAGGTTAAGATTCATTTTAAACCTTGCAGCCATCACCCCTTTTGTTTTGCTGAAAGGTGTGAAACCATCTAACCAAATGGTAAAACAAGGCTTCACCCAAAAGGTAGACCAGACACAAGCTATCAAATAAACACTTACATATACCTTGGATGACATACATACAACTGTACACAATCTTCAGAAGTAGGGTTCACTTTCCTAGGCAACCCCCATGCATTAACAATCCATGACTCAACCAATTTACCTCATCTATCATCAGGCTCAATTTAGCAGTAAATAAAGACTTGATGAACATGGTTGTGAGCACTTGTTCGTTAAGTGGAGTAGAAACAACTGTTCACTCTGCTGAGTCATTGGGCATGCAATGAATTAGATCAGAATGCCATAGCATTGGGTTCAGCACTTAATGCTATGGAGTTTTTTCAGTGCATCGCTGTCATGACCATTGGACAAGGGTCCAGGCCTTCATCCCCCCCAGGGCCCAAATGGACCCAGTCCTGGACCTCTGGCGCTAGGCTCATGGAAAAGTGTGCTTTGCACACCGTGCCTAGGGCACGCGCATCAGGGCCGGGCGTGGCCATAGACTATCATTGGAAGGCACATGCAAGAGTCCCTGGGAGGGGCAAGGTAGAGCCACAAGGCGGGGCCAAAGGGAGGGACCAGGGGCAGCCTATTTAAGGCCAACCCACCCACATGCCTCTGCTTTGCGTTATTGCTTTCAGCAGTGTAACACTTAACGCTGTCCTTACCTGTTCTTCATCTCGTTGTGCATCCACTTGATTCCAGCTGCTCCATCGCTGAAGACGCCTCTTACCTGAATCCAGCTGCTCCATCGCTGAAGGCGTATTTTACCTGATTCCAGCTACTCCATCGCTGAAGGCGCCTCTTACCTGAATCCAGCTACTCAATCGCTGAAGGCGTATTTTACCTGATTCCAGCTACTCCATCCAAACTCCGCTCTACAACGCCAGTCTTCTCCTGCAAGGGAAAAAGAACACAACAGGTTAGAAACCATATAAATAACGAACGCTTGGCCGTGCCATACCTGGGTCTAGAGTTCCATTATAAAGGCCAACTTACCAGCTAATTCGGGAGCTCCATCATCCTCAAGGGAATCCTCGGACTCGCTCCACGACTCCGATTGGCCATTTTCACACCTATTGGGAAAGAGATAAGACATTGCAAGAATCACTATTAATAATCAAGGCAAAAGACATTATAAAGTAAACAAACATTAATCATAACCAAAAGACTTACCTTCTAAGTGGATTGGTCGCAGCCGGTCTGGATCACCACTTCCACGGACTAGTGAAGCAACTAGGTCCACTCTACGCACCCCTGCTACACGAAGCAGGACTGAGAGCTCAGCGTTACAAAACCACAGGTGAGCTTGCATGGGAAAACGCTTGCGCACTTCATTTTGGCATGAGAGGGTCAATGGGATTCATAACACCACCAAGCCATTCTCATTGCCTCTCATCTTCTCTCAGGGGCAATACCAGTGTCCAGAACAGCAGGCTCAGCAACAGCTGGGGGAGACATTCTAACTAAGGGAGCCAAGTCGAGGGAGGGCTCGAACCGTGCCCCAACGTCAATGCAGAGACCAGGTGAGCGTAACAATCTCTGCTTCTATTCATAGGAAAGTCAATACCTGGGTTAGGTTTTGTCACACAATCTTCAGATCTCTTCTCTCACTATTTATCCCTATCCTTGGACGGACCGCTAGATAATGTCCTGGGAATTATGTCTCCCTGCTCCTTTTAAAACGGGTCAATGCTAATTCAAGACTCTACCAGAAAGCTAGACCCTTGAGGATAGTTACCTCCAAAGTGTTTGCTGATCTCACCTCACTGATGCTGATTAATAGACCTGTATGTTATGATGTAGATGTCTTCAGGCCAATTGCAGGGAATTACCTCTAGCATGATTGATACTTTAGCTCTGGAAAGAGTAAGGATTGTTAAAAGTGAAGCAAAACCCAAGACTTGGTTCAACATCAATGTTGTTTTGCATAGAAAAAGAAAAAGATCTTGTGAACAGAATTGGCGGAAAGACCCTTGTCCTAAGACAAAACACACATCTCCTTGTGGCTGCAGGCTATAAAAATGCGATCTTACTTGCCAAAAAGGAAAACTACGATCATAGAATCATAGGAGCAAAATCCAGCTCTAGGGAGTTGTTGTCCATTCTTAAGAAATTGGCAGGTTAAAAAAGTCTGGGAAGCTCGGGCTCAAACAGTGATAGTTGGCGTTTGAATATTCAGATGGAATTTGCCAGAAAAACTGAGCAACATTAACGTAACATCAGAATTCGTCAAAATTACATGCAGGGTATCCCCTCCCTTTCATCAGCTGAACATAATAACTGTGGGATACTAATGCTCCTCTTCCTAAGTTTAACTTTCAGGCGCATTCTGAGAGTGAAATCATAGAGATTGTGTTAAGTCTGAAACCCACATCTTGTAAGGGAAAGGGAGACTCCTGCCCTGCGAGTATAGTTAAGAGTACTTTCGGCTGCCTTGCACCATTGATCACTAGCATCGCAAATTCCTCTTGCAACTGCAGTAGTTCCTATGTGCTTAAAAGATGTGTGGGTCACTCTACTCCTAAAAAAGGAGACACTTGATCCTGAGTTTGCTGGCAATTACTGTACAATTAATAATGTTTTTTTTAAAATATCTTTAACAAGACGACTTACCGACAGCTTCAGGAACATATTGAAAGCAACTGTCTTCTTGGTCATCAACAACATGGCTTTAGAGGAATGCATGTGGCTGAGACTATCCTACTTGATCTTAGGGTTAATCTTGTGGAGATCGTTGATAAGGGTAGGATCGCCCTGCTAATGTTGCTTGACCTTTCTGCAACATTCGATCTCGTGGAACACTCATTCCTACTGCAGAGGCTGACTAGGGTTATTAACGGCTCTGACTCTGCATCTGCCTGGATCAGGTCCTTTCTCGGCCCGCATTGATCAAGACTAACAGTTGATGAGTTTAAGGCACCACCATTTCTACTCCTTTGTGGTGTGCCTCAGGGGTCCTGTCTCTCCCCAACACTCTTTAATATTTACACTTGTCCATTATTTGACCTATTGGACAGTGTTGGGGTTGCATATACCAACTAACGAGACAAGGAACTTTGAGCTGACAGGTAACTACGATCTTTACTCATTTATGATAAAACCTATTTGCTTGTTCGGGTGTGGATGGCTATGAACTCCTTTGCGCTCAATGATGGTAAAACCAAGCTGTTCATTGTTGGTACAGTTCAACATCTGAACAAGCTGTATGAGAGATATGGTCAGTTTAAGATTGCTGATTTCACAATACCTGTTGTGTCGTCAGTCAAGATCCTTTGGGTCTATTTTTACTCTAACCTTTCTATGAAAAAAACATGCCCTTCTGTAATGCATTTAAAAATGTAATGTCTATGACACAAATATTGAGTCTATGTGAAATGCATGCTGGGTGCAGCAGTGGATGTTTGCTTCCAATTCTCAGTGAAAGCTTAATTTCTGAATATCGTCTGCATTTTCTGAAACACTGTAAAAACATCGTCGTTGCCCAGGCCAGTAAAGGTTTTTTTTTAATTCCGCAGCAGCCTAAAGGAGTTATTTCGGCTCCCATGCGAAACAGAGCGTTTACTTGTCATGCCTTTCCACACAGTACATCGGCCGGGTCTCTATGAAGTGCTATCAGCAGGTGAACTTTCTGGAAAAGTACAAGTCTGTAATTGTGCAAGTTGGATTGAGGGGCATCAGACGAGGCTGGCAAAGAGAGACACATAGCTTCAGTTGAACTGAGAGATGGTGGACACATCAAATCTAGTTACAGTTCTGTTGTGCTGTCTCTCTGGACCAAGCCTGGTTTGAGATGCTGTCCAATGAAGTTCTTGGCAGGGATGAAGTGGTGTGAACTGCCAACGGTGATGCAAGCTTTTTTCTACTTCTGCATTTTATTTTGTAATGTTTATTTGAGCTAATAAATGGCCATATAAATACCAGTTTTATAATCACTGAGAGTGAGTGAATTCTTGCGTTCCAAGAGTACATTGCCTTGCTGTTCAGTGTGTTGGGGAAAATAAGATATATAGACATACGTGCACTGATATTTGGGAGAGCAAAACAAATTGGTGTCACAAATGAGCTGCTCTGTGCTGTACAATTGCCAGGCAGCCAGTAATCTGTGCTTGTGCTTTGAAACACAGAATTCCATTTACATGTGTTTTCATTTTACATTTGTTTTTTTCTTTCTTTGCAAGTGAGAATTTGCTGTGTTGAAAGAGCTTTGCGTGTAATTGTTTTGAGTTAACTGTAGTGATGTATTAATTGTATGTTAATTAGTGTGAAGTTTCTGTAATTATGCATTCCTTGATTAAAAAGTGCGATAAGATTTTTTACGCTGGAGAGAATCTTATGAGATATTAATTCTTAGTTGGACGGCAGCTCTATACGATTTATTAGCAAAAAGATTTGTGTGTGCGTAAGGTCTGTGTGAGCCATGGAATTATTCATTGCTCAATGCAGGGCCTACTGATGTGTTGTCTCGTTTACAGAAAGCCCCAGCATTGAAAGGGAATGAGTGGGCAACTCTAGGGAGGAGGGGCTGGATCATTCTCCATGCTTACCGGAGGATGCATCAGAATAATGTGCAGTTAGAAGCAGATGTGTTACGGTTGGAAAAAGAATTGGCTGCAGAAAGACAGGTCTCTTTAATGCAACAGCTGTAATTAAAGATTTGGAGTGACAAGGCCTCTAGGTATCAAGGAATTACAGAGATGGTAGCTATTAGGGTGGCCATGTAATAGTATAGGAAATGCAAGGGCTGTGTTGACAGATGCAAAGTGGCTGCTGTCATCGCCACTGCTGATGCAAATTAGGATCCAGTTTTTTGGTGTGCTGATATGTGGTCTTCAACTTCTGATTATACAGATTCTAGCCCTGAAGTGAAAGCAGAATTCCCACTGAAACAAGATGGGAAGAAGGTTACTGCTAACCCAGTTACTAGGCGTAGAACAGGTCTGCATCCAGATAATCCAGGGGGTGGTGTTGTGGATTAGACCACACTGGAGGATTACACTCAACAGGAAGTGCGGGAAATTATAACTCATTTGATGCAGAAGTCAGGTGAGCCCTTGCTTGCCTGGATGTTGCATATGAATGATGTCTGAGCTGGAGGCTTGTTAGTTGATTTCACCGACTCCCCACAATTCTTGCATATGTCTACTGATACTAATATTCAGAAGGTGTTGCGAGTTGGGCAGCTGCCAGATACGAATGGGAAGGCTTCTCAGGTATCTTTGTTGCACCTAGCAGCACATGGGTGTAATAGAAAGTATTCAATTCCCACAGATTGGCCCACTGAGGAGAAAAAGTGGTATACTTCGAAAAAGGATGTTCAAATGATCAGAGAATATGCTATGAATGTAGATGAGCTAGTGCATATGGGGGTGGTGCCACTTTCTGTGTCAACGAAAAATATGCTTATTAAAACTTCCCCACCTGCATATAAAAGTGTCATCATGACTTTGCTAGTAGGCATGACAGGCAAACCCACTGATGAAGTGGTGGATGCTATACAGCAATTGTTAGATCTGGATGAATGGGACAAAGTTCAAGACAAGCCTCAAGAGAGGGAGGGGCAAAGTGGCAGGAGAACAGAAGGCAGGAGACAAGATAGCAGAAATGGATGGTATTGAAACCGGAGAAATGTATGAGTTGAACAAAGATAGGGCTTGCTGGGAAAGAGCACTATTAACAGGTCAAGAGACAGTGGGCCTCAATACGACCCTGGCGGAATGGGTTAAACGGCGCCGTAAAAGGTGACGGCGCCGTTAAACCCGTTCCGCCACATTACGAGGTCCCCTCGCGGGACACGTTAAGCACACCTGGAAAAACCAGGCGTGCTTACCGGGTCCCGCGAGGGGAAGAGGGAGCAAACAACGGGCCATCTCGTTATGGCCCGTTGTTTGCTCCCTCTCCCATTCCCATTCAGCCCTATAGGGGCTGAATGTAACGCTCACCTGGTTCCCACGGAGGCGCGGCGTCGAAGGCGCAGAACTCTGAAGATGGAAAGGAAGGGCCCCTCTATTCTGGCTTCCCTGACTCGTTGGATACCCTCCTGTGCGTGAAAAGGGAGTATTACCAACTGTGGAACAATGCTCAAGCCTCCCACTCCCTTCCAACCCTCCACGATACCTCCTCCACGATTCCCCGTGAAGCCTCACCTTAGGGTTTGGAAGGATGAGCTCTCCATCCTGCTTCTGATGCAGGGGTGCGTTGAAACCCAGTTACTTCACTGGATTGAGGATTGATGGGAGTTCAGGTAAGCTTGACTGTTCAGGTAAGGCGCTGTAAAAGTTCTGTTCAAAAGTTCAAGCTTAATAATAATGTTCGTTGTCTAATTGCAGAAAGCGCTAATGCTTATTTCTTTTTCCCCTTAGGGGCCGGGGTTCGGAGTGCCGGAGATATGGCGCCGACCCGAAGTGAAACAGTTCTGGATGAGCGCTCAGGTAATGTCTTTGCATTCGCTCATTCAATGTCTTTGTCTTTTTTCCCCATAGGGGCCGGGGTCCGGAGATGCCAGGAAGCGGCAGGACCCGAAATGCAGTGGGAATAATCCAACAGGTAAGACTTAAAAGGAAACTGAGCTTTCCTTATTCCTTTTCTCCCTCTCACCTTTGTTCTTGTCTTTTTTCCTCTAGGCGCCGGGGCGTAGCTGAATCCGGAAGATCGCTGCTGAAGATGGAAGCGCCTTGCAAAGGTGAGTAAAATGCAGCGCTGCAGCGATCGAAACGAAATGCCTTTAAAATGATGTCTTCCTTTTCAGGGCCGTTGGAGAAATGACTCCGGGATGCAGATTTAGCAGGTAAGGGCTTTTCTTCTCCTATTCTCTTCCTTTCTCCCCTTGCAGTTGTTCCAGGGTGCTGGCAGGCGTGGCTGAAGTCAGGATGCAGGAGCTGACACAGTGAGCGTCCAGCTGCTACGTGCAGAACAACGCGAAGCATGTGTGGCTGTTCGGAAGGGGTTTAAATAGCCTTGGAAGAAGTTCCTGGTATGTATCCTTCCACCAATCAGGTATGTATCCTTCCCCGACCACACCCGGGTGGTGAAGTAGTCCTACAGGTTAAGTAGTCCCATTCAGGCCTCAAGAGGGCCTGGATGAAGCAGCAAGGTCTGCATCAGGTAAATGTGCACCCAAGCACTTAAACACATATCCTCTTCTATGAGCCTTGCGCCTAAGGCGCCAGGACTGGGGTCCGCTATGAGCCTGGCGCCTAAGGCGCCAGGACTGAGTCCAAAGGGCCCCGACTTGGGCCCGCTGAGACTTCCCTGGGGAAAATGATGTCTGCCTCTGAGGTTGCTGGGCCCGGCCTGGCTCCTTAGAGGTAGGCATCATGACACTGAAGTGGGAATGGGGAAGGACCGTGTCCGGGTCCTTGAGGGAGGAATTACCAGGCCATCCGAACTCGGAATGGCCCGGTAAATCCTCATTCCGAGGACCCGGACACGGATGCGATTTCGGCGGCAGCCATGCTGCCAATAGCGGCATGGCTACCGGCCGAACTCGTAATGAGGGCCAGTGTCTAAGCAGAAAAGTGAACCTTCACATTCAGCGTCTCCTGAGGCGGCGGAGGGAGGAGGATCAATGGGGATTCCTTCACGGTACCAACCAACATATGCTGAATTGAGAAAAATAGTGAGTGCAATGTTGGAGGAGGAGTCTGGGTACACTCATTCTAAATTTGAATAGGATTATGGCCAAGTCCCAGCAGTGTCAGCTCGCAAAATAATTGAACAGACGACCTCATGTTAATGTAAAGATAGTTTGGAAGCCAGGTAACACACAAGAGGTCCGAGCTTTGATTGATACCGGGGCAGAGGTCTAATTGATTCATGGAGAAAAAAAAACGTACTACAGTTTGACAATTTCCACCCATTAAGCTTGAGAAATAACCTTCCAGTAGGACAGTTCCTGAGAATCAGAAGACACTGCAGCTCAAATGAGGAATTTGAGAAGCACAGCACAGAATTGGGTTCCAGACTCAAACAGCGAGGCTACCCGCAAACATTATTTGCAAAGCAAGCAAAAGAGCAAAACACACAGCAAAGACAACCTGCCTTACTGCCTGTGAAAATTCAACACTGGAAGAAAAAATAACATGCATCTCAACTTTTAGCCCGATCAGCAACAACTTGCGAAGAACCATTCTTAAAAACTGGAAAATGACACACACAGAGGGTTTCACCCCTCCTAAGCCTAGGTTTGCATACAAAAGACAAAGAAACCTTATAGACATTCTAGTACACACTTACGATGGCGCAAATAAAAAGAAAATTAAACAGAAAACCTTATGGTGTCTACCACCAGTGACTGGGCACCATAGATGTGGCGGTTCTTCTGTGTGTACCCTCACACAACATATGAAAGAAGTGGACCTCAATGGTATAATGTGGAAATTGAAAGGCTTTACAAACTGTAGAAGCAAGTGGGCCATATATGGCATCAAATGCCCATGCAACCTATTGTATATAGGTAAAACAAAAAGAGAGGTGCAACAGAGGATTTGTGAACACCGGTCGTGCCTTAAAAATATGGTGACAGATAAACCAATGGTCGCATACTTTAACCAGAAAAAACACCAACCTAATGACATGCGTTGGTTTATAACTCTGATTGTCGAGCCAGCCCCGAGAGGTGGTGACAGAGACACCCGGCTCGAAAACGCAGAACAGGAGTGGATTTTTGATTTGGATACATTGGCCGAGGGGCTAGAACACAAGTGTTGAGTGGGCTCTGTTTATGCACAAAAGATAGGCTATTCCCCGACAACATAGTCCGACATAGAGCTCTTCCCATCAGACTCAATGTACAATGCCCAACATACAATGCTTGCCATTATTAGACTCCAGTACCCTACGGTCTACCAGATTTCTTGACCTTCATCTAACATAACTGTGCTTTGACAATAAGTTATGGGATGTGGGTCTAGCAATAGACGAGTAAACCTTACTATAAAGGCAGAAGCTGGCGCCGTGCCATCCCTGTCAGATACTGGGTGGCCAAGCATGCATGGAAGTTAAAACGTTTTCACCACTGTTAAAGTGTTTTTCACAACCTACATAACACCTATGTATGCTTGTATTACTAGGTCTCACTTAGATTTACGACTAATACGTAGATTGATTAACAGGAATGTATAATCATTGATAATATATTTGGGACACATTGTAGAAAACGTTTTTCGTAAACCGCATCTTTACCAATGTCAGATGCTTTCTAGTCTGCTTTCTATTGTACATTATGGCATGTAAATGCCAATTATGAGCAAGTTTTGTTCACATCAATACCAATGCCATATGCATTCCAAGTGTGTATGATGATCTACTAATCAGGAATGTGCTTCATTTTATCAGCCACAATCTGAAAGCAGCACAAAAAAAATTCCTGACGGCGATGGGCCCATCACCTTGACAATGCCTAGAAACATTGAAAAATCTCTGCCTCTCAAGCCTCGATTTCATAATGAAGCTCGGCATGCCCGGTTACCTAGGTTACGCCTAACAGCTTTCGCTTGCAGTGCCACGTCCGCTGAGGCCTGCATCCATACTGCCATTCGGGCACCAGCGCGGAAGCAAGCGGTAAATTCAGAATTCATTGTATAATTTAATCCCCGCGGCCGCTATTTATTTGTTTTCTGATCGTTCAAATCACTCCTGGACAAGTCAATAGCGCCCATCACGTGCAGAAACTCCTGCACACCCACTTTCTCACCAGAATGTCCACTCGCGCTTAGCGTGCATGGCTTAATGTGCAATACAAATGATCTTTGGCACAGTGAGCGAACAGCCCACCCTCGCCCCCTTATCTTAAATAACTTAAAATAATATATGAGCAGCTGTTACGCTCACCTGGTCTCTGCGGAGGTGTTGGGGCACGGTTGCAGCCCTCCCGGGGGTTAAGGTCGCTCGGGTCCGACTTCGCCCTCTGTGCTTATGTGGTGACTGGTGGTAATAGGTGATGCTGCTCGGGGCTGCTGCTGCGTGGAGAATAGGGGGCATGAGTATGCCAGCTTGTGCGCCTGATCCCCTTCCAGACCCCTTCTCCCAAACCGTGGTACCCGTGGGGTGCGCTGTCCCTGGAACGCTCACCTGTTGATTAGTTTTGGTGAGCACTCCGTCCTGCTGCTTCTGGCAGGGGCGCTTGTATGATCTGGACCGAGTTCCTTCACTGGTCCCTTGCACGTGGTAGTCCAGTCCTGCTGCGACTAAGCCACTATACTTTAGGTAAGTGTTCCTGTTTGCCTTTGTCTTTCCTCATCTGTTTTTGTTGTATTGTTAAGTTGTTGTCTTGTATTGCAGTCCGTTCCACTTTTGATGTTTGCTCTTTTGCTTTCTTCCCTTGCAGGTGATGTTGCCGGCCCGGCAGAAGCTGCAGAGCTCGAGGCGGCAGCCGATGGGAATGAGGAACGAAGCTGCAGTGGTACAGTAGCTGGTAAGTTGGTATCTAGGAGGTGCGGAGGGTTCAAATGCAGCGCAGCCCTATGGTGGATGTTCTAACCTTGTCTTTTTTCTTCTTCACAGGGTCCGAGATCATGGATGCGGAGTGCGGTGCTGTGGAGTCGGGATCAAGATCACTGGATGTCAGGAGATTAGTCTGCAGATGAAGCACCGGTTTCCTGGAGGTGAGTATGCAGGAGAACGCCTGGTTTCAAAGGTAAGTAAACTGGTCCAAGCGGCGGTGAGCGTCATGTTGCACACGAGTGCACAGTAACGCGAAGCACCAGCCTTAAGGATGGAGCAGCTTATATAGCTAAGCTTCTGAAGCCACGCCCACCAGGTTCAGCCTGCCTGCCACACCCGATGAGTCAGCACATGAAGACCAGGCCTAGGGAGCCACACCCAATGAGTCAGCACATGAGGATGTTCTCTGGAATAAAGGCTTTCAGCTCCTGGAAAGTTCTTGTAAAATAAAAGCACTCCTGCACTGAAATAAAGTAAAAGCACTCCTGCAATGAAATAAAGTGTGCTGAGTACAGTCAGGGCCACTGTGTTTATGTGTCCCAAAGGGACATAAGTGAGTCAAGTGACCCATTGCCCCCATCATGAGATGGTGTGCTTTTTGTGTTCTGGGGCCTGTGGCCACGACAGCAGCAATTTGAACTCTCTACAGAGACCTGCACTAAACATTTATTGAACATGCTCTATTTCTCATTTGAGCGCCATTATGACTTCTTGTACTGACAAAGCTTGCAATTGTGATTATACAACCTGGTCACCAAAATTTACTGAACTCCTTCTGTATGTCATTTCAGAACAGAAAGCCATGTGATTGTTTACAACAGATGCATCTAAGCACTTACCGTCCAAGGATATTGATCCTGTATAGGACCCTACAAATTGGTAGGACTCTTAATTTGATCATAAATGATTTTTGATGAGTGACCAAAACCTGTCTCATACACACTCAGCAGTAACTAGACAATCCATATGTCTTTATCTGCCCTTGTATAGGAGCAGGATACAGCCGCCCATACTTAGAAGAAATCTGGCATCCGAGTATCTAGGGCCCAGAAAGTATCGCCTTGACAAGTTCCCTACTATGTCTGCCTTTTTGTAAGGTAGTCTCCTTTTCTGGGGATTACTATAACACATACGAAAGCCATGAATTAAGTTTTAATAAACTGTAGACAAACACTTGTACTGTTTTATGTATTGTAGGTAGAAACAACAGGGAAATTTCTCTGACAAATGGCGTACGAAATTGAAGTGCATGTCCTAAAGATGGCTCCTCAAATAGCTAACTGTGTAAACGTGAGTACAGCGTAACACAGCCCGAGAGCCGAAACACGCGTCGACAATCTGAATAAGAAATATTTACTTATTCCTATACTCTTCAGAATAGAAAAGACACAATTTTTACCAACTGTGCCCTGACAAGATGATTAGAGATATCACCATCATACTAGCCCCCAGTCACAACGTTTGTCCTCTTTAGCAACGTTTATGGTGTTACCATCTATACTGAAGGATGAGTAGTTAGGGCCAAGTTTATTGAGGTTAGCTGTAGTTCCTAGGATGAGGTGCTCAGTTTTGTCATCATTTAGGCATAGTCCGTGGGCGGCCATCCATGCCTGAATGATGAGGTAGATTTTATTTACTAACGCCACATCCTTATCATAATCCCCAGAAAGCGGTATAAGGATCTGGGTGTCATCAGCTAGTGTATGTGACACCCAGGCGGTCCAGATCATCGAATAGGAATGAAGTCTGCTGCCGCAGTAGGCGAGAAGACTCTAATAGTCATGTTACTCAGAAAGGATTGGATCCAGGTGATGGCATCCTGGGCAAAGTGGGCAGCTGAATCTAGGTGGTTGCATAGAACTAAATGGTCAACCAAATCAAAAGCAGCCGAGAGATCAAGGAGTAACAGTGCTGTGTTCCCCTTGTCCCCAAGTTCATCAATCTGTGCTTTGAGATTGATCAACGCTGTTTCAGTGCCGTGTTGAGGCCTAAATCCAGATTGAGGAGTTCCCAACAGTTGGTTAGTCTCTAAGTACTCCTGGAACTGGAGATAGGCCACACAGTCTAGTATTTTAAGTAAAAATGGCACTGTCGTAATGGGCCTGTAGTTAGTGGGGATGGATGGATTAAGTGATTGTTTTTTAAGGAGGGGGGGAGAACCCATGACTCCTTTAAGTTGTTTGGGATAGTCCTGACGCAAAAGAGGCATTCATTTGTTTTGTAATAAAGGGTGAGAGGTCTCTAGCCGTGTCCATAATGATTTGGGCCAGACATTTGTCACACTGGCAGTTAGACGGTTTGAGGGAAAGTATGACTTTTCCAACCTCAAGCCCCCCCCCTTACTTAAATAATCACACCCCAACCCGCACAAACACCCCCCTAAAAAAAAAAAAAAAAAAAAAAAAAAAAAATGTTGGCGATGAAAGGGTCGGCGATGAAAAGTCCCACGATGAAAAAGTGGTCGACGAAATGCGTGTATACCCTTTAGAGAAGCTAAAGCATTTTGAAGTTTTAGTGTCAGGCATAGGGGTACTGGCAGGTGTCGCAAAATTGGGTAGGTTAGCTTTTTTCCTAACAATCTTAGTTTGAAGCATAGTATTCTATTCATTAGTGCGTTTTGAATAACTGAGCACCAAAGTTTATCCTATACACAGTTGTCTGCGAGAGGTATTGGGGACTTCCAACTCTTTTAGTAACAAAAAGCTTGTGAGTCCTTGATTTGGCATGAAGGATTCGATTGTTGCAATTTTCCCGTTTGGTTTTAATTATTACTTTTTTGTAATGAACTATGTTAGCCAAATTAGTTTTGTTTTCCTCATTGGGTAGGTGTTTCCAGGTGGCTTCAAATTTTCTTTTTTGAGCTCTCAGCTTTTTAAGGTGGGGAGTGAACCAAGAGTTCAAGTGGGCTCTTGGTTTACTCTTCCTCATTTTTAGCGGGGCGATCATGTCCAAGTCTTTGGTCATAACGTTGTTGTATTCGTTTACCATGGTAGTGTCACGACCCTCGCCCAAAACCCCCTCTGGCAAATCCATTGGCCAGATGGAGTCAGGACTCGGGCCTCTAGAGCGTTGCATCCTCTTCAGTCCTGGCGCCAGGCTCATACACCATACACCATGAACAACAATGTGCTTGGGAACTACTTTATTGTATTGTCAGCCAACATGGAGGCATCCACATAGCTTGGTTCCGTAAGAACCAAGCTATGCGTTCTAGTGTTTTGCGTGTGGCAAGCCTGGAACTACTTTCCCTGGTACTACTATACCTGTGCTATATAAACCACACCCTGACTGTAGAAAATGCTTCGTGTTACTTTGCAGCTTGCAACGTGACACTCTCTGTGTCCAGCTATTCCCTCAAACCTCGGAGAAGCAGAACCTGCAAGGAGACAAAAGGAACATCATTAGCAGCAGCATCTTACCTGCAGTCTTCATCTTTAAACACTCGCAGCTACTGAGAACAGCTTCCTCGAATCTGCACGCCTCCTGGACAGAACAACCTGAAAGAGGAAGATAGAGGCAACATTAAAGAAAGCTGTAGAGACATTTACAAATTACGAACTGCTCAAAAGGCTTACCTGGCTGGTCGCCTCTCGGCTGGCACCACTCCGGACATTCCACTCGCGCTGAAGAACACCGCGACCTACAAGGAAGGAAAACACAGGTTAGCAAAGGCAAGACTTTGCAGCGCTGCGCATAGCGCTTACTTATCGCATCATAGCGCTCTTAATGCGCCATCATTTACCAGCGGGGCTCAACCAAGCCAGTTCGCCGCGCTGAAGCTCCGCATACCTAAGGGAGAAAAAAAGAGACATTTTAAACAAAGAAAGGCATGCAGGATAGCAACAAAACTAAAGAACAGCAATAAGACCTACCTAAACAATATCAAACGGCCCAGCGTCAGTGAAGTAACTGGACCACACTCACCTATGAAAGACAACGTGCCCCTGCAAAGAAGGCAGGACGGAGAGCACGCCTAATTCTACCACAAGGTGAGGAGAGGGCGCCAGAGGGACTGAAAGCATACGGGGGTGGAGGGAGGATACTTACCCCAGTCGGTCAGTCTTGAACACAGTCCTCCTGTATTTTCAGGCAGAACCTTCCCCGCAGACCACATCAGGGCAAAGCTGAGAAGCATACCAGCGAGTAACCCGGCTGTGTGGCGTCCCTGTGGATACCAGGTGAGCGTAACAGGTAGCTGGGTCAGTGGTATCCGGAAGTGCGTTAAGAGTGGGTATAATAAGAGGCATGAGTTTGTCCGCTGTAATCTTCTTTTTGTTTCTTGTGAGGATAGGTGGAGCTGCTGGAGTTTTTATAGAGGTGATGGTATTGACTGCTAGAGTAAACGAGAGGAGGGCATGGTCAGTCCAAAATTGGGGGGTTATAGAGGTAATTGAGGCGGTACAATTAAGGTCAGCGACCCAGCCTAATTTCCTACCTTTATTGTGTGCGTGTTGGTTATAACAGTGGCTTGTTGGTCATTGGGGTCATTGTATCCCAAATTAAAATCTCCTTGGACTAAAATCTGTGACGTGGTTTTCAGGTTGTCAGAAAGGATTATAAATATATCCTCCTCAAAGGTGCCAAGAGTAATGGAGGCCTATAGAGAAGATGGATAGAGAGTGTTTGAGAGGGAGAGTTTTACGGTGAGTAGTTCACATCATTTAAGATTCAGTGGAGGGGCTAGTCTCATGAATAGTGTGGATTTAGCTATAATAGCTATACCTCCGCCTCTAGAGTCCCTATCAGCTCTAAGTATACTATAGTTATCAGGGACTGCAAGCATAAGGGCAGGTCCTGCGGCTGCATGGAGCCATGACTCTGTAATGGCTAAGAAATCAAAGTCTTCAGCGCAAATTAAGTCAGCTATCTCGGTCGCCTATGCCACCAAGGATCTAGCATTGATAAGAGCGCACTTGATGTCGGGGACGTTGTGGTTAGCCAGGTAGGTCAGTAGATTGTCTTGACTTGAAGTATGCTAGTTAGAGTCTAATGGTTGGCAGATTGCTAATTGTTTTATACGCGTGTAGTTCTTAGAGGATGGTGAGCGTATGGAGGTTTGGGATTTGTTTATGTTCTTGTTGTTATATTTATCACATAAGCCTACTCTTAGGAGGCTGCTGTTAGTACTCCTGCTGGCTAAAGGCTCATGGAGTCTAGTTAATCTAGAACAGAGGTTTAGATTTCTTGTTTGCTTATTACATGGGAGGTCAGTTTTAGTTGGGCCACAAGTTAAGATTGTGCTGATCCAGTAGTTCAATTTTTGCGGGAAGGGGAAGGTCCAGGCAGGGTTTGGACTCAACCGTGGAACCAGTGGTTGGTCTAGTAGTTATACTATGCCTAGAGTTGGGATTCAGCTGGGATGAAAGGGCAGGAAAGGTGGGATCCATTAAGGATATCCTAGTACTTCCCAGGGGAGGAGCAGTGATGTAATTGAATCCTATGATGCTATCTGGGGACCTAGTTTCGGAAGGGTTCACAGGAGGAGGTGTAGTAATGCGATGAGGGCGAACATAATTTGATAGAGTATATTGTTGACTAAAAAATGTAATCTGTATATAGGTTAAGGTGCTAATTCAGCAGGAATCACGTCTCTTCACACAATGTCAATTTGATACGGACAAACAAGGGTCAGTATTCTAAAAGATTACAAAAGGCACTGGTATGGGATCTTGGAGCGAAGGTAAGACGTGGCACAAGCAGGAATGTGTGAGTTGAAGAAAGTACCAGAGAATGGCAAACAAGAAATACAGTAGGTTCACATGTCAATAATATTGGCAAACATCAGTATGAGTGGATCCAATTCTAATAGCTAGTTTTGCGTAGTGGTAAACAAGTTATCTCAAAAGGTCACTCCAAAGCATGCAACAATATCACAAAGGTTACGGGGAAGGTAACGGAATTTCGATCACGGATTTCAATGCAGTATCAGGTGTGTTTAACTATAAAGCAAGGCATGTGAGAGAGTACCATTGTTGAACAGGCGGGTGAAGAATACAGTATAGTTGGCGCGTATATCTGCGGGAAATTTATCTCAGTGGCAAAGAGGAGGTCAGCAATATGGGCTTACTTCAGAGATATAGTATAGATGTAGTTCGTTTGCATTTAGGTACGGCATAAGTCCAACAGAGTCAGTTAATGTTAGTCTATAGACAAGTAGGTTGAGCACACGAAAGCTAGCGGAGTGTAGTACCGAACAACTGACAGTGGGTCATAATGTACTGATTAGACGCGAGGCCCCAATTATGCAGTGGGTGTTGAGCTCTCCTAGGACACACACAGTACGTCACACTGAAGATGCCAGTATCATCGAAATGGAAATGGAAATGGTACATTCAAGGCAGAGCCAAGTCAGGAAAGGGTGGAGTTGCAAAATTACATGAGCAAGTGACCAACATAGCACCCACAAATTACATACCACAGGAAGTGGTACATGAGTCTCCTTTGAAATGGGAAGTACCTTATGGAGATCTGACAGTAGAGCAGACAGAGCATGCCTGGTTTACCGATGGCTCTGCTTGCTACGTAGGAATTGAGCACTACTGGAAAGCTGTGTTATGTAATCCCAAGAAAAAACAATTTTCACAACGTCAGGGAAAGGGAAGAGCAGTCTGTTTGCAGAACTCTATGCAGTCTATGAAGCTTTGAAACAACCTGATCATTGTCATTTGTACATAGATTCATGGTCAGTGGCCAATGGGCTAGCTATGTGGCTGCCAACATGGCAAGAGTGGATGGGAAATACATTCAAAAGAATTGTGGGGAAAAGAACGGTGGCAAGATATTTGGGAAATGCCACAACAAAGTGAAGTAACAGTGTATCGTGTGGATGCACACTGTACTACTGACTCATTAGAACGTTTGTTTAATTCTGTTGCAGATGAACACACCAAGATTTCATATGTGGATGCAGAGGCTCAGGAGGAATATTTGGAGGGTCTGGCCAAGTGGGCTCACAAGGAATGACCTGTGTGTCAACATTAACAGCATATAGCCATCCTTCTTATTGTCCAGGGCACTTTGCGAAGAGACAAGTTAACAGGACAAATCTGGCACATCGATTATATTGGTCCTAGGCCAATCAGTAAAGGCTGCCAATATGCATGCACCATTGTGGATACTTTTTCAGGATATTTAATGGTGTTGCCATGCAAGAGGCCTGCACAATTAAACACTGTTAAGATGTTAGATCAGATTATTTTTCATCATAGAGTGCACTTGCAAATTCGGAGTGACAATGGCACACATTTCAAAGGCAAGTAAATGCAGAAGTATTGTGAAGAGACCAATGTCGCGTGACTCTACCATGTCCTGTACCATCCACAAAGGGCGGCCCTGACTGAGAGAATTAATGGGTTGTTGAAAGAGGAATTGCGTAAGTCAGGAAATGGTAGACTGGTCGGCTGGCGTGAGCGTGCGTTTGATGCTGTAAAAGTGTTGAACAATAGGCCAGTGGCTGGGTGTGAGACGCCTTTGTCGTGCTTGTTAACACCTACTATTCAGATACAACCAAATTCAGCTACAGAAAGCTTGTTGTATTAGGGGTTTATGCCAGGTGCCTAAGCTCCTTACCGAGCAACTGCAGAATCTGCAGGAGTAGATTTGCATGCTTAGAGAGAAATCAGATTAGAACCTAGAGGTGTAATAGTCATTGCGACTGCGAATGAAGTACAAATTCCCTCAGAACATATGGGATTGATTGCCCCCAAATGTGGATTAGCATTGAAGGGCATCCAAGTACTAGGAGGAGTGATAGATGCAGACTATCAAGGAGAAATCAAAGTCATTTTAATGAACAGTGGAGATCAGATATCGTCTATCCATGTAGGGGATAGGATAGCCTGTTTGATTGTCATCCGCGTTAAACTGTCCATGGACAAAAAGGGAGAGCCCCCTACAGTGTTAATTAACTACTCAGGGGAACTGTGGTTTTGGTTCATCAGACCGCATGGTACGGGTGCAAAAGTGTGTGTGGAGAAGCCTAGTGGCCCACCTGTACCTGCAGATGTCATAGCGTCTGGCAGAGACCAAGGTCTGTTAGTAATGGAGCCTGGCAAGAAAAAAATGGGACTATGTCCCTGCTGACAAATGTTATTTAAGAGAAGGTACACATTATTTACCTGTAACTATTGTTCTCCAGCATGGGTCTGGCATGGATTCACATGCTCATGAAATTCCCCGTCGTCAGGTTAGGAATCCTCTGTAAAAGAAAAGAAAAGTTTCACTTTCACTTACAAACTGTCTTTCTCCTTTAAACCAATCACTGTCCACTGGGTAATACTGCCACCATCCAATTCTCCCTAAGCCCCTCCTTCAGATTTGGTAAGCAAGTAAAGTGGTAGTATGACCAAGAAGAGCTGCAGAGGGGACTAAAGGAGGCTTTGCATGTGAATCCATGCCAGACCCATGCTCGAGAACAATAGTTACAGTTAAGTAACTTGTAACTTCTCCAGCATGGGGTCTGGCATGGATTCACATGCTCACGAATAACAAATACATAGCAGTACAACATTACACAACCACCGGAGGAGGCAAGGCTCAACAGAAGCAATTACTCTTACCTCTGGAAAAGACTCATCTCAAGCAAACAGTTTGTGTAGCACTGCTTGGCCGACTATGGACTCCTCGTTGGAATCTCTGTTGATGCAGTAGAACCTCGAGAAGGTGTGTGTGGACCTCCATGTAGTAGCCATGCAGATGCCCAGCAGGGCACACCAGACAGACGCGCTGTTGCAGCGATCGCTCCGGTGGAGTGGGCTCTCTGACGGCCGGGCAGCGGCTGGTTCGCCAACCGATGACAATGCATGATGCAGCCAGAGAGCCACATTGAGATGGACGCCTTGGACAAGGCCTTCCCATGGTTCACAGGACCAACGTTCACAAACAGTTGTGAAGTCTTCCGAAAACGCTTTGTGCGTGTCACGTAGAACTTTAAGGTACGAGCAACATCCAGCAAGTGCAAGCCCCTGTCAGCCGGTGACAAAGGTTTCGGGAAAAAAAACAGGTAACACCAAAGGCTTGTTGAGGTGGAATTCCGACAGAACCTTCGGCATGAAAGAGGGGTGCATCTGCAGCACCACCCTCGATTCCTGGAAAGGCAGGATAAGGCCTGGCTCTCACCCACCCTCCTGGCAGAGGTGATGGCCACAAGGAAAGCCGTCGTCCATGAGAGGAACTTGAGAGGGGCCTGAGACATAGGCCCGAAGGCCCCCCCCCCATGAGCCTCGTCAGAACCACGTTGAGTTCCCTTGCTGGGGCAGGAGGCTTCCCCGGTGGGAAAGATTGAAACAGTCCTTTGAGGAATTTGACGAGTTGGTGAGACCACAGTGAAGATCTTCTTGGAGACCTGGTGTAGCGGGAGATAGCCGTCAGATGCACCTTGATAGAAGCGTGTGCCAGGCCAAGGAGAGCAAGTTTGGAAGAATTTGCGGGGCCAGTGACCCTCAGAGGGGTAATCTTCTGCAACCAGCACCATGTAGCGAAACGCACCCACTTGTGACCATAGCACTTCAAAGTCAACAACGCTCTGGCCTTGGCGAGAATTTCTCTGCAGTCCGCAGGCAACTCGTATCCACCAAACTCTAGAGCTGCAGGAGCCAAGCCCTTCCGTTCGGTGATCCTGGGTCGTGATGCCAGATTGCGCCTCCTTCTCTGGTGAGAAGATCCGGAAACTACCGGCAGCTTGACCGGGGAGACGCTGACAGACTGAGAAGGTCCGGATACCACGCCAGGGCGATAAGCATGTTGATGATTTGTATCAATTCTTACTGGTGAGAGAAATGAAAGTACTGTGCTCGGAAGTTCCTACTAGAGTCAGAGGTGTCTTTTAGCAATGATATGAATATATACTGTGGTGAAGTGTCCCTAATCCAACACATCAAAGAGAAACTTTCACAGTCTTTCCTTGGTTTTCTCTATCGACTACGTGGCTCAGAACTCCAGAGAAAAGCCATAGGAAGGTCAGAGGAGGGGCGTTCGGCTATATTTAAGGAGGGAGGATGATGAGCAGTATTGGATGAAATTAGAGGGAATCCTGCTAGAGTGGAAGAGACATGCTGATGAACAGTACTCCGGAAGGAACCAGGGAGAGAGGCGGGTGCTTCCGTCAGATTACAGCGCTGGAAAGCACACAAGGACATTGCAGCAGGATGGCCAACATGGAGGCCCTGAGCAGTGGCACAGAGGGAGTATCAGTGGGAGTTGTCTCGGGAGGATAGCACAGGGGCAACATGCTTGCCTTGGAAGCAAGACGACACGGAACAACACAGGTTCGATCCCCGGGTCCGCGCTTAGAAACCTCTGAGCATTAAGTGCGTTATAAATAACCTATCATATCATATCATAAGGTGGGATGCAAAGGATGTACCCAAGGAGAGGGAAAGAACATGCATTGCTGAACCGTTGGAAGGAAAGGTTTTCTCAATTACCCAGGAGGGAAACGTGTGATAGGCAAGTGTCTCTCCAGCAGAAGAGGGGGGGGAAGAGTCCTAATGAAACCACAGAGAACATACCAAGAGAAGGAGAGAGAGTCCAAACAGCACAGCAAAATCAGATCCAAGGAAGCAGAAGTGGTGGTTCCGAAGTATATAGCACCAACCAATGCACCTAGGGAGACTGCAGTAGAGCAAGGGAACGAGAAAGAAATATGCTACATCCCAGATCCCTGCGTCCAGGATCCCAAGGGCCTACCTGCAAACTACATGACATTGTTAGGAGAAAAGATAGAAACTGCATACTGGAACCTGGAGTGAAGGTTCCCAAGCGCACACCAGCATCTATTGAGTTTTGGGAGGAGGAAAGCGAAATTGTGCTGCAACCTGAACAAAACGGGACTGTTGCCATATTTACTCCAACAACCTTTGAACAGTGTGACAGCGAAAAGGAACTGAACTTCAACCCAAACCTGAATTATAGGTCTCCGGGCATTATTCAAACATCACTGAACATTGTGAAAAGGCAAGAGTAGCTGTGCATCCTTCAATCTGCACCAAGGTTCCCAGGTGTTTTCCAACTATCAGTGAGCATTTTAATTAGAAAAGAGAAACATGCTGCACCCTGGATTGAAGGACCATAAGCATAAAGCTTTATACACTGGAGTTTATGAGGACACTGCACTGCATCCTGGAACCTGCACTGAGGGTGGCGCGGTGCTGGTCAAGAAGCAGTGAACATTGAGAGCGAGGATGAGACACTGCACTGAGTCCTGGTACCTTTAGTAAAGATCCCCAAGCAAGTACCACTGAACATTGTCAGCGGGAAAGAGGAAGCACACTGCATCCTGGAACCTGCAATGAAGGTGCCCAAGCACTTCCGTATCATCACTAAAGCTTGTAGAACAAGAGAAAAATCCACTGCCACTGCCTCCTGGAACCTGGGGTGTGGATTCCCAGGCACATAACTGTGCCAAATCAACATTGTGAGAAGAGAGAAAATCCCTGCTGCCTCCTGGAATCTGGCGTGAAGGTTCCCAAGCCAATCACGGCAAAGAATCAGTGGACCCTGCGTTACTAACAGCACATAATCTACTCCTGAGAGGCACCCATTACTGGGAACAGGGCATGGATTTGGGTGAGATGTGTCTCTTTAAAATAGATGCTATACACTGATTTCCGAAGTAACACAGCTGTGGACATTACATGTCAAAGATGTGGAATACGTTGGAGGACAAAATCCATTCGAATAGATGTTATACACTGCCCAGAGGTGTCGCTCCCTGGTTTAAACAAACCAGAACTTTGATGAGGGGCGTCTCTTATAAAGAACATATACATTCTTATGCATTTACTCTGACCTATTTCAGATATAAATGTACACAATCTGAGGAGAGCTATATCTCACTGATAAAAAGAGGTGCAGCTTGAAGACAATAGCCTGCATCTGCTCTCAGGCAATGGTGGTACTTTCAGAAGATTTTAATGTACATGCTTTGATGGGCAGCTCGCGGGTCTCCCTGTCCATTTCTGCTCGGGCCTCCTCGCCATCCCTCCAAACCCTCCCCAATCACCAACCAGGCTCCTCCCGGGCCTCGCTAAGTTTTCCCAAGAGAAATTCAGTTACGCTTGTTTTGTCTGTGAATCTTGGAGCACATTTTCGAGTGCCTAGGAGTGTAAAATAAAAGTGCCAAAGGCAGGTGTAAAAGTGTCTTAACGCCTGGGTTTTACGACAGAATGCTATTTTGGGTGTAAAACCAATGGATTCCTTTGAAACTGTCCTGTTTGAAGCACCTGCGAAAAGCAGACAAACTTCATAAGAATCCCTTGTGAAAGCCTCCAGCAGGAGTAACTTCTTCACAGTACAAAGCATAAATCACACTTGTTAACCTAGACACACCATGTTTAGCATTTCTTTCCGCTTTGCAGTGCAAATGTCCAGAAGTGCACAGATGGAACTCAAGTGCATTGAAGAGCAAAAAAGAGGTGGTTCACCTCCGTGGAATCTAGACTTTGGGGGGAAAACCCCCGCCCCCTATAAATAATGTCATTGGACTTCATTACGAGTCCGGCGGTAACCGAGGCAGTAAAACCGCCTGGTTACCGCCGGACTTGTATTACCATTCCGTCTCCGTGATCCCGGAATTACCGGGGCATTACAACCCCGGTTTTCCGGCAATCACGGAGGCGGAATGGTGTTAATCCCCATTCCCATTGAGTTCTATAGGACTCAATGGGAATGGGGATCATGGAAACACCGGCAGCATCTCGTAATGCTGCCGGTGTTTCCTCGTCCGCCTGCAGGCGGGCGGTGTTAAACCCGCCAGGTCAAACCTGGCGGGAACATCACCTCCCGCCTGCAGGAGTCGGGATCAGGCAGTCCGGAAACAACGGTGGCGGCGGGTTTACCGCCACCGTTGTTTCCATACCGGGCGATTTGTTATGAGGCCCATTGTCTTTGAAGCTCTTATGCAATGTCATTCCCCGCCTCAAGGGAAAAGGGTTTTATTGAACACAACAGCTTATTGGCTTTTCAATGCTTGTAGCCTTTAGTAGCGGAAATTAGCAGATCAGTTAAAAAGGAGGTGTTCTGGTTAGAGAAAGAAACCCCTGTTGCAGTATTTCTATCAACAGTAACTAATACGGATCTAATATTCCGAATGGATCAATGGTCGTCTAAAATCAAAGTGTATTAAAACTACTGCGCAATTGCAGTCAGTGTTGTCCTTGGCAGATGGAGCGGAGGGCACCCCGAGTAGAACGCAAGCTGTGCACTGAATTCTGCCATTAGTCTGGACCTAATTGCTTTGCGTGTTTGTTGATGTAATCATTGCTTTATTAGGTTTGCTGGCTATGATGGACCGGTAAGACACATGTCTCCCTCTCTGACAACAAACAGCACCAGATGCAAATCCGCATGCAAAGGCTTAGCTGTCACAAGAAGAGCCACTCACAGGTCGTTCCATTCAACGTTATACTCTGACAATTCAAGCAGCATGCTAAACCTTTCCTGGTGATTTGACGTGTATTTTATTTTTACGTTTTTCTCTATTTAATAGACACGCCACATTCACATACGCATAAACATCTATTAGGGAGGCCATGGTGCTCTAATAACACCCTATTCTTTAGTCTGTCATTTTCGGTTTACATTCACATACGCATAAACATCTATTAGGGAGGCCATGGTGCTCTAATAACACCCTATTCTTTAGTCTGTCATTTTCGGTTTACATTCACATACGCATAAACATCTATTAGGGAGGCCATGGTGCTCTAATAACACCGTATTCTTTAGTCTGTCATTTTCGGTTTATAACCATTCAATGCAAATAAAGCATCAGATCACCAAAAACGTTTGCAGCGTTTCGCTTTCTTCATTTGAATCAATGTTCTGTCTCCGTTCAGGTCAGTCTGCTTTGCAATTAGTTACAAAACCTAATCCTTTGGATAAGTGGCATTGCACAAAATGTGGGGGGTCCTCTGCAAACCATGCTGTGGGCCTCCCCCAAGTATCTCAACAAAGCACTGGCCGCACCACATTCTGTGCCGGCCTCTACCACCATGCATGTCTAATGCTCATGATCTATGATATATGATATGTTATTTATAACGAGCTTAATACCCAGAGGTTTCTAAGCGCGGACCCGGGAATTGAACCTGTGTTCCTCCGTGTCGCCTTGTTTCCATGGCGAGCACTGTGCTCCTGAGCTAGCCTCACGAGACATGATGCCCATGATGATCATGCTGCTGCAGGAGCACACCATGCACTGCACCCGTTGAAATATCTTAGTATATTTTTTAATCAAAGCTTACATCTTTCACCTAGTGTAGAAACAAGGGGTGGTTCCTGTTCCCTGGCACGCAAATATACCAGCTGCCTCTGAGGGTGGCTGGTACATTTGGTAGTAGCGGAGTAATGATACCATAAGAAAACATGTCCAAGCTGACTCTGCCAATGCATGCTAGTATCCCCATGTAAGAACATACTCCTGTTGACTTTGACCTTATTGCCAGTAAAAAATCGCATGCCACAGGAAGAAAGGGAGTCAGAGCAGTTGTCTTTCACTGTGACTGGTATTTTGCTGCAGGAGTCTGCCTTTGCTTTCCATCCAACGCGTGTCTGAAGGAGGAGGAGCCTATAATATCCCTGTCTGAGCATGCAGCGCAGCAGAGTGGGATCAATTGTCTGCAGTTAGCTGCAGGGTAGCTGCTGGCTGGTTGGAGACGCCCGCCTGCCTTGCCCCGCCTTATATGGATAAACTAAGATTCTTCTCGATGCCGTGGACGAGACAGCAGGTTAAATCACAGATGAGCGGGCTCCCTCCCTCGCCTCACATAACTGTTAAGCGGCCATTACATTCACCCCCCGTTTCAGCTTCTCTACACAAATGAGCCAGGTATCCGCTATGAAAGATGCAAAAACCTTGTGACATGACTCAACGGGAGCGATGGAATGTGGGGGTCTCGTACTTGCTCTGAAGGGAAAGAAGGTATCAGTTGAATACACAAACCATATTTCCTCTTTAATGTCAGCCCCCCTGGGGTCCTGTCTTGCCCTGTATGCCATTAAACCCTCTTGAAGTGATATTGGATACTCCAAGGAATTTTCTTCCTCCGTTTGAGAGTTCCTCCAATTTGACTGATGCTGACATCTTGATAGGTGAAAACCGACTATCCTAATGGTACATGATCAGATAACAGAGCATGGGGCAGAAAAAGACGGTGCTGAGCCCTCTATACGAAGTGGCCAATTCTTTGCCAGGTTCTTCTCAAATGGATCTTTTTGCCTCACAATGTACCCAGAGGACGCTGATCCCTCCCCCCGGCTGCAGCAGCTCTAAAATACCCTTGGGGCTCATAGAGCATCCGTGGGTCATCCCCTTAACTACAGTGTCCCTTCCTGTCCTTTCGCTGGAGAAGCTTTGTTATGCTAACCACTGTTTCCCTTGGGCGGAAGCGCTGAGTGAGAATGAGGACAACATTCCCATTTCGAATGCATATTTGGGTGAGAGTGATGATCATGGGGAAGCAGCAAGGGTCCTCACTCAAACCAAATTGGCTGCAAAGGATTGTTACCCCCAGTCTCTACTTTGCTCGCAAAAAGAGTCCAGTATATTATCCCTGCAACCAGGTCCACTTAGAACGGAAGTTCCCCCGTATAAACCATCTTTGCCCTTAATTTCTTTTTTGGCAGACACTCGATGTTGCCGGCATTTTATCTCACCAGAGAACCAACCTTTGGAAGATTCAGTTTTCTCCAATCAAGTTGCGCATGAAGCTGGACAAGGGTCTCTTCCTGCGACATTTAATATGCAATGTAACATGATGGCAGCCCTTACCATTTTGTTGGCTCCTTCCATGAAACTTTATGAAACGATGAACGAGAATGTGAAAGACCAGGCCACATTGATGGCCATGATTCATTCCAAAATCATATTCATTGTATCATTTATCATCTTGCTGCAATCCAGAGTGGACCACGAGGCAGAATGTTCTAACGCCATCCAGAAGAAGCTACAAGATGCCTTGGCCCTGGAAAGAGCGGACAAAACATTTCTTCTAAACTCTGTATTGGAATTACTCCAATGGAATCCCTGGTTCATAACAAGAAAGGAGAAGCAGCGGCTTGTCAGAACAGGGTGGATTTGCCTTTGAACAGTAGCGACTGTATAGAATTGCCTGCACTTAAAATGAACAGAGTCTCCTTGTAACCACGCTTTGGCTGCAAACACTACAGACGCAACATTGATGAGTTCTCAGGTTCAGCCCTCTACTGGAGATACAAACAAAAATGGAGAAAACGGTTTAGGTTTGTCCACCAGGAACATCATAAACAAGAAAGGTCTCCCATCTGATCACCAGTCAACTTGTCCGGCTACATCGGAGTCTCTTCCCATTGAGACTGGGAACTCGACAAGGCCATTTTAGAGTTTTGAGAATGATAAAAAAAAAGAATAACAGTGTTACTCAAAACTGCCCCTAGACCAAAGAAATCCAAAAACGTACCGATGCCAACCAATCGAAATGGGAAAAATAGCTATTGTTTTTAAGAAATCTCCAGATCTCTAGACAATCTATGGCTAAACCTGAGAGAAGAATGGCTCTTCAGAGGGGTGTTGTGGCCAAGGGCTCCCAGGTTGAAATACCATGAAGTATCTGTACTGAATGCGTCCCTGCTCCGGCCTCCATTTCTGACCAAATAACGGCAGATTGTTTACATTTCTCAACTTACACGCTGGATGAAGAAGAGTTTGGTACTGACGATCAAGTATCGTCCGGTCAACTCCCTTGTCGAATGAACCCAGGGAACACTCAGTTGAAGTGTGCACAAGCTACGGCTAACCCCCCACGACTCAGAGAAGGTGCACAGCGCCAATCACATTCCTGTTGATCAGCATCCGAGTATAAAGTCCAGGGAAACACATAGCCCTTTTTTGATGCTTGAGGAAAAAATGAAAAATGGTGACTCTTAAAAACAAAACGAAACACACTGGCCCTTGTCCAGTCCCAAGGAGACCTCTGGGCTTAAAACAAGTGTGTGTGGAATGATCATCCTCAGAGAAGGAGTGTAACAATAGACAACAAACTGGTGCTCGCAGAATTCAGTTAGGGCCTACTAAAACAGTGTGGTCTGGCAGGTTACATTTGGACAGACTGTTGTCAACGGACAATGGCTTTATTTTGAATCTGACTAATGTAATGATGCTTATGCACCAAATTTCACTTTTTGCAATCGGATGATATTTCCATAGTGGAGTTCCCAATGGAAAGTTGCCACGATAGAGTAATCCTGCACCCGAGATCGAATTGAGTGAAAATATCTCTCCTTGAAGTTGCCCACCTTTTACTGCCAATGGCATATGCCCTTACCGACAGAGCTAATGAAGATCAGGACATACCCCATAGGTTTGTGGACTGTGGCATTTTAGCACAGAAAGGAACTTCCTTCCAGACGAAGGAAGAGTTAAAGGATAAAATAACCACTGCTCCAACAGCAAGACGAGAGTCCCTAATTCACAATACTTGCAGTGAGGATTCGACTGACAAAACAAGTCGACATAGGGGAGATCTGTTAATTACTGGGAGTGATCAGAGCAAACGTTCAATCTCCTACCCAAGAAACGAACACCAGCCCATGCAAGAATTTAGGACACCCTAATTTTCCTCTGCCTAATCAGAATTCACAACGCGACTCACTATTACTCCTTGCTTTGTGGAATACCAGGGGTTTTTCACATTTGCAGTCTGATGCATAGATCCTTTTGGGATCTTTTGACATGATCTGTTTTCAGGAAATTGGTGGCTATGCAGCGTTTCCCAACCCTGCCTATAAAGGCCTGAGAGGCAGACACTCTGCTGGTCTACTTACCTTTGTAAAATCGGGTATAGGCATTGGCGTATTGGAGGCAGCTAACCCCATACTTTTCTTGCAGACTATGGTAATAACATTTGAGAAAGATGTGGGAGAGGAGGTTCAACGGGGTCTGATCTTTAACATATATAGGAACCCATCGATAGCAGCAACTGACGCCTTTTTGAATGTGATCTTGGGCGCAATTGACGATCTTTTCCTGCATCATAATCCCCACTTCATAATCATAGGTGGGGACTTAAATTGTCCATGTTTAGAGTTAAATAACACCACAAGCCGGGCAGACTTCAATCGACCATCTATTCGATCACTTAGAGCTGAGAAGGGGCTTCACCTTAAGAATGCTAAAGACCGACCTATTTTAAATGGACAAACCCAGGGAGAAATGCCGGCTAAGAGCATGTGGTCGAACAACGGCAACGCCAGTATACAGTACTATGCTTTTGTTCCTAGTTTAATCATTCCGGATGTCTCTGGATTTAAACCAATTCCTTGAACTACAAGTGAGCATGCGCTCCTGAAATTAATTTGGGATAAAAAGTATCAATCTATACGAGAAAAACTAGCCATGGACATTGAAGCAACTCAGGGGGCTAATCGCTTGAGACTGAAAAAAAAAAGACATTCTTTCCACAGGCAAACAATATGTCAATCAATTAGATCGTAGGGAAGCCCTGAATTATGCCCCCTCTTCTCCAGGAATTTATGATCATCCCCAACGAGAATTCGACAGCAGTCCCACCTCATAGGCATGCCTTCAATGCAGCAGTGAAGCAAGAGAAGGATCTTTTGCATAAAGAATAAAAATTGATAAGCCATCCGGACAGAGAACACTATATTGTACTGATCAAAACAAGAACTGGATGGCGCTTGTAAAAGCCTCACTGCTGCAACTGGATGTGGAACGGATGCTGGTGAGCTTGGCTAAAAAAGATGTAAGATCCACATGGCAGATGCTTAACGAGGCAGGGTTTTTGCGATCCACGTGTTTGGCGAATGCTGTCTCTGAAGAAGTATGGGTTGACTATTTGAACCAGAGATGGGAATGATGAGCAAGATGCCTGAAGCAAGTGGAGTTGGCGGCCTTTTCAGCTTGATTACTTAGATTTGGAGATACCTATCAAAAAAGCCAATCATTCTAGGGCCCCAGGGCCTGATGGAATTACCAACAACATGATCAAACAGTCCCCGCAGCTCTGGATTCCTTTTATTCTGGACCTTTCCCATCAGATTATGATAACTGGTGTGATCCCAGATTCATGGAAAAAAGCAATAATAGTGCCAATATATAAAAAGGGTAATAGGCTGGATCCGTCTAATTACTGACCCATCACGCTATAGGATGTATTGGGCAAGATGTTTTCTGCCTTCCCTTTAAAACATCTGCAGACCTGGATCCAGACTACAAAGAGAGCCGACCCAAGACAAACGGGTTTTGTTAGAGGTACGGGCACTAAGCTAAATCTGTTTCTGATAAACATACTGAAAGGGAAAGCCCATAATAGTAACACAAAGATATGCTTAGCCTTCGTCGATCTGAGTAAAGTATTCAACAGCATTAACCACAAACTCCCATGGAGGAAAATGGAATCGTGTAACTGTCCGGCCCTATTGTCGGCCGCTATCAAATCCCTCTATGAATCTACAAGCATCCAAGTCCAATTGAATGCTGGGGGTTTCTTAACTCTGATTTACATCTTTAAGGGCCTGAAGCAGGGATGTCCTTTAGCCCCGACATCATTCAACCTCTTCCTGTCTGATGTAGGTGTATTTTTGGACACCGTAAGAGCATTTCCCCCTACCTTTCGCGCCTTGAAACACTTGTCTATAGGCGTGTTATAAATGCCTTATCATATCATATCATACCATCGGGGATGACAAACTACCAAGGCAGTTTTTTGTTGGATGATCGTGATCTTGTGTTGATAGACACAACTCCCATAGGTTTGCAGCGGTCTTTATCTGCTCTCAATCAAGTTAAGTTGTCTTTCAATGAATTCTACCAAGACCAGTATGATTGTATTGGGCCCACAAAGAGTCCATTCAGGATCTTCATTCAACTGGTACGTAGAGCACAAGTTACTGAGAAGGACCCCTCTGATTATATACTTAGGGGTCCTTGTCAATAACAGCAGATGTGACCAACCTTGGCAGACCTTCTTGAAATTTAGGTTAAAAATCCTGTCTGCCCAAAGAAGAAGGATCCATACAAAGTTCAGCAAGTTCTCAATCTTACCAGTATTGTCATCCTATAACTTGGAAGTGGTCCCATCCATAACGTACTTATGGCCTACATCAGAAGGCCATAAAAAGAAAAATTGGAGAAAAGATCCTGAGACTTCCGAACCTAGATTCTAATGCCCTGATTATTTACAAACTAGGGCTTGTATCGTTACAAGCGCGAGTAACATGGAAGACACTGGCGCTCTATCGGAAAAGTATGATGCCTTCTGCAGCAGTATTATATGAAATTCTGAAGATCAAGCTCAACAGAGCAGACAACATCTTAATGAATCAGGGGTTTGATGATTGTTGCCATATTCTTGAAAATCTGCATTCTGACTCGGAAGAACTCAATACTTTTCCAGGAAAGGTGAAAATGAATCTCTGGCAAGATGATTGGATCAGAACCCAGGAGGAAAGAAACTCCCATCGCCTCATATATACTCTCAGAAAAGAGACTTTACCCCGGGAAATGCTCCCAAAATATCTCACCAAGGCTCCCAATGGTTGGTATGGAAATCAGTTCCTATGTTTTAGATTTGACCTACACCCAACAAATCAATTTTTGATGATCTATGGGAAAGCTGTGACTGGGATGCAGAATTTTCTTGTCTGCAAAAAGAGCAGAGTCACTAAAACATGTGACGCTGCTTTGCCAAGGTTTGACAGAGTTAAGAACCAGGCATTTAAGTAAAGTATCTAATGCCTGTAAGTCTGTAAGGTAGAGGAAATTTGGTCTCTTCTCCTTAAAGGAGATAACCTAATGACTATGGTCTACCTGTTGACATTTTTAAAGGAGACATCTGACCTGATTGTTTGATCTATCTGAGCAAAGGATTGCTTCACTAATGAATTCTCTCCTTTTTAACCTTTTCGACGCTAAATTGGTTTTAGTTGCTCATATAAGGAAAAGTATAATGTATGATAAAAGTTTTAAATAAACCATAAATCATTGAATAACAAAAAAAGTAAGAACATACTCCTGTTGACTTTGACCTTATTGCCAGTAAAAAATCTCATGCCACAGGAAGAAAACATGTTATCACTGGCTGTACAATTGCTTCCCACTCAATCATGTAAGAACACCCTTCATGTTGACTTTGCCCTTAATGCCAGTAAAGAAAAAACACACCTCAGTGAGGAAACATCTCCTTACATGTGAGACCAATCTTCATGTTGACTTTGACCTGGGTCTCAACAAAACAAAACAGGAAAAAAAAAGGCATGCCACAGTAAGAAACAATCTCATTGATAGCTGCGCACCCTCCCCTCAGATCCCAACTACAAAAGAACACTTCATGTTGACTTAGTCCTTAACGTAAGTAAAAACTGCAATGCCGCAGTAAGGAAACATGTCCTGGCTGGCTCCACAAATGCTCCCCCTATGCCCAATGCAAGAACATACGTCGCAAGGCCCTGTCCTTAATGGGAGCAAAATGCTCCCATTGAAACCCTCACCTCTCTCCATTTAATAATACTCATCAAAATGGCTTTGCACAATACATGCCAGTAAAACATGCCATGTCACTTTAAGGAAATACTAATGTTCCAGTACCCCCTACACGCCCCAGCCGCTCGCACGCGCACACACAATCAGATTCATACTAATTCACCTACCAGTCACTCACCCATACAGCTTCTCTCGCATTCACTCACATGCACCCAAAACATTAACATTCCATTCTCCACATGCGCACCCCGAAAATTCACACACACTACATGTTCATTCACACAAGCACACTCACACCCAGACATGCCATATACAAATACATTTTTAAAAAGTCTTTCTTACACGTTGCATCCACAGATCTGGAACTGACCCGATGCTCTATCTTCACTCAAGGCCTCCTGCTCCCGGGCTCCACACAGACAGGAACCAGGAAGCAGTGGGGGAACAAACCCCCCACTGGACACCTCGCTGTGGGTGCTAGAGCCCCCGCTACACCAGTGAATCAGATCTATCCCATCTGACAACTTTGGAACTCCTGCCCTCCTCAGATTTGCAGCTCTAGAAATATTGTCCAAGGACGCAACCGTTGACTGCAATTAAGGGATCAGACATATATGGCACTCCATTGAAACTTATTTTTCATTTGATGACCACAAGGCTAAAATCTCAAGGAGACCGTTTTCAGTCGTATTGATGCATTAAAGGTAAAGATTTCTATCATTGATAAATTAGGCATTCTATATGGGGGAATGTCCCTTAAACACAATACAAACATTGATGCATGTGCCAAACCTAAACATACTGCAATGGATAAAAAGTGCCATTTCAGTGAGGCATTACTTAAAGGGAAACAGCTCTACATGCAAAGCTGGGCGGTCCATGGAAAGACGTCTCATGTTATGGTAAGTCATTTGAGAGTTGAGAAGGGTGGAGGGTCAGAGTGGTTGTGGGAGAGCCTGGGAATGGTGGAAGGGGGTGCTGCGGAACAGGGAGGAAAGGTCCTTTCAGTCTCCCACAGGGGTGAACAGAAAAAACGAAAATTATAACATTCAATGACAAGGAGAAAGGGAAAAAAGAAAATGATAAAAAAGACGTCAATATACATTATTGGCAATGTATACATTAGAGAAGATGACATTCATTTAATTAGAAACCTGATTTTCGTCAACAGGGAATTTTGAAAAAAAATCAGAGAAGCTGAATGGTACAGTGGCATATAGTTTCATGGCTATCAACTATAAAACAGGTAGGTTTAATGAGTAAGCCTCTAACAAAGCATCAGAGTCTACTCTCTTTTTATTTTTAAACACATTTCATTTCCATTTTAAAAACAAACAATATTATTTACACAAATTATATACAGCAATATTTTTGTTAGGCCAGTCGTATAGTCGAACCCCTTACTGTTAGGACCCTGGGATCCAGAAAAATCCCTTTTACACTTTGGTGTTACCACTCTCCTTTTCCTATGGACATTTCCATAGATAACACTGCGATCTCAACGTCTCATTCTGAAACTATGAACACGCAACTGTGGTCATTTCTGTCCACAAGGCTCTCCTCTTTGCTGTGAAGGAGGAGTCATTCGTCATTCCACGGTCCCTCCAGTCTGGAACTACTGAACAAAGGTATGATAACTGGGAGATTCCTTTTGGTTCGGAAGTCTCCACCCTACTCAAACACTGGAGACCCAGGGATCACTTGATTGGATGGCAGTAGAGAGACACCAGGCAATGGGTCCAATGGTGACCTTCCTTTCCTAGACAGTTCTTTTCTTCCTTTTGTCACACCAAAGCAAGCACACTCCATCTACCAATCTAGGAAGTGCTCACACCAATCTCTCCCACATCATAATTAAGCACCAGGCCATACTGAGTACTAGCAAAGTAGGTGCTCACCCCTAGCATCCCAACACCCTCCCCCACTTAGGAGGGGGCGTAAGTGACTATATAGCTTGGGTGGCATCAGCAAATATTCACCAGAGCACCACCACTTCCCCTTTTCAACACGTGCCTTTTTTTAACTAGTGGAACTCTCGATCAACAGTTTTACAAGGACGAGCCAGGGAGCTGCTGAAAAAATAGCCCCCATCTCAACCCAGCCAGCTCTGCCCCACAACTAACCTTCCAACTTACATTATTATTTTTTTTTAAAGTCGAACAACAAACCTTTGTAAAAATAATGTATACACCAAAACATTTACATTTGCCAGTTGTGGTTAAGCAACCACAATTCCCCGCCGGCCAGCATGAACTCCCTATTACCTCAGTTCTTAACATTTGCAATGTCCTCCCCTCTGATGTCAGAAGTAATTATCCACTCTTTAGGTTTACCCATTGTACTCTTAAGGCTAGTTTCAAATTGGGTCACAGCATTTGAAATTGAAATTGGCAGATCAACATCATTTAAAAGACACCAACATCAAATCAGCAGTTCTTAAAGCCCCCCTCGTCAACGGTGGTTTATGACTCTGCTTCAAAGTGTATTTATAGTATGAGCAATCACTCACACACTCACACACAACCCACACACACTAGGATCTTCCGTCATGACTGTCCTCATTCCACCTAACTTCTTCATTCTTAGTTTCAGGGTCAGCTGGATCAAGAAAAGGCATATGTATTCAATATGCTGGCACTACAAGCAGATAACCATTGTTCAGTGGCTGTCTATATTTCCAAGACAAGTCCAATGAACTCAACCTAAACATCGTATTTCATGAGACCTTGAGTCAGGCAAATGTAACTTCATAGTGATCCCAGTTCTATTAGTCTAGCCGGTCATCCTTCAACAATGGTATAAGACACTCTGAGGCCATGAAGCAGTGCGGTCCTTCTCTAAAAATAATAAAGGAACCTGTGATGAATCGCAAGACTCTGCCACTTCTCCCCAACACCTTCCATAGGGCCAGTGGCAAGCCGGGACCTCACTGGGATACACTCCTCCTTTGGGGAAAAGGACGTGCGTTCCAGTGAGGAACTCCCTAAACATAAGATCACTTCACCCTCTTCACCAACATGCTATGAAGGAGTACATGAAGAACAAATTAAAGTTTGTTACTGTCAACCAAGTGTACCATTAATCTCTATGAGAGAAAGCTTAACAGAAACTGGGACGAAGATCATTCTAACCATATTGAATGGGAATCCGAAAGGAAGGAAGAACTTGTACAAAATACCAGGGAAGCCCCATGAGAATGTCATAAAACAGGAAGGCGGCGCTCTGGGAACAGAGGGAGACAGCACGTTTCAAATCAGCTAGGGCTGTCCAACTTAAAATGTCCTGGACGCACAGCGCCCGATATGAGGAGAATCTGGTAAACCCACCAAAAACGAGGCTTTGGGAAAAGGAAAACGCTCTGAAGGCTGAAGTGAGGAGAAACCGTACTGAGTGGAAAAGGGAACTAAAGCAAGTCGCCAACGCACCGCCGAAGAGACAGAGAACGCTTTAAGTGAAGAGAGGGCGTACTGAGAGACATCATGAAGGCAGGGAAAGCTGTGGCGTGACTGCAGGTGACCCGCGGTGGACCAATTGGTCCATAAACAACCCCCATACCACGGTTGAAGAGCTGTCGCAGAAGGAAGCAAATAAAAGAGGAACGAGGCAGCAGTCTCATACGTTGCCAAAAAGGCCAGAAGCCGATCTGTCACAAAGAGAAGAAGGTCTCAGTCCACGTTAGGACCCCAGTTATGTTGCCCCTACAGAATACAGGTAATGGTGGAAAACAGGAGGCCAGGAAGGAGAACAAAAGAGAAGGAATCATTACTGGAACACTCATACTCGTGCCAGTCAAAAGGAAGTCTTGAAAATACTGACAGGGAGTAATAATCACTACTGGAATGCTCATACTCATCCCAGTCAAAATGAAGTATTGAAAATACTAAAAGAGAGTGAGAATCATTATTGGAACGCTCTAAACTGTCCTAGTCTAGAAGAATACAAAAATGAAGAGAGGAAGATTATTGGGACTTTATAGTCTGTGTGGATCAGGATGAAAAATCAATAAAAGAATGGAAGAACTTTTGTGAGTGTAAAGAGAAAAGTGTTGAGACATTCTATGGCAGAAAACAGATAATAAAAAGAGATGCAGAACAAAAGAGAAAGAAGAGAAAACAAGTAAAGGAACATATTAACATGTGGAAGATTCCAGTATCTGAACTATATAATTTAATGAGAGTAGTGGCTAACAGATATTTACGAATTCCATATTGAACCGCATTTGGGGAAAACCCATATAACAGAAGAAGGGAGTCATTCTCTGGTACCTTATTTCTTATAATAGTGGTACGGTCAGAACAGATTAGCTTTGGAGAGTGGATTGAATCTGATTTAAGACATGCACCGATGAATGACAAGCACCTTAGTTTGTTTCTTGCTTAGGGAAAGTTAGAAGTTTGCACCTTTCTGTTAAAATAAATTACAGTGAAACGGAAAATCAGAGTCCATATCCTTCTTCTGAACCGCCACAGCCCTCATGCAGAAAAGCTTTTCTGCATGCCAGATTCCCCAGCCTCTTGTGCAGTACTAACCCACCCCTGCATGTTTTTCCCACCCTATACTGCTCATGCGATGCATGTCCTAGTGGGAGTAGCAGATGGGTCCTTTGATGGAGAGAAATCTAGGACTAAGAGTATCAGAATCTCATGACTGCAATGTTTTCTTATTGTTGATTTTACTCAATCACATCTAGTAAGAGATTCATTTGTTAACAAAAGACCACAGTTTATGGGTGTTTATTGAACTTAAACAAGGGTTTGAAAAAATGCCTATCTAATCCTAAACCAACAGATGGAGCAAGCTATGACCATCAAATAATAATAATGCAGTCCTGGTAGTGTCTTGTCAAAATAAAAGGGCCTATGCTAATAATCCTATTGCCAATCCTTACCTCTGGGTAAGGTACCTAGTGTGGGAAGCAATGTTACGAAAAAGAAAGAAGTGCTCACAAAATGATATGTCAGGATTTTCAGGCCCTCTTGCCTCACGGTTTCAGCACGGGACAAGGGGGTACACTCAAGCTGAGCACGTCTCTGGCCTCTCTAGCACACGGATACAGTTCAATCGTTAGCATCAGGGCATTCCGTGCCCAAGTCTCTTTGCCTTTTTAAAGTGTCTTCAAGCAGAGTGCCTGGTGCGCAAAAACAAATGATAAAGTTGTTTTCCTGTCCAAGATTTTCACAAGTACTCACTTTCTTACTATTCACCTCGAATTCCCCTCAGCCGAGCTCAGGTCTCGGATCCGTTTTAACGCAATGTTCAACTTCTCAGGTGTATCCCTGTGCACCCTGGATCCCCCTCTGCCGGGCTCAGATCCGCTTTCACAAACTGTCCAATTAGTCTCCCTCAGCCAAGCTGACCAATTTCATATACCTTATTTATCTGCCATCAAAGACTTTCAAATGTGCACATGGTTTTGCTTGACCCGTTGAAGGACCACTTCGATTTCACAATTCTTTATCACTCTTCACATTTGCCACCTTTCGGCTGGATACCTAACAGAGATTTTTGAATGAGCACCTATGTGGTGCCGGACACTCTGTCTACGGTATCGTATCTTGGCTTCAAAGTTCTATCACTCATCCGCTGTTTTTAAATTGTATTTGTGTCATTTGCCACATATGCCTCATACACAAATTTTGCCGCTCGAAACCTTGGCTTCAACACAGACCGGTCTGGTATCAGTCTCCCCACTCACCGGCTGTGCTGACTTCACTGGTGCTGCTTTGTTGTAGGAGCCAAGGATAGTACAACAGTGGCAAACGATTCTCCCTGCCTTGACGATCGACATGGGAGAGCCCCGGGTAACTCTGACACACAATACAGGTTTCTTCAGCTTTGATTCCTGGTCTTACATTTCCTATTCTCGAAAGTTCATGAAAGTAACAGCCTTCCGTTGAAAAGGTCAAGGGTACATCCCTCCTTGCAATCCTCTTCAGTCTTGCCATCTTTCGTTTTGTATTAAACTGCCATCTTAGAACTTTTGCTTCCTCATGTGCTTTGCCTTGCTCAAAGTGTGCTTTCATGCTCTGCCTTTTATCTGTGTGGGGAAGCGTAAGGAAGGTCAGGTGTGTGTGTAATGGTCAGCAGTAATTGCCTGTCCCTGCCTGAACACTGTATTGGGACATGTCAGGTATACAGCTCGGGTGTTAGTCCATTTTCTCCTGTAGTGAGCTGTCCGCGAGGAAATGTTCGGGTTGGAAAAGGGGTGGGGGGCTGATTTCCCAAGTAATCTACTTGGTAGGATGGGGTATAGGTGTTACAGGGAAGGGGAAACTGTGTCTCGCCATCCAGTGTTCTACTTCCACTCCCCGAAGACCCCTCCACCAGGTGATCCTCCGGCACTAGTCCACCTCCAGGAACTGGATCCAAAAGCGATGGCCGTGTCCTGGCCACCAGGATGACAGATCCCCGGGTACTAGCGAGCGAGACATCTTCAGGTTTCTCACATTTGCCAGTGCTGCCTTAGCTCAGGTGGAGTGAATGTTAAGTATTCCAGGAACTGGAAAGCAATGATCCCAACATCTTTTGAAACATAGGAAACCCATAATCTGTTAATAATAAAGGATCTAGCTGCTTTCTAACCGAGGGAAGACCACCATACTGTATGTGTCTTTGCGCCCCGGTTCGCTTTAAGTACATCCAGACTTTTTAAGTCCATCATTTGGAGAGGACTAAATCCATGGTTGAAAAACAAGAATAATTATTTCATTATTGTGGTGAGGACCTGCCAGCGCCTTAGGAATTAAAGATGGACCGATATCATCTTATACCTGTGAAAGATGATGCATTGTTCATTGCTAATAAAGCCTGATACAACATTTACTAGCCGAGTGATTGTCATTCAAATGTCTACAAATCAAAACAGGACTTCCCGATCTCAGGAAGTAATTTGTTGAGAGATGATTACATAGTATGAAGTTGCAGCTGGTTAACCTTCCAAAGAGCCAATGAGCAACATAATGAGGAATGCAGATGAAACAACACTTCTAAAGTATGTTGTGGCGCCTCATTGTTTAAAGAAAATATATTTTTAGGCCTGTTGACATAGGTTGCAATGGCAGAACGGCGGTGTTTACAAGAATATACAATGGTAAAGCGCAAATGAAATAAGCGTGGATGACATTACATCAATGATTGAGACATGAAGAGAAATGATCATCGTTTCTAAAATCCCAGCAACCACCCATTTTTATAAATATTGTTCCCTAGTTTGATCATTCCTAGCAGCACACATTTTATCTGAGGTGTTAACATGAGCAGAATCTAGTTTCTGAGGAATTAACAGCCCATGCTTAGTGATTGAAGTGCAGCCTGGAGCATTTCCCTTACCTGAGTGACATGGGGTGACAGGGGATTCAGATTGCCACTCTATTGTCTTAAACTGGTGGGAATGCATGGGCTTGCTCCGTCTCAACATTGCCCCTTGGTGAGGCTGCTAGTTAATGGGCCTTATTAGTGCTTGCTGGAGCTGCTAGAGCAGCACCCCTTGCAGTCACCTGGTCATCCGAGCCTGCTCTATCAGACATATTTGTAAGGAGTGGGCTGTTGATGGAAGCTGGCAAGTGGCCAAAGTAGTGCAGGCCCTGCTCTCCATGTTGTGTGCTCAACCATGATACTTCATAGTGTGCTGTGGTGCATGCCTGAAGTACATCTCATTGCTCATTTTATACACCTATACTACGTCCAAGAGATGTGGTAAGAATGTAAAACCAAATGCTGATGTGCACTCTATTGGAGTGATTGAGTATTAAGCACACCAGATGACAAAGTGTGTTCATTTTATGAAGTTGCATGTATGTTTATTTGGTTTGTGTGCCTCCCTAAGGATTTTGTAAGAAACCTAAGGTATTCTCCCATGTAGACCCCGAGAATACTCTATTCAGGTGGTCAGGGGAGGGCCATCGCTTTTGGATCCCAACCCTGAGGGAGGATCACCTGGGTAGGGTAGGCTGGGGTTGCCTTCGGGAGAATACACTAGGAAAGACGCAGTATTCCAATGGGACAATAGGTGAAGAGGTCCCAGAAGCATTTATGGGTTATGCAAGTCCCATTACCCCTAACCCAAGAGAAAGACACACTGATTATCCCAGAGCAACCCAGAGGGAAAGAAGGTAAGAAAAAGACATAGGGCCTAATTCCGAGTTTGGAGGTAGCCATGGCGCTATTTGCGCCATGGCTGCCTCCAAACCCGGGACTGCGTGAATGAGGATTTATCGGGATATTCCGACTTGTGCGGACCGGGTAAGTCCTCATTCACCCAACCATTCCCCATTCCCATTTGAGCCCCCATAGGGTTCAATGAGAATGGGGAAGGTGCTAATTACAGGCCTGCTAATAGCAGACCCGTAATTAGCGCCCTGGTCCCTTAGCGGGACCCGTAAAGAACGTGTGGTCCGACCACACGTCCCTTGCAGTTCCCGCTAAGGTACCTCGGAATTGGGCGGTAAGGGATTACCAGCACCGGTCTCCTTACCGGTGCCCGGTATTCCTTACCGCCCACCTCGTAATGAGGCCCATAATCTCAATTCCAGCACTTACTTGTTTTTCTTCAGTTCAGCTCATGGGAAGGGTTATACAGACGCAGGGTCGCATCTCCGGGTGGGTAAAAAAGGGAGTAAGTTAATGCAAAGAGAATCACCTTTAGTCGACCAAACCATCACCGGGGGATTTCCTCCTATCCTTTACCAATCACCTTATAATAATACAGCTTGTAAATGTCAATCGCAATCTCACCCCATCTCCCCCTCCCCATGTCCAATAAATACTGCGACAAGGAGGAGGCGACTAAGATCAGTAAAGATTATCCATAGGAATAACTCTAGTTGTTCCACTAATAGGATCAGGCATTTAATAGTGACCATTTACACCTGACTCCACTTGACAGTTTTTTTCACTATAAAAGGTGTGGTCTTACAACGATCGATGAACGTGTTGGAGAGGCATTTTGGGCCAGAGAAGCCACGAAGATGGGAGCTGCAGGAAGGAGGATCTGGAGGAAAGAGGCATGCTGCGATGAAGGCCCAGTGTGCGAGGAGGGCTGTAGCGTGGCTGGGGAGCCGTGTCTCCTGAGAGGCGGAGAGAGGCAGCTGGGACCCTGCTGGCGGAGTCCGTGCAATTGCTTGCTCCGTTGGGCCGTGTGCGGGGCACAAGGGTGTCTATGGGGCAGGTGGTGAGACCCTGACTGCAACCCAAAAGCATCCTGGAAAGACCACTCACCAGCACCACGCTACCGAGTGAGAAACTCAGGAATGTTTGTGGGTGGCTGGAGAGGGAAAGGCGCCAAGGATCAGCGTGGTCGCGCTTAGGAAAGGCAAATAGCCTGTCGTTTTCGAAAGTCTCTGATTCTACCCTATGAGAGGATTGTATATAAGAAAAGCTGTAAATAAGTAAAAGGCATATCCTGACCAGCTGAATTTGTGTTTGGAACTAGAGGGGCCTGAGCCTTACAGCTCCCTTTGGTGTGTAGCCATTTTGCACCAATTCATTCCTGCAGTGGTCTCATATGTAGGCTTGCACATGTTATCACATAAAAACACAATGCCATCATACCTACTAGTTTCTTGACTTTCCTCACTGCAAAGGTCAATGATAATGATGGCTAATACAGCAGAACATTTGCATGGCATTGCTCACCTTTCCTTTTTATGAGGACGCCATAGCATTTTCTCAGTTTATTTCTGCTCCTAGAAACTTTCTAACTTGTGAAGGTACTAAACTTGATTTGGAAACATTTATCGAGAACCGCAACTGGTAAAGCAGTTGTTGGCAGTTAGTACAAGTAGCCCAAGTAAAGAAAGGTTTTAGATGTTTTACCAGTAGTGGGGAGAGCAGGGATTCTGCTTGCAAGCACCAGGTAAGGGGGAGAATTCTGACAAACGGACCTATGCTGAACACCCTGGGGTAAGAGGGTTCTCATAAGAGGTCTTGCTCAATATAGTTCAAACCTCTAGGGCAAGAAGGTAGCAGATACGTCTCGTCGAAAGTAGAATTGTACTGGTCAACCCCTCCCGAGAAGAGATGGGTGTCGATCTCACTGATTAAGAATGGCACTGAGGACAAAGACCAAGAGCGGAGACCAGCATCAAACTCTGGATAAAGAACACAGAAGTGTACTTATGCACTTTAAACAATCCTGCAGCTCTGACTCTAGTGAAGGAAAATGTCCAGGTCATAAATGCCTCAGGAGCCTTGTTTAGATTAAGGAATGGACGTAAAACACTGGGTCCTTCAGACTGGGATTAACAGGTCTTTTGTTGCTTTAGGAATTTCCATATTTTTTGGTTGTTAAACAAACATGAATCAGTCATCCAGGTAAGGAAACAACTGATCACATTGTAGTTGTGATGCTGTTAGTAATAGAATCTTGGGGAGGAGCCAATTCTATTGGTACTGATGGTCTCCAATGCAAATGTTACGTATTTCAAGTAAAGTTCTTTTTAGGTGAGATGGAAGTAACATATGCATGCTCCTGTTTGTATTGCTGCCGTAAACTAAGCAGGGTTACCACCATGTAAAAGGATATCTGAAGGAACAGATTAAATTGTAAAAGTACAGGCTAGGTCTGATACTACATAACAGTTCAGGCTGAAAAAATAGAGGGAGCAAAAGAAATTTCCTCTTTGATCTTATTTATCAGCTGTACAATGTGAAAATGAAGTTCATAAGGAGGAACGAGGTCCCCTCACTTCCCGAATAATCAGCATTTTGTTATTCACAAGCCATCCCGGACTCTAAAAGTATCATCACACGAAGACTGTTGTTTTTGTTGTTGTTCTTTTTTATTTGTTATAGTTCGTAAAGTTTGTATTCATTAATTCTTGCCTCAAAACCAATAAAATACTTTAAAAAAATAAAATAAAATAAGGAGGAACGAGCAGTAAACAACATCATCCTAACTCACAATGTCAATATTCTTAAAACTAAATGCAATCCTGAAGTACAAAATATCAAACAGTCACAAAATCAAGACAATAGACATCCCATAACGGCTTCTCCATATACAGAGTTAAAAAACAATGTACATGATCAACAGATGGACGACTGAAATCTTCAAGTGTTGTCAAAACAACTATCTTAAACTCTTGAAACTCAAAAACATGGCAGTATTTCGCAAGGAAACTGGAAAAGAATTCCACAACACAATGACATAATGGGAGAAGCCTTCTTTACAGGTCTTATTTCTATTAGCCTTACACATTTCCCATCTCAAGGTTCCACTTGTACAGGTGTTTCAAGCACTACCTGAGATCTGTAGCTTGTTCATCAAAATGGGGTACTTCTACTTGTTTTATCAAAAGGGCCGTGCAACATAAAGATACAAAGTGATTCTATTGGAAGCCAATATAAGGCTGCCAAAATAGGGGATACGTGATCACATTTTCTTTTTCCCCACTTTCAATTTGACTGCCACATAAAACAAAATTTTTACTCAAAGTACAGTTTCTGGTAGACCATCAATAGAGCATTTCCTCCATCTATACGACCCAAGGAACTAACATAAGCTACATCTTCTTCAATAGCAGTTATAGGAAATATATGGCGCAAGCTTTTTTCCAACAAGGGTCATACAGTCAAAGTATGCATCTAAAAAACAAAATGATTTAGTATCCTCCGAGAGGTTCATCAACCATTCCTAAATGATCCCCACATTCTTCCCGAAGAGGTTAAAATGAACTCTAATTCAGGGGGTCCAGTTTCAGGGGGAATGAGGCCACCCGCACCTTGATACTTACATTATATCTGCTGTTCAAAGACTTAAATGTTTTTGAATTGTGTGACAGTCTAGATTGCCTAAAAGACATAGCTTTATAAGAAGTTTAACAAAACTTCATTTAGAAAGATCTGATAGGCACCACTTCTTCAGGGCCCAGCCGTCAAAGCTCTGTTCTCTGTACTGTATAGTGTTTCTGTTCTCAGGTGCTTGAAGAGTCATGAACTATTATAGTCTTTGTCAAATCTATCTTTTTCAAATGCTTGAAGAGTAAGGGACTCCTATGTTCACCCTGCCATACCTTTTCACCTAGCCAATCCTCTCTCTTAGTTCTCACTTGATGCTGCAGCATGCAATGTTCTTACACACAGTGCAGCACATTTAAAACTTATCTGCAAAGTCCGCTCTGGTCTTTTACCCCTGGTCCCAATTTTCAGCTTTCCTACGTGGCCTCTGCTGGGTCATTCTTGATCTTCCAGCTTTGGTCCCCCCTCTCACTTTAGGCTTGGGTTTGTGTCAATGAGGCTCTCCCCCACATTTCTCATTGGACTCTGGTCTATGTTCTCTTCCTCCATCCAGCCTCTCGCATGGCTCAGCAGATTGAAGCAGATTTCTATGTGGCGTTGTCCACTCAACTAGTGAGTAGAATTGCTCTTTCTGGTTCTCAGGCCGCTGGCCGTCAGTGTCGTTCTAGTCTCAAGCTAATTGGCAGGGGTGTTGTCCTTGTCCTCCTTAGTGTTGACAGGCTCGGTATTGCATGCCAAAGAGGCATTAAGGTATGGCACATTCTCCTGTAAGGTGCAGAAGTAGACGTGGGACACAATGGTGGTATGCTTGTTGATACAAACTTTTGTTAAACAGAAGATTCTGAAATATCCTACCTGTCCCTATAACTAAGAGGGGACTCCCTGCATCAAACAAAACTAAGGAAGGTGTCAGAATGTCAGTGAAAAAAACAAAAAGTCCTATGTCCCAAACCTTTTTCGGTCCCTTACACTTCAAAAGAAATCTATAAAGTAGGCTGCACCCTGACTCCAACAGGGTGGCTCCCTCCTTCGTAAATAATGAGGGGGCAATATCCTTCTTCCCATGGCTGTCACTAAGCTTTTCTGTATTGTTCCACCCAGATGGGGAGGTCGTCTCTCTTCCCCAGATCTTGTCAGGTGATTTGCTCATAGTTCCAAAACAAGATTGGGAAGGTATCTCCCTTCCCCAAGCCTTTCTTAGGCTTGCTTTCAATATCAAAATTATCTGGATTTCTGGCAAAGGATATATCGTCCTACCTCTGGTCTTCCCATAACATAAGCCAAAAGAATCTCTTTCTCTTCTCCTGGCCTTCTCTTCTATTGACTTTGGTTAGAGAATCTTTCTCTCCTCGTTTTGTCTTCTACCTTTTGCCAAAAGATACACTTCTCACCTCTTGGTCTTCCCTTCTCATTATGTGGGTCCCAGACCCCTTTCTCGGCTTCATAACGTCTTTTACTTAAGCCTGGTTCACTACTTGGAAGGCATTATCTCACAAATACAACTCTCTCGGTTTCACAGTATTCTGGTTCCAGATCCCTTTCTCAGATTTGTAATGTCTTTTAATTCGGCCCAGTTCACTATCCTGCCAGGCCTCTCTCTGGGGTGTTCTCTCACCCAATATGTCCTTATTTGATCTCTCTGTTTGGTCCCACTGGGACAAGGAAGATGGTTCTGCACTTCCTACCAACTACTCGGTCTCCCAGTGCCTTCCCGGTCCCCCCTCCGTGCACCTTTCAACTTGGTCTGCAAGAGTTCCGGTCCTCGGCAATACCAGTAAGCTTCTCAGGCTTCTTCTGGGCTCTCGCAGTCTGCTCTCGGGGGCTATTCCACGCTGGTTTCTCCCCACACATCGGATTCCGCCTGGACAACTCGGATGGCTGCCATCCCACCACCGGATGTCGGGTTCCCCAGTTTTTGGGTAAGTCTTGGCTTTTCTCCACCTTCACATCCCTGACTTCCCATTCCAGGCGTTCAAGTCTGCAGCTCTCTGCGTGGCCTCAATCACCAGCTCCATGCTCCTCTGGGGCAGGACTGACACAGAGGAGAGTCCTTCGTCAGTTTTCATGGCAGATTGACTCGCAAGTCTTGGATAGCTAGCATATGATATGATATGATATATGATGTGGCATTTATAACGCACCTGTACACAAGTGTTTCTAGGCAAGACAAGACAAGGAGGGGGAACAAAGGGAGGACAAAATAATGATCTTACTAGGCCTTGTGTCATTCATATAGAGCAAGTGCAGGGAAGGGTAAAGGGGAGAAGTGCCGGGGGGAGGGCTAAGTGCAGTTGACTCACAAGTGCAGCCAGCGGGTAGCTCAGAAGTGCAGAGAGAAGGGACTGTACGGTTGCAGAAACAGACCCTTAAGTGCTGGGGCGCCCGGAGGCAGTGCAAGGGCAACTGGACATGCAAGAGCCTGGGCCTGAGTTCAGAGGGTGACCAGGTGAGCAGTGCGCGAATCAATCAGGTGCATCAGCAGGGGAGGGGAAGAGAGAAAGAGGAAGCAAAACAGAAGGTCTTGAGTTGCTTCTGGAACCAGAGGTGGTTCAGCTCAAGTTTGAGAGAGGTAGGGAGGCTGTTCCAGAGGTAGGCCCCAGCCGGGGAGATGGATCTGCCCCCAACGCTCTGCTTGGAGAAGCGGCTGACCCTCAGAGAGTTGGAAGTGGTTAAGCGGAGAGCTTGAGAAGGAAGATGTTTTGGAAGAGAAAGTTGGAGGTAAAGTGGTCCTAGGTCCCAGAAACCCTTGTGGACGATGCAGAGGGTCTTGAACTTGATCCTTGCAGATAACTGGAGCCAGTGAAGAGATTTCAGAGCGGGAGAGATACGATCCCTGGGCTTGAGGCCAAGGACAAGACTTGCAGTCCTGTTCTGGATAAGTTGTAACGGTCAGAGAGTAGAGGCAGGAATATTTAGAAAGAGGCTGCTGCCTAGAGAGGACCAGAGCTCTACAGACAGTGAGCTTCTGGGGGAAAGTGAGAAAAGGAAGAATACCTCTGAGGAGGTGTAGCTGATAGGTCGACCTCTTAGAGACGTCAGAGATGTGAGGAGAGAAGGAGAGGGTGGAGTCGAAGATGACACCAAGTTTCTTAGACTCACAGGAAGGAGCAGGAAGAGGGCAAAGAGTGGGTGACCAGAGAGAGAGAGAGAGAGAGAGCAGGTGTCACAATGAGTGTTACATATCGGCCCCGTCCTGCAGTACCTCCCGTTTCTTGTGGCCACATACGGGGGCAAGTGCGTTCCAGAACTTCGTTGTGGCTTCGGTATCGGTTGCCATGGTGTCTGGCCGTACAGCAGAGAACGTCGCACCAGCTGAGACGTCCCGTGCGCAGAAAATGCGTAAGGATGCTCCGCCCCTCTGCACCATAAAAGCCGAAGGGACTCGGCGGCTTGTTGCTGCTAATTGTGGCATTACGTTCTTTCGGTTTCATCCCGTTCCACTGCTTATTCTCTTTTTCCTCTTGATACTTGACTTCCTGGTTCTTCGACCCACCTTTGTCTACTTGGATTGTCCTTGCCTGTTCCTTCAACCTGATTTTGAACTCTGCTGCCGACTTCAGATTTTCCTTGGATTGCATTTGCTTTTTCCTCCATTCTGATCAGTGAACCCTGTTGCCGAACTCTGACTGTCCCTGGATTCCCACTGTGCTTTCGCCTGTCTGGTGAGATTACCTTTTCTTGCCGCTCTACGCAATTTGAACTATCTTCCTACGCGGAGTACCACGCTGCACATTACAAGACTGCCTCACCAACTTGGCCTGTGTTTGTACAATTAAGGTAAAACCCATCCAATTCTCCTGTATTGTTCATTACCTGAAATTCATCAGTCTTTCTCAACGTGTGGATTCCTGGAACTATATCATTTATTCTTACTTTTTCTACATCAATCAAGTGCATAGTAGTGACGCTTTCCAGTGTATGGACCATCCCGTCACTAGTGTGACCCTCGTGCCGCCCGGGCATATTCTTCCTTACTAACCTTCCCATTTGTTGTTTTGTACCTGCCGTTGTTTTCCTTTCAACTGGTACCCATTTTCCCTAGGAATCCCACTTATCAGGTCTGTTGGGGGTTGCATCAGTCATAGTGAGTTTGTGGTTATCACTTGTGCATACTCATAGTCTTGGTTTTTCTTGTAGGTTCATCTATTAAGGTCCAACACCACCTCAACCATTGTCTAGGTACTTAGAGAATTATCTGATTGTCTAAATAACTCCATATTGCCCGATTGCTTCTAATCATACTGTGTTTTCTTTGCAGCGTTATTGGCGGTGTGTGTTCTCCCGCTCTGTTAGGCGATAGACATCTCTGCTGGTTTTTACTCAAACGGCAGAGAGGTACATCGTAGAAAAGAGCCCCTCGTAGAGGAAGCCTGAATCACAGAATTCAGGGGAGCTGGAATCCTTAAGGCTGAACCCGAACCTGTTAAATCCTACCTCCCTCCGCAAGGTCGTGTTACCCAGGCTCCAAACAGCATACGGAGCGGTGAGTAACAATGAGGAGGATCTCAGTCTTACTGTCATTAAGGCAGAGATCATTGGCGGCACACCATTTCTGAATTGCGGCCAGACATCCTGGTATGAGAGAAGAAGCAGAGGTGGCTGAGGGGAGCCTGAAAGAGAGCCTACTGTCATCGGCAAAACATTGAAAACTGAAGCAGAAAGTAGCGATGCAGTGGGCAAGAGGTGGCAGGTAGTGGTTGGACAGCCAGGGAGAGAGGTTAGACCCCTTGGGAACACCACAACTAGAGAAAGAGAGATAGAAGAGAGGAAAGAACCCAGATGGACCTGAGAGGGTCGGTCGGTGATAAAGGAGGTCAACCATCCCATGGCCTGATCAGTAATACCAAGGTTGTCGGAGAGGCGATTGAGCAGGATGGTATGGTTTACCGTGTCAAAAGCAGGGGATCGAGGAGAATGACAGAAAGGAGATTAGAGTGAAGATTGGAGAGCAAGTCTTCACAGGTGTTCAGGAGAGCAGTTTTCATGCTTCTGGCAGATCTGAAGCCAGACTGGTGGTCATGGAGGCAACCAACAGATTCAGTATGTAGATTAAGCTGGGAGATGGCCAGCTTTTCCACAAGTTTGCCCAGGAAAAGAGTGATGGAGATCGGGCAATAGTTAGCCGGAGAGGAAGGATCGGCCGAGGGCTTCTTTAGAAGGGGGTGCAAAAGGGAGTGTTTAAGGGGGAGGGGAAAGTTCCAGTGGCAAAGGAGTGATGGCAGAAATTGACCAAGGCTGCAGCAAAGGTGTCGATGTGCGCCTTGATGGTTCTGGATGAGCAGACGGGACCCTGCTTTGACAAGATTTTCATAGATCGGAGTTGTCTAGAAACATTGTCAGGGGTGAACAAGCGAAAGGAGGAGAAAAGAGGAGGAGAGACAGCCTCAGACGGGCCAGGAGTGGTAGAAGAGGAGTTAGAGGAAGAGAGGGTAGATAGGCTGTCCTGAGTTTTAGTGGTGAAATAAGAGGCCAAGGCTGTGCAGAGGGCCTGTGAGAGAACAGGGGAGGTAGAGACTGCAGCAGGATTGGCCATTTCCTTGCAAATTTTGAAAAGTTCTGTCGAGTTGTTAGATGCTGCAGAGATGAGGGCTTGGATGTAGGCTCTCTTCTTAGAGAGGACAGCCTTTGGAGCAGGCTGGTTTGTCAGGGGGTGCGCCCGATGCCCTCCACTTCCTCTCTGCTGCCCTACACTTGCGTTTAAGGCGGCGAGGTCGGAATCGTACCAAGAGTTGCACGTGGATTTGGGCTTCAAGCGGATCATCATAACAGGGGCAAGGACATCCCCCGTGTTAGAGATGGAGAGATGAAGGTTAGAGAGGGCTGTGTCAGGGTATGAGTCAGCCAAAGGTGCAGGAGGAAGAGAGAAAATACCGGCGAAAGCCTCAACTGACACGCTTCATGGGTCGGATGACCAAGAATGTAGGTGGCAGTGCTGGAGTCGGCTTCACCTACGGGTAAGAAAGAGAGGTGGGAAGAAAGGAGCAAGTGATCACGCCAAGAGAGAGGAGTGGTGAGAGGGTTAGAGAAAGGAAGGTTTGATGAGATCAAAACATCTAGGGTGTGCCCTGCAGAGTGAGTTGGGCCCGAGGGAAGAATAAAGAGGGAGAGAGAGAGAAAGAGAGAGAGAGAGAGAGAGAGAGAGAGAGAGAGAGAATTGCAGAGGTTGCAAAAGAGTCAGGAAGAAGAGCTGCCAGCATCCAGGTGGATGTTCAAGTCTCTGAGGAGGAGAAGTTGAGAGGTAGAGGCATGGAGCGAGGAGGAGAGGTCCGCCCACTCAGAGGGGAAGAGGACGACCTGGCCAGGCGGCCTGTAGATAGTGGGCAAAGTGAAAGAGGGGCCAGTAGAGATAGAGAGCCTGCAGACCAGGCATTCAAAGGAGGAGTAGTCCTGCATTGGAATGATAGAAGCACGCATCCACTCCAGGTAAATCAAGGCTGCACCCCCAACGGGACGGTTGGTTCTCGGTTCGGAGAGGATCTTGTAGCCATCGAGAAGGAAAGTGTCAAAACTCGATACAGAGCTGGCTGTGAACCAAGTCTCGGTGAGGCCAAGGACATCCAAATCAAGCTCTTCCAGTAGACGGCAGATGTCCGAGGAGTGTTTGACAGCTGAACGAGAGTTGAGAGTAGCGATGTCGAGCAGGTTGCCACAGTTGAAGGACTTTCGGGGGGGGGGGTAGAGGCCAGAGGTACAACCTGCAGAAGTGTTGGAGGTGCCTGAGGATGGGCAGAGGAGGAAGGAGAAGGCAGGTTAGTCAGAGAGAGAGAAGAGAGTGCCAGAGGGGTGGTGGAGGAGGGAGGCAACTGGTTGGCCAGAGAAGCAGCAGAGGGTGCCGAAGATGTGGCAGAGGAAGGAGGTGGCAGAAGAGCCAGAGAGGGGTAAGTAGGGATAGCAGGAGGGGAAAGAAAGTTGATAAGACGCGGGAGAGCAAACACAAAGTCAATACAGTCAGCAACTCACAGAACACAACAGGAATCTAGAAGAATAATGCAGGCAATATAAAGTAATGCCAGAAAAACAGTGGAGCACGAGACAGTATCAGAATAGTGCACAATAGATCAAAGAGGGAAGGGCTGAGATGCGAGAGGAAGGAAGGGAACCACAGGGGGACGCAACAAGATGCAGGGACCTACGATGCAAGGGAGCCCACACGGCTAGAGAAGCAAGGGAGCACACGTGGCCAGGTTGTGTGGGAGCGCACGCACACGAACAGGATGAGGGGACATACGATGCGAGGGAACGCACATGGGTAGGGAAACAAAGGAGCGCATGCAGCCTGAGTTGAAGGGTGCGCACGAAGAGGGGAGATGCAAGTGCATGGGGTGGGGGATTCAGTTGCAGGGGGAGCAAAGGGTATGCAAGAGGGGTGCAAGGTCAGGGGGCTGTCTGGAATGAAGCAGAGCTAACATTCCCCGAATCTTCTTACCTTGTGGCCGCAGACAGGAGGGTGAGGACATCCATGCTCACAGTCTGCGCCGCTACCGCATCGCCGCTAAACACCTGGTTGCTCAACAATGCGGCCTTGTCCTGCGAGGGCTTTGCTGCAGAAGGTCTGTACCTCTGTCTGCATGTTTGCCTTGGTTCTGCGTAGAGCTCTTCACTGCCCTGGTCTTCTTTGTGTCAGTACTTTTGGAGTCATCCATATTCACTGTTCCCTCACTCTTCCTCGTCATAGTATCGTCTACAAGGCTGCTATGTATGAGATAACTAAGCAGAAGAAATTAGAGATTTAGAGGGTCGGGTGCTTGTGCCCTAGCCATGTTGTTGGGTGAGCAATGTCTGTTGGCATGGTGGTTAACATAATGCGTTCTCCCTCAATAGTCTTCACTTCTCACACAGAGGAGGGCCACTCCCATGGGATCCTCCTGCGGAGTACCACCTGAGGGGGAATATCAGGTAGCAGCCTCACCTCCCTGACCCCATGGGAAGGGTCCCCCTCCCGGGGAGAAGTGACAACACCAAAGGACTTGTCACACTCCAATGTGTCAGACAGAGTTATAGTGATGGTTTGATTCTCCCACTGGTCGTGGATACCTTTGCTTGCTCACCAGTCTCAGATCCCTCAAAACAGGTGAAGGACCATGTCTCTCTTTTCTGCAGAGTCTTTCAAGCAGGCGTGGTGGATTAGGACATTATAGTTAAAATGCCCAACTTACTGTACATTTCAAAAAGTCTTTGTTGGTAGATTATAATAAGATCTTATAGTCATCAGGTATGCTGAGTTTATTTTGAGGATGCTGTTGTAATAAGATGTTTTCTACCTAGTATCCCTATGCATACAAGCAGCACAGTTCATGGAGCATTCCACTGCATCACTTGTTGCAATGAAGCTGGTGCAGGTCATTTCTCTTGCTCTCCGGTAACGAAAATCTATTTGCATGGCATTTCAGCACGAAATTAAATCGCCAAATATAAAGGGCCTCCTAGTTTTGAAGCATAAAACATGTCATTATCAAGGCAGAATTAAACTTCCACAGAAAAAGACACATGTTTTGTTTGATTTTCATTCTTAAGCTTAGTTGGAGTTTGATGCTTTTATTTTAAACACATACAGAATGGTACCAAGGTCCTTTATCCTTATCAAAAGGAACAGCAATGAAAGCGAGATACACAGGGAGATTATCCACCATGGTTCATCCTCAGTAATCTCGCATTTCAGATCAAATGACTTCAATTCCTTTGCATCAGAATGTTGTTTGCTGCATGTGTTCTTATAAATACATACATTTGAAATTTTCAGGGAAATGTATGCATTTTTTTTAACTTGAACTTTCTTTTACACCGTTCACAGGGCATTGATTTCCTGCTCAACTTTCTTTTTGCGTCTACAGGACGAAGGTATCTTATGAGGAGGTGTGACAGGACTATCTATCCCAGTGGATCTGTAGCACACCAAACACTACAATACATGAAACACTGAATCTAAAGGCTCTCTATCCCTATTTATTATTTTTCATTATAATTGTTCTTTTATAACGCACTTAATACCAGCAATTGGTTTCTATGCGTGGAATCGGGAATCGAACCTGTGTTGCACTGCATTTTCTTGCTAACAAGACAAACGTGTTGCCCCTGAGCTATATTTCCTCCCCTATCACCTTCAAACAGCTGAAAAACAAATGCCTGAAATAAACCAGAATTCTCAGTCTTCACAGAAACGCTTGGAAAAAAGGATTTTGCAGCGAATTGCCTGAGCTTGTATCAGCTTCCTCACTTACTTAACACTTAAATACTATATTTAGAAGGTGACAGCAAAACCAAGTGCTTAGCAACACATTTCAGCAATTTTTTTGGAATCCAATTTACACCTCTGCCCATGCTCTTGATGTTGTAATTTCAGGAAGCAGTATAAATTGGACCAGGCGTGAACATTAAAGGGGGAGCAGGGGCAAGACTTGCCTGATCGATGTAGTACGCGGTTCCGGATCTAATCTCTCGCCTCTGTTTTAGATCGGTTTCTGTTGTGTCTCTGGACAGCGCAATGTACTCCACCTCACGTCTGGTTAGCTCCTATGGAGAGTGATGAAAAGTTATTACACAAATCAAAGGTCTGAATTTATCAATGAAACTCATTCAGTGAATAAAATACAACAGTGTTTTCTGTGGTTGCATTTATCCAATTTCCAAGGGCTCAAAATGTGGGAACTAAGGCAGGACAAAATGAAGTAATTACACAATGCAGCTCCAAGGAGCGAAGTTGCACAGAGCTGGGAGCTATTTAGCTCCTGCGTGTAGCCTGGAGCTTCACACCAACAGCTATGAGGAGCAAGATTTGAATTCCCAGGTCAACTGATGCAAGACAAACATATCTGTGTGACATTAATTCTTTGTGTTTGGGGATTTGTATGAAGGCCATAAAGGAAATATCTAGAAGATATATATATATATATAGTTATTATTTGGTTACAAAGACAAATCAAAATTAACCTTTAACCATTTTTCGTTTACAGTTTACATAAGGAAAAAGAAAACACAAACTATGTAACACATTACACACATATACATAAAATCAAACAATTGCAAAAAAATTGCACCATTTCATAAAATTAATGTGGAATTCAAAATATCATTATGCAATTCATAGATTTAAAACACATATTAGCAGTAAAAGAATGAACAGCTCCAGATAGCCCTCACACTCCAGTTAAATGGGCCTCCAATTTCAAGCCCCTTAGAAAACCAGTAACAGCAAGAACTGTGCCAGTGGTAGAGCGCGCTAGGCAGATTGGCCATGCTAAATCCTCCTGACCCGTCATGAGCATACCTTCAAATTTTCTTAAATAACTCTCTTGCAGCCTAGATAGCCATACATGAAACCAATAGATGCCTAAGGGTTTCCTGTTGGTTATCCATATTACTTAAAAGGCAGGCTGCTTGCACTGACGAGAACAAACCACATCTCTGAAAAATCTGTTTAGTCAGAATCAAATTACAACGAGAATGCAGGAAGAAATGCCTTGTATACTTATTTAGGTAGATGGCCATGTAAGGAGATACAGTCCCTGCCTGCTTGTGTTCTCCATGTAAGGGACTCAAGGAAGAATACAAATGCATAGACTTGATGGTGTTAATGCAATCCAAGTTAAATAACAGTGTTTTGACTTTAACCGGGTTATCAACAAGTTCAATACATGAACTACCTAGATTAGATCCCCGGCCGCACCCAGCACGTAAACACCTTGCAATTCCGGGATGTACCCCAGCGTAATCGCGTGAAAACACTTTGTAATTCCTGGCCGCACCCCAGCGTAATCGTGCAAAAACACCCCGTGATCCCTGGCTACACCCCAGCGAAATTGCACGTAAACACCTCACAATTCTGGGCCGCACTCCAACATAATCGCGCAAAAACACCCAGCGATCCCATGGCCGCACCCCAGCGTAATCACGCAAAAACACCCCGCGATCCCATCGCCACACCCCAGCATAATTTTGCGAAAAGACATTGCAATCCCCAGCCTCATCCCAGCCAAATTGTGCATCTGCACCTCGCAATCTGCGGCAAGCAGCCCCCTCCTGATGGGACACCCACACCCCAGGCCCCATCACCCTTGCCCTCACCCTGTAGGCAGTTCCCTCCACATGGCACACCCCAGCCCCCATCACCTGTGCCCTGACCCTGCAGGCAGCCCCCTCCACATTGGAAACCCCAGCCCCCATCACCGGTGTCCCCAACCTGCAGGCAGCCCCCTCGAAATGGGACACCCCAGCCCCCATCACCCGTGCCCCCACCCTGCAGGAAGCCCCCTCCAAATAGGACACCTCATCCCTATCACCCGTGCACCCCCCTTCTGGGAACACACCCCAACACATGGACACCCCCTCCCCAGACCCCATCACCTGTGCCCCCACCCTGCAGGCAGCCCCCTCCGCATGGGATACCCCATCACCCGTCCCCCCACCCTGCAGGCAACCCCCTCCACATGGGACACCCCAGCTCCATCAACTGTGCCCCCACCCTGCAGGCAGCCGCCTCCACATGGGACACCTCATCCCTATCACCCGTGCACCCCGCTTCTGGGAACACACCCCAACACATGGACACCCCAGACCCCATCACCTGTGCCCCCACCCTGCAGGCAGCCCCCTCCGCATGGGATACCCCATCACCCGTCCCCCCACCCTGCAGAAAGCCCCCTCCAAATGGGACACCCCATCACCCATGCCCTCACCCTTCAGGCAGCCCTCTCCACATGGGACACCCCAGCCCCCATCACCCGTTCCCCCACCCTGCAGGCAGTCCCCTCCCCATGGGATACCCCAGCCCCATCACTCATGCCCCGCCCTGCAGGCAGCCCCCTCCAAATGGGAAACCCCAGCCCCCATCACCTGTGCAGCCCCCCTTGCCGGAACACCCCGAACACATGGGACACCCCCACCCCAGACCCCATCACCTGTGGCCCCACTCTCCAGGCAGCCCCCTCCACATGGGATACCCCAGACCCCCTTCACCCATGCCCCCATCGTGCAGGAAGCCCCCTCCACATGGGACACCCCAGCCCCATCACTCGTGCCCTCACCCTGCGTCACCCCCACCCCAGCTCCCATCACCCATGCCCCCACCCTGCAGGCAGCCCCCTCCACATGGGACACCCCAGCCCATATCATCTGTGCCACTACCCTGCAGGCAGCCCCCTCCATTTGGGACCCCTTGGCCCCAGACCCCATCACCCGTGCCCTCACCCTGCAGGTAGCCCCCTCCACATGGGTCACCCCCACCCCAGCCCCCATCACCCATGCCCCCACCCTGCAGGCAGCCCCCTCCCCATGGGACACCCCTGCCCATATCATCCGTGCCACCACCCTGCAGGCAGCCCCCTCCACATGGGACACCCCAGTCCCCATCACCCGTGACCCCACCCTGCAGGCAGTCCCCTCCACATGGGGCACCCCAGCCCCCATCACCGGTTCCCCCACCCTGCAGGCAGCCCCCTCCACGTGGGACACCCCAGCCCATATCATCTGTGCCACCACCCTGCAGGCAGCCCCCTCCATATGGGACCCCTTGGCCCCAGACCCCATCACCCGTGCCCTCACCCTGCAGGTAGCCCCCTCCACATGGGTCACCCCCACCCCATCCCCCATCACCCATGCCCCCAACCTGCAGGCAGCCCCCTCCCCATGGGACACCCCAGTCCATATCATCCGTGCCACCACCCTGCAGGCAGCCCCCTCCACATGGGACACCCCAGCCCCCATCACCTGTGCCGCCACCCTCCAGGTAGCCCCTCCACATGGGACACTCCAGCCTCCATCACCCGTGACCCCACCCCCAACCCACATGGGACACCCCAGCCCCATCACCCATGCCCCAACTGTGCAGGCAGCCCCCTCCACATGGGAAACCCCCACCCCAGCCCCCATCACCCATACTCCCACCCTGCAGACAGCCCCCTCCACATGGGACAACCCAGCCCTCATCACCCGTGACCCCACCCTGCAGGCACCCCCCTCCACATGGGACACCCCAACCCCCATCACCCATACCCCCACCCTGCAGACAGCCCCCTCCACATGGGACACCACAGCCCCCATCACCCAAGCCCCCATCCTGCAGGCAGCCCCCTCCACATGAGACATCACCTGAATGATGAACCCCGACATACTGACACATCATCACTCTATCGATTGTGTGTTGTGCACCTTGACTGCCATGTAGTGACACCAGCCTGGATATACACCGGAACATGTATCTTGCAAACAAAAATCAATGCATTCACCAGGGCCACATCCATGAGTGTGACAGCTGGGCAAACAGACTAGCTGTCCCCAACCATCTCCCAATATACACACGTGAATGCAAAAGTGAGGGCCTGCTGTCCATGTGACAATGTCATGGCACCAATCTCCAGGGATAAATTGTTCACCAATGACAGATGCCAAACTAACCTCAATATTTGCCCCATGAAAATATACTGGCCATGTGTCCCACAGCCTGAGCTTCTTTCATCTGCCATTCCTAGGAGATAATCCCTAATGAACACATCACTGGTTTGCCCATTTGTGAAGGACATGGCAATCAGACAGTGCACCACACACAGAGACAACTGCAATGGACAGCCAATGTGTAAATCCCAAGAAATGCCAATAGTGTATTCCAGTGCAAGGGGGTGACCAACACCAGAGATGATCCTAACTGTATTAACACATGCTGGTGAAGGGGAAAGCACCACCTGTGTGTTACACAACATCAAGAAAATCATGTGCAAATGTCCTGACCATGTAACACTCCCACAGTCACCCCACCCACTCCACTCACAAACACAGAGAGGCCAAATACACAGTGAGGCTGCACATGTGAAGGAAATGCCATTTGACAGTGCACACACAAAATCCCACTTCACACACCACCACCGGTCCGCCCCATGTGAATAGTCACCCCGCAAATAAACCCCAAACACAACACATGCAAGTAAGCAACCACACACATCACTAACAATGGGCAGGATCAGGGCTACTAAATGGACTACCAAACAGGCACACTGCAAAAATAACTGTGAGCGACAATGACTGCGAGAGTGAAAAATAAATATATTAAACAGTTGTATTATAACCATACATACTGAAAATAAAATGATAAATCAGAAATCATAATCTCAAAAGATGTCTATGTAAAAATAGAAAAATAATGTCCAAGTGTATAAAAAAGTATTTACACTAAAGAATCTATAAAATTACAAATAAAACACCTCAAACACACCAAAAAACGAATGCAAGAAAACATGGAGGATAGTCCAGGGTCCACTCCAAAACAAATAAAAAATAAAAGGAAACTTACACCTACAGAACTAAGTACAAAAACATGGAGTAATGTCTGAGATCTAAGCTCCAAATTATAATGAAAAATGAAAGGAAACCTATATCTACAAAATATGTACACAAGCAGCGGTCTAGTCCTCCTTGTCACCGATGTCACTCAATGTCTCAGCCAGGGCATCATCGAATACTGCGTCCACTTCCCCTGGGAGGGCCTCCACTCTCTCCTCGAGGGCTTGCAGGGACTCCAGCATGGACCTCTCCATCCCCTCTCACTCCCTGAGGATGTCAGCCTGCCTCTCTGCCCGCCGCGGTGCAATCTCCACCCTGGCCATGGTGACTCTTGCCTCCAGAGCCCTCTGCCTCTCTGCCCGGATTTGCTGACTGTATCGCACGAACACGGAAGACATCCTCATTCGGAGGTCCACATTTGCATCCTGCCTGACGCTGGATACCTGCCTCCTTGAGATAGGCTGCCTGGAGTACAATAGCCTCCTACTTCGAGCCTGCTGCTGCCAAACTTTCCGGTGCCTGCTTCTTGTGGACACCCTCCCGGCTGATGACATCACCTGGTGTTGGCCCCCTGCCCTGCTCCTGGGTGCCTGCTCTCCCTCCATTGCCATTGCTCCTGTCATTCCCTGGATCGGCATGGTTACAACCTCAGCTGTTCCACTGGCGACTCCCAACTCATGCAAGGATGTTAGCTCCGCCAGACGGGCCGACATGGTCGGGAATGGTGCACAGGGGGCCCTGGTGGTATCTGGCCCGGAAGGCACCCAGGTGGACGACTGGCACACAAAGGAGCAAGGCGAGGAGGGGGTTGCATACGTGGCCAGCCCACACATCAAATTCGAGACCAGGAATGCTGATAGCCAGTTCATGAGATGCCAGATGCCATTGTGATGATGTGCAAGCCTACGGTTGCAAGCCTGCACATCATCATGAATGACGGCTGTACGCCTCGCATTACTGGCTGGCAGGGGTTCCACTCTGTCTCGAATGGCAACATCCGCAGGCAGTGGGGTGTTGGTCTGGGTGGAAACACCGACACCTGTGGATGGGTCCGGCACTGCCCAGGGACAGGATTTGGCACAGGCCCCTCCACTGTGACTTGCACTGCCTCATGCCCCTGAGTCAGCACTGCACCAGTCACAGCCACCTCACCGCCGCCGCCAGGCCCCGTGGACTGGGCTAATACAGCCCCCATCTCCTCCCCTGCCAACCTGGATGTCTCCCCAGCGTCTTCCGCCATGGATGGCCCCTGTGTGTGCTCACATGCCCTACTCCTGCTGCTGAGGAGTCCACATCCACCTTTGCCCTCTTGGACCTCCCCTCAGCAGCTGTGGCTGATGTTTGAGACGTGGCACCAGTCTCCTCGCTCCCCGAAGATGTTGTGTCCAGGGAGCGTGACTGGGCCCTGCGTCTCTGCCCGGCAGCGGCATCCCTGCTGCCTTGCTCCACAGCACTTTCTCCGCCCTCTTCTTCCAACGAAACTGTGGATAAGGAGATATTGAACACAAACATTAGGGTACTGCACCAATGTGTGTTTGGTACATAAAATATGCAGATGAAGTACACTGCTAAAGGGTACAACTATCATCACCATCCACAACACACAGGTACATGCAATGTACATGCATACACATACATTTAGGTCCTTCACACCAGACAATGCCATCCACGGACATTGTACTGTCACAACCTATCAATTGCGCATGCTACACACACATGCATCATGGGCCATACACATGTCATGCACACACATCACCTGACAGTCCCCAAGCAATGCAATGAGCTATTACATCAGAGACCCCTCAACAGCAATTGCGCAACAAGACTAGGTCACACATTGACATGCACCTGTTACATCCATCCAGAAGGGATGGCCAGTCACACAGTCACATCTAAGACACATTCACATGAACACCATGCATGTTCATGATGTTGACAACACCACCCATCTGTCACACCTATCGCACATGCACATATCAGACACAGGTGACGAACCATGTGCACATCGTGAAATGCTGCAGTACAACACACAATGCAAAGGTAAGACCATTGAAATTACACATGGTTCATAGAACACACGTAGAGCACTGTCTGGGTTATGCACACAGACATCCGTACAAGAGGCATACTTGATGTAAGGCCAAGGTGCACACTCCCACCATACATCAACATGCACATGCACTGTGGAGGGAAGCAACACATGGACACTCATTTTACGACTCCAGACGGAGCTGCAAATCGCAGATCTGGGTGTGCAGCACTGGGTAGAATTTCTCCAGGACCCGTATGTCGGTGGTGTTAATCCGGCCCCTGCGCCCCTCCTGTTTGGCACCAGCCTGTTGGAAGTGACAAGGTCCTTGTGGACTACGTGCGCGACCACCACCATGACATGTGCACTCGGCCAGGGAGCACACATACTGCGTATGGTCCACTGGCAGCGAGTCACGGATGGCATCAACGCCTTGGAGGAGGCGTACCGCTTGCGGGTCATGAACCGGTGGAATGACCTCCACCGTCGAACCAAATCAAAGCTGGGTGCCAATCTTGCTTCTGCTCTGGTGACAGGAGGTGGGTCACCACAGAAGAAGGATCTCACGCCACATGAAGAGGCCATCAGCAGGTTTATTCATGTGGATCAGGTCCAAGGTGTGGGAAGCCTGCCAGATTACGAGGAAACGTCCAGTGAGTGATGAAGCGTGTGCATCCAGAATATGTGTATGTAGATTAATGAATGTGTATGATTGTGTAGCACTTCTGCCTGCATTTGTATGACTGCCATGGGTGAACCATGTCAAGGTGTACTGACCCGTGCTTAGTGTACTGCAGAGTGCATGCAAACTGTGTGCTGCACATCGGTTGAACATGGCTTAGGGACAGTAGTCATCCACAACCATCAGATACTAAAAGACATTTCCGGCATGCCAACACAACGTGGCATCTGGCTATGTACATCAGTGATGTTAGTGACTCAGCTACGCCAGTCAAGTGCTTGTGTCTGAAGCACGTGTTACACATCATGCACTGCATGTAGTAGAAATGCCATCCACATATGTCCATAGGTGGTTTCATGCTACCCATACCTTCCATGAACACTGTCAGCGGGCGGGTCATTGTGCCATGAGTGACATAGCATTTTACTACACTGTGCAAATCCCTGCCGCAGCTATGGCACTCAGCCCCTTTCAAGATATTTGGTTGGAGTCTTCCATGTTGAACTGCCACACTCAACACAGCCCCCATGGGTGCATGGCCCTGTCCCTCGTGTCCCACTGTCCCTTCTTCCTATCTCCCAGCACATGTCATCACTCTCTCCACATCACACACCTGGGACACCACACTCTGTGCATTTCCACATTGTGTGCACTCCCTGTGCCAGTGGTACACTGGTGTTAGATGTAATTGTAGTGGACTTGGCTGTGATTGTGTGTGGGCATGTTCTCATGTACCCTAATGGCATGTAGCACATCCTTTGTTCAGTCAGATTTAACATATTTCAGGCTACTGGTTGCTTTGCCATGGGGCAGGATTTTCTGAGCCAGATACATGTGTATTCACAATGTGTGCAGTTCTTACATGGTCAGGGACATGGGATGTGGTGGAAATTCTGCTTACGCCATGATCTCAGAGATTTTTGTGCATAGTCTGTGAATGCAAATAATGGCATGTTAACATGCATGTAAATATGTTGCAGGAAAACATTGTGATGACAGTGTGTGTAGTAGATGCAATTAACAGGATTCTTCATGTCTTTATGTGTCCATGTGCAGGTGATGAGCCACCAGATTCAGGGGAGGAGGTAGAGGAGGAACGGGAGGCAGAGCACCAACAAAGCACCAGTGGAGCATGTGTTGTGGCAGCCCAGGAGAATGCACTGGTGGTACAGTCCATCTGGGGCATTACTCAGTATGAGTCCACCTCCAATTCTACCAGTGGCTCTGGTGGTGAACCGGATGTCAATTCTTCCTCTATGCTGTTGGAGTTGAGTACATCAAGTGATGGTGCTGATGTAGCCCGTGTGTCTGCAGAGGATAACGTCCCCTCACAGGGCCAGTCAGTGTTGCCACGTCCCTCTGCGGTGGTTGCGGCTGCAAGGCCACACTCCACTCTTTTGGCTTTTGGTCCTGGAATGGATGACCAAGGGAGGGTTACAGTCCTGCAGCCACAGACAGCAGCTTAACATTAAGGGCCATGCTCCCTTGGGTCCAGCAGGCGTGGGGCACAAACATGTTGTGGACATGCCGCGGTTGGGGAGAGAGTGTGGGCGCAGTCAATGTTGCGTGTTGCACAGCAACAAGGGGCTTCCTAAGAGATGTTGGATCAGGGCATGGATAGGGTGGTCAATTCCATGTTCTCCCGACAAACACAGATAGAGCACCAGCTGCAGGCATTGCGGTCCACATGCCGCTCACACAGGCTGCACATGGAGGCCAGCAACAGGAGCCGACGGGCTGAACTGAGGAGTCTGCAGGCATCCTTGCTTGCAGAGGGTTGGACCCACAGGGAAGCCAGAGGCAAGTGTTACTGGCCATTAGAGCTTCAATGGGAGTGCAAGAGGCAGCCCTCAGTACACAGTGCAAACAGCAGCTGCAACTGTTGATTCATACCATCTCGGAGGAACTCTGTGCATCCCGTGAGGTGTTGCATGCGGACCTCTGAGGCTTCATGTTGCAGATGCATCCATCTGTGTCCCGCCTGGCCGCTGCCATGGAAGACCAGGCCAGGGCCATACATGGTCAACCTTCATTACCACTACCACCTTTGCATTCTACACAGGAAGGTGGCGACAGCCCTTCCAATCCATGATAGCAGCGTGGTCCATGTACCATGTAGGGAATTGTTTTTTTATCAACATCCACACATGTGGGTGTTGACTTGCACCTTGCCCCTCCCCCTCCTGGGTGGATACCCCAGCCAGTCCAAGATGGACATTTATTCTCTTTTTTTGCACCGCCCCCCCATGGCCAGATGTTGGCATGTCATATTTTGTTTTGCCGTTTCCTGGTTGTGGTCTTTGTTGTTTTTTGCATTGATTGCCCTTGAGGTGTGCCATTAACTCCTCAGGGACTATACATATTCAGTGGTGTATGTGCAGGCATGCCTAGTGAACTAATCTAGCATGTTTGCATGGGGGTGCACCGAACGGCATGTGCAGGTAATCATAGCTTCGTTTTCCTATGGCACATGTGTGCTGTGTCAATTATACTGCACATTGGGTGCTTTAATATGTTCAGCCATGTTGTTCCGGAAATCCGTGATGTGGTGGTGACTGCTGTCCCGGCTGAGACATCCTGCACCATGCAGAGTCCACACTCCTCATGCCCTCCTTCAGACAATGTTGTTCCTTTAACAAATTAGGAAACACACTTACTGGTGAACTGGTGAAGGTCATGTGGGATTTACAACATTCACACACAGTTATTTGGTAAGCATTTGCACTGTCTTGCATGTTGGCATGCTTCATTGTTGGTCATCTTTGCTGTATGTGTCAGTTCTCTTGTATGTCCTTTGCGTGCTCACATGGCGTTGTGGTCATTTGATTGGAGCTCATGTCACTGTGTAAGCTACCTATGCAGATACCTCAATGGGCGCACCGACTCTGCTGTGCAGCATGTCATTGTACATTGGTAAACCAGGCCATTGACTCCTTGATCTGTCATTTCCTTGTTATTCACTCTCTGTGCCACTCTCTCTCTGGTGTGGTAAAATGTACTCATGTACATATCAATGTCAATGGCCATTCACCCTGTGTTGCTCCTGCACTCTGTGTTGTATGCATATTCTCTTTCTGGTGTCAACTGTGATCATGTAAGTGCATGTATTTCATGCTGTTACTCTGCATTGCATTCCATGTAAATAGAGTGTCTCCCGATGGTGTGCATCGTATGCAAGGCAGTTGAGTTCCATAAACAGGCGAATTCATGGCATTTGCTGACACTTCAGTGGTGTTTGCATGGGAACGGGGCACTGTGTGTATGTGTGCCCCTCACCCCCCCTGCACCTCGTGATGGCTGTGTGTGTGCCCCTCACCCTCCTTACCCCCTGTGATGGGTGTGTGTGTGCCCCTCACTCCTCTTGTCCCCCGTGATGGCTGTGTGTGCCCCTCACCCCCTTGCAGCCTGTGGTAGTTGTGTGTGTGCCCCTCACCCCCTTGCACCCTGTGATGGCTGTGTGTGTGCTCATTGCACCCCGAGATGGCTGTGTGTGTGCCCCACACCCCCCTTGTCCCAGTGATGGCTGTGTGTGTGCCCCTCGTCCTCCTTACCCCCCCGAGATGGCTGTGTGCGTGCCCCTCACCCTCCTTGTCCCCTGTGATGGTTGTGTGTGTGCCCCTCACCCTCCCTTGCACCCCGTGATGGCTGTCTGTGTGCCCCTCACCCACCTTGCACCCCGTGATGGCTGTGTGTGTGCCCCTCACCCTCCTTGCCCCCATGATGGCTGTGTGTGTGGCCCTCAACCCCTTTCCCCCCTGGATGTCTGTGTGTGTGCCCCTCACCCCCCTTGCACCCTGTGATGGCTGTGTGTGTGCCCCTCTCCCCCTTTGCCCCCCATAATGGTCTGTTGTTACCCCCCTTTTTCTCCCCCTATCTGTTCTCTGGCACTTTGCTATTCATATCTGCCTCCTGACTTGTATGATAGTTGCCTGGCGGTGCCCCCCCTCCTTTGTTCTTCTCCTACCCCTCCCCTCCAGCACTACTCTGAAAGTCTGTCTGGCCTAGTACGTTGGTCGCTTGTTTTGTCCTCCTCCTCCCTCACCCCTTATCCCTCCCCTCTTCTGTTAAATTCCAGCACTACCACAATTGCCATCAGGCATAGTAATTGTAGGCGCCCGTCTTTCGCATCCATCTGCCCTCTCCTCCTCCCCTCCCTATTACTGTTTATTAGCACTTACTCTAACATTTGTCTCATGACCTTTGTGATAGCAGCTTGTTTGTCTCTCCCCCTTCCCTCCTTGTCTTCTCCTCCCATTTCCCCCTCCAGTACTATTCTGAATCGTCATCAGACTGAGTATGTTAGTCGCTTGTGTTGTTCCTCTCCTTCTCCCTCGCTCCATACCCCCCCTTACCTCCTCCTATTGTTGATATTCCGGCACTACATCAATTGTTGTCAGGCATAGTAATTTAACAGCTTGTTTTGTCAAATGTTTCCCTTATTGTTCCTTGCACTTGCACTATCTGAAATGTTGCCAGGCTGATTAAGATCGTTTTTATTCACATTTTGAATTGTTTCAAGGACTTGCAAGAATGTAACTGTATTCTCCCATGTTCACTCCCTCCTTGAATGCGCTTTGAAACACGTTGTGTATTGGCGCTATACAAATGAACAATCAATTCAATTCTCTCCCTCTTCCCTGCTAAGCAATCCCTCTGCTCTCTCACACTCTCCTTTCCATTTGTCCTGGCTGCTTCATGACTGTCTGCTTGATGTGCCTAAAGGTCTCACACGCCCCCGTCAACCCTAGCAATTGGTGGGGCAGTTGCCTCCATGACGTGGACTAGTGTCATCATCACTGCACTTGGGGAATGAACAGAGAGTTGCATCCCTCTGCACTTAGCCAAGCATCCACTGACTCATTGCATTTGAACCACCCCTGAACCTGTTACCACCCTCCGAATACCACACCCCTCTGAACATCTGTGCACTTGCTCCTTCCGAGTGCACTATGCAGGTACGGTGACTGTCTGTTCCACCCTGTCCTCAGTCCCTGCATGATGTCATATTGATGCACTTGTGAAAATATGATGAATCACTGTCCGACAGATTCACTGTTACATTCACTGTTGATAGTGAATATAGTTTAGTATGAAATTACTGTTCCTGTGCCGAATAGTATCGATCTCTATGAGCGGGTGATATTTTTGTACTTGTTCCATGTATCGTCGAGCGCATTGAGACACCTGTATTGTGTATTGGCAATTTATCTGTCTTCTTTGACATTCGATAGCATAGCACAGTCTGGTGATTATTTAACATGACATATGGGACGGTTTATGTGACACAGGCGATTGGATGTCTAGTTTGGCCTGGTGGTAGTGGGGTAGTCCATCACACGTAGCACACAATGTTGCACTTCCAAGGACATATTCTCAGGGTGGTTTGGTGGGCCCAGATGATTGGCCCTTTGTCATTATTGAATGGCACCTGGAATGTGCCAAGTCTGTGTGCACTCCACAGTGGTTGTATTCTAAGTGAAAAATGTAGCCACAAGCTGGGTAAGAGCAGCCTTGCCACGTGCCCTTTAACCTGCCATGTGCAAGCAGCATGCATGTGGTTGCAGGTGTGGGGGCACCACCATATCCACCGGTACGCCACGCCGTGTTGCAACATTGTGCAGGACACATGCTGCCACAATGATCCTGCACACTAATGGTGGTGCATATAGCAAATCACCACCAGAGTGGTCAAGGGAGCGGAAACGTGACTGGAGCACTCCGAATGTGCGCTCCACTATGCCCCGAGTTGCAATATGGGCTGTGTTGTATCTTACCTGGGGTGGTGTGGCAGGATTCCGTATTGGCGTCATCATGTAAGTGCTCACAGGGTAGGTATTGTCCCCTGTACAGGTGAGAAGTTTGTCATTGGTGTGTATTTGTTTGTGTGTGACAAGCATGCATGTGCACAGGCATTTATACTCACCAATGAGCCATGTGTTGCCATGCCTCCCAGCTTCCAGGGCTCGGTGTAGGGGTGACATTCTGAATATGACACTATCATGGGTGGACTCTGGATAGTTTGCATATACAGATGTAATGATACTCTTGGCATCATATACAAACTGCACGTTGATGGAATACCAGTGCTTGCGATTGCGATATATGTGCTCTGTCGCCCTAGGTGGACGCAAAGCAACATGGTGCAATCGATGGCACCAAGCACTCTAGGGAATTGAGCCACCCCATTAAACTCCTGGACCATGGCCTGCCTTTCTCCAGATGTTCTGGGCATGTAGATGTGCCTGCTGACTGAGGGGCGTGCAGGCATTATTGCCAACACCTGGTGTAGGCAGCGTGACTGCGTGGGCTGTGAAATGCCCCCAACTATGGCAGTTGTCCGCTGAAATGACCCAGTGGCCAAAAAATGCAGTACACTGAGCCCCTTTTGTAAGAGGCTCAGTGTTTGGGAGCACAAGGTGGGTGATGCAAGGACATCCTCCCACTCCGTGACCAGGTCTAATAGGATATGAGGTGGAAACCTATACCTGCCATAGACCTGGTCATCAGACATCCCAAGAAGGCTGGTCCTAGGTAGAAAAATCCGGGCCTTGGTCATCCTCCTTCTCCTCCTCCTGTGGCATCGCACGATCACTGCTGCGACAAATGGTACATTCATCGTAGATGCATACGCGTGTTTGTTGATCGTGCTGGCTTTTTATGCATTTGTATTTGTGCGCATTGATGTATCCGCCAGCTATCGCGTGGTGTACGTGTTTGAGGATTTTACCGCGCGCCAGCGAGCCCTATTCAATTCCACGAATACAGGGTTTTCGGATGCGTATAGGAGTTGCGAGGATTTTACTTTGGTACATCTGTCAAGTCTCGTGGGTCGTGTCGAACAAGTATGCCTCCGTCTCTAAGCACCCAACAGGGAGATAAGAATAACTCACTGTTCGGTTATTAGAGCCACAGGTGCCAGGAACTGGAACGCCGAATCCTCTGAGATGCTGCAAAGAAAGGAGTAAATTAGACAGTGTATACAATACCCCCCGTGTAGTGAGATATTCAAGCAATACAAAATAAGGGCACCTACCCGAGGTTGGTGATGGGGCCAAATGATGGGAAGAGGACAGCAGAAATAAAAGGAGACCAAAATGGAGTCCCTATTCCCTCAGTGAGTAATGCTGCAGCAGCGAGGAGGATACCTGAAGACAGATTGTAGACAAACTGTAGACTCACTGGAGACACCTGGGGTCTAGAGAGAGGATTCAAGGACCCTTGAAGATAGAGTCCAAGGCCAGTAGAAGACCAAGTAGTGTTCATGCATCCCAAGGCAAGAACAGAGCAAAAGCGCACAATCCGGAGCAAAAGTACAAGAAAGGATAACCCAAAGGCAGTCCAGTCCGTAAAGCGATTCCATAGGTCAAAATCCAATGAGCAAAAGGTAGCAACACAGCAGAAAGGGCAAAGCAGAAGCCAGTCCAGGCAAACAAGATCCGATGTCAAAATCAGCAAGAAATCTGAAAGTGGGCAAGAACAAGACACAAAACGCCGAGTAGAACCACAGCTGAGAAGCGGGGTTCCGGTGCACACAGCCGTGATTTATGGCATTGCCATGGTGAATGGGTCACGTGGAGAACACGTGTGTCACGCGATGCTTGCCGTAATTCGTCATCATGGCGTCATGCCCAGGAGACGCGGAAACCAGAGAGGCGGAATCACGTGATCCCTGCCTTCGTAAGACCCGCCTCAGTCTGTAGGACTGTCCGCAGACGCAGTCAGTTGCCATGGAACTAGACAGTTGCCATGGAGACGCCATTCCTTGAAGCTAGACGTTATGGGAGCTGCCAAGGGTGTCGGAGATGATGCAGCTTCCAGGAGCACCGTAGGCGGTATTCCTTCTTCTGCCTTGTTGCAGGTATACAGTCCTGCTGCTGCAACATGGAAATAGCGGGAGTAGTGTGGGAACTTGAGAGGGATCGGTACTGAGAATGCATGACAACATCCCTCGTTACGCCCATATTTTCGCATGTTGTTCCCCATTCCACGTGTCCCACCCCCTTTTTAGGTGACTGTGCAGGACTCAACGCCCTTTCACTTGGAGTCCCGCGCAAGGCGTTCGTGGTGTCGCAGTGACGTGTTGGACGAACGCGGATTCCTCGCAAGTCCCTGGTAAGCCCTGCGCATTGAGTTCCATGAATATACAAACTGGCAATTGCGCGCGATTTCACGCGCAAGCCCCCTATTTTCCACGCAATTAATTCCATGAATTAGGGCTTCTGCCTCTAACATTCCACCCACAGTTTTTCTTAATTATTGTTGGCTGGTACTGGGAAGGGGTCCCCATGGACCCTTCTTCCAGCTCCTCCTCAGGAGGCGTTGAAGGTGAACTGTCCCTTTTCTGCTTGTACACCACCTGTCTTTTAACTTGTTTTTATTGTTCCTTCCCAGCAAGCCCTCTTTGTTTTATAACTTATACATTACCCTGGTTGCAATCCCTTCAATCTCCTCCCGTGGCAGACCATCTTTCAACAATGCCAACATGTCCTTTCTTGCCACTCGAGAGTCTCTGCTGTCTTGTCTACTGTCGTCTTTACTTCTTACACTGTGCCCCTCTCTCTCTCTCTCGGTCTGTCCTCATCTTTGTCCCATTCACACAGATCTGACAACTGCCGAATTGCGTCTACCACTTCATCAGTTGGCTTCCCAGTCATGTCTACTACCAAAGTCATAATGACACTCTTATATGCGGGTGGGGCAGTTCTTATAACCAGATTTCTTGTTGATACCGACAGTGGCACCACCCCCATATGTACCGGTTCATCTACATGAATTGCTTCCTTCATAGCATGTTCTCTAATTTTTGTTAACTGCCTCCTTCAATGTATACCACTTATTTTCATCAGTGGGCCAATCCGTGGTGATCGGAGATTTGCAGTTAAACCCTTGGGATGCAAGATGCAACAGAGATATTTGTGAAGATTGGCCATTCGCATCTTACAATGCTTTTTGTATATTAGTGTCCCTGGATAAGGGTAGACAAAGTGGGGAATCTATGGATTCTATAAACAGACCGCCATTGAACATTCGCGCCATCCAGGCGAGTAAGGGCTCCCAAGACGTCAGCCTCATTCGAGTAATAATTTCACCAACCTCCTGATGTGGGTAATGTTCAAGTGTTGTCAAATTCATAACCCTCTCCTGGATTATGGGGATGGGGTCAGCCCTACACCTCGTTACGGCTTAGCAGTAATAGATTTCTCATCCTGTTTCAATTCAGATTCTGCTTTTAGCTCTGGGCTACATTCCGAGTCAGTGGAATCCCATTTATCTGGGTCCAAGTCCAGCCCTACCGTGGCGATCAAAGCAGCTACTTTTCTCTTACTTAATGATACTACAAAAGATACTCAGATTGGAGACAGCGCCAAATTTTAAATTTCAAAACCAAAAGTTAGTTTTATTTGTGGTTGCCCTTGTTGATAACACGTGTTTCAGCTTGTATACCAGCCTTTTTCAAATCAGGGCATTATTTGCTATTTCACATATATATTATTCACTAATAATGAAAAATAATCAAAACCAAAATCAAGACATTACATTCACATTTCCAAACGTTAAGTCAATGTAGTATTGAACACTAATGTTAAATGTCAAATCACAGAGAAATGAGGGCTGGAGAAGGGGAGGATTCCTGGGTTATTGAGAGATTTGCAGTTATAGCAATTAGATGAAAAACAAAACGTAATGAACAGTACATAATAAAAAGAAAAACAAATGGAGAGATTGAGAAAAATAAAAATAAAAATGAGTCACAAGTTTTTGTAAGTTGGGGATATGCATATTATATGAAACAATTTTTTCATTTTATATTTACCGCTGCAATTACCTTGTGAATGCATGTCCCCGTTCATAATGTCAAAATGAAGCTTGTCAATAGATGGGTTCAATCCCTTCAAAATAAGTATATTTATTTAGCAGATCGGTATTTCTTAAATGTGTTCAAATGGCATTGTTAATGCCCTAGATACACCAATCTAATTATGCGCACTGGCTTATTTCACCATACATTCCATTTAATTACGTATCTTATTTGAGATCGCTTTTAGATAGAAATGTGTCCGGTGTCATGACATTTACTCCACCCCGGTTATAATTGCATTTTCTTACGTGGTCCTCTAGAGTCTAATAAGTTTGCTTGTGTTCATCTTGGATGCGCCGTAATGGCTTATTGTCTCATATTCTCATGCGATGCTTCTGAATCTAACAGATTCGTTTGGGTTCTTGTATTCGCCGCGATTGCCATTAAATGCGAGTAATTATACACATTTTATCTATTTCAACACATATTATGTCAAATTGTTGAAACATTGTATGTGGCTATATTAGAATTCTACTAAGAATTATAGAGACCGTAGTTGGTTGATAGTCCCTTACCTGATCTCTATCTTATTTGCGTTCAATCGCGTGCTGCAGTTTCTTAGAGACGCCGAATGCGTCTGACCTAGGTATTTGTTATTTTCTGAAAGTCGTCATGGTGACCGACTCACCAGAGTCTTTTCTTAGTGTTTACGAACAGTGTTCGTAATGTGTGCCATCTTTTGGGCTGTGATGAGCGTGTCTGTATATAGAGTGAGACTATTTCTGCCCTATTCTGAACCAGAGTCCTTTCTTAGTGTTTATGTACAGTGTTCTTTATACACGCAATCTTTTGGGTTTTAATTGCCATATAGTTATACAGAGTGAGGCTAGTTCTGCCCTGTTTCAAATGGCGATTGGTAGATATATTATTTTATGAAAAGTACCTAAGACTCGTTGACTCAAATTGAATATAAATGCTAACACGTTGGTTTGCTCCCACACGTGTTATAAATACGGGGCCACCAAGCCCAGATATTATTTTCCATTCTTAATATTATAAATTTGCATTAGTAACACAGTCACATATTTTATCCTGACGTGTTGGCAACTTGCCATGATATAGTATGTTAGTACAACCCTATGTAGTACATATTAGCTCAGAGGAATATTGACATAATATCTTACTGTACAGCACAAATGAAGAAGGTTCGAAAGAGAAATGTATTATAAAAACGACACCATTTAATTATCTGAATTCAAACCTAGGACAGTCGAGTTTAGTTTGCAAATGATTCTGGCCTCAGCCTGCCGTAATATTTTGTCCTTATTTCCTCCTCTTTTGCCCAATGTTATTTTTTGAAGACCTATAAATCTAATTTCTACTTTATTCGCCGTTTCATGGTGTTCCTGCCAATGGCAGGATTGGGGGAATCTTGGGTCCTGACTACCAATCTTTGCCAGGTGTTCCCGGATCCTGGTTCCCTAATTGTGCTTCCTATCTATACCAATTTACATGTACAGATGATCCCATAAACAACAAATTTTGTCTTATAATTAATTGATTGGTGTATCTTAACCTCATTGTTGTATAGGTCCTTAAATACATTTGTTTTGTTGTGGGTGTATTTGCACATTGTGCAGCCTTCACATTTTCTAAAACCATCATTGGAGGAATGTAACCAGGTTGTTTTTTCAGTTTTATCTATGTCGGGTAACAGCGAGGGGCTCAATTTATTCTTTAAAGTATCTGCCCTTCTGTAGATTATTCTTGGTTTTGGTTCCACATAGTTTATAATATGATCATCTAGCTTAAGCAGGTACCAATGTTTCGAGAGGATACTATCCAACGATTTGTGATTGCTGCTGAACTTTGTGATGAACCCACTGTGGACTGATCACGTCGTTTAGTGCTTTGTATCAGGGTCTGTTCTAGTATTAATGATTTGCTTTTATTTTTTGCTCGTTTAACACAATCCTCAGAATATCCCCTTGCCAAAAACCTGTTTTCCAGGAGTATGTATTCTTTTTCAAATGTTTCAGTAGTTTGACAGTTTCTTCTTGCTTGGATAAACTCTCCGGAAGGTATATTGCGAATAGTAGATCTTTGGTGACAACTGCTGGCATATAATGTTGAGTTGGCTTCAGTGGGTTTCCTGAAAGTGCACGTTCTTAGTTCATTATTGTCGATATAAATTGTTAGATCCAGAAAATTAATTGAGTGTTCATCACTGATCCCAGTAAATTTATTCCATATGAGTTATTGTTGATACGATTGGTGAATTCATCAAATTCAGACTTAGTACCACCCCAGATGATCAGGACGTCATCTATATATCGCATCCATTCTATTACCTCCTTTTGGTATGCCCTGTCTTGATAAATCACTTTGTCTTCAAAGAAACCCATGAATATGTTAGCTAAAGCAGGGGCGTATTTAGTGCCCATTTCTACACCTTTGGTTTGTCTATAGTAGCAATTGTCAAAAGTGAAAATATTACATTCAAAAGTTAGTTCCAACATCTCTTATCATTTGTACTTGATAGTAAACAGATGACGAATCATTTTTAAAAGTGTGATCTATAGTCTTGATTGCCCAATGGTGTTGTATTGATGTGTAAATTGCCTTCACGTCAAGGCTTGCCAATCTGTAGTTGTCCTCCCATTTTATTGTCTTCAATTTACAGTTTACATCAGTTGTATCTTTTAAGTATGATTTAAGTTTGCATGCTCTCGGTCTTAGAATATTGTCAAGATATTGTGCAATGTTTTCCATTGCCCACCCAATGCCACTTAGGATGGGCTGGCCTTCAGGTATCGGGTCATATTCCTGGTGTACTTTAGGCAGAAAGTACATAGTTGGTATGTTTGGTTCCTTGATGAACAGGAAACTTTTCTCTTCATCAGTTACATAGCCCTTTTTATGCCAATTTTCGAATTGTTTGCTCTAGTTTATGTACAATTGTCTATTTCGGATTGGTAAGTATTTTCTCATAACAACCTGGTATTTCCAAATGTCTTCTATCCATTTCCAAATAATCTGTTCTATCTATAATAACAATATTGCCCCCTTTATCAGCTTCCTTTATTACTATAGATGAATCTGATGCTAGATCTTGTAGGTGTCATGATTCTTGCCCCTCATGTCCCCAACCCACCAAGATGTGATGCTGGAGCCAGGCCACGATCACCTACATGGCCCTCAAGGGCTTCTCCATCCCTCCAAAGACTCACTTGGAGTCAGACTTGGCGCTTGTGGCATCAGACACACTCACTCCCATAGGATAACATTGGGGATTGGAATTGTAGTGCATTGATGGGGACAAGATGGATGCCCCCACATATTTCGGTTCCCAGAACTGCATGTGCGGTCTAGTCTTTTGGGTTTGGTTCAGCCCAGTTACACCTGGGATACCCAGAGACTATTTAAGCCACACCCAGGCTGAGAAACATGCTTTGCGTTTTCTGCACCTGCAGCGTGACATTCACAGTGTTTGGATTGGTCTCCAGTAGGCCTGCATCTTTCTGCTGCGCTCAGCTCCTGCAAGAACAAGAACACCGTTAGGAACAGCCTTACCTTGCGGCGCTTCTGCCCATCATTCAGCGCACCTTCTGTTCTGCGGGCAACTTCGGCGGTGTCATTCCCATCCCGGCACACTGCTTCCTAAGGAAAAGGGAAAAGAACAGAAAAAAGGCCTTAGTAAGCAGTCTGCAAATTTTCGCTTATTTTTAAATACTGTACGAGCTTCAAACGCTTACCTGAATCCCAGCCGCTCTGGGGGAACTCTGTCTCTGGAACTTCTCATCCATCTGCAAGAGGGAAAAGACACTCCAGGTTAGCGTGGAAATATCAAAGGCGCTGCATACCAAGCTTACCCACCGCATTTGTTCTTCATAACCGGCATCCAAACTGAAAACGACGCGGCACCTAAAAGACACAGAAAAAGAACTCAGTTCAATGCAAATACAAAAGGGGTGCATCGCGCTCTCACTCACCTTTAGTGCTACTCATCTCAGCAGCACGCCGCAATCCCCGGACGCCGGCCATCATCTAAGGAACGAAAGGAACGAAGTTAGAGAACTGTTCAAAAGACTCATTATACTTACCTGTCGGACTCTTGCCAGTGAAGTAACCAGGCAGCAACGAGCCCGCATCAGTCAACGCGCCCCTGCGCTGAAAGCAGGACGGAGAGCACACTGAAAACAAGGTGAGCTGTGGATCAAGGGGAAGGGTTAGACCCCGGGGAAGAAGGGGTTCAAGCACACAGAGACAATAGGGAGTAAAACTCTACCAATCCTGTGTTTCAGGCCCAGTCGCCAGTCGAATAGCCTCCAGGGAAGGGTTCAAGGTCGTAAGAGGTCAGAACAGGCTGAGTGACGTCCCCGTGGATACCAGGTGAGCGTTACAGTAGGGCCTTGGATTCACCCGGAGATACATTTTGCATCAATCCTCTTTGTTGTTTCTTATTTTTCAGATTGTAAAAGTCTTCTGTAACTGCTTTATAAAAAGTGTTAATGACATTGTCTGGTGGTAGCTGAGGCACAAATTTTGATGCACGTTTTAATACTTTATTTGGCAAACTGTCTGATTGGATATTCAGATCTCGAAGTACTTTTGGTATATCAAAATCCTTCGGTTCCCCAATGGATCTGAGCAAATGTATTTCTTCAATTTCTTTGATGGTGAAGTCACTTTGTTCAACCTGTATAGCTTTCTGGTACTCGCTTGGTGCTTTAGTTGCGAAATACTTTTTTAATTTAAGTTTGCGCACAAATTTGAATAGGTCAACATGAATAGTGATGTCATTAAGCCAGGTAGTTGGGGCAAATCAGAGCCCCTTGTTCAGCAGATCAATTTCATTTATTGTCAATGGCTTTTTGGATAGATTTATGACAAGGTCTTGATCTATTTTTTCTTGTTGAATTCTCTCGTGCTGGCTCTGGTGAATCTTCTGTTTATATTTTCTTGTGGTTCTTGATTTATGGGGTCTTGTGCCCTCCCTCCTTCCTCTCCTCCTTGGGTAGTAAATGTGGATACCATATTTGTTGGTATCTGAAAACGGACCTGCTTGGTTATTATGTTTCTATTTCTTTTTTTATATCTCTTTATTTGATTCATATAACCCGAATAACTCTTCTCTTTGGCTGATTCACTTGTGTTCCCATTTTCTGTGGTCATTGTCTCTCCTTCAGAATCTGCATCAGAACTAGCTGAAGAGGTATTCGGTGTATTGGTTTTAGATCCTGATTTCATGTATTAATTATATTTAGCTTGAAAAGTATATACTCTTTCTTCTGTATAATCTCTCTCGTCTCTGTAATGCTTACGTAGTTTCCTCAGTTTGATTTCATCATGATAATTCTTTAAAATTTCATGCATTGTATTATAGTTTTTCTCTTTTGTTGTTTCCAAAGATTTATTTTCCATAATCTCCTTTTTGGTCTCTTATGTTCTCTTATGGCATGTTCTATTAACAGTTCAATCATCTTCTTGGAGCTACAATTCAAATTATTTTCCCACAGGTCTGCAAGATCATTGTCCATGTCATTACTGAAGTTGGGAAATATTAAAATACGTAGTCCTACGGAGTTCACTTTTGATATCGTTTTCTAATGAGACTATTTCCCAGTATTTATCGATTTCCTTTTTTAAAAGTCTCTGTAGTTTAAGGAATAGTGCTCTTAGATCTTCTTGTTTGATGACAGGATTGAAAAATGCATGGTTCATATTACCGTTTGGAGTAAATAAGTTAGCTGTTTCTTCTTGTCGATTTCTTAGATATTCTGCCATTTTAAGAGTATATTGATATTATATAGTTGTAGTGTCTGCCGCAAACTGATACCAGATATAAACAAAAGAAACAGTTGTGGCTTTGTGGGTATGGTTTGTCAAGGCGACAGGTAGAGTTTAGTGAAATACTTCTATTGCGCTTGACCAACAATGCTCTGCATGTCGCGTCTCTCTGTGCTGTGGTTTAGAAAAGCCACTTAAAACCAATTAATTTTCTGGATCTAACAATTTATATCGGCAACAATGAACTAAGGACGTGCACTTTCAGGAAACCCACTGAACCCAACTCCAAATTACATGCCAGCAGTTGTCACCAAAGATCTACTATTCGCAATATACCTTCTGGGAGAGTTTATCCGAGCAAGAAGAACTGTCAAACTACTGAAACATTTCAAAAAGAATGTATACTCCTGGAAAACAGGTTTTTGGCAAGGGGATATTCTGAGGATTGTGTTAAACAAGCAAAAAATAAAAGCAAATCATTAACACAAGAATAGACCCTGATACAAAGCACTAAACGACGTGATCAGCCCACAGCGGGGTTCATCACAAAGCTCAGCAGCAATCACAAATCTTTGGATAGAATCCTCTCGAAACATTGGTACCTGCTTAAGCTAGATGAAAATATTAAGAACTATGTGGAACCAAAACCAAGAATAATCTACAGACGGGCAGAACTTTAAAGAATAAATTGAGCCCCTCGCTGTTACCCGACAGATAAAACTGAAAAAACAACCTGGTTACATTCCTCCAATGATGGTTTTAGAAAATGTGGAGGCTGCACAATGTGCAAATACGCCCACGACAAAACAAATTTATTTACGGACCAATACAACAATGAGGTTAAGATACACCAATCTACTAATTGTAAGACAAAATTTGTTGTTTATGGTATCATCTGTACATGTAAATTGGTATAGATAGGAAGCACAATTAGGGAGCTAAGAACCAGGATCCGGGACCACCTGGCAAAGATTGGTAGTCAGGACCCAGGATTCCCCCTATCTTGCCGTTGGCAGGAACACCATCAAATGGCGAATAAAGTAGAAATTAGATTTATAGGTCTTCAAAAAATAACACTGGGCAAAAGAGGAGGACATAAGGAGAAAATATTACAGCAGGCTGAGGCCAGAACAATTTGCAAACTAAACTCGACTGTCCTAGGTTTGAATTCAGATAATGAAATGGTGTTGTTTTTTTTAATACATTTCTTTTACGAACCTTCTTCATTTGTGCTGTACAGTAAGAGATTATATCAATATTCCTCTGAGCTAATATGTACTACACAGGGTTGTACTAATATACTATATCATGGCAAGTTGCCAACACGTCAGGATAAAATATGTGACTGTGTTACTAATGCAAAATTATAATATTAAGAATGGAAAATAATATCTGGGCTTAGTGGCCCCGTATTTATAACACGTGTGGGAGCAAACCAACGTGTTAGCATTTATATTCAATTTGAGTCAACAAGTCTAATGTACTTTTCATCAAATAATATTATATTTACTAATCACAATTTGAAACAGGGCAGATCTAGCCTCACTCTGTACAAATATACAGCAATTACAACCCAAAAGATGGCGCGTATCAAGAACACTGTACGTAAACACTAAGAAAGGACTCTGGTTCAGAATAGGGCAGAAATAGTCTCACTTTATATATAGACACTTTTATCACAACCCAAAAGATGGTGCGCATTACGAACACAGTTCGTAAACACTAAGAAAGGACTCTGGTGAGTCGGTCACCATGACGACTTTCAGAAAACAACAAATACCCATGTCAGACGGCATTCGGCGTCTCTAAGAAACTGCAGCACGTGATTGAACACGAATAAGATAGAGATCAGGAAGGGGACTATCAACCAACTACGGTCTCTATAATTCTTAGTAGAATTCTAATATAGCCACATAAAATGTTTCAAATATTTGACATAATATGCATTGAAATAGATAAAATGTGTATAATTACTTGCATTTAATGCCAATCGCGGCAAGTACGAGAACACAAACTAATCCATTAGATTCAGGAGCATCACTGAAGAATATGAGACAATAAGCCATTACGGCGCAAACAAGATGAACACAAGCAAACTTATTAGACTCTAGAGGACCGCGTAAGAAAATGCGATTATAACCGTGGTGGAGTAAGTGTCATGACACCGGACATATTTCTATCTAAAAGCGCTCTCAAATAAAATACGTAATTAAATGGAATGTATGGTGAAATAAGTCAGTGCGCATAATTAGATTGTTGTATCTAGGGCATTAACGATGCCATTTGAACTTATTTAGGGGATACCAATGTGCTAAATAAATTTATTTATTTTGAAGGGATTGAACCCATCTATTGACAAGCTTCATTTTGACATTATGAACGGGGCCATGCATTCACAATGTAATTGCAGCGGTAAATATAAAATTAAAAGATTGTTTCATGTAATATGCATTCCCCAACTTACAAAAACTTGTGACTAATTTTTATTTTTATTTTTCTCAATCTCTCCGTTTGTTTTTCTTTTTCTTTTTATTATGTACTGTTCATTATGTTTTGTTTTTCCTCTAATTGCTATAATTGCATATCTCTCAATAACCCATGAATTCTCCCCTTCTCCAACCCTCATTTCTCTGTGATTTGACATTTAACATTAATGTTCAATACTACATTGACTTATCGTTTGGAAATGTGAATATAATGTCTTGATTTTGGTTTTGATTATTTTTCATTATTAGTGAATAATATGTATGTGAAATAACAAATAATGCCCTGATTTGAAAAAGGCTGGTATAAAAGCCGAAACACATGTTATTAACAAAGGCAACCACAAATAAAACAAACTTTTGGTTTTGAAATTTAAAATTTGGCGCTTTCTGAGCATCTTTTGTAGTATCATTATCTTGGAGTGGTTTTAAGTGGCTTTTCTAAACCACAGCTCAGAGAGACGCGATACGCAGAGCATTGTTGGTCAGGCACAATAGAAGTACTTTTTCACTAAACTCTACCTGTCGCCTTGACAAACCATACCCACAAAGCCACAACTGTTTCTTTTGTTTATATTGCCTCAACACTTTTTATATTTATATCGAGCAACTCTGGCAGCCGCTCTTTAAGCAATGTCTTGTTATTTATTTGCTTTATCATGCCAGATTTTCAATTATAATTGCAGCATCAATGCAATGAGCTTCTCAGCAGCCTATTCCCTTTCTAAACGCAAAATATCCTTGCATAATTCAACATTTCTCTGGTGCATTTTTCTATATGCATGCAAGAGAATCCACCCCTGTCTCCCAAGAGCAGAGCTGCAAATTCTTTCTCTATTTCTACATGTACTTGTTGTAAACAAAACACAACTTCTGCGGGCCCAGCAATGTCGAAACCTTCATCCCATGGCTCGCTCATCCCAGCAGTGCATGCCCATTCCTTTGTCAACTTATCATTTGGGCTTTTCTCCTAGCCAGGAATAACAACACTAAGGAAATCTCCGCCTGCGGAAGACCCCTTATCTCTCTTTTTACACAAGGTATTCATATTTACAATAATCTATGCACAGTAACTTATTCACAGCAACCTGAATGCAGCCACACAAAGCACACATACACACCACAAAACGCTCATCAACACAGCATGGCTCTCACTACAAAGAAAGAGAAAAAAAAACATCCAACATACATTTTGCCCATCAGCGTGCAAGCAGATTCCTGGATACTTGGAATTTCACATCACAAGGCAACGCCAATGCTTACAGCGCCATATGTTTTGCCTAAAAAATGCACAGAAAATATTTCACAGCCCCAGCGCACGATATGAAGAAACTTTACACGTTGAAGGACAATTATTCACACAGGACACTCAGCTAGAATATGAAATGGCTCTTTACAGCCCTGGCTTTCAAAGTATACCTGTTGCCAGTACCTATGGGCCCACGGCCAGAGTGACCGATGACAACCTCAAGAGGAAAACGTTTCCCTTTCTCATGGAAGTGCGAAAAAAAACATAACTTTCCTGCAGCTCTACAACGTTACTAGACGTTACTAGGCACCAGCTGGCACCTTCTTCAAAACTGGCCTTGAAGCAATGCAGAAGCGAGAAAACATGTTTGCCAGTAGAATGCTGACTGCAAAAAAATAATATGAACCACGATACGGGTTCACATCAAAATGCAGCTTTCACTGAGGCCTGAAGAAAAATATCTATTATGGTGCTCGGAGCACCCAAAATGCACTGCGCAAAGGACGCTATTTTTTTATTAAAAGCACACAGTAAGCTAAAATGAACCACCCAGTCATCATCAGTTACTGCACTAATTTGATTACTGGAGGTAAAAGAGTCTACATCATTAATTAGGTGCCAAAAAGCATCAGCATTTTTACTACCCAAGGTATACAACATTGCTTCAGCATCCTCCTTGCATCTCCTGACTCGAGTCTGGTGAAGCCAATTCTTATATGACTGCGTTCTCTGGGCCCTAATCAAAGGGATTAAATCATTCCTTTTCTGTAAAAGCCTATGTGTACCCTTCTCATTTCTCAATTCCGGGTAGTCACATCCTGATTATAAATGTTTAGATGCTTACTTTTGGATGCTCTCACCTGAGTCTGATGATTCTATCCCCTGGGATGGGTCTTGAGGGGTGCTTTCTTATTCTTTGTCTTGTCATGCAGTCTTTCCTGGAAGAGATAGGGCCGGTCCTGACCCGCCACCACCATAACCCTCTATAAGTTGTAACACAAAGGACAAAACGACAGACAAGTAGAACTTGATCGGAATCTAGAAGGGAAAGCCCATCAGCATAAAAACCCTGGGTTTTCTTGTTGTATCTGTGGGAAGCTCCATCACAGAAAAGGAATTCCAATGATGAATTTGGGCAATAAGGATACCCAAAAGACACAGATTAAGACCATCTATGTAAGCAGAAGCTTTCAGAAGTAAAGTCCAAAAGAAACAAGGCAAATAAAGAAAAGCGCTGCTTTCAGTGTATAAAGTGCGCTGGAAGTGGTGGCAAGAGAGAAGCAGCGAGTACTGAAGCAGGGGAGGAGAAAACAGGTTAGCGCTGTACCAGAGGCTACAATGAAAACAGCGTCTCACCCTAAGTATCCAAAGGACGAGGCCTGCAACGCAGTGTACGTTGGAAGTTTGCTGGTAAATGAAAGGAAAACTGTGATGCGGGCGGCCATCTTGAAAATAGTCTAGACCGCTGCTTTCGGTCATAAAAGGACATAATGGGACACTCAAGTTTCTTTCCTCCTTCTGTGCCACAGTGACCAGCGGGTCACTGCGACAGTTGCATTTCCCCCCTTTCTCATACTAGCTTGTCCTGGCATCAAGAGATAATACAGGAAACTCCCAAAATTGTCCACCGTAAAGGTGTTCAGTTTCCATTCCTGTGAATGCAAGGACAATCATTCTCAAGAAAACGATGTACTTTTAATGCTGTAACAGAGTTCCAACTGATTGTATTGCCTGCTACATTAGTGCCCAGTGCTTATAAACCAAACCCATACGAATTTGTGCGTCCTAAATCAATATTAAATTGGACCTCAAGCATTGAATGATCACTAAAGCGAGAGGGGGAGATGGTAAAAAAAAATGCACTTATCGAACAACCAACTATCCGAAAAAAATATAATCAATGGTGGAATAGGCAGTAACACCAGACCATGTTGGTCGATTAGGAACGTCGCCAGTAACATTATCATTCAGGAGTGACAAGTCGAGGCATGCCAGGAACTTTCTATCAAATTCTCTCTTGTTACTAATCCCAGTTCGAGAAGATACAGATTCAACCCAAGATTCTGCATTAATGCAGTCAGAGTTTAGATCCCCCACAAGGATGATGTCTCCACCCAGAAACACGTCTGTCCATGCATTGACACAACAAGTGAGCCAATTGATGAAGTCATCCAAACTATTGCTGCCGTTGTGCCAATATACATTTATAATTAACAAATTCAAAGAGTCTTCAGTTGAAAGTCTGATATGGGTTGCCAAGTCACCAAAGCAGACATCAATATTCCCAATGACTGAAGTAACTTTATAGGATTTCAGCAATGTCAATAGGCCACCGTAAGGGCAACCCATTAGACACTGCTTAGCTGCCTGTAATAATACTGCATAACCGTCAAAAGACGGAGGTTGTTTCAACCATGTTTCTTGTACAGAAACATCTATAAAGGACATGCATTTCAGGACAACAGCAGGGTTAGAGAACAAGTATAAATGCCCACGAGAATTCCAAGAAAGTATTGAGAAATGAGACTCTTGTAAGACACTGGTCGCTAGTGGTTGGATGACATTCTTAGTGCATCGCAATCGGTAACCAAGACCAATCTTTGGTTTCCTCTGAAACCTTCAATTTTGTGTTTTAACAGTTGAATTTCCTCCCCAATAATAATTTCCTTCTCAGCCCCCAAACTTCAGAGTCAAGGCTTATATTTTCCTTATATTCGGAGAGGTAAAAACCAAAGGTTCTCTTGTTCATGCAAAAGAGTGTCAAATATGAGATGTGAATTCAAATAAACAATTGCCCGGTCAGTTTGATGGAGATCTTTAAAGTCAACTCATTGCAAGTACGCTGAAGAAATGCCTGATAATGTAGGGATCTTGCAAAGTAAACGCAGAACAGCTGACCGATTTACCATTACTGACCTATTTTCAGGAAGGACACAAGTAGAATTATGTGGGGTTGCCCTGCAGGAACATCCCCCATACTGGCAAATCTACCCTGAGGTTGATTATTTTGCTGTGCCTTTGGATCCAGCATGCAATTTTTAAAAAGGGCTTTGGAGCCAAGTGGATACCGCTCTAGAGGCCCACCTTTACCTTCCCCTTGGGCTCTCATGCCTTGAAAAACGGGATAATTAGGTGGTACTGCAGGCAGCCCAAGATAGAGAACTCTTTCATCCACCTTCGTATTGTGTATACACCCAGAACAAGCCACGATAAATCGTTCACCCATGGGTTCTTGTGAAACATCCCGAGCCCTGGACCCAAACACTTGAGGTAGTGGAAAGGTATTATTACCCCGCCTACATTGTTAACTAAGGTTGGGCCATATTTAGGTACTCCTTCCCCCGGGTTAGTAGGTTGCACTAAGTGTACCAATTAAGCACCGGGATTACTATCAAGGTTATCAACAGTTTGTTGCAGAGCTTCCTGTGTAACAGCCTGCATATTAGTGATAGAGGGTGGGTCAATAATTATAACATCTTGCGACCCACAAAAAGCCTCACTAACAGCCGGTATAGCCAATAAAGCTTTCACAGAGGGTTGAGTTAATAAAGCCTGCAAAAATCACTGTGACGCCTGATTGTTCTTCTTCAGGGCAGAACAATTCTTCTGTTTTTCATCTGCGGACCCCTCTTTTTCCCAGGCAATGAGAAGACAAAAGCTGATGATACTCCAGAGTCTGGGTGATATTCACTATTCGGTCTCATTAACCCCATCGTTCGAGACAATTCCAGGAACAAGAGCCTTTTGAGGGCCAACATCCTAGGTAGAAACCACAGACACTAGGTCCCCTCCAGTGGCTACTCTATGGTTCACACCAAACAGGTGGCTGTTTGAATTTTTATTAAAATACAAAGCGTCTGAGCACTTCTCACAAGCAGTAGGGGGATTAAACATTTAATTAGGCAAATTGATGAAATCTACTCTTGGATTCCCTTGTTGGTGCTTGTGTTTCTCCAAGTTTTTATGAAACAGAAATTCTTTAGCTGTCACATGCAGTTTGATACTATCAAATTCAAATTTAAACAACAGTGATTCCAAGAGGACTGAGTTTGATTTTGTTTTCTGTTTGAGATCCTCAACGCAAAATACCTGGTTAATTTCTATTAATGTCTGATTCGCTGTGTTGCCCCCAATATTTTCCATGTAAGGTGCAATCAATGAATACCAATGAATACCTGCTTGAGGGGTCTATGGATGGCGAAGAAGCAATTGTTGATAAAGAAGAATCTAAGCCCGGAACATATCTTTGCCCCAAATCAGGCAGAGTATCCACAAAGCTCTGTACATTAGAGGCAGAAATATTCCGAATAGGCAAGGATCCTTCTGCAGCGCTTAAGTCAATAGGTGCAATGAATGCTAGAGCCCGGGGTGCTTTTCTGATGATAAGTAAAAGGGTGATTAGTTTATAAATAAACCTTTTACACTACAAAGAGAAAATAAGAACAAAACTAAAAATAGAACTAATATCTCTCCATGTATACAGTAAACACAAATTCAAAAACGTACAGCATGTCGTCATCCCACTACATATTCAGTAGGATTTCCTACCCAAGCTCTAGCTTTGTTTTACCACGCAGAATTACATCATCTGCTAGCCTGTTAGCGTCCTTGGTCAGACTTTATGAGACTCCAGTCAGCTCATGGAGAACAAAGGCGGAGGGCGATTAGTGCCCCAGATCGCTCTCCAGTCAGATTCCCCCTGCTTCATTTTTTTGTTCAATTCCTCAAATATTTGTTTGAGGAATGATGATAAGGCTACTATGAGACCCTAATTTGAGGTCGTCATAAGCCTTGCCCACAGATCTTCTGACAAAACCCAGGAGGTAGAATGGATGAACTTTCCAAGTAAGCAAATTCTCTGCTCCCGGAAGACAGGACATTCCAAGACCAGATGAGACAGAGTTTCGATTGGCACTAACCCGCACGCACAGCATTCTCGGAAGTCCTAATAAACCATAGTTTTCAGACCTTTTACCTTCCGTTGTCGGAAAGACTAATTGTTCCGAAAGGATTGTGGTCATAGGCTTTGAAGATTGGGCGCAGGTTAAGTGGACTCTTGATCTGAGCTATTTACCACCACCGGTTCCATGAGATCCATGTCCGTCATATTGGACACAACAAGCGTGTCCCCCATGGGTGATAAAGGGAGTGGGAGATTTACTGCAGCCAACATTTCCACATCCATGAGTGGATTACAGACGTCTTGGCATTTTACGTTTCTCACTACGAAGATCGCACATTAAAAAAAAAACACCCACTGACCAGCAGAGTCCAACAACCTTTCTTATGCTGGTGATAATCTACTTCCCAGAAAACGAACATGCGAGTGAGTGCTTAGGAGGAGGATTAAATGTCTAAAGTAAGGCAGAGCGGTTCCAAACTTACTTGTCACTGTCCGGGCTGTAGTTACAACCAAGACATGGCGAGGTTTCTAAGCACACAGTATTGACACAAGAGGAGCAATGAAGTCGTTGAGGCACCCTCGGCCTGACGTCTGCAATACTGTAGAAAGACTAGTTTCCAGTTCTCCCAGCTCACACTGCAACTCGTCACAACTTATAAAGCATAATGGGTTGTACGAAATGGACAAAAAGCTATAATTAGCATCCAACGTTGTCAGATTTGCAGCAGGCAATGTTCTAGCTCCTCATCCACTAAAACAGGGGTCTGCAACCTTTGGCTCTCCAGATGTTTCACACTTCAACTCCCACTGGGTATAGCTCCTACAGGCAATGGTGAAGGATCATGGGAGTCGAACGTCCAAAATATCTGAAGACCCACATGTTGCAAACTCCTTGCACTAGAAGTAGCTAATGTGCACTGGATGATACCCGATACCCAGGGGTTTCTTACAGTTCCTGCTTATCAAAGCTTCATTTCAAAGCCTGCAGTTCAGGTGGGGGAACCAAGACTGGATCACATATCGACTCAATCCACAGACAGCATCTTAACTCCTAACAATCTTAGGAACTAGAACAACAATTATCTTAAAACAACTATGAAAAAGGTCTGTACAAATGTATGTGATATTAAATTGATGTAAAAACACAAATCGATTAAGGCCTACAGTGTCTCTTTTTACATGACAAAATATATCAAACATAAATGAAAACCGTGAACACATCAGCCTAAAAATAAAAGAGTACAGATGTTCCAATGTCCTATTAAGCGCATTGCAAGCAAGCAAAAAATATGGTACTTATGTTCATTTATTGTCTAATGTGATAACATGTTTACCGTACAGAATCCCTTCATCTATTTGCAAAAGAAGCAATATGACATGCATTACTCACTGTAATAGCATTTCTGATGATATCTGCTTAGATTCACATGCTGTGCATATTGTATCTTGTCTTTAGAGGATTGAAAGGGGACGTCGTCATAGGCGTGTCTGTAACACTATCCCTACCGTGACATGTAGTGTACCCAAAATCCCTCGCACGGCAAAGTCCCTCCATGAGGGAGACCGAGGCTTATCGTGAGTGAGTACATAAAAGAGAGAAAGTAGTAAGACGTCTATGTTCCTTTCACCCGAGCGGGTAGGAAGGGTGGGCGCATCTGAATCTAAGCAGATACAATCATCAGAAATTCTATTACGGTGAGTAATGCATGTCTTCTGATGCTTGTTAATCTGCTTAGAATCACATGCTGTGCATAGACTAGCGAGCAGTAGCCGGAGTTGGAGGTAGGTTGTGAGAAGGAACAGTAGTGAAAAGATGTCTTTGTACTGCTTGGCCCACCTGAGAATCAGACCTAGAGCGAGTGTCTAGGCAATAGTGTTTTGTAAAGGTGTGTACAGAACTCTAGGTTGCCTCTTTGCAAATGGACTCTAGGGGAACATTTGCAATGAATTCTATGGAAGTCCCAGTGCCTCGAGTAGAATGTGCTCTAGGCTTGAAGCGCAGTTCTCTCTTAGCAAGCGTGTAACAAAATGTGATGCATTTGACTATCCACCTTGAGATAGCTGACAGAGACAGGATCCCCTTCTCTGCCAGCTGCCACTGAAACAAAAAATTGGTTTTCCTGACTGGTTTTGTCCTTTCCAGGTAAAACATGACTGCCCTGTACACATCTAATATGTCTAGGCTTCTTTCGGCCATGTTAGTGGGGTTTTGGAAGAAAGTGGGCAGGTCTACTGACTGGTTCACGTGGAACTTGGAAATAAATTTAGGCGCAAATCAAGGGTGAGTGCGCAGAACCACCTTATCTCTGTGAACAGTAACGAAAAGGGTCTAGTAGTGAGAGGGCCTGTAGTTCACTAACCCTTCTTATAGAAGTGATAGCCACTAGGAAGGCTGTCTTATAGGTAAGGTCTTTTAGACTTGCCTTGTGCATAGGCTCAAAGGGGAACCACATGAGTCTAGTTAGAACCACATTTAAGTCCCATCCAGGAGCTGGGTTTGAAATGGGGGGATGAATTCCCTTAACCCCTTCCATGAAAGCCTTGATAACTGGTATATTCCACCACAACACTTTTTGTTGTGACGTAGTGTAGGCTGATAGAGCCGCTAATGGAACTTTTAGTGAATTAAAAACTAGCCATGAATCCAATAAGAGGGCCAGGTACAATGCAATGTGAGTAGGAGAGCAGTCAATGGGATTGACGCCCTTGGCATTACACCAGATAACAAAGCGTTTCCATTTACTGGAATAGCAGTATCGGGTGTTGGGTTTTCTCACTTCCCTGTGTATGTCCATACATCTCTGAGGGAGTTGAAGGTGTCCGAACTCTAGGACCTCAGGAGCCAGGCCGCTAAGTTCAGAGTTTGCGGGCATGGATGCAGTGTTTCTCCCCTGTCCTGAGATAACATGTTGTATGGGCAGGGCAGTTTCATAGGAGGGGAGAGGGACATCTGCATCAGATGAGAAAACCAGGGTTGGCGGGCCCACATGGGGGCAACCAATATCATAGTGACTGGTTCTTGGTGCATCTTGTGCACAATCTTGTTGAGTAAGGGAGTCGGGGGAAAAGCGTAAACAAATTTCCCTGACTATGTTATCCAGAGCCCGTTCCCCTTGGAGCGGTTCTGTGGGTACCTGGAGGCGTAATCTTGGCATTGAGCGTTTTCTAGAGATGCAAACAACTCGACCTCTGGGAAGCCCCATTCTGCGAAAACATTGGAGATGATGTCTTCGTGTAGTCGTCATTCGTACTCTACGGGCAATGGGAAATCTCTGCTGAGCATGTCAGCCAGAAAATTGAGTTCCCCTGGAACATGTTGGGACAACAGGAACATCCTGTGTTTGAGAGCCCATATCCAAATGTTTTGGGACAGCTTGGATAGCCCTGCAGAGTGTGTGCCCCCTTGCTTGTTTCAGGTAGTACATGGCTGTGGTACTGTCTGTCAAGATCAGGACTGTCTTCTCCTGTAACTGTATCTGAAAGGGTTTCAGTGCTTTGAATACCGCTAATAGCTCCAACCGATTTATGTGGTTTGACGCTAATTGCACGCCATCTGCGGAATCAGGTGAGCCCCTCACCCCATGAGCGATGCATCGGTCGTGAGAGTGGCTTCTACTGTTGGGGTGGTGAAGGTTTTCCCCTTCAGGAGGTTTTCCCTCAACCATCACTGCAGAGAGAGAACGAGGGCTGGCGCGACAACTACCAGATCTTCCCATTGTCCGCTGGCCTGACACCACTGGCTGTTGAGCTACTCTTGCATGGGACGCACATGCAGACATGCGTTAGGAACTAAGTAAATGCAGGACGCCATCATTCCTAACAGTCGCATGGCCTTGCGTACCATCACTTCCCGACTGGCTACATAATGAGGGATTTGAAACAGCATGTTTTGAACCCTCTCGTTGGAAGGGAAGACGGGGCTGTCTTTGGTCCGAATTAGAGTCCCTAGAAACTGTTTGACTTGACTGGGGTCTAGGCTGGACTTCTTCTCATTGATGGAGAATCCCAGACTGAATAAGAGGTCTATTGTCTTCTGAGTGTTCAATAGGCATGCTTCGTAGGACTCCTCTGTTATGAGCCAGTCGTCGAGGTAAGGGTAAACCGGGACAGATAGTCTGCGCAGGTGTGCTGCCGCTACTGCCAGTACCTTTGTAAACACCCTTGGTGCCAAAGCAATGCCGAAGGGGAGTACTTTGAACAGATAGTGCTTGTCCTCTATCAAGGTATTTTCTGCGCGCTGGAAACATTGAAATATGAAAGTATGCATCTTTCATGTCCAGTGTTGCCATGTAATCCCCCTGTTTCAACAGCGGGATTACTTCCTGTAAAGTGACCATACGAAACTTTTGAGATTTGACAAACTTGTTTTCTGGGCGCAAATATAGCACATGGCGCATGGTGAGATCCTTTTTGGGTACAAGGAAGTACAAAACACTTTTTTTCCAAAACGGAAACTCAAAAAAAATTATATATTAAAAAAAAAATGATACCCTTTTGTTTTAGGTCAAATTGACTCGATCCTATGGCGTTCGATCCTTTTGGATTTGAATCTTTGACCGGACACCATTTCTGACCAGAGGCCGGAGCGCCTTTTCTACGCCGCTGTCCTCTGGGTAGAAAAGTGGTGGAGGTATTAGACCCTTATCCCAAATTCCAGTTGTTTCATGCATTATACTGGTTCTGGGAAAAACGTGACTGCTCACGAGAGGACTGGCGGGAGCCGCTTCCTCTGTGAGGAGAGGGTCTCTGGATAATCTGTTGAAGGGACTTGAGGGTTTCATGTTCTTTCTTAGCTGTTTCAAGCGCATCGTCCACTGCCTTGCCAAACAGGTTGAACTCCTCAACGGGTTTGTTAATCAGTGCTGCTTGGGTCTCTGGCTTGAAACCGGAGTTCCTCAGCCATGCATGTCTCTTGAGCAAGGTACCTTGTGCAAGGTTCTTCCCGCTGTCTCGGCAGTGTCCAGAGTGTTTTTGAGCACATTCTGGTTCGCCTTCTTGGCTTTGGAAACAATGGCGAGCAACTTGGTCCTTGTAGGTTCTGGCACTTCTTGAAGGCCTTCTTGCAGAAGGTTCCACTGGACATCTCCATAGCTGGCCAATAGCGTGGTGTTATTGGCTATACTGGTGGTAAACGCAGCAGCCGTTGTTACCCTTTTCCCCAGTGCATGAAGTCTCTTTATCCGGAAGTGCCAACAAAAGTGTTTAGCTGTTTGGCTGTTGCCACTGACTTTCTTTCCCCCAGCGCCTTGCTGTGGACCTGCTAGTCAGAAAGAGAACGTTTTTCATCTACCAGTTGCTGTAACGTGGAATTGTTACCCTGTCGCCATTCAACCCCTCCTGCTGACCCGCCCACCTGCTAGCCATTCAACCCTTCCTGCTGACACGCCCACCAACTCGCAGCCTACACATAAATATCCGGTGCACACGACCTTGCACGTGCATCCAGAAGTGTCTGGCTTTTTGGCTGTTGCCAAGAACTTTCTTTCGCCTAGCTGTGGACCTGCTAGCCGGCAAGAAGACGTTTTTCATCTATCAGTTGCCGAAACGTGGACTTGTTCCCCTGTCGCCATTCAACACCTCCTGCTGACCCACCCACCTGCTCGCCATTCAAGTAATTAGTGGACTGTGTGTCTCTGTACACGCATTGAACTAATGCTTGTGCTTGTGCTTGTTTAGCATGAGGCGTGCTGGAGTGGTACTGACCACGTTGTTTTCTTTTTTTTTGTATTTGCAGCCCCTCCTGCTAACACGCCCACCTGCTCGCAGCCTACACATAAATATCTGGTGCACGCGCATCTCGCGCATGCATCCAGAAGTGCCAACAGTAAGTGTTTGGCGGTGCGGCAGGAGGGGGCTATTGTGTTAGGTGGGGGCTATTGTGTTACATCATATATTCACTGTTGTTTGGGCTGGTTCATAGACACAGGCAATCATACAAACTGTTCAGTTACCTCCTGTTCATACTGATATTGATTTGTGAAGCTCAATTTTCAACGACTCCACGAGTATGTGTGTGCAGCATTTAATGAGTCATTTTTTACTCATTGCTCAGGTGATTGTTAAAAGAAATCTTTCATTTTTTTTGCACATATTATTCTACAGCCCCATACAGCGCTGTCATTTAGAAGAATTGTTTATTTTAATTGATTTCCAATCCTTTTGGCACCATGGTTGCGAGTCTGCGTAGTGGGAAATGTGTAAATGAAAGACGCTTGAACGCTAGCCTCAATATGACCGCGCCCATTCAATTTCATGCATCCTATGAGAAGGAGGGGTACCCAATATCTTACCTGCCCCTCGCTGAAGACTCCACTAGTGGGGAACGGGTGATGGACTCAGAAACAGCTCCCTATTCCCACCAATCCTTGGCTGTCGAACCAAATGACAGTATGAAGCCAGGGGTGATTGTGGAAACATCACAATTACGTGACAAAGATCCTATTCAATATGGGCATTTTGGTTATAAAACACTGATAGATTGCGCAGTCGGTTCACATTCCACTGTTCCAATAGTTAAAGACCAACCATTTTCCCAACGTGGTCCCTCTTATGGTATTTGTATCTGGGTTGTTTCTATTCTCTCACCTGCAGTAGAAGCCGAATGGAGTAAGCGTTGTCACGTTGCATTGTCTTGCGCTTCTCCTATATCGGTTCTGCCCTCTGAGATGGAGGAAGTTTGTCTTCATAACATCCACGAAAGTAGAGTTGACCATCATACCATATTGCAAGATGATGCGGTGACACAACCCCATATTTCTCTTACAAAAAATTCCAACGGCCAATGAGGTATTTGATCAACCAGGCTCCCCCCTTCCTAATATTGATGAAACCAATTTTGATGATGGGGCAACTAACCAAACTTTGGGTCGGATAATCAATGAGGATTCAACCGATGTTCCAGTTATATCGCGTATCCTTAATCTCCTTGATAAAGGACACAAAAAGACGCATGGGGAGATTATATCAAGCACCTCATTGGCGATATAGCTATTAAAACAAGCTAATTGGAGGGTTTTATGATGGCACATGCCAACTTTCAACTTGAAAAAATTGTGACCTTAGACTCTTTAATTTCAAAATCCCAATTGCCACCAAAAGTTAATACTAATACTAAGGCCACTCAAACATCGGGCACTGGGATAACCTTGAATATAGGCTCAGGAACTTATGCACAAGCTGTTTCTGTTGGTCCCTCTGAGGACTGCTCAAATTCAACAATTGGTACTCTGCCACTCTTAGAAGTGGTAAAACTCAACTCACGAAAGTTGAATGATGATTTCTTCTAACCGAAAGGATTCATCCTCAGGGGCCTACAAATCCTAGGGATGCCAATGTATTTGTACAGTCAATTTCTAATGAAGAAACAAAAGTTGAATTAAGCAGTCCTTCACGGCTTATTGAAGTCATGGAGGAGCTTAACAAAGCCAATACATTTGTGGTGACACCGGAAGAGGTCCTTAGCGCCAACGTGGTCCCACAACCGGATATAAGACGTTACGTTAACAAAATCTCAACAAAAAAAAATCTAAAAATATACCTGATGTAAAATCTTCTGACAAAACTTCTGATTCCAAGTCACTACCTTACCCTTGCATTGATGAGATAATCATTGATTTGGAACAATTAAATGAGGAATCCAAACATGTGTTAAACATGGGTAATCATGATGAATCTAACCCTATAAATTTAGACAAGTCTAATTTGGGGCCTCTTGGATCTTCCCTAGGTACAACAGCCGTCGTAAGCACCAACTTGAAGGTTGTTACTTCTCCCAAAACTACGCTACTTACTTTTGACAAACAGCAAACAATGGATAAATGCATTAAAACTCAATTATTGCACTTCTATCCAGTTACTTCTATAAAAAAAACTGGTACTGGTAATAAAATGTTGCAGAGTGCTCCACCAACTTCTAGGTCTTCTGCGGTGGATCCAGTCAGTCAACAGGGTATTGTGGGACATTCTGGAGCTTCCTCCTCTCCTTCCACGCAAACTGTAAAACTGCACAAGACGTCCCTTACAGCGAATACCACAACTTTGTAGCGAACGTCCTTGTTGCGCCTCCTGTCCATAACTCTCCACACAATTTATTAAAGTGTTATGGAGTAACCTCTGTATCACTGTCTCATCTGAAGGCTCACATAGAAGGACTTGGGGATTAGAACACATTTTTCAGCGATGCCCCAAATATATTGGGATGGATCAGTATTCCGGCCAAGAATGGGCAGAAAAGGATAAATCGCTCATTTATTTTTAGTTCATTCAAACACATTCCTCAATTGAGGACTTTGATATCTGATGATAGAGTGGATTCGTCTTTCCAATCACAATTATCACCCGATGATTTGTGGCACTTATTCTTGCAATATTTTGTAACTAATTTGGTCTCAAAGGGAGGATTTTTTAGATTGAGGCTTAACGCTCCCTCTTTTTCAATCTTTAGAACAAGCTAATCACTTCCTTGACGCCCCCTAGTTATGTACCATCCAAACTTTGTCAGCGGTCAATATAAATTCAGACATTTCTGTTTAAACTGAAATAATTACACAATTGTCCGCTTTGGTAGCAAATACCATGAATATAGCATGGTTAGCTCCACTGCTGGCTACAATAGCTGAAATTGCCAAAATGACAAAACAAACGTAGCCTGACTCATTTAAAATCAGCTCATGGAATTGTTGTAGGTACTCTAACTTAAAAGCATGGTTTGAATCTCTTGGGACTGACAAACTTCCAGTGCTTTTTCTCATTCAAGAAAACATGTCCACCCTTCAGTTGGCTGTAGACGGCTTTACAACATTCTCATACAATTCTAGGGTAGGGACGATGTGGAGACCATCAGGGGGGCTTGCCATTCTGGTCAACAATATAATTAATGCAAAAGCAAGGGTGTTTTGTACGCAAAATGACATCTTAGCCATCGAATATCATCCTCTGACCTCTTCTGCTTTGATTTTTTTAGTTATATGTATTTACTTTAATCCTGTAAAAAAGTCACCATATGATTTTTTTGACTCCCTAGATCTTGTACTTGAAGATGCTTTGATCTATAACCCTGATTAATATATTATTTTTGTTAGCGATTTCAATGACTTATGCAATGGCATATCGAATAACAACGTGAACAAGATAAGTTCCTGGTTAAGGAGCTCCTATCCCTTGCACACTATCACAAGCTTGTCGATGAGCTAAACATTTAGGAAAATTTAAGAGGTAAATTTCAACTCATACACTCAATTATGATTGCTGGTATACAAGCCTATTGTACTTTCCAATGATTGATGTCAGAGATTAGGATATTTCTTCAGAGATATTTTTATTGTTCAAAAGTTCATAGAAGGCCCAACGCGTTTCGAGATAAATATCTCTACTTAAGGGGTATGTTCAACATTATGTAACACATCTATAGGAACATTTTCAAAAAACAATTACATTTATAGTAGAGTACTTTTTGTTTCTATTTTACATATATAAAGGTAACACTTTTAAGTTCAAAATAAAAAATTGAAAAAAGCAGTTCTTGTGATACCATATACAGTTGTCTTATCATTCTAGTGATTGTAACTTGTTTTTTCCATTTATTTACAACATTGACTCTGGTAATCCCAAATTAGAACATACAATATGCTTGTTTAAGCTTAATGCGGTCCAAAGTAGATCGAAAGTCTAAAAACCAAAATGCAATCAACAAACAAAAGGCTATGGATTATCTGTAGGTACTATATCGTAGTTGGTCAAGGGAATATTCTCCTGTGGGGTCATGGTACCCCAATGGTCTTTCAAGAGTTAGCTATGGAGTATAGAAGTGTGTGTTCTTGTTGGCAATAGTGCCCGAGAGAGTTAAAGAATATAAGCTAAAAATGGCTTCTGTATGGGTCAGATTAGTTGAATTTAGCACTGGTTTTAAGTAAACACTATGTAAGCACTTGATGCTAGTGAGAGTAAGAATATTCTTACCCTAGGTAAGGTTCCAGAAATCGCTGTAGTGTGCGATGTACAACTCAAGGTGAGAGGTACCAGGTAAGTCTATGCGTTCATATGGCGTTCCGTTTGCTAGAGAAAAGGTAAGTTTCGTTCCGTTAGCTTAAGTAAAAGAAGCACAGGTAAGTACGCGAAAAGGGTAGGGCAGGGTGGCGTCAATAAAGGCTGAATGTCCCTTACTTCAGGTTATGATTTCAAGAGTGTGGAAGTTCCTTACGCGTCCATAGCGTGATGCTATTTAGGATCAAAATGGCTGTATATATTACGGCGCTAAGTGATGACATCACTACGCCGTGGCATGAAGTCACAGATGTAAACAAACAAAAAAATTATTAAAAACATTTTTTTGTTCTAAATACGACGGAAGATGTTCATGTATATTTAAGCAAAACGGTTCTAAATGTGGTCCGCTTGGACACACGGTGTTTATTATCCGTGATCACGGAGTAAATTAGAATGACGTGGGAATGAAAGTAACACGGTTATTTGAAAGAGACAGTAGATTGGTATAGGGTTCTGGGTTAGAGAACTGAGATGGTAAGGGAGGTTGACCAGTGACAGAAAAGAGTATGTGTGTTGTGTAGAGAGGGAAAGGAAATAATCAGGGAAGAATTTCTAGGTTTGGATTTCACATGGTGATAAATCAATTTAAACAAACAGGTAACCTGTAGGATACTTAACATTGTGAGATGTCTAGATTAATCATAGTTACAAAAGTGCTAAATCATTTCAAAATCGTACAATGATTCCCTGTAAGTGACTTACATTCTGTTAAGTTATACAAGTTTTATGTACAATATGATGTACTAAAAGACCTTGTCATGATGACTTACATTCTATTGGGGACCACAAATTGGTCCTGTTGTGACATCTATATTGTGGTTTGAGGGACTATGTCCACTATAACACAAGTATGATAAACTCTCTAAGTGTCTTGAATACTCTGTGGTGCCTAAATAAATAAGCACTCTAAATCTGATAAGCCAACCAATCAGGACTATTCCCAAAGTTGTTATATATAGGTTTTTGTTGTTTTATAAGTATGCACCCAAGTATAAATCTTCATTGAGACCTAATGGGGTCATTGCGTCCAGGGTGTGGATCCAATATAATTCTCTTTGTGCCAATCTTTTGGCCATATCTCCTCCTCTGGGTGCTGGTCGAATTACTTCTAGTACAACTACTCTGAGATGGGAGATATTGTGTCCATTTTCTTTAAAATGTCTTGCTACTGGGGATTTGATGTTGCCTGTCCGTATGTTGGACTTGTGTTCTGTCCATCTTTCCCGTACTTTTCGTATGGTCTTCCCCACGTAGTATTTGCCACAAGGGCATTTCAGTCCGTAGATGACGTTCTTACTTTCGCAAGTCGCGAAGTCTTTCAACATAATTTTCTTGCCACTGTTAGGGTGTCTTATGTGGTCACCCTTGATTACATTGGAGCAATGTTGGCAATTTAGACATGGATGGGATCCTGTCTTTTGTTCTTTCAATGTGGTTTGTGTAGCTTTTTTCAGTCTTTCATCCCTGATAAGGCTATCTTTCAGATTCTTACCCCATTTGTAGACGAGCATTGGTGGGTCAGGGAAAAGTTTGTACAGGTTGGGGTCTGATTTTATTAGGTCCCAGTTCTTATTGATTATTTTTTTCACCTGATAACTTTGGCTAGAGTATTTTAAGGTGTGAATTAATCTGGTCTGTTCCTTTTTCGTTTTTTCCTGTAGTAGATCTTCTCTTGTTGTAATGCTTGTTCGTGCCAAAGCTTTATTAATAGTTTCTTCTGGAAAACCTCTTTTCTTAAATCTCTCTTTCATGATTTCCTGTTCTGATTGCAATACCTTGGGGTCGGATGTGATCTTTTTTAGGCAGAGGAATTGGCCATATGGAAGATTGTCTTTTAGGTGGAGTAGATGGAAGCTCCCAAAGTGTAATACACTGTTCACATCCGTAGGTTTTCTATAGATGTTCGTGTAGAATTCTGCATTTCTCATTTCAACTTTAACATCCAAAAAATGGACTCCCGGTTTTCCAATTTCAAGGGTGAAGGTGATACCCTCCTGGTAGTTGTTGAGGTGTGTAAGGAAATCATGAAGTTCTTGACATGTTCCTTGCCAAATTCCGAAGATGTCATCAATAAACCACTTCCAGAATTTAATTTTGTTTTTCCAAGGTTCTTTATGTAAAATGTGGTGATGTTCGAAGTGAAACATGAATATATTCGCGTAGGATGGTGCTACAGATGAGCCCATTGATGTGCCCGATATTTGGAGATAGTATTTGCTGTTGAATCTGAAGTAGTTGTTATATAAAATAATCCTGATCAGTTCAATGGCGAAGACTTTATGTATAAGTGTTTCATTCTGTCTCAGTAGAAGCCCCTCCAGGGCCTTCTATGCCTGATTGATGATGAATTGATGTATATAAGCTGTTGACGTCTAGTGTGAACAGTATCAAATCTGTTTCATCTGTCTTGATCTCTTTTAGTAGTCGTAGGAAGTGCGCTGTGTCTTTAAGGTAGGTGGAAGTTTTCTGAACAATCAGTTGTAGAGCCTTATCAAGGTAAATTGCAAGTGGATGAAAGATACTTTCTGTACCCACTACTATGGGTCGAAAAGGTGGGTTTTTGAGATTTTTATGCACTTTAGGAAGTGCATAAAATACTCGTGTGATTGGAAATCTTTTGATGAGGTACTCTCTTGTGTGGAAATCTTTTGATGAGGTACTCTCTTGTGTGTTCAGTAATCCAATCTGCATCGTAGGCTATCACAAGAACCGCTTTTTTCAATGTTTTCTTTTGAACATAAAAATGTTACCTTTATATATATAAAATAGAAACAAAAAGTACTCTAATATAAATGTAATTATTTTTTTTAAAAAAAATCCTATTAATGTGTTACATAATGTTGAACATACCCCTGAAGAAGAGATATTTATCTCGAAAGACGTTCGGCCTTCTATGAACTTTTGAACAATAAAAATACCTCTGAAGAAATATCCTCATCTCTGAGATCAATCATTGGAAAGTACAATAGGCTTGTATGCCAGCAATCATAATTGAGTGTATGAATTGAAATTTACCTCTTAAATTTTCCTAAATGTTTAGCTCATCGACGAGCTTGTGATAGTGTGCAGGGGTGACGGGAGTTCCTTAACCAGGAACTTATCTTGTTCACGTATATTTCACAACCCAGATGCCAGGGTTGATTGTCATCTCCACTGCAACTTAAAATCATCAAAAGCACTGTTGTGCTACTAAGTGTTCCCTTAAATGCTCGAACAACCTAAAACAGGTGTGCAAGTTGAACAGAACAGTGGAATATCGAATAACAACACCACTTTTGTGGGTGTGGGCTGCTGACTAAGCCCCAGACGTAGGGGAGAATTATGGGTTCAATATTTTGACAATTGGAATTGTCATCAGGTCAACTTTTACTCCAATTCCCCTATTGCTACCTGATCTAGGGGACTCGTCTCCTTCTGTATTGACTTCTTTTTTATCTCAGCTAATCTCCTTCCTATGGTTATGCCTGTTTGGATAAGTTTTACCCCTTATGGAGATCACTTTCCAATTAATCTTGTATTCAATGCTCAGCTTCTACCTCTTTTATCCAAACCCATAATGGTTTTGAGCCAGGTCGATCGATGTGTGCATTCTGTGTATTGGTCGCCTAAGTTATGTCGACATCTCACCTATTTAGTTAATTGAGATGTTTGGCGCATACACGACAAAGAATTATTTGATTTATCTCTGCACGTAAGGGAGGAATGGAATACAAATATAATTAGATCCCACGTGCATGATCTTGCCCTGACAATTTCTAAGGCGGCTTTGAGATACAATAAACCTTTTAACATCGAAATAGCTAAATACAAAACTTGCAAAACCTCTGTGTTAAAAGCCTTAACCAAGGCTTCTATTTCTCACAATGAATATACTCTTAGAAAACACAGTATTTTACAAACGTATGAGGATAAATTTAAAGTGATCAAACATCTAACCCATTGTACAGATAACTAATAATTATTATATTGCTCTGTAAACGTGACAGTCGCAACGTATGGTCCATTTTGACAGATATTGGTAAATTTAGCACTATGAATGAATAGGTTTTCTTCAATCTTTGCAGATGTTTGGCAGCACTACATCCTTACGAAATTCAGTGTGCCTGTGTCATTTATTTCATGGCACAACAATATTCTAAATGTTGCTTATAAGAATGATTTATCTTTCTCGATTGAGTATATTTTGTGGGCGATTGGACGAATGAACATTCTAAGTCAGCAGGCCTTGACGGTATACCACCTTGTATTATTAAATCTGATCCGCAATTCTGTGCCGCCGTTCTGCACACAAAATTTGATTACATTCTCCAAACGACCAAAATTCCGGAGTCATGGTGTAACACCTTAATTATCCCTATCCATAAGAAAGGGGACTCACACGACCCAAATTTTTTTTCGTCCAATCGCCTTGATGGATTCAATGGAAAAAATATTTGCGATGCTTTTACTTTAACATCTGGAACGTTATATTGTTGCAAATGATATCTATTCCAAATTTCAAGTAGGATTTACAAAAAACATGAGTGCTTCTCTTAACACGACGGTGCTTGCCCATTTGCTGTCGGTGTCGCACACCTCCAATTTAGGGCCAATTTATGCAGCAGCATTGGATCCTTCCTCTGCTTTCAACGCTGTTGTAAGAGAAATATTGGGGACTTAAAAGTTGAAGATGGGTTTTTCAAGAAGATTAGTTCAACTGATAGCCCTAATTCACACTAACACATTATTTCAGGTTCGAGTAAATCGGGAGGGTGTAACCACGGGGCACATCCCGACCACGAAAGGTGTAAAGCAAGGATGTAACCTCGCTGCCACCCTTTTTAATCTGTATTTTTTTTTATATCTATCAATTATGGACTGATGCTGCTATGGATCCAGTAAGGTTAGGCACTTTACATCTGCACAGGCTCTGCTTTGCAGATGATATTATTTTGTTCAACAGAACACCTTCAGGACTGAACGCAAACTAAATGCTTTTCATAACTTTGCGACTGCTCATAATCTTCAAGCTAACTCTGCAAAATCTAATATTCTCAATTTTGCCAATAAAACGCAAACCAAATCTTATCAATGGATTATGGAGGATTAAAAGATCCCCCAGGTGAAATCACTACGATATTTTGGTTATCAACTCGCTGATTCCAATTCTCTAAAATCTTGGACAGTGGAACTTAACGAAAAGATCTGTCCTTTGCTCTCGCAGATGCAAATTATACATAAGAAGCATGGAAAATTCTCTCTACTCACTGTTCTAGATTTTTATACACTAAAGGTAGAACCGACTTTATTATTCGGTCTAGATCTGTGTTTACTAAATATAGATGACATTTTGAATCGCCTACAAGGGCAGATCTGGAAAAAGACCTTGGGCTTAGCCCTGGCCGTTCCAAACTCTATTGTTAGACATGAGGTTAGATTATTGTCTTTCTGCAAGATATACCCGGCAGAAATTATCGTTATATGCCAAAATGTTGGTTCCCATTAGGAACTCTCTATATCAAGATCTTAACGAGCTCCTGACAGTCCAAAAGGTTCTCTCGCTCGTCTAATTGCCAGTCAAATGCAGAATGTCCTTGCTTTGATAAATTCTTCCTCTGAGGATTTAATGCTAGGACTCCTGAATGTTAAGAGCAAATTATTCGAAATGGATTGGATCTCAACTATCGTTATCAATCATACATATAAAACCTACAAGGCTTATGGTTCTTTTGAAGGTAAAAGTACTGTTCATCCGGCATATATCTTGAAATGTCTCTGTCGTAAGATCCGGTTTATCTATATGAGATTTAAATGAAATCAACTGCCGTCCCTGGAGCACGTGCACTACAAATTTTCCAATTGTGAACGGAAATATGGTCCATGTTGATTTTGTCTTATACCAACACAAGACAAAACTACAAAACATATAGCTGTTTATTGGCCTTATTTTGAAAATCTAACAGTACAGCGGATGGGGGATTCTTGCCCTGAATTCACCACTGTAGCACGTCAACACTTTTGGGAAAGAGCGATGAGAGGTGACAGCACTCGGCTGGCATTGGCTTTGGTTCAATTGTTGCTTGAATTTGAAAAAAATCCTGATGAATTTCAACGATTCTTATATTCAATGTTTTTTAAATATAAAATATGTTTTACCTGTGTACCATTTACACTTGGTCGAGAATGATGCTATGTTTATGTTCGGTGAATTTTAGGTTATGTTGAGATTTTATATGCAGATTGTTTTATTTGTATTGAATGATCTTAATTTATTTGTTATTGTTATATTTCTTAAATATGTGTTGTTTGAGTTTGATGTATGCATGGTATATGTATATGTATGGTATATATATTTTTTTAAAATTAATTTTATTGGTTTACTACAAACCTTTAAAATACGACACATCACCTTTTGGAAATTGAATTTTGTTTTGTAAAGGTTTCTTTGTTAAACCACATACAATTTTATAAAATAAAAATAAATAAATAAAGTCTCTTGGATTCCTTATTGGATGGTGCCTCGGCTGTAGACAGGGGAACACCAGCCCGTTTTCTAGTAGTGGTAACCACTAATGAATCTGGAGCGGCATGACCCTTGATTTAGGCAGGGTTAGTCAGAGAAGGCCGAAACTGCTTCTTCACCCTAAAATTCAGCGCCCTGGTCTGGGCCGGCGTCAACAAAGAAGGTGCCAATCTCCTCTTGATTGAGTTCAACAAGGGGATGGCTTGGCTGGCCAGAGTTCTTTCTTTGAGTATATCCTCCAGGAAATCAGAATCTGGTAAGGCCTCTTGAGTGGCGATCTGAAAATGGTCCGCCGCCTACTTCAAGATGGCCGTCCACTGGGGAGGCTTGCCGAGCCAGAGTGGAGTGGGGGGAATCCAGGACACAAGTAAACTCCTCATGTGGATCTTCCAAGGGCCTTTGAAACTTGGATACAGGAGTAGAAGGAAAGTCTTCTTGAGACCTCTTGGGAACAAGAGTCTCAGAATAAGAGCGACATGTTTCTTATCTGTCCATCCATCTCTCACCTCCCTGTTCCATGAGGATGAACCAGAGGGGTCCAGGGAAGGAAAGGGTTCATCTTCTCTGTGACGTTGAAATTTTTCCCCCTAATGTGCCTAGCAAAGGCATAGGACTCTCAACGTAGTCCTTACAGGGTTTGGGTGCTGTGGCGTGTCCCTCGACACGTCTCTCGGCCGTTCTTTGTGCTACGCCGCCTCCTTCAGCAGTCTAACTGGCGAAGTAATCCTTGCAATGCTCTCGGCAATGGTAGGAGAATCCGGGCAGTCTACCGTCTGAACCGGAGGCTGAGCAGTGGATTTCAACGCCACTGAGATAACCGGAGGCTGAGCAGTGGATTTCAATGCCACCAGGTGAACTGGGGGGGTGACCAATGGATTTTGCCGCCACCCGGCCCTTAAGTGGCGTCTGCGCATCCTCCTTTTAGTGTTAGCGCCCTTTACTTTGGATTGCCCAGTCGCAGGCCGCAACTGCGGTTGCGGGGAAGACTGCCGATCATGCCAATCAGAGGTTCCCATCGAAGATTTCGACGGTCCCATTGGCGCTTTGGTACGCTTCAACAGTGCCGCATAAGCAGAACCTTGGGTTGTGTGTTTGGTGTTAAGATCGTGTGCGCCCCTGTCGCCAGGTGTTTTCCCCATAGCGTGACTCACGTCAGGCCTGGTGGGGTCGAGGACGGGCATCGCGGACCGAGAGCAGTCCGCCGTTAGGTCAATGGCTTCCGACACGGAGGCCTGGTCATCGCTAGTTACCCCATCACTTTCGGCGGTTGCAACGGCGGGGGGAAGAACATTTCGGCCTGTGACATGCAGTAGGCCGCCCACCGCTTTAAGTGGCGTTCCTTAAGCGTTTTAGGGCGCAGGAGTCTACAGGCCGTGCAACTCGCTTCGTTGTGGTCGGGGGGGGCAGACAATTGTTGCACCAAGCGTGCTCGTCCTTCCAAGGATATTTAGCCCTGCATGAGGGACAAAATCTAAATGGCGTCTTTTCCATAGCGAAAGACAATTATAGCGATGACAAAATCCAGGGAGCAGAGAGGGTGAAAGAGGAAAGGCATACTTGTAAGATTATGTCCACCCCGACCCCACTCTCCCTACTGTGTAGGCCGGCCAGAAGGCCCAGCCATGTGGACGGCAGCGCCGCCGGGATCAACAGGCGTTGAAAGTCTGCAGCAGTCTTCGGCGTTCACATGATTCAACAGTCGAAGTGACTTAACGGGAATAACAACAAAGTCGATAATAATGACAATATGCTATCTCTATATAAGAGTTCCACATTAGGGCGACCGGTAATCTAGGAGGAAAAAAACAATTTGATGGACCTCGGCGTGTGAGGGATTATGGGTACACTAAACATCACGGTAGGGAAAATGTTACAGACACGCCTATGCCGACGTCCCCTTTCGATCCTCGAAAGACAAGATGCAATACTCTGTGGTTACCACTCTATGTCGGACCATATGCACAGAATGTGATTCTAAGCAGATTAACAAGCATCAGAAACATTCAGCCCCAAAATACATGGCACTTACAGAGGTACAGAGATATTTCTTACATATGCCATGAAATCCCATCTATGGTTATCTAGCTGCTTCCTATTGGATAGAACCAGGTGCAAGCTGAGGTAGCAGGAACGCAGCCTTTGCCCAATAACGCCAAAAGGTGTACCTGCCTATCATTACAAGTGAAAAATGCAAATAAGGAAAATACATCCTACATTTTAATGAAACTAAAGGAATTTATATCTGATGATAAGAATTGAGACGTAAAAGTTTGTATGCAAACTAGAACGTCAATAAAAAAAAATCTTTTAAATAGTATTCTGCAACACTTTACTACTATTAATGGCATAGGAACTGTTTATGGAAGAAAGTTTAATTCGTGCACTGCTGAAGTTGAACACATAAGAGCAAGAAGCTGCATGTTATTACTTAGATTTAAGTGTGTTTTTTCAATGCATTTTAGAATTTTTACAATGTTTAAATTATTTTTCTGCAACACATTGTTTTTTTAAAATTCAAACAGATTCTACATTGATTATATGGATCTGCAAATGGAAGCTGTCTTGCATTATTAGATAAGTAATACAATGTCCCCTAGTGTATGTAAGTAGGATATGTGAAGGCATCATGAAGCAAGACACACAACAGATTCAAAGTTCAAAACAAAATGGTTTAAATGAAATGTCAGGATGGTAGAAGGCCTGTTAGGCAGAAACCTGTGCAGTTCCCTCTGGGACCACTGCAAAAGATTTAAGTCTACAGGTGTTGGCAGTAAACCCACTTGGTAGCAGTCCGCACCGCACAGATTCACTGTGGTAGCTGTGGCTGAGCAGTCAGACTTCCCTCAAGAAGAGTTAGGCAGTATACAGAGGATACATAATAAGTACAGAGGTACAATAGCACAAGCAAACACTGACCAGGGCTAGGTGTAAAAGTATACACTCATAAATTACACTAGCACATTAGAAAAGGTAAGAAAGTCAAGCACAGTTACTATTACTCATAGGTACATCCCTAATCGTTTGTTAGACAATTCTAAGTTAACACCACTTATTTCCAACCAGAGGTGAGTTTCCTTCTTAGGGAATTTTGGAGAGGAGATCACATTCAGAGGAGAAGCTATGGTCCCATAGTTCTCAATGAAATTCCTGTAGTACCCAGTGAGGCCTAAGAAGGCTCTCACCTGGGTCTGAGTAGTAGGTGTTGTCCAATTTTGCACAGCTTCAATCTTGCTGGGCAAAGGCCTTATTTCTCCACCTCCTACCTCATGTCCAAGGTAGACCACTTTACTCTGACCAATTTGGCACTTGCTCGCCTTTATGGTCAGATTGGCCTGCTCAAGAGCCTGCAAAACATGTCCTAAGTGGGTCACATGTTCTTCCCAGGAGTGGCTGAAGACTGCAATGTCATCCAAGTATGCCATGCAGAAGTCCTCCATCCCAGCTAGAACTTGGTTCACCATCCTTTGGAATGTTGCAGGTGCATTTTTCAGTCCAAAAGGCATAACCTTGAATTGGTATAGGCCAACCGGGGTAGAAAATGCAGTTTTCTCCTTGGCATGGTCTGTCAGGGCTATTTGCCAATAGCCTGACGTAAGGTCCAGTGTGCTGAGGTACTTGGCTGCACCAAGTTTATCCACCAACTCATCTGTCCTTGGCAAAGGGTGGGCATCAGTCTTGGTGACTGCATTAAGAGCTCTATAGTCCACACAGAATCTCAACTCTTTGGACCCTGCCTTTGGTACTAACACCACTGGGCTAGACCATGGACTAGTAGAGGGCTCTATTACCCCGAGATCAAGCATCTTCTTGACCTCACCTTTGATGTGGGTTCTGACATGTTCTGACATTCTATATCCTCTGCTTTCGACTGGCAGACAGTCACCAGTGAGTATCTCATGCTGTACCCAAGGGGCAAGCCTGGTGAAAGTGAGAACAGGGGGGCAAACTGATTTAACATAGCTTTGCACTCCTCCTGTTGCTCAGGGGTCAGATCTGAAGAGAGATTAACTCCTTCAACCTTTTCGTCCAAAGGTAAGCCTCTCAGGTGGTCAGGTAGAGCGTCACTCTCCTCCTCCTCTTCCGATGAAGCTAGAAGCAATGCTCCTACTTCTGGTCTAGAGACATAGGCTTTGAGGCGGTTGGTGTGGAAGACTCTGGGAGCTTCCCTGGGTTTGCCCAGATCCACCAGATAGTTGACCTCTCCAAGTTTTCCCACAACCTTGAAGGGTCCCATCCATTTGTCTTGCAAGGCCCTCTGCCTTGTTGGGAGCATAACTAGAACTAGCTGGTCTTGAGTAAACTCAACCATGTTAGCCTTCTGATCATGCCAATGTTTGATCAGAGCTTGGCCAGCTTTCAAGTTATCACTTGCTTCTGCCATCATGTGTGACATCCTCCTTCGGAGACCTATCACATAGTCAGTCACTCTGACTGGCTTGGGGGAAGGAGCACTCTCCAACCCCTCCTTAATCAGGGCCAAGGGGCCTCTGACGGGATGGCCATAGAGAAGTTCAAAGGGAGAATAACCTACTCCCTCCTGAGGGACTTCCCTATAAGCAAATAGAAGGCATGGCAGTAGAAGGTCCCACTTCTTCTTAAGGGGTTCTTCTAAGGCACCTATCATGCTCTTCATGGTTCTGTTAAATCTTTCTACCAACCCGTTTGTCTGAGGGTGGTAGGCGGTTGAGAACTTGTAGGTAACTCCGCAGGTTTTCCACATGGCTTTCATGTAGTTGGACATAAAATTTGTCCCCCTGTCAGAGATCACCTCCTTAGGAAACCCAACCCTGGTAAAGATACCAAGGAGGGCCTTAGCCACAGCCTGAGCTGTAACAGTCCTCATAGGAATTGCCTCAGGGTATCTAGTAGAATGGTCTACTACAACAAGGATAAACCTGTTGCCTGAGGAGGTTGGAGGATCAAGGGGACCAACAATGTCAATCCTTACCCTCTCAAATGGGACTCCCACAACTGGGAGAGGCACTAAAGGTGCCACATTCCTGGAACCAACCTTACCAGAAGTCTGGCAGGTATGGCAGCTCCTGCAATACCTATCTACTTCAGCCCCCATTTTTGGCCAATAGAAGTAGAGAGAGAGCCTTTCCTTGGTCTTCTTGAAACTCAAGTGACCAGCCAAAGGAATCTCGTGGGCTAGTTGCAAGAACTGTTGTCTGTTCTCTTGGGGCACTACCAGGCGTTGGTATGCTCCAGGTTCAGATTTGGTTGGTTCAATGTAGAAGAGGCCATCTTCCCAGTGTAACCTATACTTCCCAGGCTCTTGCCCATCAGCCTGAGAAGCTGCCTGCTGGCGGAGACCCTCCAGAGTTGGACATTCTCTTTATCCCTTACGGAAAGCTGCCCTGCTGGGTCCACCTTCTGCCAGTAAAGACTGCAGCTCAGGATGGTCAGCCGGGTCCAGGTCTCCAATAAGTTCTGGACCTCCTTCTAGCTCTTCTTCAGAGTCTAGTTCAACCAAACAGGGTTGTACCTCCCTCTCAGCCTCAGCTGGAGGTGGAGTTACAGGTGTAACTTTGGACAACCTCGGGGAAGTCCTTGTTGGAAGCACTGGGGTGCTTGCTGTAGGCTTTTTCCTAGGAGTCTTGGGTTGCCCCTTTGCTCCTGATCTGGTAGTTACTGCAGTAAGTTGCTCCAGTGGTAGAGGAGTGATTTCTGTCATCATCTCCTGAGATAAACCTCGCAGGGTTTTCTCTCTTGCAGACTTGGTGAGCTCCCATAACCTTTTACTAGGAGGTCTGGGGGTATGTGACACAACTCCAAGAGCTTTCAGTTCATTTCCCAGCAGAACTCTTCCTGGCACTTCACATTGTATACTGACAGGTATCTTCACAGCCATATCATTACACTGGATGAGAACTGGTAACTGGGGACACATCTGCACAGGCCCTCCAGCTAACTTGGTGAGGCATTTGGGTGCCTTAGCAACATCCTCTGCCTTGGAAAATGATTCATCCACCACAGTTATGCTGGCCCCAGTGTCCCTGATGGCAGGAGTCTCCTGACCATTTACGTGGACACTGTCCTTATAATACTCTTTAGTATTATCTGGGATAGAATTATAGACATCTAAATTCTGCTGTTCCCACAACCCCAGAGAGACTAAAGAAACACTGGCTGAGACTCCAGTGGGTTCATCAGCCAGTAGTAGAAAGTTTCCACTTGCCATAGTGACTTCCTCCTCTGGAGCGAAGGCTAAGGAGACAAGTTGGACCCCTGAAGGTTTACCCTTGCATCTGGGATCTCCTTTCACATGGTCAGTAGCCTTACAAACATAACAGGCCCCAAAGGTCCTTTGGAATGGAGGCTTGTTCTGACCTCCTTCCGGTTTAGCACCAGAAGGTATACTACTCTGCTGTGGTTTCCCATGTGGTTTACCCTTATGGTTTTGTTTGGGGCCCTCTTTGGAATTAGGATTATTAGAATTCTCTTTGGAGTCTTTCTTAGGCTGTCTTCCCTCATCCTTCTTCTGAGTTACCCCAGAGTCCTTGTGAGTAGCCCTGTTGGCAACCCACAAGTCAGCAGCCTTAGCTAGTTTCCTAGGATCTAATTCCTGTGAATCAGCCAAGTGCTGTCTGAGCTCAGGAGAGCAGGCATCATAAATTGACTCCATCATTACAAGATTCCTCATTCCGTCATAAGTGTTCACCTTGTAACCCTTAATCCATCCCTCTAAGTTTTTCAACCCTTCACACACCCAGGTAGCCCAAGGGGTACCATCATGCCTTTTGAGGCTCCTAAACCTCTTAAGATACTGGGAAGGGGTCTTCCCAAACCTAGCTATCAAAGCTAGTTTCACACATTCATACTCTTTCCTATCCTCCTCCCCCAACTCCATTACCACATCAGTTGCAACAGGGGGAAGCCTAGAGAACAACCAGGTGAGTAACTCATTACCGGTGATGTTCTGGAGCCCATGATTATACTCAAACATAGACAACCAATCCAACACATCCAACTTAGGCTCATACATACCAATCAATTCCTTAGGCATCCGGGGTCTTTTAGGACTGGAACTTCTAGAGGAGCCAGAGAGAGAAGCATTCTCAACAGATAATTTCTTCATTTCTAGCTCATACTTGAGCTCCATTTCCCTTAGCCTTAGTTCTTTGTCAGTTTGAGCATTAAGTTTCTTGTACTCTAATTCAAGTTTCATTTTCTCCAGTTCAAAGTATTGAGGACTGAATGTGGGACCTGGCAAAGGTCCAGTAGGTACAGCTGGTAGAGCAGACAAAGGCCTAGAGGGACTATCTACAACAGTTTCATCCTCCTCTTCTGGTTCTGACCCAAGATCATCAATACTTTGTTCCATATCAAGATCATTGCTGCTTTCTACATTTGCTGGAGTGATAGGTTCCTCTGGACCATCCTCCAGACTTTGGTTTTCTAACAACCTTTCTATTAGCTCTATTTTCTTTCCTTTAGTCATGAGATTCTTATGCTTACAGAGAAGTCTTAGACAATCAGCAGTTTTTGTAGCAAGGGACTCTTGACTATAACTTTCCATAGTAGACAGGTTAAAAATGACTTTTTCTTTCTTGTGCTTAAGCTTTGTGGTTAGTTGCACTAAGGTATCTCAAAAGTACTCTAAAGTTTATACTCAATACAGATCCCACCGCTGTACACCAGTGTTAGGCAGAAACCTGTGCAGTTCCCTCTGGGACCACTGCAAAAGATTTAAGTCTACAGGTGTTGGCAGTAAACCCACTTGGTAGCAGTCCGCACCGCACAGATTCACTGTGGTAGCTGTGGCTGAGCAGTCAGACTTCCCTCAAGAAGAGTTAGGCAGTATACAGAGGATACATAATAAGTACAGAGGTACAATAGCACAAGCAAACACTGACCAGGGCTAGGTGTAAAAGTATAAACTTATTTATTAAAGGTACACTCATAAATTACACTAGCACATTAGAAAAGGTAAGAAAGTCAAACACAGTTACTATTACTCATAGGTACATCCCTAATCGTTTGTTAGACAATTCTAAGTTAACACCACTTATTTCCAACCAGAGGTGAGCGCTTAAGGTTAGATGGTACTCCAACAAGTATTACCAAAAGGGAGGGAAAAGGCAGAAATAAAGAGAGCAGTAAGGTAAGACACTTTTCATATAAGGTTAGCAAAGACAGTCAATGGTGGAACAAGGGGAATTAGTTTGGGGCCCGCGTTTAGAGGGAGCCAGGCGAAAATGTGCCCAAGATCACACAATGTCACAAGTCTTTGCAGGTGAGTAGAAAACGGTTTTACTACGGTTCAGAAAAGTTTAGTTAGGGTGTCCCAGACCTACCCAGGTTCGAGAGCCGAGGGCTAAATCTACCCCGTACAATCGGTGGCAAGGGAGGCCGGGCGGAACACAGTACCTTTAAAAGTGGAAAGATTCCTCCAGCGGTGGTAGTCGTTCCTGGTAGCGGGTGCAAGTCGCGGCGTCGTCCTGAGGAAGAGGTGATCTCGACGGGGAGGAAGGCTGCAGGTCGTTGCACTACGAGGGATGAGGCCAGCCGTGGAGTTTTCCGGTCACAAAGGATTTTTACCCCTCTTTCGCGGTTGAGGTAAAAAGTGGTATCCCGGTTGCCGGGGTGCTTGGCACAGGCAAGGCGGCCACGAGATGCTTCGGGGCGGCGAAAAGAAGGCAGCAACTGGTTGTCCCCACCAGTTAAGGGAAGAAGACTCTCCGGCGGGAGATCTCCTCTGTCGTCGGGAAAAGTGGTGAGACGATTCTGCAGGGCTTCACCGGTGGTGTCGTCTTGGCAGGTCAGCTCGGCTTCTCCCTCTTCGGCTTCTTAGGTCCTGTGGCGACTTCTGAAGAACCAGTCCCAAAAACCCTGCTTTTATGCAGCAAACCCCCATTCATACAGCCTAGCTGTCACTCAAAACATGCTAAGTGGTGAGCGGGGTGGCTCACCACTTGGGCCAATCACACTAGAGTGCGACATGAGTTGGCAAGGCAACTCAGTCCAGGGTGCCTAAACCCCCTCCCGCACCCCCTGTGGTACCCAGACAGAATGGCACCACTTTGGAGGGCTTCTGTACAGAAGCCCGCCAAAAGTGGAACAAAGGCTCGACTCGGGTTCAGGGTTACTGAAGTGAACCTAGACGCCATTTTGGCGGCGAGTTCCGGCAAAAGATCCCAACCGGTGAATTTATATTAATTAAATAAACCGGCGGTATCTTTAACATTGCACCAAAAAGTGGTGCATCAAAAACCAATGGGAAATCCCATTGGGAAATATTCCGGTGGAATATTTCCGTGGTATCCACTGCCACCAGCCAGAACTCGGCGAGGGGGGACGGGACAGTACCCCCTCGACAACAGACCCAGGGGCAATCTAATTGCCCCTACCAGTACTTTCCACAGTAAGATGGTTTGTACTGGTTAAGTTCCTAAGTTAAGACTAGTAAAGTCAATGGCAACTTTACAGACCCAGGGAGACAGTAGTCAGTCCCAGGGTGTGGAGTCTATGATTGGGGGCCTCTAGGACACCCCTGTGCTACTGCACTGAGGGTGCTGTGTAACACACATCCAAAAATCCAAAAACCAATGATGGCCTATGGGGAAAATTACCCCCTAGCCCATAAGCACATAGCAAGTCACAGAGAACACTCTCAAGTCATGTCCAAGAGTGAGGGTAAAAGAGTCTCACTCTTGGCAGGAGAAAAAAATAAACCCCACAAAATCCAGCAAAGCTGCTGGGGGACTCACTAGGTTAGGGAATTCAGCCTAACCAGAGAATTCTTCCTAACAAGGCCTATGTCACATCCTGGTTTGCGCTGGTCTTGCTCCGCGTGACCAGCACGTACTACCGAATGTTTTGAGGACGACGGTTGGATGAGAGAGAGGCTCCCGCTCTGCCACCTCACCTGCTCTTTCCCCTTGCTCCTTACCGATTAATAGAGTTATCAAACTTAACTCCTTGTCCGGCTGTCTTTTCCCCATCCACAAGTTGCGAAGTAGGACGGGATCATGCAACTGAGGAACGTCGGCGGCGATAACTGAGCTGTGTGTTTACACACGTTGCTCTGCACGCCAACGTGTGCCATCTCCGCCTCCTCTTCTGTGAGGAAATCTTAACAGGGGCTTTAACCCTGTGAGTGCCAGGGAGCCTGCAGCAACTAAGGAGCCATATGAAGATCCAAGATCAGTACGGAGCATCTGTAGAGACAGAGGGGGCGATTTGATTTCAATTTAAAACTGAAAGGAAGCAAAACTACACACCCTCAGAAAAAAACATTTTTTGTGTGTTAGTGGGGAACTTAAAGGGGATTAACGCAGAACTGCTTCCTATTATTGTTTTGTCTCCTAAAGAGAAAAAAAAGGTTTTAGAATAAATAAGGAAAGAAGGCACCACAAAGGAATAATTATATTCACAGAATAACATGGAGGGGGACAGAGCAAACATTGAGAGGAACTTTAATAGGGCTGTACAACTGCCAATATCATTTTTAGAGTCTCCAGGGAACCTCAGCATGAAATGGGAAATGTGGAGAGAGTTGTTTGAAGCCTACTTAGATGCACAAAATGGTGAAGAGTTATTAGCTTCAAAGAAACTGTCATTGTTGAAAACAGTGATTGGAGTGGAAGCTGTGAGGCTCATGAAACACCTACCTCTGGAGCAGAAAGATAAAAGATCTATTTAGCATCTATTTAGCATATGGATGTCGCGGATATAAGAACAGTTTGCAAAGAAACCAAATGTATTTCTTGAACGGTTTAATTTGTATTCAAGAAAACAGATGCCTGGAGAAGGTATTGATCACTATGTGGGAGTATTAAGAGGTTTGGCAGCAAAATGTGAATTTGAAAAAATAGCTCCTGCCCATGTCCTATGGGGTCAGATTTTGATGAGTGTTAGGCAGAAACCTGTGCAGTTCCCTTGGGGAACACTGCAAAAGATTTAAGACTACAGGTAGAGCAGTAAACCCCTTTGGTAGCAGTCTGTACCACCCAGATTTACCTGGTAGCTGTGGCTGAGCAGTCAGACTTCTCTCAAGAAGAGTTAGGCAGTATGTAAAGTATACACAATATGTACCAAAATACAATAGCACAAGCAAACACTGACCAGAGCTTGGTTTCAAAAGTATATAGTTATTTATTTAAAATACACATAAGTTAAAAACACTCTAGCAAAAATATAGTAAAAACTTCAAACACAGTTATACTGAAAGTAGATTCAATCCTTTCTCCTATCTAGACAACTCTAGGTTAACACCACTTAATTAAAACAGAGGTGAGTGCTTAACGTTAGATGACACTCTAGTAGTTTCCAAGAAAGGGAGAGAAAAAGCAGAAATGGGTTAAACACACCACTCTCAGGTCCAGAACACTTGCAATAGGCTTAAAGAAGCACAAAGTCACAGGTGAGCAAAAGTCACTAGGCAGGGCCCACTCTTAGAGTAGCCGGAGCGAAAATGTGCTCAAGATCACACTGTTAGTTAGAGATTCAAAGTCTTGCAAAGAGTCAAAAAGAGTTTAGAGTGGCTCAGAAAGTTTAGCAAAAGTGTCCCAGGCACTCCCAGGTTCGAAAGCCGGGGACTAAATCTACCCCGTACAGTCGGTAGCAAGGGAAGCCAGGCGGAACACAGTACCTTAAGCGGAAAGGATCCTCCAGCGGGGGCAGTTGTTCCAGGCAGTGGCAGCAGGGCTCGACGTCGGTCAGGGGAGAAGAAGTTCTCGCTGAAGCGCAGAAGAGGAGGGTCGTTGCACTGCCCGGGAAGAAACCAGCCGCGGAGTCCTCCGGTTAAAGGGGTGGTACCGACTTTCGCGGTATGGGGGTAAAGTGTGGTATTCCGGTTGCCGGGGTGCTTGGCACAGGCAAGGCGGCCACGAGATACCTCAAAGAACGGAAAGAAGGCGAAAACTGGTTGTCCCCACCAGTCAAGGGAAGGAGCCACTCCGTTAAGAGTTCTCCTCGGTCGTCGGGAAAAAGTGGTGAGACGGTTCAGCAGGGCTCCACCGGGTGGTGTCGTCGAAGCAGGTCGGCTCAGCTCTTCCCTCGTCGGATTCTTGGTCCTGTGGCGACTTCTGAAGTCCCAGTCCCCAAAGCCCTGCTTTTATGCAGCAAGCCCCCATTCACCCAGCCTAGCTGTCACTCAAACATGCTAAGTGGTGAGCCGGGCGGCTCACCACTTGGGCCAATCAGGACGGAGTGCGACTTGAGTTACCAAGGTAACTCAGTCCAGGGTGCCTAAATCCCCCTCCACCCCTCCTAAGTACCCCAGACAGAGTGGCACCACTTTGGAGGGCTTCTGTGGAGAAGCCCGCCAAAAGTGGAACAAAGGGCTCCACTTTGGGTCAGAGTTACAGAGGCGAACACCAACGCCATTTTAGAATCAAGTTTTGGCAAAAAGTCCCAACCGGAGTTATAAAAATAAATATATAAACCGGCGGTATGTTTAAGGCTACCGTAAATAAATAATTAAATGTGTTAGCCTAAAACAATGGGAAATCCCATAGGGAAATATTCGCGGTCGAATATAAAAAGTAGTTTCCACTGCCACCAGCCAAAACTCGATCAGGGGGGACGGAGACGTGCCCCCTCGACTAACAGACCCTGGGGCAATCGAATTGCCCCAGCCAGTACGTCCACAATATGATGGTTTGTACTGGTTCTGTTCAGGATTCAAGACTAGCAAAGTCTTTGGTGACTTTACATGCCCTGGGGGACAGTAGTCAGTCCCAGGGTATGGAGTCTATGTTGGGGAGTCCCTAGGACACCCCTGGGTCACGGCACAGAGGGTGCTGTGTGACCCATATCACAAAAATACATGAGGCCCTATGGAGTAAAAGACCCCATAGCCCATTCAACACAAGGTTTGTCCAAGATAACACACTTCAACATGTCCAAGAGTGAGGGTAAAAGAGTCTCACTCTTGGCAGGAGAAAAAAATTAAACCCCAGAAATCCAGCAAAGCTGCTGGGGGACTCACTAGGGAGGGAAATTCAGCCTAAACAGAGAATTCTCCCTAACACTCGCCCCCCCCAGACTAAGGGACAGGAGGATTTAATCCACTCCTGGATGAACCTCATACCTCTAGTCGATGATATACATCCTAGAGAGTCCATCAGCATTTTGATGGTGACACCTTGACCTTTGCTTAAGGGAGAACTCAAAGGTTTTCTTTTGCAAGCTAAAGGACCTACAAACCCTTTGAGGAACATCAGTCTTTTTGTTATAGGGGATCTGGTTGACCAGTCCCTCAGAAGTTGGTACAACTTCTGAACCTATGTTAGGCTTTTTGAAGGGGCCCTTATAAAGGATTCCCTTAGATCTAGAGGGGCCTCCAAGGTTCCTCACCACCTCTCTTGTGGGAGCAGGTTGGGTCTTAGGCCTCTTGGTTGGAGGGGTTGGGGTTAGGCAATGTACCTGCTTCCCCTTCCTCTTAGATCTACCCTTACCTATTTTAGGAGTTTCCCCCCTAATATTAGGATTTGAGTTGGGGTCTTCAGTAGAAGGTCCAACAGTCTGAAGGTTTTTGGCCTTAGACTTTTCTTTTCTGGTTTTCCACCAGCGCTGAGAATTACCAGTTCTCTCAGGTCCAGATAGGGGCCTAGTTGGTCTATCCACCTCTTCCTCAGAAGTAGGGTGAGTCAGAGACTCTGAGACTAGGGGAACAAGGATGGAGCTTGGTTGGGGCTCCCATGTTCCTAGCATACTATCCTGAAAGGTGCCTGGGTCAGAGGTCAACTTACTAAACCCAAGGCTTGTAGTGGGGTTCTCAGTAGAGGGTCCCACAGGCTTAGAAGGGTCCTTCAAGGTAGCCTTTCTAGCCAATTTGGTTAAGTTCTGCTTCTCCATACTGGGAGGCCTGGGGGTATGTGACACTACTCCTAGAGTTCTTAGGTCATTCCCCAACAGGACCTTCCCAGGTACCTCAGTCTGAACACTGACAGGGATCCTCACTGTCATGTTGTTACACTGAATGAGGGCTGGTAGAATAGGAACCATTTGGACAGGGCCTCCAGACATCTTAGTGGGACCTTTGGGTGCTTTGGCCACATCCTCAGGTTGAAAGAAGCTTTCATCCACTACTGTTCTGCTGGCCCCAGTGTCTCTCCTGGCAGGAGTATCCTGGCCATTGACAAGAACACTGTCCACATAATACACCTTAGAGTTAACAGGTAGGGAGTTATACACAACCCTATTCTGGGGACTAACCAGACCCATAGGCTCTAAGTTTACAGTTGCTTGAAGACCCAAGGGTTCTTCAGCAAAGAGTTCAAAGTGGGCACTAGCCATCTGTACTTCATCCTCAGGAGTGAAGGCTAAGGAGACTGTGCTGATCCCTGCAGGTTTACCCTTGCACTTGGGATCTCCTTTGATATGGTCAGTACCCTGACAGACATAGCATTGTCCAAATGCTCTCTGGAAGGGTGGCTTGTTCTGACCTCCTTCTGGCTTGTGGCCAGAAGGTACAGTAGCCTGACTAGGTTTCCCATGTGGCTTACCCTGGTTATTTTGTGGTTTGGGGCCCTCTTTGGGATAGGAATTATTAGAATTCTCCTTGGAGTCTTTTTTTGGCTGTTTCTCCCCATCCTTCTTCTGAGTGACCCCAGAATCCTTGTGAGTGGCCCTGTTGGCAACCCACAAGTCAGCAGCCTTAGCTAGTTTCCGGGAATCTAATTCCTTGGAATCAGCCAAGTGTTGTCTGAGCTCAGGAGAGCAGGCATCATAAATAGTCTCCAACATAAACAAATTCTTCATACCTTCATAAGTGTTCACCTTGTAACCCTTAATCCATCCCTCTAAGTTTTTCAAACATTCACTCACCCAGGTAGCCCAAGGGGTACCATCATGCTTTTTGAGGCTCCTAAACCTCTTAAGATACTGGGAAGGGGTCTTCCCAAACCTAGCTATCAAAGCTAGTTTCACACATTCATAGTCCTTCCTATCCTCCTCCCCCATCTCCATTACCACATCAGTTGCAACAGGGGGAAGCCTAGAGAACAACAGAGAATTCTCCCTAACAATGAGTGCGCTCAACAAGAAATTAGAGATTAGAGAAAGACTTTGGACAGGTGCCTATCCGGATTTAAAGTCCACAGTAGAGATGGCGAGGAGCATTGCGACATCAGAACTGAGCATTAAAGCACTCGAAGGAGAGAAGAAAGATAATTTGGATGCCATTGGACCAATCAAGAAGGTGGTACAAAGAGGAAGAAGGCATGTGAAGCGTTCATATGTGCATCAACCAAGAGGTGAAAAGAGACAATGCTTTAGGTGAGGGATGGAGGATCATCTCTCTAATAACAAGAACTGTCCAGCCTTGGAGAAATACTGTTCGAATTGTAGTAGCAAAGGACACTTCTCAAGGATGTGTTATCTGAGGCATAAGAACAAGGTGCATTACATTGAAGGAAATGCCGTCGGCAGTGAGGAAGGTGTTGCTGATTAAGTCTTAATAGTAAATTGAGGTCTTGATCAGTACGATTGCGAAAGACCTTGGTGCTCGATCTCATTTAATGGACACAATAAGCGAGTAATGGCCGATTCATGTTCGAAGTACACCATTTAGGGGTTGAAGGACTTTAAGGATGTTTTTGGAGAATGTAAAATGTTCAAGCCAGACATCAATCAAGGAGGCTATGGTGGTGGTAAAATTGATATTTTAGGCTATGTACTTTGTGACATCAAATACAACGGCAGGAAAACCAGGGCTAAAGTGTATATGGCGGAAGCTGGAGCACCTATTCTAGGATGGATTCAGCGAGGAGAGTTACACCCTGGGGAAGATGAAAAAGTGTTGTGTATTTGGGCGGGAAAGAGGAAAGATATAATTTAGGCCTATCCAGCATTTTAGGAATTGAATTTGTTGAGCACATTTGTGCATGGGATAAGGTTGAAGGAGGATGCTGTGTCCATGAGAATCATGGTGTGCAAGGTACCCATTACAGTGAAGAAAGATTTGGTTTAACTATTAGAGGAGATGGTAAAAGAAGATATTATAGAACCCATAGAGTGAGCAGAATGGGTTTCCCCAGTGGTTCTGACAAGAAAATCTGATCGAAAGATCAGGCTATGCGTGGATTCAGTGAATGAGTTTGTGGTTGCCGATTGTCATCCTCTACCAAATCTGCAAGAGATGTTAACATTATTGGGCGAGTCAAGAGTTTTCAGCACTTTGGATATGACGAGTGCATATTATCAGGTGAAGTTGCATAATAACTCAAAACATTTGACAGCTTTCGTACACCAAATGGTCTGTATCAATTTGAGAGGATGCCATTCGGTTTGGTTAGTGCCTCTTCTGTTTTCCAGAGAATTATGAACAATCTCAACAAGGGAGTAAGATGCCATTCGGTTTGGTTAGTGCCTCTTCTGTGTTCCAGAGAACTATGGACAATCTCTTCAAGGGAGTAAGAGGTGTGGTGGCATTTCAGGATGATGGAGCAGCACGACCGTAGTCTCAAAGAAGTTTTAACAATATTGTAAGGTAGCGGCATGACTCTCAAATGTGCAAAATGCAAGTTTGGTGTGAATGAAGTAAAATACTTAGGTCACTGCATTTCAGGGAATGATGCAAGGAGCACACACTCCACTGAACGCAGAACAGTTGAGGTCATTTCTGGGGTTAACAGATTTTTACTTTAGATTTGTTGAACTATTTGCAGACAAAACAGATCCTATGAAGAAATTACTTAAAAAGGGTGTACTGCGAAGTCCAAGCTAAGTACTGTTGGCTGTTCGAGGATAATCTCCTGTGTGAACGCTGTGGCTCGCCATCGCATTGCAGCCCCACGAAATCCGGACCAGCACTCGTGCCCTGCTATTAACTCAGCCCCGGAGGATGTCTTTTTTGGAGACATTCGATGTGCCTGACCCTCCTTTGCGGAAGTAGGAGGTGTTCCTAGTGGAGGCTGGCTCTGCCCCTTCTGTCGCGCAATGACCCGCCCATCTCCATAAATACCTGCACCCCGGCGCACCTGCGCCGCGCACTGCAAAATACAAGCTAAGTACTGTTGGCTGTTCGAGGATAATCTCCTGTGTGAACACTGTGGCTCGCCATCGCATTGCAGCCCCACAGAATCCAGACCAGCACTCGTGCCGTGCTATTAACTCAGCCCCGGAGGACGTCTTTTTTGGAGACACTCGACGTGCCTGACCCTCCTTTGAGGAAGTAGGAGGTGACTGTGTGTTCTTACTTTTGGTCCATACTGGAGCCCATTGAAAACTGTATGCTCTCACTGTTTTTACGTTAGGTGCCCATTGAAAACTGCGTTATCCCCAGCATAGGCTAGAAGTGGAAATCTTACGAAGCCGCACATTTATAACCACTTTTCTACCTCTCCGAAGGTGTTCCTAGTGGAGGCTGGTTCCACCCCTTCTGTCGCGCAACGACCCGCCCATCTCCATAAATACCTCCACCCCGGTGCACTTGCGCCGCGCACTGCGAAGTACAAGCTAAGTACTGTTGGCTGTTCGCAGTTCGTGGCGCAGGGCGCCGGGTACATACCCCACAGCCTTAGTGGCCATTGATCTGGGATTATTACAATAGATTGGGACTAACGGGCATCTGTTACTGTATACTTGATATCCGGTGACCTTAATGAGTGAGTACCCGGTTCTGATGTATAGATCTTTGCATGCTTATGGTTTCCAGATTTTTGTTTAAATGTATAGCTTGCAGTAACTGCTTATAAAAGTGGAACAAAGTAGGGCTCGGTGCCATTTAGATGTATAGATGCTAATTTGGTGAGCATCAAATTCTTTCTCTTTTCTTTTATTTTTTTAAAAAAGCAAGCGCAGTCTGGGAGTATACAAACTTTGGAGAACCAAAGCTTGTGAAACCGTAAACTATCTAAGAATAGAAATTTACCATAAAGATGGAAACCACGTTGCGCAATGGGAAAAAATTAAAGACTCTATATTAATAGAGTCTGTAGATACAAATCCCGCTATGACTAAAAATAACACAAAAAAAAACAAAGGAAAGCCTGCCTATTCCTTCAAAAGAAAAACACTCAATTCTTTCAATGTCAGTCCAAGTGGCTGACAATGTTGCTGAAATGAGTTCTAATGCAGAGACTCAAGATGGTAAAGTAGTGTGTTCTCTGAAAGATGCAAACGAAGACATCATCCACGACCCATTCTCTGAAAAAGAAACTACAACAAAAAAAAAGACATACATGATGCAGACATACGGGGGACTATTTTCTTCCTGCTGCAGATATATCCATGCTAGCACCTGTTATTATGGCAGACCTGGATAAAAGGGTACGCCTTTCACTAGGCCCATCGACTCCAGTGTCTACCCTTGGACAGTTTTGAGAACACGTCCATTTTCATAAATTAAATATGAAAGAACATAGTAACCTCTCACATAGTTTCTTTCAAAATGGAGAGGAACCTAAGTCAAAAGAGCCATACCAATCTACTAGTTCACCAACTTCAACATTGGCAAAGAAACATAAATCTACACAGGAAAGGTTCTCATTAGATGAAATAGAAACTTCGATCCCGGTATTTAACAACAGTCATTCTCATGAGGTACCTGAGCAAGCAGAAAGAAAGCTTTCAGAATTATTGGAGAAATAAACGTATGATTTCCCAGTAATAACTAGAATACTTAACTTGTTAGATAAGGGACACGAACTTACACATACTTTACTGAAGGACATAAAAAATAAACTCGATAAACTCCGAAAAATTAAGTAAAGTAGAAGGCTATATCCTTGCGTAAGAAGCTTGCCACAAATTTCATGTAGAATTCCCTACAGGAACTAACCTGATAGTAAAAAAGGAAAGACTTGCATCGAAAGCATTTCCACAAAACTCTAGAGGAACACAAACAAGTAATGAGTCCCTGTTACATAATGGAATTCCTAAATCATTTGTATACATGGCAAAGAATCAGACTATATCCACAACCATTGATGTTAATGGGGATTTGATCGATATTATTGAAATTGCTAAAACACAGCATGAGCGACTGTTGCAGATTGAGCAGTTCTTGTATCAAACTAATCCCCAACTACACAACTCTGAAATGCCTCAAATGGTAACACCATCAATACCTGAGAGTGAAATACAGAGTGCCTCCCCTGACGCCCCTCAGCGATACTAGAAATTATAGAAAAAGATATAGACCTGGCGAAAATTGCTGAAGACGCAGAAAATACAGCTGCATCTGCTGAGGGGTTTTATCGCATATCTAGAAGAGCGAAAAAAAAATATCAAAGAGCGCTAAAAAGAAGGCACAAGAAAGGGGTAGATAATATTGGATTACATCAGGGAGCGAAGAAACTCCCTGGGGGGGCCATTAAAGGCAAAACACAGAAACAACTTTCCATCTCTAACCGAGCCGAGCATGCCTTAAATTTAAGTCAATTAAATGAAGAAAGTAAAATAGTACTGCAAATACGTCCACAAGATGACAATAGGGAACCCAAAGCGGAAGAAAAAGACCAACCTTCGGCTCATGAAGACCTTAAGATGGTACATGTACCTCAAGCAAAAATGAATGCATACTTTCATGAAACACAAACAAAAAAAACAGGGAATACAAAGAAAACAGAAGGTCAAGTAGAAAGAGGTAAATCAACTTCTAATAATAGTAATATGAAAACTTCAGACACAAATTCTGTATCAAGCATGGCAACTAGACAACCTCTGACAGCTTCAACTTTGGTACAAACAAGTGCTGAAATGCACCCTACTCCTAGTGAACAACAGGCACAAAACTTTTCAGAGGTATCAAATAATGCCCAAAATTCACAAAAGTTAGCCATTGCTTCTCAAGTGAGTGCCACGACTAATTTGGAAATAAAAGCTCCTTCCACTCAAGTAGGAAATAAAAACTGTTCCACAATACCAGCAGTCCCACAAGATGCAGGGAATTCAGTAAATAATTGTCAACTGCATGAAAATTGGTCTTTGCCACTTTACTCAATGTCTGGTACCGCTAGTCAGGAAGTGAAGTTTCAACCTTTGACTATCATTGAATCAACTTTGGTAGCATTTAATAACATTCCAGAGGCAATGAAAGCAACTATTGGATGGAAGAGTGATCCAATGATCAATGGAAAGGAGCGTATTAATCGCTCCTTCCTAATGAAATCTCTTTATAAAATTCCTTCACTTAGAAACTTAGTCTCCAATGACACTGAAAGCATCCGGCTATCCAAAACAAATAATAACCGCATGCTTTCAACTATGCTCTCTCCCATTATTGCATAGTTAATATGGGAACACAAATCTGATCTAAAGATGTTGGGTCTAGAATTGTATACTTTCTATTTAGTGGAAGAAGCGATGGAGTTCCTTGACTTTCAACCTCCAATTATACCAACAGCAGGCAAAAATGTAAATCAAGCCATTTCCAATATTAATAGATCAAAACAAATGATGGAACAGCTAGCCCCTCTTACTACTGCATTAAATGGTTTATCGTGTTTAGAACCTTTGATAAAAGCTGCCTCTGTGATAAGTTCAACACATGCACATGCACCCATATAATTAAGACAGTTAATCATTACGTGGAATTGCTGTGGTTTCAACAATCTTAAGAAATGGTTGCAAAATGCTCAGACGAACATGTTACCACAGATATTTTTGATTCAAGAAACCATGTCCATGTTTGAACTGCATTTCGGTGGCTTTACTTCTTTTGTCCACCATGCAGATGGTAGAGGAGGTGGCACACCTGCAGGGGGCTTGGCCATCCTTATTAACAACCCACTTTCCTTTAAGGTGAACCATATTTTCCATTCAGACTTGTTGCTCTTGGTAGATGTGACAATAGACGGCCCGCAGAATTTAAATGTCTTCTTCACTATATTGGAATCCGTCTTGCATGTCATTTGTAAAAGCATGCAAAATACTTTGTTACAGGAGGCTTATGAAAAGTCTACACAAGCAGAAATCCTGATTGGAGGAGGCTTTAATGCAACCTCCCTATCTGCATTGGAGGTTGAGAGTAAGGGCAAATCAAAGGCTTACGCTAGATTTTCACAGGAAAAAGGAGAAAAATGGGTACAATATTTATATAGTCATGATTTATATACCATTCAGCTGGATCTTAATCATGAGGCATATACATGGAAAAGAGGCCCATATTCTTCATGGATTGACTACTTGGTGGGTTCTAAATTTCTATCTGGGCGGATGAGTCTCTCAAGTACGATAGACCCTGTACTGGGGGACCATTTAATAATTACCGATGGCTTTCGTGCTTTCTTATCTCAGTGGCAGCGCCGCAGATTGGTCGATCCCTTTAGTCACTCAGGATGATCCGGTACTGCATGATTTCCAGGCCTTCCAGTCCAGCATGGAGAAACTGTTCGCAAGACATGCACAAGGGCAGGCCTTGGACAATGAACTTCTTTCGTTACGACAGGGTAATGAAGACCTCTTGACTTATATAGCCTCATTCAACAGACTTATAGTGGAAACTCAATGGCCTGAGGATAAGAGAATAACGCTCTTCTACAGAGGCCTGCGTGGAGAGCTCAAGGATGTGTTAGCTCAAGTTGTGAATCCTCCACAAGAATGCTCAGACTATATTGACTTAGTTGTCCTATTGGACCACAGATTACAGAACAGGAAGGCTGATCGTTCCAAATTTGATACACAAATGTTTTCTAAACCACAGACCTCTACTAGGGGAGCTGACACTGTGGAACCCATGCAAATAGGGGGCATGAAAGGACCTTTAACCCAAAAGGAGCGGGAAAGAAGAAGACAGCTGCAATTATGCCTCTATTGCGGAAACTCGGGGCACTTTCTTCGAGACTGTCCAGTGAAACCAGCTAAGAAGGCTGTAGGAGCCGCAGATACCTGTACCACAAATTCTGAGCAGGGAAACGACCTAGCCCGACAAGTGTAGAGGTCCTCTTGCCGAGCGTTAAAATCTGTCCCGTGACCTCACATTTCGTGGTGCCTATGGTCCTCATTAGTCCTGAACGTCTGGATCGTTTGCATGCAATTGAAGCTTACATCGACAGCGGAGCAATCGGTAATTATGTGGACTGTGAAATGGTATCAAGGATGAATCTACCTCTTGTCCCTAAGGCAGTAAAAGACGTCATTACTACAGTGGATGGCACGGAGATAGCCTCCGGACCAGTAACGCACGCCACCCAAGAAGTGACGTTAGTGAGCCAAGATGGACACCGGGAGAAAATAGTGTTCGATGTGATCAAGGCCCCTCAGTTCCAGATCATTCTGGGAATCCCTTGGTTAGAGAAGCACAATCCTCAGATCGATTGGCGAGCAAAGACGGTTCAGTTTCCAGAATGTTTTACCACTTGTTATCCTCGGCCTGATGTTTCACTGGCGGCAATCTCTTCTGATGTTCCCAAATTACCTCCCGAATACCAGGAATTCCAAGACGTCTTTCGGAAGGACCAAGCTAACACCCTGCCTCCTCATAGGTCTTACGACTGTCAAATAGATCTGATACCCGGAACAACTCCTCCTTGCAGTAGGATTTATGCCCTCACCGAGCCAGAGAATCTTCACCTCAGACAATATCTGGACCAATACCTAGCTAACGGGTTTATCCGTCCTTCAAAATCTCCAGCTTCCTCGGCTTTGTTCTTCGTTCCGAAAAAGGAAGGAGACCTTAGGACTTGTATAGATTACCGCGCCCTGAATCAAATCACCGTTAAAAACAGATACCCGTTACCTTTGATCCCTGAACTCCTGGACCAAGTCAAAGACGCATGTATATATACAAAGTTGGATCTCAGAGGAGCCTACCATTTGGTACGAATAAAAGAGGGCGATGAATGGAAGACGGCCTTCCGCACCAAGTATGGGCTGTTTGAATATCAAGTTATGCTCTTTGGACTTTGCAACGCTCCTGCCGCCTTCCAGTATTTTATGAATGATGTCCTTAGAGAACTCATTGATGTGTGTGTTGTTGTCTACATTGATGACATCCTCGTCTATTCATCATCTGAAGAAGAACATCGGAAACACGTTAGAGAGGTCCTCGAGAGATTACGTCAACATAACCTTTTTGCTAAACTCGAAAAATGTGTTTTCAACGTAACCGAAGTTGAGTTCCTGGGATTCATATTGTCACCTAACGGAGTCCATATGGATTCAAAGAAAGTCGATGCAATCATCAAGTGGCTTTCACCAACCTCTGTAAAAGGAGTTCAAAGCATTTTAGGCTTCGCTAACTTTTACCGCAGATTCATCCCTGAATTCTCTCGAATAGTCCAGCCCATCACCGCTCTGTTAAAGAAAAACAAACGTTTTGAGTGGTCTACCGAGGCAGAACAAGCTTTTCAGGACTTAAAGACTAAATTCATTTCTGCACCTGTTCTAAAACATCCTCGCCCAGAACTCCCCTACATCGTAGAAACAGATGCTTCTAGTCTTGCTATGGGGGCAGTTTTATCACAAAGGGATCCGGTCACACACCAATTACATCCTGTAGCCTTTTGGTCCCGCAAATTCTCGCCTCCCGAGATCAACTATTCAATTACAGACAAGGAACTTTTAGCTATCAGATCGGCCTTTAAAGCCTGGCGGCATTATCTTTTGGGAGCCAGACACACAGTCACCGTAATGACTGATCACCGCAACTTACAGTATCTGAAGACAGCCAAAGCTCAGTCTTCCAGGCAGCTTCGCTGGGCTCTGTTTTTGGCTGAGTTTGACTTTATAATTACTTATCGACCAGGCAGTAAAAATGGAAAAGCAGATGCCCTCTCTCGGATGGGAATAGAAGAACATTTGACCGATCCAGAACCAATACCCATAATCCCAGAACAAAGGATTTTGGGCTTGGTCAGCGCTCAATCCTTTGAAGACATTAAGACTACAGTCAAATCACTTTTAACTCCGGCCGACTTACAGGACTGGCAATTAAAGGGAAAAGAATTCTCAGTGGATCGAGACCTACCATATTTCCGAGGACGATTGTACTTGCCCAGTGAGAAAATACAAAAACAGGTAATCTCCCGTTATCACGATTCACTAATGGAGGGTCACCCTGGCATAACCAAAACCATGGAAAAGGTCAAAAGACATTTCTGGTGGCCATCATGGAAGAAGGATATTAGAGACTTTGTAATCTCCTGCGGTGTGTGTGCCCAGAATAAGAGTCAGAAGGAGAAACCAGCCGGTCTCTTACACCCACTAGACATCCCTCCCTGTCCATGGCATACCCTGTCCATGGATTTCATCACAGACTTACCTCGATGCTCAGGGTATAATACCATTTTAGTAGTCGTGGATCTATTCTCCAAGATGGCTCATTTCATTCCCCTGAAGGGCCTACCTTCAGCTTCAGTATTGGCCCGAGAATTCTTAGAAAACATTGTTCGGTTACACGGTTTCCCCTCGGTTTTGGTCTCCGATAGGGGAAGTCAATTCATCTCCCACTTTTGGCGAAGTTGCTGTCGTTTAGCCCAAATTGATGTGAGACTTTCTACCAGTCACCATCCCCAAACTGACGGACAAACCGAGAGGACAAATCAAACTCTAGAGCAATATCTACGTTGCATGCTCCAACAAACTGAAAACCCTTGGAAGGACATTCTTTGGATCGCTGAATACGCCTACAACAATTCGACTCATTCTGGAACCGGGAAGACTCCCTTCTTCCTATTATACGGACACCATCCTAGAACCTCTAACCTGGATCCTCCCCAAGAATTCGAAACACCTGCTGTGGATCACTTGCACTCGGAGATCACTCGTGCTTTTAAGGAAGCCACTGCCCATCTGCAAAGAGCTAAAGCTCAATTTAAGAAAGGAGCAGATCAGCACCGTAAAGAGGCCCCTCACTACGCAGTGGGAGATCAGGTCTGGTTATCCATTAAGCACCTACCTCTAAAAGGACCCCGCACTTTCATCCCGAGATACCTTGGACCCTATCTTATCTCTGCCATAATTAATCCGGTGGCTGTTAAATTGGAATTGCCTTCGCATATGAAAATACATCCAGTATTCCATGTCTCCTTACTAAAACCAGTGCAACCAGGAACCCGATTGACCGAACTCCCGGAACCTGTTTTAGTAGATGGAGAACTTGAGTTTGAAGTAAAGAACATCCTAGACTCCAAAATCTCCAAATCTAAATTATATTACCTGGTTGATTGGAAAGGATACGGCCCCCAGGAAAGGTCTTGGGAACCCTCAGAGCATGTCCACGCACCTCGTCTGGTCAAGAAATTCCATTTGAATCACCCCGACAAGCCAAAACCCCCGGAGAAGACACGCTTGGGAGGGGCCTTGAGGGGGGGTGCTGTCATGATCACTGCTTCCAAGGAGTCAGGAACAGCCCAACGTCCTTGGAAGCAGGCCCCTAACCGTTATCTTAGGCACCAGCCGGTCCCCACTGGGACCTTTTGGACCTTGTCCTGGCGCCGGTGGCACCAGGCTCATCAAAGCCATCGGTCCCAGCACTGGAAGCGCCGGGCTCATAATATGTATGAAGATGCTTGGGTGGACTTACCTGCAGCGGACCATGCTGCTTACTTACCAGCCACATAGGAATCCTCTGTGAACAGGAACTACTTTCTTACCTGGGTGGGGCAAGCTCCACTCCCTGGATACAACACGGGAACTCTTCTGGAACTGGAACTCTTTTCTTACCTAGGCGGGGCCGTGGAGGAAGACGCCTCATCACTCCAAGGCTATTTAAACCACACCCGATTGAACAAACGTGCTTTGCGTTATTCTGCATCTGCAGCAGAACGCTCACCGAGTCTGTTCCAGCCTTTCTTCCTTCCGATCCTGAACCTGCAAGAACAATACTTACCACTCCTGTATCCAGTATTCAGCAGCACCAGCAAAGACAAGAAACAACAGGTTAGCACGGCAACCTTTACACGCAGCGCTTTCCTCACCTGATCCATCGGCAGCGAACATTTCTTCACGCTGCACCTCCGCCTGTGAAGACAAAAGCATTGTTATTACTTACCGGCTCTCCGCGAATTCCGGATTTCTTCAACGCTGCAACCCAGCATCTGAAAGACAAACGAAGAGACATTAGACAGGTATTTACTCACGTCCATCGCGCTCGCCACAATAGAACGCCTGCAAATACTCTGGCGTTTTCCAGCATCTCTTCAGCACGAACTCACAGCTGCAAGGGAAAAGAGACAGTTAGAGCGCTTGCATTTACTTACGCATTTCCAAGCGCTTCATTCCAAGGCTCTGGCTCCAACTTCGGCTCTCTTCACACCATCTCCTATCTCAAGAGCCCTGCAAGACAAATAGGAAAAAGCATTATACAGAGTCCTGTTCTATATTAACGTGCCCACGCACCTAAAGACTATAAGGACTAAAAAGGTGTCCGGAAACTCACCGCTCATGCAGTTAACGACGGTAGCGATCCTCGAATGTCAAGAGGCCTATGTTTCACCAGTGAAGGAACTGGCAACGGCACCCTGCACCAGACGCAGATGGAGAGTCCAGCATTCACCTATCTAAGGTGAGCACGTTGACCTGGGGGCTCTACGGAGAAGCTAGGAAGATAGAGAGAGAGAGGGACATTCAACAACCCAGATCATTAACCCCCATATTCTTTCACTTGCAGAAATCTCACTCTTCAAGTTCGACACACAGTGCGATGAGGTTCGGCCCCAGAAGCAAATCGAGTCCTGCACATCACTTTTCGGGTCACAGACACCTTCCTGCCAAGACCAGCGCCTCCGTGGGAATCAGGTGAGCATTACAAATATAAGCACTTGTAGAAAAATATCTTTTCTTGTTAATCGACACATCTGGATATGTAAGAGTAAGATACCTGTAGAGATGGAATCTATTATGCATTGGAATCTAAAGATTATAGCTTTTCATCTAAGATCCATAGCTATATTGCAAAAATCCCAAGATTATAACAAAAACACAATTTCCCATGGTTCTCAGGACATAATGGAGCTTAAACGCAAAAAAAATATGGAATTGAGAAAAATAAGGAAGTCTCTTGTGCTCCATGATTCGACTTGTTTTACAACTTCAAAAAAAGATACTCATGCAACTAAAAAATAATATATCATGAATTCGAACACATACGTTACTGAAACAAAACCAAAATATGGTGGTGATGCTATGCAAACGTAACACCAAAGATATATGGAAACATCTGAGATCTATTAACAAAGATCAATATCTAGAATTCGATTCAGCAATCGATGGAGCAACATGGAACTCCTTTTATCTTCATAAGGAACAAGTTACTTACCTGTAACTGTTGTTCTCCAGCATGAGTGTGGCATGGATTCACATGCTCATGAATATTCCCTGTCGTCAGGCTGGGAATCCTCGGTAAAGAAAAAATCAGTATCAGTTTTGTTTCTGATCTGTCTTTCATAGTAGTAACCAATCACTGATCTCTGCTTCATACTGACCACAGCCAATGACTGCCCTCTACCTAAACCCCGCCTCTGGCAGCCATCTTCAGATTTGGTAGCACGTGAAGTGGCAGTATGACCAAGTGAAGAGCCGCAGAGGGGTAGGCGGGAGAGTTCGCATGTGAATCCATGCCAGACCCATGCTGGAGAACACAGTTACAGGTAAGTAACTTGTTCCTTCTCCAGCATGGGGTCTGGCATGGATTCACATGCTCATCAATAAAGAATACATAGCAGTACACACATGCACAACCACGGGAGGTGGCAAAGGCTCAACATTAAGCATTACATCAAACTCAACATTAAGCAATTCTTACCTCCTTACCAGGCTCACCCTAGGCGAACAGGTTGCGCAGCACTGCTTGGCCGACCCTGGACTCCTCCCTGGAATCCCGATCGACGCAGTAGAATTTCGTGAAGGTGTGCGTCGACCTCCACGTAGCAGCCCTGCAGATGTTCAGCAAGGGCACACCAGATAGGAACGCCGTGGTAGCTGCGATCGCTCTGGTGGAATGGGCTCTCGGACAGCCAGGCAGCGGTCGGTTTGCCAACCGATGACAGTACATGATACAGCCGGAGAGCCATCTGGAAATGGAAGCCTTCGAGAGAGCCTTCCCCTGATTGACAGGTCCAAAGTTCACAAAGAGTTGTGACGTCTTCCGAAAACACTTTGTGCGGTCCATGTAGAACTTCAGCGCTCTAGCCACATCCAGCGAGTGCAAAGTCCTTTCAGCCGGCGACGAAGGCGACGGGAAGAAAACAGGCAACACCAAGGGTTCGTTGAGGTGGAAGTCCGACGGCACCTTGGGCATGAAGGAGGGGTGCGTCCTGAGCACTACCCTCGTGTCGTGAAAAGTCAAGTACGGGGCCTTGCAGGAAAGGGCCTGGATCTCTCCCACCCGTCGTGCAGAGGTGATGGCCACAAGAAACGCTGTTTTCCACGACAAGAACTTCAACGGAGCCGAGTGCAGAGGCTCGAACGGAGGTCCCATGAGCTTGGTCAGCACCACGTTGAGCTCCCACGCCGGGGCCGGAGCCTTCATCGGCAGGAACGATCTGAACAGTCCCTTCATGAACTCTTTCACCAGATGATGAGACCACAAAGACGTCCGCCCCGTGGTTCTGGTGTATCGGGAGATCGCAGCAAGATGAATCTTGATGGACGCGTGCGCCAGTCCAGCTTTGGCCAGCGCCAGTAGGTACGGCAGTACTTGGGGAACCGTAATCCGTAGAGGGTTAATCTTCTGTGCGTGGCACCAGACAGAGAACCTCTTCCATTTGTGGCCGTAGCATTTAAGAGTTGAGGACGCCCTGGCCTTTGCAAGAACCTCTCTGCAGTCGGCCGGTATGTCGTATCCTCCAAACTCTAACGCTGCAGGAGCCAGGCCTGCAAGCTCAGCGACTTCGGGTCGTGATGGAGGATGGCGCCTCCTTCCCTGGAGAGAATATCCGCGTCCACTGGCAGCTTGATTGACGGGGAGGCTGACAAGTCCAGAAGGTCCGGAAACCATATCTGCCTCGGCCACGCAGGTGCGAAGAGGTCCATCCTGCACCGTGACCTCTTGAGCTGGTTGATGAGCCGGATCAGCAATGGCAATGGAGGGAATGCATATAGAAACAGGCCCTCCCAGGGGAACGAGAAAGGATCGGCCATGCTCCTCGGCTGGGGAAACCTGCTGGCGAACCTCCGGCACTTGGAGTTCGTCGCCGTCGTGAACAGATCGATCTGGGGTGTGCCCCACCGTCGGAAGAGGCGGTCCACTAGATCCTGTCGTAGTTCCCACTCGTGGCACGAGCGCAGCTCCCTGCTGAGTGAGTCGGCGATGGTGTTTTTTATCCCTGCCAGATGAAACGGCACCAGAAACATCCCTTGGGCGACGTCCCAATGCCACAGATCCTGCGCCTCCATGGACAGGGCTGGGGACCTGGTTCCGCCCTGTTTCCTGATGTAGAACATGGTGGTGGTGTTGTCGGTGAAGATCCTCACCACCTTGCCCTTGAGGGACGGAAGAAAGGACCTGAGGGCCCAAAACACTGCACGGAGCTCCAGGACGTTGATATGGAGGGACTTCTCCGTCGGGAGCCAAAGGCCTCTCGCGTGCAGATTTTCGGTGTGCGCTCCCCACCCTTCCAGGGAGGCATCTGTGGTCACTGTCTCCTGGTGGCCGGGGGTCTGGAAGTCCATGCCCGCCGTCAGATGCGCGCGGGTGCCCCACCACCGGATCGCTCGTCGGAAACTCTCGTCGAGTGTGATCCTCTCCTCGAAGCTGCCCATCGTCTGGATCCAGCGCGCGTCCAGGAACTCCTGCAACGGGCGCATCCGGAGCCTGCACAGGCGGATGAGGTAAATGCAAGAAGACATCATTCCGAGGAGGGACTTCATGGACCTCACTCTGGCCGCGTCCGCAACCAGCATCCGCTGCACCTTGCCCAAGATGGCCCTAGTCTTTTCCTCCGACGGAGAGGCCAGAAGCGACACTGTGTCGAGCTTCGCTCCCAGAAACAGTGCGTCTTGCGCGGGCACCAGGTGGGACTTGGCGTAGTTTATGGAGAATCCCAGATCCGTGAGAAGTTGGACGGTCCTTGCCGTGTGCTCCTGTCATGATCACCACTTCCAAGAATGCAGGACCTGCCCAACATCCTTGGAAGCAGGCTCATAACCTTCATTCCGGGCACCAGCCGGCCCCTATTGGGACCTTTTGGACCTTGTCCTGGCGCCGGTGGCGCCAGGCTCATAAAGATCATCGGTCCCGGCACTGGAAGCGTCGGGCTCATAAGATGTGTAAAAGTGCTTGGGTGGACCTACCTACAGCAGACCATGCTGCATACTCACCAACAAGATGACGTCCACATCCTCTTTTGACAGGGACTACTTTCTTACCTGGGTGGGGCAGGATACACTCCTTGGATCAGGAACACCGGGACTCTTCTGGAAACTGGAACTCTTTCCTTACCTAGGCGAGGCAGTGGAACAAGACGCCTAAGCACTCCTGCACACTATTTAAACCAAGCCCGATTGCTGCAACGTGCTTCGCGTTATTCTGCATCAGCAGCAGGTCGCTCACTGAGTCAGCTCCAGTCTTCCAGTGAAAACTCCAGCTCCAGCACCTGTGGGAACAAACTCTTACCTTCCTGGGATCCTGCCTTCAGCCGCACCTGCCAGCACAAAAAAAACAACAGGTTAGCAAAAGCCAACTTAAAGCCAAAAGCCAGCATTTTTACTAACCCGATCCATCGGCATCTTCCAATCCTCACGCCGCATTCCTTGGCAGTCCATCGATCCCTGTAAAGGCAAAGAACATTGATCAGTCATTTTGCATATTTTGATCTGCTTACCTGTGCGACGCACGCTCCGGATTCCAACAAGCGCTGTATACCCGCACCTGCAAATAAAGAAAGACATTAAGGAACGCTTTTAAAACCATCAGCCGCCATTCTACTTACGTGCCTTCACGCGTGCCATCTTCCTACTTACGTGCTTGCACGAACTTTGGCGTCCATGAACCAACGCCTACCGCATCCAAAACCTGAGTGCATTTAAAACCATCAGCAGCCATTCAACTTACGTGCCTTCACGCGCGCCATCCACCTACCTATGCGCTTACACGTACTTTGGCGTCCATTAAACAACGCCTACCGCATCCAAAGCCTGTAAGAGAAAAGGACTTCATTAAAGGTGTTCAGATACATATAAGGAACCGATCGTGCAGTTAACGACGGCCTCGCGCTTATAGTTGTCCTCTGCAAGTAAGAGGTTTAAAATATCACTAGTGGAATAACTGGTACCCGCGCCCCTGCACCAGTCGCAGGATGGAGAGCCCAGCATTCACCTACTTAAGGTGAGCACACCTATCCTTTGGGCCTCAAGGAAAGAGAGAGTGAGGAGGAGAAGTCCGTCCAACCACCGTTCATTAACCCCTTGTTCTTCTGCCTGCAGACACCTCACTCTTCAAGTCAGGCATACCGTGAGAAGAGGTCCAGCCCAGGGAACCAGCAGAGTCCTGCGCTTTACAATTGAAGACACGGTAACAACCCAGTCAAGATCTGCGCCTCCGTGGGAATCAGGTGAGCGTTACAGCTCCACGGCGAGCTCCTCCGTCTTCGCTCGGATGAGCCAGTCGTCCAGGTAGGGGTAGACGTGGATCCCCTCTCGGCGCAGCTGCGCCGCCACCGGTGCGAGGCACTTGGTGAACACCCTGGGTGTAGACCTCAGTCCGAAGGGAAGGGCTCTGAACCGGTAGTGACGCCCTTGGACCACGAACCTGAGAAACTTTCGGTTTCCCTTTAGGATGGGAATATGGAAGTAGGCATCCTCCAAATCCAACGACGACAGGAAATCGCCCTCCTTCAGCTGACCCAGGACGTGTTGGAGGGTGACCATCCGGAACTTCTGTGCCTTGATGTATTTGTTCAGCCGTCGTAGGTCCAGGATGGGACGCCATCCTCCCGTCTTCTTCTTCACGAGGAAGTATCTTGAGTAAACTCCGGAGCCCCGAAACCTCTTTGGGACGAGCGCGATGGTGCCCTTCAAGAGCATCGCCTTTACCTCCAAGAGAAGTTGAGGGACGTGATGTTCTTTCCTGGCCACAGGGGGGACGCGCGGACACCTCTTTAGAAACTCGAGTGCGTGACCCTGAGCTAGGGCGTCCAGCACCCAACGGTCGGTGGAGATGGACTCCCACACGCTGATGAAGCTCGCCAGCCGGCCTCCCACCGGGGTGCTTCGGTAGGGGCCCGACCCCACGGCCGGTTCAGTCCTGCTTCGACGAGGCTTTGCCGCCTTGTCCTCCTTGGTGACGCCGGCGGGGTCCGCCCGACTTGCCTCGTCCCCTGTAATCTTCCTGCGACGACGAACGGGCCGCTTGAAGGTAGGTGGAAAATCCGCTGCCGGAACCTTTGGAGGCACCCTGTTTGCCTCCGCCGCTCCGAAACGGCGGCTGCCGTTGCTGGAGAACCCCAAGAGCCCGGGCCGTCTCCGTGTCTGCCTTGATGGCTTGAAGGGAATCGTCCACTGTTTTCCCAAACAGGTTGTTTCCGTCGAACGGCATGTCCAAGACTCTGGTCTGCCGGTAGGAAATCCAGCAGGGGGGCCAGTTTGTACCACAACTCCCTGTCGTAGCGGGCTACGATAGCCAAGGCGTTGGCCGCCTTAATCGTCGTCGCTGCAGACGAGATGACTCTGCGTCCCATCGTATCTAATTTCTTTCCCTCGCCGTCCGGCGGGGAGGTCGACGTAGAGGCCGTGCCCCCCCGCTTTCTTCCTGGCCGCCACGGAGACGACCGAGTCCGGGGTCGGCTGTGCCCGAAGGCACAAGGGGGCCGCGTCCGGGACCCGGTACTTCTTCTCGTACCGATCCCTTCTAGCCGACGTCATGGATGGGTTCTTGAGGAGGGCGAGGCCCTCATCCCAAATATCGTCCAGTAGAGGTACAGAGAGGACCGTCTTCCTCTTGGCCTCGCGCCGTTGATAAAGGAAACCTTCCTTCTTCTTCTCTTCCGGGCAGAGCTGGAAAAGCTCGGATGCCCTGGCGATCATGGAGTGAAACGATCCAATCTCGTCGGGCGGGGAAGCCCAGGTGGGAGGTGACGACGGCAGATCCTCTGGAGGATGAATCCTTCTTCTCTTAGGGGGAGGGCTCCCAGAAGGGCCTGGCTCCGGGTCCCCCGTCGGGAGCGGTTCCTCCGCTGGTGGTAATAGCAGTCTCGTCCTAGCCAACAAAATGTCCACCGAGTTGTCTTGCGGCACTGGTTGAGGGGAGTCCGACAGGCGGTCAGGGTCCCCCGTCTGCACCCTCGACGTTATCGTCGTCTCCTACGTCGGGGTCCCTCCCGACGGGCTGGTCTTCTTCCACGCCAACGCCGTGGCTTAAGACTTCGATCAGCTCTTCCTTAGAGGTTGAGGCCGAATCCACGACGACCTCCTGCCCCCCCTTTTTCTTCTCCGTCGGAGGTTTCACAGGGGTCGTGCCGATGGGCATAAAAGAGGACTCCCTCTGCGGTGGCAGGGAGACTCTGAGCCCCGAGGTCGCCACCACTGGTGTAGCCTCCACAGGCTGAGCCAGGGCCACCTCGACTGTCTCGATCAAGGCCTTGGCCGGATGGATTAAGGCTTTCACCACCTTAGGTGCGCTCACCGCCTTCTCCTTGGGGGGAGGGTCACTGCCTCGCTCCCCCTCCGATGGGGCCTTCGAGCTCGACCGGGGTCTCTCCAGGAGCTTCGCCGGGTGCTCGGCCTTCCTCTTACCCGAGCCAGAGCGTTGGCTCATGGTTGATGGTCCCGGGGAGGGTGCGCCCTGCCTGGCGCCCGTAGAGCCCGACCGTTTGGCGCTCCCGGTGCCAGCGGACTCGCGGTGCTTGGCCTTGTGTTGGACCCCCGTCGCCGGGGCGTCCTCAAAGGTCTTAGTAGACCGCTCGGACTTCTTCTTCTTCTTCTCGCCTGACGGGCTCTTCCCTTCCAGCCAGTTGGTGAGACGTTGATGGCGGTCCTTCATGGTCCGCTCCGACATATTGCCGCACAACGCACAGTCCTTCTCCACGTGCGTCTTGTCCTCATGTAGGCAGTAAAGACAAAGGGAGTGTTCGTCCTCAAAGACATTCTGAAGCTGGCATCCAGGGCAGACCCTGAACAGCTTTCCGGGCGTCGAGCTTCCCTTCTCCTGGGCCATGTCCGAGATGGGCCTGAGAAACTTATGGAGTCCTCCAAAAGCGTGGCTCGACGAAATCTTCACCCTTGAGGGACGTAGACGAATCCGACACGGGTCCCCGTTGATCGGATGAAGAAACGGTGGAGCTTGAGGCTCTGTTGACCGAAAAATTTAAGTTCTTTGAGAAAAAATGTGAAAAAATAGCACTAACGCTCGAGTGCAATAGCACAAGGATCCCAACACTTGAACGTGTGGTAAAAATCTGAAGATGGCTGCCAGAGGCGGGGTTTAGGTAGAGGGCAGTCATTGGCTGTGGTCAGTATGACACAGAGATCAGTGATTGGTTACTACTACGAAAGACAGATCAGAAACGAAACTGATACTGATTTTTTCTTTACCGAGGATTCCCAGCCTGACGACGGGAATATTCATGAGCATGTGAATCCATGCCATACACCATGCTGGAGAAATATGCAATTCCGCCTGCATTTTCTCACTTAGAAAGTGCTCCACTATGTGCAAACATTCCTGATACTTGTCCATGGGACAATGAAGATATTTTTATGCCATTAACAAATTAAAAGCGTATAAATGCACTGGTCCTGATGGCTTGCCCCCATGTGTTATAAAAGATGACCCCTTATTCTGGGCACACGTTTTCATAGAAGACTATAAAGCAATATTTCAAATCAAATAAATTCCATCTTCTTGGCTCACATCCATTATTATACCTTTGCACAAGAAAGGGCCCATTGATAACACTAATAACTTTAGGCCTATAGCCCTAATGGATGTTGCAGCCAAAGTATTCTCTATATTGATTCTCAAAGAAATAGAGATTGCGATCCGCAACACCGACTGTCTAAGTGTAGCCCAAGTAGGCTTCCGAAAAGCAATGGGGACAAGTTTAAATGCAAGTATTCTTGCTCATTTGATAGAATCCTGTAAAGCATCTGACAAAAGTCCTATCTTTGTTGCTTCACTAGACCTAAAAGCAGCTTTTGATTGTGTCATCAGAGGGAGACTATGGAAAAAAATGTTAAGTGCTAACTTTCCGCCATATTTAGTAACTCTGATCTCTATGCTTCACTATAGAACAAATTTCAAAGTAAGAATAAATCGGGAAGGCACTCTTACAGAAGCCATCCTTAGTTGGATGGGTGTAAAGCAAGGATGTAATTTGGCAGCCATACTATTTAACTTGTACATGGCCGATCTTTATGAGATTTGGAATGAAAACAAATTGTTTGCAGTGCGCTTAGGAAACCTCAAGTTATCATGACTAGCCTATGCTGATTATGTTCTTCTATTTGATAAAACACACTCTGGACTACAGGCAAAGCTCGAGAGTTTCCTTTCGTACTGCAAAAAGAACAATCTCACGGTCAACCCTCAAAAATCAAACATCAAATAGAAAGAAATTACGCCACTTTACGTGGAACATGGAGGCAGCACAGATAAAGGTGGTACCAGAACTATTTTATCTGGGATACAAGGTGTCAAATAACAGCTCCTTAAAAAAGCCAAGGAACAATTGATGGAGAAAATGCGACCCCTTAAAGGACATATGAAAATGATCTATCACAAATGTTGTAACTTTTCATTGATTCCACTGTATGAATACTATAATAAGAAAGTTGAAGCAATTTTATTATATGGGGTCGAATTACATCTAGAAGATCTGGGACCCTTTCTCAACCGCTTACAAAGAATTTTATGGAAGAATACCTTAGGCTTGTCTCTGTTCCTCCCTAATGCCATTTTGAGACATGAATTAGGACTAACATCATTAGCGGCTCGCTATCACTGGCGCTTATTGACACTCTATTTTAAAATGTTAGATCCTCCAAGAAATTCCATCTATACAGAATTTGCTAAAATGGTAATGCAGAATTATCCTCTATCCATCGCAAAATTTAAGGAGAGAATGGATGAACTCTTAGATAAGATGAATATACGAGCAGATGACCTTGACTTGAATAAAAATAATATGAAAAAAAAATTGTTCATTGTCGATTGGGCAGAGTGCATAACACAAGTACAGTCCTACTCGTCTTTTGTTCAATATGCAGAATTTATTAATCGACAAAATCCTTGCTTGAAATACCTAATGCTTTGTCCAGATAAAATGATTCGAAGAACATATATGTTATTTCGATTGGATCTGATTCACACCAAAGTCAGAACCAGACACTGGATGAAGAATCAGGATATGCAAATGGATCAAACTTGTATATTCTGTAAAGAAACTGTAGAATCTTTAAAACATCTATTTTTATATTGTCTTCATTTTGAAAAAACAAGGGTAAGCATGTTGAAAGAATTCACAAATGCCAATACTATTTTTGCAAGAAACTGCATATGGAAGCATTGTATGTGGGGAACAAGTAATACGGCTATTATTGCAACGGTCCATCTGGTAAACTATATTAGAACCGAAAAGGAAAAAGATTGCTTTGCTATTTAGTAAAAAAAAAAAACTAATGCTGGAAAATTATGATATGAATATTTGACATTGAAAAAAAATGTCCTATGTTTTTAGGATCTATCTTCTCAAGATGTGTTAATGTAAAATGTAAAAGAACAAGTTACTTTCTTACCTGGTAACGTTCTTTCGATGGCATGGTCCGACGACGTATTCCATATCTATGACATGTAATCACCACAGCTGTGCTGCTTCGGAAACTTTTTTCGGCGTCTGCGTCCTGCGTCGATGACGTCGATGCGCCGTCATCGAGGACCTCCTCCGACGTCCGACGTCATCCGATGTGATAAGTAGGATGCATGACGCCCGTAGCCTCAGTTGTAGTTTTTTCCCCCAGAACGTGTGACATTAGTCAACTGCCAGTCAGACACAAAGCCTTGCGGAACGTAAGCTGCAATCGCAAAAGAAATTCTGCAGCGGGGAAGGCAGGGCGGGAGCGATATGGAATACGTCGTCGGACCATCCCATCGAAAGAACGTTACCAGGTAAGAAAGTAACTTGTTCTTCAAGGGGATTGGGTCCTCCGACGTATTCCATATCTATGACAGACTCCCAAAGCAGTACCAGAGCAAGGAGGAGGGAAAGAATTTAGAATCAAAATTTAAAATAGCCAATCAAATAGCAGAGCAAAGGACCGCCTTGCCAAAGGCCAGATCCTGTCCTCGGATGGAATCGAGGGAATAGTGACGTACAAATGTATGTACTGAAGCCCAGGTGGCTACATCACAGATGTTTCGAATAGGAACACCCCTCTGCAGGGCAGTAGATGCAGCCACACCCCTTGTAGAATGGGCCCGCAAGCCAGCCGGTGGGTCCTTACCCGCCAAGCGGTAACACTCCGAAATGGCTAAAATAATCCAGCGAGACAAAGTCTGTTTCGTCACAGCTTGCCCCAAACGCTTTCCAGCGTAACCAATAAAGAGTTGATCGTCCACTCTGACCCGGGACATGCGTGAAACATAAAAGCTTAAAGCTCTCCTAGGATCAAGCCTATGGAGGCTCTCCTCTTCCTTACCAGGATGCGGAGGAGGATAGAATGCCGGAAGAACAACCTTCTGGGCCAAATGAAATTCCGTCACTACCTTCGGAAGAAAAGAAGGACGAACTCTAAGGACAACCCTGTCCTTGTGAAATACAGTGAAGGGTGGCTTAACTGAAAGTGCCTGTAACTCACTCACTCTGCGAGCGGAAGTAACCGCAACTAAAAACACAGTTTTCAGAGTTAACAGCCTCAAAGGGCAAGAATGTAAAGGCTCAAACGGAGCACCCATAAGAAACTTAAGAACAAGGTTTAAATCCCAACCGGGCACCAGGAAAGGTGACGGAGAGAACACATTAGTGAGCCCTTTCAGAAACTGTGAAATTAAAGGGATTTTAAAGTAAGAACACTCTTCAGACGAGCGCTTAAAGATGGACAGCGCCGCCAGGTAACCTTTAATGGTACCCACTTGCAAGCCCCTGTGGGCCAAAGAAAGTAAAAAGGACAGAACCATGGGGATGTCACATGCAAAAGGATCCACATTCTGAACTTTGCACCAGTCGCAGAACTTACGTCAACGGCAACGGTACAGAGACTTTGTTGCTGGCCTTCTGGCCGAAAGCAACACCTCCATCACGTCTTCAGGGAAGTCCCAATCCTTATACCTCAACCTTTCAGAAGCCAAGCGTGAAGGTTGAGGGATCTGACCTCTGGATGGAGAACCTGACCCCCCTCCCGTGAGAGCAGATCGTCTCGGTAGGGAAGACGACGCGGAGGGCAGATGGACAAGTCGAGACGGTCCGGGTACCACGTCCTCAGAGCCCACGCCGGAGCAATGAGGATCATCCGGGAACCGAACTTCCGTAACCTCCGCAGCACTTGCGGGATGACGGGGACTGGAGGAAATGCGTACAGCAGCGGGAATGACCACTCCACCACAAACGCGTCTCCTAAGGCTCTTTTTGGAGGAAATTCCCACGAGCAAAACCTTTCGCACTTCCGGTTGACACTGGAGGCGAAGAGATCCACTTGAGGGGTCCCCCAAAGGGCGAAGATCTCCAGGAGAATCTCCTGAGCCAACTCCCACTCGTGAGAGATCGCGCTCTGCCTGCTCAGAGCGTCCGCCGTCACGTTTTCGTCTCCGGCCAGATGAACTGCTGAGATCGAAACTTCCTGCTGGATGGCCCAGAACTCGAGCTGCATCGCCTCCCTGCACAGAGGAAGTGACCCTGCCCCCCCTTTTTGTTGAGGTAGTGCATGGCCACTGTGTTGTCCGTCAGGATCAGGACACTCTTTCCTCGCACAGTCAGCAGAAAAGCCTTCAGGGCTAGCCTGACGGCCCTCAGCTCCAACAGATTGATAGGGAGTCTGGACTCCGACGGAGAACAACGACCGCTGACTGTCAGCCCGTTGGCATGAGCTCCCCATCCCGTGAGGGATGCATCCGTCACGATCGTCACCTCCGGCTAGGGAAGCCAAAATGGAGCCCCCTTCATCAAGTTGCCTTTGACAGCCCACCACAGAAGGTCCCGGGCGACCGAGGGCGGCACCTGAACCGGGTCCGACATCCTGCCGGAGGACTGCGACCATTGCGTCTTGAGTGCCCACTGCAAAGATCTCATCCGCAGGCGAGCCTCTGGCACCAGAAGAATGCAGGATGCCATGAGGCCGAGCAACCTCAAGAACTCGAACGCTGGGAGCGTCCAGGCATGCTGAAACTTGTGCACCATCTGCTGAATGTGAAGAGCCCTCACCTGGGGAGGAAAACACTGCCCCAGGGAAGTGTCGAGCACTGCTCCGATGTACTGGAGCCGCTGTGTTGGCATCAAATGGGACTTCTTTAAATTGAGGGAGAAGCCCAGCCTGTGAAGGGAGTGGCAGGTGACGGACAGATGATCCAGGACTTGCTCGGGAGAGCTCCCCCTGATCAACCAATCGTCCAGGTAGGGGTAGACGTGAATCCCCCCTTGCCTGAGATGCGCTGCCACCACCACCATGAGCTTGGTGAAAACCCTCGGGGCGGAGGTCAATCCGAACGGCAGGACCCGAAACTGAAAGTGCGAGTCGCCAACCGCGAACCTCAGGTACTTCTTGTGCTTGGGATGGATCGGCACATGGAAGTAAGCATCCTTGAGGTCGAGAGACACCAACCAGTCCTGAAGCTGAAGGGCCTGGAGGACTTGAGAGAGAGTAACCATCTTGAACTTGTCCTTCCTGAGGAGTTTGTTCAAACCGCGCAAGTCCATGATGGGTCTCAATCCCCCGTCTTTCTTCGAAATAAAAAAATAAGGGGAATACCATCCCTTGTTCCTCTCCGCTACAGGCACCAGTTCTATGGCGCCTTTCTCCAGCAGGGCTTGAATTTCCTGCGCAAGGAGCGGATCCGGACTCTGCAAAGAGAGGTTCCCCGGTGGATTGTCGCGAGGCCTGTGCCGAAAGGGAAGACAGTAGCCGTGGGTTATGATCTCCAGAACCCACACATCTGAAGTAATGGCTTGCCACTCTACAAGATGCTGCGCCAGCCTTCCCCCAACCGGCAAACCATGGGACATGGCCTCATGACTGAGTGGGAGTGGCTGCGGCGTTACCTGAGGGCAAAGAGGCAACTGCCCGAGCGGCCTTGGCACCACAGGTACCCTGGCGTCCACCTCTGGTACCCCTGCATTGGCCTCTTTGACTGCCAGCTCCTCTCGCTTTACTGAAGGACGAGTAATAGCGAAAGGAACCACCCCTCCACTGCTGTCCCCTAGGACGAAAAGGCAGAGGTTGGCGAACTGCAGCGCCCAACGACTTCGCTGCAGCTTTTGAGGTCTGCAACCTCTCAAGGATCTCGTCAGCCTTGCTGCCAAAAAGGTGTTCACCGTCAAAGGGCATGTTGAGGAGCCGGGACTGCACATCAGGAGCAAACCCCGACTTCCGCAACCACGCAAACCTGCGTATCACGGTGCTCGCCGCCATGGACCTACTGACGCATTCAGCTAAGTCCAAACCCGACTGAACGGACTCACACATGGCATCATTACCATTCCGGACCATAGCAAGGAAACCATCCCGTTCGTCCCCTTCGGGAATATGTTCAGCCGCTAACGCAACACAGTTCCACAGAGTGTGTGTGAAACGAGACAAGGCACAAATGGAGTTGGCCGCCTGAAGCGCCATACCACCAGAAGAAAATACTTTCTTCGCCCAGCCATCAAAACGTTTGTCGTCCCTATCAGGAGGGATGGTAGGGTACGACGCCTGCTTTGACGGGGCCGTGGCCGCCTGCACCACCAAACTCTCCGGAGTGGGGTGCCTGGTCAAGTAGCAGGGGTCGCTACTGGCTGGACGGTATTTTCGCTACAAGGATCTGCCCACCGCCGGGAGACTCTCCGGAGCAGTCCAAGCCGCCGCCACCCTTCTCTGTAAAGCCATATGGAACGGCAGTACCGGGTCAGTTGGGGGACCAACATCAAGGATGTCCGTCAGATCATCCTGCACAAACTCCCCTGGGGGAGCAGACCATCCCAAGTACTCCGAAACCCTAGCCATAAGGCGCCGGTACGAGGAATCGGCATGAGAGCCAGGCTCAGGCCTCCAAAACTCCACCTCCGGAGAGGTGTCCAGTCCACTGGCATCATGCAGTGACTGCCTCAAATCGTCAAACTGACTATGGCCCGAGACAATTTCATCTGGAACCTGACTAGGAACCAGGCCATCAGAATCCTCATCCGCCTCTGAAATATAATCCAGGTGGCGAAAAGAAGGCACCCAGAGCCTTCCTAGGGGGTTCCTCCGTGCCACGGGGTACCTCCGACACGAGAGGCGTCGATGGCGTCGAGCGAATCGGCACCGACGTCGAGAGAACAGGCATCGGCGCCGAGAGGATCGGCGTCGACGTCGAGGAAATCGGCGTCGACGTCAGATGCAGCGCCGCCAGCATCGGCGGCGTCGACACAGCCCTCGAAGCCGGAGCCCCGAGCATGTCCCTCCACGACCTGAGCGTCGACGGCCTCGACGACTTCCTCGGAGCCGGAGCCTCGAGAAAGCCTGTCGACGCCCTCGACGCCTCAGACGTCGATGTCTTCCTCGAAGACCTCTGCACACAGTCTCGAACGCGTCGAGGACCGGGACCTGGAACGGGTACGTCGAGAACGAGTCTCCTTGTCCGAACGGGACCTCTCCCGTGACTCGTGCCGACCACTCTTGCGAGCGGCGTCCCTCGACCTCTCACGACCGACCCCACTCGGGGGCGCGGACGGCTTAGTACCCTGCAACTCAAGAATCGCCAGCATTTTCTTCCCGAAGGAAGCCCATTCCTCCGGCGTCGCACGGCTGGTGGGGTAAGCGACGTGCCGGGCAGAGTCCTCCAAAGAGGACCTGGAAGACGACCGGTGTCGGCGCTTCCGAGAATGCCTCGAAGAGGCTGAGGAGTGGCGAGACCGACTCCTAGAAGGAGACCCACGAGACTTCCTACGATGACGCGGAGAGTCACCCCTCGAATCATCCGTCGAAAGCCCCGCAGACTTCGACTTCCGGGGCTTGGACACCCGACCTACCGACAACTTCTTCTTACGTTCGCGTAAGGCTTTGGACGTGAGCGACTGGCAGTCGATACAGTCATCCGTGCCGTGGGCCTCCCCGAGGCACCAGAGGCAGGCGTCGTGCAAGTCCGTCACCGACATCTTGGACCCACACTCCCCGCACTTCTTGAAACCCGGACGCGGGGTCGAAGAGGAAGTAGAAGACATCTTCACACGAAGGATTTTCCCAAAACGAACAGGTTCGAAGAACCGAGAAGAACAGATCTCCAAAGAGTCGAGGCGTTAACCGAGATTCACGAAGCAACACGTTCGCGGAAAAAACGGAACTGAGGCTACGGGCGTCGTGTGTCCTACTTATCACATCGGATGACGTCGGACGTCAGAGGAGGTCCTCGACGACGGCGCATCGACGTCATCGACGCAGGACGCAGACGCCGAAAAAAGTTTCCGAAGCAGCACAGCTGTGGTGATTACATGTCATAGATATGGAATACGTCGGAGGACCCAATCCCCTCGAATGTATTTTATGAAGTTATTTGTAAAGGTGTGTACACAAAAACAAATTTTAAATTAAAAAAAAGGGTACAGTGTTTGAGTGGACTGAAGTGGGAGAGAGATGTTTAGATGTTTTAAATAAATTAAAAAAGGAATTAAAGTAGTGTTACCGCTAAAATACTTTGAGAGAGGGAAAAGAGGTATGTTGGGTGTGGATGCGAACAGTTAGGGCGTGTATGCTACTCTATCGCAGAAGGAAAATGGACAGTTACGGCTGGTAGCACAAATGCGTCTAGAACTTTGTGAGTGAACAGAGGTTTTCAGTTATTGAAAAGGATGCCCTGGCGTGTACCTGGGCAGTGGAACATTTTAGATCGTTTTTGTGGGGGACGGAATTCACGATCAAAACAGATCATAAGCCGTTGTTACATGTGTTGGCACCAGGAGGGGGTACAAACCTATGAGCTAGACTGCAGAGACTTGTATTCAAAGTTCAAGGTTATACATTTAAAATGGAATACATACCTGGGAAGAATAATGTGCAAGCATATTGCCTGTCAAGATTACCAATGGAGATAGTTGAAGGTATTCGTGATGATGAATGTGAAGTGGCATGGATAGAGGATGAAGAGTAGATAAATATTGAAGTGGAGTGGCCTGGTGCGAAGGCGATTTCAAGATATGAATGGCACGAGAAAAAGTGCCTGCTTGCCTAGAAAATCGTAACTACCTGTCCCTGTTTGGTGTTTAAAAGTAACTGCTGTATGAGAGTCCCCCTTTGCTGTTTGGAAAGGAACTGCTGTATGAAAATCGCAACTAGCTGTCCTCCTTTGCGGTTTGGAAAGTGCTTGCTGCATAAAAATGGTACCTAGCTGTCCCCGTCTGCTGTTAGATCATGCCTGCTTGTCTGTAATTCGTGATTAGCTGTGCCCCCTTTGCTGTCAAAAGTGGTCACATTGGGTTTTGTACCTGTTCTGCTAAAAAACTATCTTAGCCGTGCCCATTGGCTGCTTTATGTTTTCATTCTGCTCTGCTAAAATTGCGGGCACTACCCTCTGTCTCTGCCGTTGTGCTTCCCCTTCTTCCTTGTGCCTCAATACTTTCAGACTGGTAAGTGCCCTCCTCACCACTGCTGCTAGCTATGTCTCTATCTCTCCTATCTTCTCTAACTGCTTCACTATCTCCTATCCTTCTCCTATCACTTAAACTGGCTGGAAGAAACTTATGTAGGACATACTGCGCTGCAGCCCAGGACTTCCTATTGCAGACACCTATGTCACGGCTTCCGCCAGAGAGCGACTCACTGATATACTTTTCTTTGTTAACACATCTGACCTATGGACTTGCTACATGGTGGGCTTTCCCTCTCCTATCGCCTCTTCTCCCAATAATGGTGGCACTCGCTGGGAGGTTCTTCTGGACCTTTTTGCCATTTCCAGAGTCATCATTAATGTCTAATTCAACGGTACCATCATGGTTCAGTGTCCTCAACCCAACCTTCTTCTCGTTGACAGGCTCTTCCCTCGCCTCTCTAACCTTACCTCCCACTCCGGCCAGGCTCCCTTGTCTACTGTGCCTTCCTCCTCCTCTTCACAGGCTCCCTTGCCCACTGTGCCTGACCCATCCACCATCCTCTACTATCCCTCTAGCCCTCTTGCCACCCTCGGGGGGACCACCGTCCCCTGCGCCCCCCCTGCAGAAGACCTATAAGGATGGCAAGCTGCTCCACATTGCCACCCTTAACACTTGCCCCGCTGTAAAACATTCGACTGACATCTGCAACCTTCTCGAACTCATGGATCTTGATGTGCTCGCCATCATTGAGGCATGGCTCAAGGATAGCTCTGTCACAAGCTTTGACACTCGCTTCCCTGAAGGCTACAAAATCCTTTCTGCACCCAGGCCAAAGAGGACAGGCGGTGGAGTTGCGCTGGTCTTCCCTGAATGGATACATTTGTCCATTATCCCTAGCCAGGCTTAGTCTGCAGGCTCTCATTCTCTCCTAAATCTTCTCTCCTTATGGCCACCTTCTATCAGCCACCTGGACAGCCCACTCTCTTCCTTTCAGAATGGGCTGACATGGCCTCCTCTCTACTTTCCTCCTGCTCTCAACTCCTCCTGCTCAGTGATCTCAGCATCCATCTGGACTCTCCTGACTCCTCAGGGCCTTTCTGCAACCTTTGTGACTCTCTCTCCCTCTCTATCCTACCCGCTGGCTCCACTCACACCGTGGGCAGCACGTTGGATGCTCTCATCTTCACTTACATCCCTCTCTCTAGCCTTCTCACTACCTCTCTCTCTTGGACCGACCACTCTCTTCTGTCAACACACCTGAAGCTCTCCTCCCCTTTTGCAGCAACACACCCGGCACAGCCAATCGGATTCAAAGTCACCAGACCCATGAAAAAAGTGACAGTGGCTGCCTTTGCTTCCACCTACTCTCCTCCTCCCATTCCTGTGGCTGACTCCCACCCTGATACAGTCCTCGCTAACCTTAATCTCTCTATGTCCAACACTCTTGATACTCTTGCCCCCGTCATGAGGGTCCAAAAAGTGCAACTCTTGGTATGACTCAGATCTGGCTGTCCTTAAACGCAGGTGCAGGGCAGCTGAGCAGAAATGGAACTTGTTGGGGGACCATCTGACAAACTGGCCTCCCGCCTCCTTCAAAGGCAATATCGACTCTGCATCCACTCCAAGAAAAGAGTCTTTATTCAAGCCAGCATCTCTGCAACATCAAACAACACGGCCAAACTTTTCAAATTCTGCAAGGAACTGGCCAATCCTGCAGCACCCTCTTCTTCTGTTGAACTCACCCAGGACCTCTGCTCGGCTCTGGCAGCACACTTCACCACAAACACTCAAGGCATCCTTTCCTCCTTGCCACCCACATCACAGCACACACCAACAGCAGGGCTTCCCTTGGCCCCACCTCTACTTCCCCTCTCCTCTCTCTCACCCCTGACACCCGATGAGGTCGCCAGACAAGTCTGGTCCATGAAGGCCTCATCCAAACAAGTGGACCCTTGCCCCTCCAAAACCATTAAGGACAACATTGGTTCCCTCGCCCCAGCCTTGGCTGACCTTTGCAATCTCTCCTTTTCCACTGGAGTTTTCCCAGCGGCTCTCAAGCACACTCTTGTGCACCCTCGGCTCAAGAAACCCTCTGCTGACCACTCCATTCTGGCAAACTACAGCTCAATCTCTACCACTCCTTTCCTGGGGATGGGGTGTGGCCTGGAGCCGATGGCGTACAGAGGCTGAATAGCCGGGCTCCGGCCGAGACGCCGTTTCTCTATCCTTCTTGCCGGCATAAGAAGTGCCTCCGACCACGAAAAGCTGATGCAGAGGTGGGAGAAGCTGACCCCGACACGATCTGCTTGACCAGCCGGGAAATAGGACCCTCTGGTCGGCAAAATTGTCCTCGAATCACACTCCCTCCCCCACCCCCATACGCATCCACGATGGCGCCCCACGCCACTTAGCGGAGCCTCCGAGAAGGAAGCCGCCGTCAGATGGCATCGGGGGATTAAGGAAGCCGGACCAAGCAGAGACAACACGTCGGAGCACGGTCGCCTGCGGAACATCGGACAGGATCCGCCGGAGTGAGACTGGAGAGCCCTCAACCTGCTTCTCACCGCTTTGCGAAGCCCACCACAGCAGGTCCTGTGCACTGCCCCAGGGGTACACTACGTGGGCTCAGCCGTTGCTGAGGGCGGCCCGCCGAGGGCGCACACGACCACCGGAGGTTCCTCCCCAGCACCGCCCCGGGGCGCAGTACAGCGAGAACCTCAGCAGCAAGCAAGCGACTACGGCAGCCCCAGTCTGCATTCCTCGCCCCCAGATCTCCCTGCCACGACGAGTCGGACACAGAGGTAAGGGCAGCGACGGCAACATCACAGATATAGCGGCTACACAAAAGCTGCATGACTGTGTGCGGGAGAATATATAAGCACCAGTGAGGGGGCACCCCTACCCCCCTGCAGATTCAGATTCATTGGCTTCTGACACCTTGGGAACACCACTCATTGCCCTGTACACGGGGAGACAGCTGATACCCCAACTGGTAACTCAACTAAAGTGTCCCAGGGGCAGCATCACTGAGACTCCAATATGGCCACCTTGAACAAAGCGAAAGCAGCCACCATGGACTCATTTGTATCCACCAAGACAAAAACCCCTATACAGGCTCGCTCTTGTACCCCAGAGATTACCCAGATGAGAGAGGGGGAAACCACAGATAACCACTCCCAAATATTGGATGCTATTGCTTCATTAAGGACACACAGACTCTAAGATTGACGAATTTAAAATGGACATTCAACTCATGCGTCAGGACGCCCGCAACTTAACCGAGAGAGTGACAAATACCGAGACTTCAATAGAAGAAACGGCCAGGGCCACAGCAGCCTTGAAGTCCAAGGTTGCAGACTTAGAGAAGAAAGTGGCTATCCTAGAGGAGAGGTTTGAGGAGGCCGAAGGTCGGGCTAGACGGGGCAATATTAGGATCCTAGGAGTACCAGAAGGAAGCGAAGGCCCAAACACTACAGCCTACGTAGAATCCTTGCTACAACAGGAGATTGGGGCCGGGAAACTGTTGCAGGGATTCGCGGTCGAAAGGGCCCACAGGTCCCTCCAGAAGCAGCCCCCACCTGGCTCATTTCCCCGACCAATAATTGCTAAAATACTAAACTTTCAGGATAGGGAAATCATCTTAAGGCACTCCAGGGAAGAAGGCCCCATCGAACGTGGCGACTCTAAAATAACCATTTACCCTGATTACACTCAGAAAGTGCAGAGGGAGAGGAACTTTCGTCCCAATAAAAGCAAGACTTCGACAACTAAACCTGAAATAGAGGCTGCTCTACCCATCACGCTTGAAAGTCATCTTCAATGGGTGTGCCATATTCCTAGAAAACCCAAAGGCCGCCAACATGTGGCTAGAAGATAACAACCTTGCTGATGGTAAAGATGCTCCCCGGATGGAGGATTGAGGCTCTCAGACCATCGACACACGACACATGCTGCCATAAATGGCCACAGTAAGAACAAGCAGCCGGACCTCAGAAGGTAATCCAACTAACAGTTAGCTACAGGCCCTCGTTCGGCCTCTCCGCCAGACACCAGCCCTATCCCCCGCAAATAACCCAGGTCAGGCCAGTCACCTGCCTGACCCAGCTCGGGCCCGATACCCGGATGGGTTTAGACGGCTCGAGAGCGCCCGAGCACCACAACGAAGATGTAGTCGCTGGGCGCACCAGTTCGAGTTTTGTTAACAGTTTTGTTAGTTATACAGTTTTCAAACCACTATTGCCGAAGAAGTACAGGATGGGTGCATGCTACGACTCGGGGGGTGAAGAACCCGGTTACTCCCGTCTGCAGTCTCATAACTTCAGATTGTCATTACTCCAGTCTCCAGATGAGGAGCGGCCAGCCGGGCTCGAAATATTGATCCGATGGCGTCACAACTCAAAGTGATGACGTGGAATGTGAGAGGGATGAGCTCATACCTGAGACGGAACCGAATAAAGTCTTATCTCCGCAGGAAAAAGGTTTTGATTGCGATGTTGCAAGAGACGCATCTTACGGAAGACACCATGTCCAAATTAACAGATCGATGGCCTGGGGCCGGGAGAGGATCCCCCTACTCTAAATACTCAAGGGGAGTGTTCACATGGGTGAACCCGAATGTACCCTTCCAATTGCAAGGATTTGAGTCCGATAAAGAAGGAAGGTATGTAATAATGTGGGGCACTATCGAGCAGACTCCAATTTGCTTAGTCAATTCGTACTTCCCGCAACATGGAATACCATCACACCTCAGAGCAATATGCGCACGGATGGCACACCACCGAAATAGGACCTTTATGTGGGGGGGGGGACTTCAACTGTGTCATTGATGGCTCTATGGACAGGTCAGTACCACCCCCCCATCCAAGTAACCCTACAACATGCGCCCTGACAGAAACGCTGGAACAACTCAACTTGGTGGATATTTGGAGGGAACAGCATCCCGTTGAAAGGATCTATTCCTATTATTCAGCCCCGCACAAGGTCCACATAAGAATCAATTATCTGTTCATAGACAGAGAACAAATACCATTGGCAGAAACTACGGCATATTTAGGAAGATCAATCTCTGACCACTCCCCACTGATCATGCAATGGCAATTTATGGGGCCTAGACCACCAATCCCCATGTGGAGGATGCCTACTACGGCCCTCGCCGACCCTGAGTTCAGAGAGGACCTCGCTGAAAAACTAGAGGAATGCATCGACATTAATAAAGGCTCAGTATCTACCTGGAGCACATTGTGGGAAGCCATGAAGGTGGGGGCAAGAGGTGAAATAATATCAAAAGCTGGTGGTACTCGCAGGCAATTGAGGACTGAACTCGAAGCACAAGAAGAAGAGATCTCTCGTCTAGAATCCACCTCAAGCATTACTCCAGAGGTTGAAAGGAAGTTGAAGGAAGCCTGCGAGAAATGCCAATCTTCCTGGGACAGATTAGAGAAGTTTGACTTTGCAACATACACTACCAGGTCTCACAAGGAGTCCGACCAACCCGGCAGACTTCTGGCCTTGCTGTGCAAGCGTGAATGCCCCAGGCACCTCCCAACGGAGATACTGGACGAAAACGGGATACGTCACAAGACACAACTAGGAATTAATGAAGCGTTTGCCAAATTCTACTCCAAATTGTACTCCCATGACACACAAATAGCCAGAGATGAAATTAAAGAAACACTGGAAGAGATAGGCCTCCCCAAAATATCCAGCGAACAGAGAGAGGCACTGGAGATGGAAATCACAGCATAAGACATGACAGGAGCAATCAGATCGCTGACCACCTGTAAGGCTCCCGGAAGAGACGGCCTCCCGCCTGAATTTTACAAAACATATGAATCCACCCTCACCCCAATTCTCCACGAGGTCTACCAAGAGGCCTACGAAAATGGGTTCTTACCTAACACTATAAAAGAGACAATAATTATTCCCATGCTCAAACCAAACAAACCACCCACTGACTGTGACTCTTATCGCCCTCTGGCCATGTTAAATTATGACAGCAAGATTCTCACCATTATACTGGCCAGCAGACTCGCTAGGGTGGTAGGGTCCCTAATCCACAAAGACCAGAACGGTTTTGTTCCAGGACGCAATACCACAGCCAACCTGAGAAGGCTTCAACACATTATGGCCGAAACCTATGAGAGAGAAGAAGACCTAGCAGTACTATCACTAGATGCCATTAAGGCCTTTGATTCTATCTTCTGGGAGTGGCTCGTCGAGGTGCTGAGAGGGTTCGGGATTGGCGAAGGCTTTGTCAGATGGATCCCAGTACTCTATAATTCTCCTGTGGCAAGATTAAGGACCGGCAGAATAGTGTCTGAATCCTGGAAAATACAAAGGGGCATCAGACAAGGGTGCCCACTATCGCCCATGCTATACACATTGGGCCTGGAGCCGATTGCCACATATTTTAGGAAACAGTTCTTTGACACTGGCATCAAGGTGGGCAACGAACATAACATAATATCACTATACGCGGACTATGTCCTTTTATACTTGAAAGACCCCCAGGTCAACGCACCAATCACATTAGATGTACTAGACAACTATTTGAAATACTCTTGGATCAAATTCAGCAGACTGAAATCCTCTGCCTTCCCCTTGACTAGCCTGAGAGGCCTAGAAGAAGCTGATCTCCCGGACATTGGGATAAAGTGGCAACATGACACGTTTCGGTACTTAGGAATTAATGTGAGTCACACCCCGATGCTCACACACAAGCACAACACGGACGTAGCAATAACCGGCCTACGCAGATCCATGAAATATTGGTCTAGACTCCCACTTGCAATGGTAGGCAGGGCAGCAATCGTTAAGATGATAGTTCTCCCTCGATTTCTATATTTCTTTGTCAACATATGCCACTACGTCAGACCGCCCTTCTTTAAGAAATTAGAGGCAATTATCAAGGACTTCCTATGGGGACCAACCAGGCATAAATTGACTTTGGCTACCCTATCCCTGCCACACAAGGAAGGGGGAATTCAACTCCCAGACCTCCAGTTGTATTATCTTGCGGCACAGCTTAGCCACGTGACGAAGTGGCTCTCGTACGATCCGTCAGCCGAGCTGTGGCTATTGCGACAATCTCCCTCCAAAATATTCCCCAGGAAAACTCTTTGGAACCCTCTACGACAGTCCCCAGATACCCCCTGATTGTCGAACTTGGTAGGCAGATTTGGACCAGAACCTGCTACATCAGGCAGGTGAAACATCCTTACTCTCCAGACAACCCCATTCTGGTTGACGTGTGCAAAACAGAATCGGATCTCTCAACAGCTAGGAGATGGCAGGGCGCTGGAATTTATACATGGGGAGATATGTTTGAGGAGGGCAAATTCAGGGATTTTTAGTCACTGTAGGCTAATGAAGGGCTATCAAGCGGCCAGTTTCTCTGGTATCATCAGCTCAAACAAACCGCCAGGAAGAACTGGTGCAGCTGGCCGGAGGAACCCACCCCAGACCCACTGTTACAAGAGATGCACGACCTTACGGATGGCTGGAAACCGGTCTCTCGACTCTATAAGAGGCTCAACGACAAACCCAACCCCAAAAGTGTGGCACTGAAGGCGAAATGGGAACCAGACCTTGAAACTACGCTTACAGACAAGGAATGGGAAAGAACGTTACTATATCCCAAGAAGGTGTCGAGAAACTCCAGATTCGGTCAGATACAGATAAAAGCCCTATATCGGACGTATATGACCCCACACAGGGTGGCCTCCTTCAACAAACAGGCCTCCCCAGCATGCCCATGGTGTGGGAACGACAAAGCTGATCTGATCCACATGTTCTGGACTTGCACCAGGACAATGGCGCGGTGGTCCAAAGTTAAACAGACCTGCACAGATGCCGGAATAAGCAGATATTAATGGACACCCGGGGAATGCTTATTAGGGGCTTACCCCAGACCAAGCAAATACAAACATGTTGTCAAGTTGATGGACATTGCATGTATACTTGCAAAGAGAACTATAGCCATGGCATGGAAGACACCAGGAGGCCCGAGACATGAACGCTGGATGAAAGAACTAGAGAGATGGACTGCAGCCGAAACCAGAGCCTGGCAATATGGGATCATCTCTAGTGGAGACATTGCGAGTGGCACTCTAGACTCTTGGAAGGCCCTCTTGAGAGATATACACTCCAGTGCAGACCATAAACCCCCTTGATAAACCCCACTACTTTGCCATAACTGATCCCTCGCACTCGCCTAGAGATTGCGATCCTCTTGACCGAGATCCCTCCCACTTCCCGAGATATCGGAACCCCTATTTGCAACCATGCCCACCTGAGAAAGATGAACTGTTTCACATGAAGACTGTTGTTGTTCATGTTTAATGTTTTAGCTAATTTTCTTGTATTTGTATGCATCCAATACAAATGCCAATAAAATGCGTTAAAAATAAAATCACTCCTTTCCTGGGCAAACTCCTGGAGAAGTTGGCTATTTCTCAGCTTAACCTCCACACTGAATCAATTGGTTGTTTTCATGACCATCAGTCTCGCTTTAGAGAGTCCAGAGGCACAGAAACTGCTCTTTTGAACCCCCCTGAAGACTTGCTCTCAAATCTTGGCACTAACACTCCCTCTGTCCTCATTCTCCTTGATCTCTCCTTCACCTTTGACACGGTTAACCACAACATATTGATCGCACGTCTTCATGACAACCTCTTTTCTCTCTGACTACCCATCCCAGGTGGAACTTAGAGCCTTTCTCTTGACCATGACTCTCTCAACCTGCAGTGTTCCCCAGGGATCAAACCTATCTCCCGGTTCTTCAACGTCTATATGGCTACCTTGGCACAAGTGATCGCCACTTTCAATTCTAATTTCCAGTGTTATGTGGATGACACACAACTATCTTTCAGGCTACCCTCAGCCACCTCCTCCTCCTCACTCATACCTGACTGTCCGCTATTCAGTCATGGTGTGCTGCAAACAACCCCTGCCTCAACGCCAGTAAAACTGAGATTGTTCGCATTGGTACTCCTGCTCCCACTTTCACTCTGGCTGGCCTCCCTTAGCCCAATGCCCACCCCCACCTGCGAGGCCAAAAACATTGGGGTCATCTTCGACTCCACTCTCCCCTTCTCCTCTCACATTTCTGATATCTCAAAAAAGTCTAACTATCAACAACACCTCCTCAGAGGAACTCTACCTTTTCTCACTTTCCACCAGATTCCCATTGTCTCCAGAGCCCCGGTTCTCTCTAGGCTGGACTACTGCAACAGCCTCTTCCTCAACCTCCTTCCTTCTGCCCTACGCCCTCTGCAACTCATGCAGAACAGAAGTGCAAGAGTTATCCTTGGCCTGAAGCCCAGTGACCGCATCTCTCTGGTGCTGAAATCTCTTCAGTGGCTCCCTGTGGCTGCAAGGATCAAATTCAAGACCCTATGCATTGTCCACAAGGCTTTCTGGGGCCAGGGACCTACTTACCTGAAACATTGCCTACCTAAATACTGTCCCTCTTAAGCCCTCCGCTCATCTACCTCCAACCTTCTGCAGTGAGTCAGTTCTCCGAGCAGAGATTTGGAGGGAGATCCTTATCGTTAGCAGGCGCCTCCCTCTGGAATAGCCTCCCTGCCACCCTCGCCTTGAGCCTGATCTACATACATTCTGGAAACTCCTCAAGACCTTCCTCTTCTCATCCTCCTTCTCTCTCCCCCTACCGTGCAAACCTAGCTCTCTGCTCCTTCCATCTCTCCCCTCCTCTTCCATACAGCTTGCTGACTGGCCGCCTGTGTACCTCAGTCTCTCACAGGTCCCTGCCAGTCCTCTCTGCACTTGCCTCCAGGCCCTGCACCCACCCCCCCCTCACTTCAGTGGTAATAAATCCAAGAGAGCTTCTCTCTGCGCACTAAGCCCAGTCTCTACCGACTGGGTGCGCTTGTACCCCCACCCCTCCCTTGCCCGTCCTGCATGATCTGAACGCATCTCAGCCTGAAGATTTTCTCTCTGTTCTCCCGTCTTCACCCTTTATTGTGCACTTGAAAAAAATGCAGAATCGCTGTCAGACCTATTTGCTGTATCTAAACTGTTAAACGTATCATATTCACTTACTCTGCCTGTGCAGACAGTAATCATCTCCGAAATTCAAGGGCTCTGAGCGACTGTTGTTTTTCCCCTGTGTTCCCACCCTCCTTGAGCGCTTTGAAACACTGTCTGTGTATAGGCGCTTTATAAATAAATATTACCATACCATATCAAGGAAAGAAGGATAAGGTGAAAGTCACAGAGTATTGTGTCAAGGGTGGGCCCTCAGAGAGAACTTTGCGAGGTGATCTAAGCTCAATGAGGAAGATTGCTGATGAGATTTGTGTTCACAGCGATTGTCTTGTGAGGGGTGAAGTGTTGATTCCCCCAACCCCCACCAAGTCATTGAGAGCTAGAATAATCAGAGTTGCACATGAAGGCCATCTATCAGCTACCAACAGAAGAATAAGGGCAGATTTTTGGTGGCCGAGTATGGAGTTGTGAGATTATGCATTATGTGTCAAAATTTACGCCTTGAAACACTTTTGTACAGGTGCATTATAAATGCCATATCATATCATATCATATCAAAATTGTGACATGGGTCTAACTACAAGAGTGAGTCTGATGACTTGTGTGGATTTGCCTGCAGGGCCATGGAAATACATAGCTATAGATATAGCAGGTCCCTTCCAAGTATTGCTAGAGGATTTTAAATATTTGGTGTGCGTGATGGACTACTATCCAAAGTGGCCTGTTGTTCAACCCATGAGGGAGGTGAATACTATGAATGTGTTGATCCTTTTAGAGAAACTTTTCGCCAATGAAGGTGTATGAGAAAAAATGGTGTCGGACAATGGTGTACAGTTTAAATCACAAGAGATGGGGGCATTTTTGGGTGAACATTATGATCTTTGTATCACCCCCAATTCAACGGTATGATCGAACGATTTAATAGGAGAGTGAAGGAGTTGGTCCAGATGTGTGTGCACAATAACTGGAACTTCAGGAGAGGGCTGATTAAATTGCTTGTGTCTTACTGTACTATGCCCACAGTGTAATAAAAGTGTTGCCTTTCCAATTAATGCAGGGAAGACTTCCCGGCAGTCGGTTGTGTCCTTGATGGGTGAGAGATGAAGGAAGACAATACAAGTGGGATGAAGAAATGCAAAGAAGGTTACGAGAGAGAGTAGAAGTTAAACAGGGTGAGCAGAAGAAGTATACCGAGACAAACCAGGTGCCAAAATGCTACGTATAAAAAAAGGAGGTTGGGTCAGAATAAAGTTGACAGGGAAAACAGTCAAGGGGTTGTCGAGATTTTCAAGTCCCAAAAGAGTATGCGAGTGTAGGGGTTTGTGCGTGTATTTGGAAAATGGGGAAAGATGGACTATGAATAGGATCACATCCAGTCAGGGTGTGAGAAGTGCATGGGATGAAGGAATATGGGGAGGGACATACAATGTAACAAAGTGAGGGTGTACCAGTGTACCAGAGGAAGGGAATGATGAACATGGGTCAAAATTTAGAGGAAGATCAAGATCCCTATTGAGGAGTCCACCTGTGAAGTTTAAAGATTATGTAATGTCTATGTTCTGTGTACCTACTTGTTGTTCATGTAAAAGAGGAAGATGTGTCACATCCTGGCTCATGCTGGTCTTGCTCCACGTGACTAGTCGGAGCCACCAAACGTTCCGAGGATGACGGTTGGATGAGAGAGAGGCTCCTGCTCTGCCACCTCGCCAGCTCTCTCCCACTGCTCCTTCCATATTAACAAAGTTATCAAACGTAACTGCTTGTCCGGCTGTCTTTTCCCCCTTTACAGCCTATCTTTGCATATGCTAAGGTGCGATTTCCCTACCTGAACGAAACTAAGGAAGGTCTGAGTCAGAAAGTTCAACTTAAATGTCTGTCTGTGTCCAAAACGTATCCTTGACGTCACAACTAAAGCTAAACAATGTGTATGGATGTTAATAATAAACAAAATAGTGATCATCACAACGTTCTGAGCCTATTCCAGCTCTTAGCTTCCTTTTCAGCTCCCCTTCCCCAAGTTCAAGAAAGTTCCACAAATCCTTGAGGTTCCTATCGCCAAGTACAAGGCAATACAGTTCAACACAAACCTCAGGGTTCCCTTCCCCAAGTTCCAGGCAACACAGTTCAAAAGAAAAAAAGGTTCTTGAGGCTCTGTCCTCAAAACATCATTTTCAGTTCATCAGGTCTCAGGGTTCCCTTCCCCAAGACTCCAAAGTAGCAACTGATATTTGTTTTAGTCTTTCAAAGTTCACCACAACTCTAGGTCAACCTGGCCTTCCTTTGGGATTCCATCACCAGTTCACTTACGGTGCTTCTCTTTGGCTTGTTTCACAATGTCTTTGTCTTTCACAATTTAGGGCTCACTGGTATAGGCGCAGTTGTCAGACCACATGGCCCACCCATCACAGGTTGCGCAAGCAGGAACCCTAGGCTCTTCAGCCCACACAGGTTCTTCTGCACTTGTCCCCATGTACAGATTTACAATCACTTAGCTTCTCTTTGTCGACCTGCCTCTTGGCTCTATGTGCAGTTTCACATTCTCCTGGCTTCTCCTGGTTAGCCTCTTGGCTTTGCAACAACGTGTCACACACTTCTTGCCAGTCTTTGGCCTAGCTGCACTGTATCCATTCATAAAGTTCATTTTGTGGTGCTTTTGCTCATGCCCCACCTTTCTGTTGCACTCTTTCACACACTTGCGCTCTTTTCCATAGGTTGCTTTCAAATGGGCACTTTCCCTTTTGGCTTTCATCAGCTATTAGCTTTGTCCATAAAGTTTTATTCAGTTCAGTGATGAATATGCTTAATTTGGCTTGGTTTGAAGTTTTCATTCAGTTTGGTATTCAATATGCGTAATTTAGCTTGATTTCATGTTTTCATGCATTTTGGGTTTCAATATGCAAGTTTTCATTAAGTTCGGCACTTCGTTGCCTTCTAGAAGAGCCCCGGCATTGAGTGAATTTCCCAGACACTCACCGGTCCTTGGCGTTCCTCTCCAGCAGCTCCTGCTGCTTCCTTTCTGCTTCTCAGGTCGGCGGGCCAGCCTCTGTGAGCCCCGCTCGCGCTCTGAGTGCTTTCCAGCATACGTTGGCAGCTCTGCTTCTTTGGCACGGATGCAGACGGCATCCTTTCTTCTTTCTTGCTTCCTCAAAGCTCCAACTGCTTTCTCTCCACCACAGAGGCATCCACACCTGTGGCAACTGTGAAGGCATCGTTAAGCAATACACGGACAACAGATTCAAAGTTCAAACAGAAATAATGTATTAACTCAAATGTCAGGATGGTAGAAGGACTGACTTGCTAAGGTGGGAGTTGCCTACCAGAACGAAACTAAGGAGTCAAAAAGTTCAACTTAAACATCTGTCTGTGTCCAAAACCTATGCTTGCCCTCACAACTAAAGCTAAACAATGTGTACGGATGTCAATAATCAAAGAAATGGTGATCAACGCAAAGTTCTGAGCTTCTTCCAGCTCTTAGCTTCCTTCTCAGCTCCCCATCCCAAACTTCAAGAAGGTTGCATAAAAGTCTTAAGATTACCTTTCCCAAGTTCAAGGCAATATAGTTCTACACAATTCTTGGGGTTCCCTTCCTCAAGTTCAATACAACACAGATCAAAAGAAAAGTGTCTTGAGGCTCCGTCCTCAAGACAGTACTAGCAGTTCTTCATGTCTCAGGGTTGCCTGCCCCAAGTTTTCAACTTAGCAACTGGTATTTGTTTTAGTCTTTTCAAAAAGGTTCAACACCACTCTTGCCTTGATTCACAATGTCTTTAGTTTTCACAATTTAGGGCTCACTGGTCTAGGCACAGTTGTCAGACCACACAGTCCATCCACCATAGGTCGCACTAACCAGGATCCCTAGGCTCCTCAGCCCAGAAAGGATCTTCTGTACTTGCCCTGGTGTTCAGAGTCACATTGACTTAGTTCCTCTTTGTTGGTATCTTGTCTTTATGTGCACGCTTACACTCCATTGGCTTTGCCACCAGTTGTCACACACCACTTTCCAGTCTTTGACCTTGCTGCACTGCATTTGTTCATAAAGTTCACTTTAAGGTGGTCTAATTCATGCCCCACCTTTATATGGCACTCCCTTTATATAGCACTCTTACACACTTGCGCTCTTTTACGTATGTTACTTTCACATGGGCACTCTCCCTTTGAACGTCATCTGCCATTTGCTTTGCCCATTCAATTGTGTTCAATTTAGTATTCAATATACAGTTTTCCTTCAGTTTGATATTCAATGGACATAATTCGACTTTGTTTTGAGTTTTAATTCACAGTTCTGTATTTGATATGCATAATGGGGCTTGGGTGCAAGTTTTCATTAAGTTTGTATTCGAGATACATAATTCAAATTAGTTTCAAGTTCTCGTTTCATTCAATACGTAATGATTTATCCATAGCCCACCTGGAGCGCCACGGTCTTGTGCAGCGCTCCCCAACACTCAATGGTCCTTTGCATCCGCCACGGCAGCTCTCGCTGCTTCCTCCTGCTTCTCCGGTCAACGGACAGGCTTCTGCGAGCCCCTCTCGCATGCCAGCTGCAGCTCTGCACTTGCCGGCAACTCTGTTGTCTCTGCAGGAACGCGGATGGTGTCCCCTCTTCTGTTCTGCTTGTCTGCAGCTCCAGCTGCTTCCGTTTGCATAATGAGGCTCCCACATCTTGGATAGCCTCACAGCCTCTCTTGCCTTGGACTCCCCAGGTTGTGCGGGATCTTGGCCGGCATCCTGGCTCCTTCTCCGGTCCCACCATGGCTGCCTCCTCTCAGTAAGAGTCCCTTGCTTGCCTCTCCCACACAGGCCTCCCCATTTCTCCCTGTGCTGTTCTCTGTTTCTCCATTTATACACCTGCAACCACTTGAAAGGTTGCAGGTGTGCATTCTCAATGGGACTTGCTTGACCATATAACTTTTGTTTTTACTGTTCATTACTCTCAGTCGCCTCTTCCTCATCTCAGTACTAGAGTGGTGAACTAGGTTACTAGTGTTCACTAATCCTATTTGCTTCTTTATCGTCTCAGTACTGTCAGATGAAAAATGTGGAAAAAGGAGGGGATAGGTTTTGCAGTAGCCTACAAAGCCTGGTGGAGGGTTAGGTTGCCCTTCAATAGGGAAAGAGGGATACCATATCTCTGTTCCCCTCTTCCCTAGGCCGATTCTGTTCTTTCCTTGTTCATTAAACCTGAGACTTTATCTCTAATCAATGTCCACTTTTTTCTGCAGGGAAAGAGACACTGGGGAAGGTGAACTGAATGCCCGCCATCCCAGGAAGCCCTGGCGACGTGCCGAACCCCCCAATAAGGTAATGGGTGGCACGAGATTCCACAGGGGATGCAGGGCGGCTCATCAAGGGTGTGCATACAGTTGTCCCTAGGCCCATTTACAATCACAATACTTGGGTGCACTGCAGGGGAAGAAAGAATAATAAACCTTCTCCTCCTCATTGTAGTGGTGGAATGAAGCCCGTTGACCACCAGGGAAGGGTGGAGGACCCCAAGCATCATGAAGAGTACTTGAGAGGAAGAGTCCCTCATGACAGTGGTGGAGATAAGCCCACCGACAGCCAAAGGACGGTCAGGGACTCTAAACAAAATATGAGTCACCTTCCTCATGGCAGTACTTGGCAGGAAAGTGAACCAAGTGGGCCAGTTAAAAGAAGAAGCGAAACAAGGGTCTGGAACCGAAAGCAAGAAAATGATACAAGTCATCTTCCTTGTGTCACTACTTGGCAGGGAAGTGAACAAAGTGGGCCGGATCAAAGAAGAAGAGAAGTCAAGGTTGTGGACCCCCCTAATACTTAGAATTGGGTGTTGTAGGTGTAAAGCCTAATGAATGAAAAGAAGACAAAGTGAAGGAAGTCATTCCCCCTGTTAGTAAGGAACCGATAACAAGATACCAGGAGAAGGGAGTCATTCTCCTGGCAACCTGGACATGCATTAAGGTCCACAAAGGCCTATGGAAGGAAGTCATTCCCACTGGGCTATCCGAGAGTGGACGTCAAGAGAAGGGAGACATTCTCCTGGCCCACCAAGAAAGTCTTGTTTGGAACTTTACCGTCAGGGGCAGGGATCCATTCCCCCTGACGTGTGAAACACAAGCCTTTTGTTCAACAAACCAGGAACCATAACCCAGGAGAAGGGAGTCATTTTACTGGGACCAGAACAATATATTCTTTAGTTTCTAGTGTAAGGGACAGAAGTAAGGTTTTCTTGAAACAGAACGGTGGACAATTTTTTGTGGACAGACTTCCTGTCACCTTATTCTCTTTAGTTGAGGCAGGGACACCCCTCTTAGGAATAGGGATAGTTAGGTTTTTTCTTTCTTTCCTATGCAATATATGTCTTTAGCCCCCAATATGCCACCTTTGTGTCAGCCTCCTTCATCTGAACCCTTACAACGGCCACGTCCTGGGCCCAAAGCGACCACTGACTCCTCCATCAGTGACACCGCCTCCGACCTGTGGTGTCAGCTCAACCCAGCACTGCAGGCCTTCCACAAGCAGGGTCTGAGACAGAGACCAATGCTTCATGCACCAGCACTCTCAAGTACTGAACCAAGACCCCAAACTTTGCAACTCATTGACTCTTGTGATGTCGCTGCAGGAGCTGCTGCTTGAACTCCTGCAGCAGGCGATCGAAGCACTGGCGGGAAAAACCCTGATTCAGATTCTGCTCTTTGCCTACCACCTCCAGTACCTGACCCCTTTGGGTTTTTTCAACTCAAGTCCGGGAAAATACACTCTGCGATTTCACATAGGCCACCCCACCAGGGCCAGTAACACAGAGCTGAGTACCAGTCGGCACGCTTAGTCGCCCCTGGATTTGACCACTCACCGTTGATAAATCCTCCTGATGTAGTCGTGAGGGTGCAGAAGTGAGAGATCGACACACAAGTGGCATTATTGTGGCTACAGGCTTTTCTTCAAATGAAAGTAGGGCTGTGGAAAGGCCTCACTAGTGCTAGCACTAACAGGGGTTTCCCTGCCTCAACACAAATCTCAAATGGGTCTGTCAGAATATAAAAATGAAAAGAAGTCCACCGTCGTGTCAAAACCCTACCTCCCTGGCCCTCACACTAACAACTCAATATAAAGTGCCAAGGGGTTGTCTTCTCAGTAGGTTATTCCTAGTTCTTTCCAAGTTCATAACACAAAGTTCCAAAAGATGCAGAAAACAAGATGATGCCTTCCTTCTCTTGACTTCTGACAATGCTCACAAGTCCCAGGGGGGAATAATTCTCTTTCTCTGGTTTCAGTTCCACTTCCTTGAAGAGCCAAGAGGATGTCTTCCTTCTCTTAGCTTTGCGACTATGTTCACAAATCCCAGGGGTAGTATCCCTTTGCCACGCTTCTCTTCCATTACACAGCCAACCGGATTCACTCTTCTATCCGGATCTGTGACAATGAGAGGAGTAATAATCAGGATCCCAGAAAAACCTGGAACGTACTGCGGCAGCTCCCCAACGTCATCATTCCTCCTGGGGCGCCGAAGGAGCTGCATCACGCCACAGGTATTTCTGTTATGGGTCCGAGTCCCAGACTCGCCGCTCTTCAGTACTTCTCCTTCTAGGTAGGCTTGGTTTACTCTACCAAACACTACCATATAATATCATAGATGTGAACGTTTCTTCAAGATTGCTTTCAGGGTCTCAGACTCTTAGTTCAGGGTATTTCTCCCCTTTATTTGTTTGCCACCACCTTCTCTGGTTCCCAGCGTCTTCCTGCCCCTTCACATACCTATTTTCCTGCCTTCTTTCAGCTTCCTCCATCAGCCATAGGACTTGTGGTGGTTGGGGAGGCTTCGTTTGGTCTGCGCTGGCTCTGCTGCACCAACTGTCCTTCTGGAAGCCGTCGCGCTTTCCAAGCCTTAGGACCGTCTGTCACCTGTGCCCACCACCCTGCCGTCTTTTCTGCTCTCTCAGGACCCCCTTCAGAGCTTTCAGCTTCTTCCTGTGCGTCTCGGCTTTCTTCCAGTCTGCGGCAGACACAGTGCCATTCCTTGCGGCTCCTCCTGGGAGGACTGTCCTGCATGGGAAGTCCTTCTTTCCTTTTTATTCCATAGCCGAGTTCAGCTAGATTGAATAGGCTGGTCTACTTACTGTGGTTCCGTGGGGTGCTCTTCTGCACTCTGTGCATCTACTTCCTCATAGTACATTTCTCTAAGATGTCATAACTGAAGGACAGAAACCTTTTTTGAGAGGGTTTCCTTTAGTTTATTTTAGGCAGGGAAATCCTCGTCAGGGTAGGGATAGTGAGGCGTTTCTCCAACCTTTTGAGTTAATAAAATGGCATCTTTTGAAAAACCTTCACAAAGTTGTCCGCTTGACATTTCTGACCCCTCACACCAATTAAGGAGCAAATGGTTGGTGACCAGTTTAAACTTTCTACCACGTAGGTAATATTTAAGGTGTCCTATGGCTCATAATGTTTTCTCTCGAGGGAAGAGCTTGCAGCTAATATAAAGTGTAGGATGCTACACTGCCTCATATTCTTGGGACAAGACTGCCCCCAAGCCTACCTTTCAAGCGGCCGTCTGGAGCAAGAACTCCTTGTTAAAGGTTAGAGCTTTCATAACAGGTTTGACACAAATAAATGTTTTTAATGTGTAGAAACAGACCTGGACCTTTTTTTCCACTGTATTTTCTATGGTGCCGCATTCTTTAGCATGTCGGTTAATCCTGTTGTAATGATAGAATATTGGGCAATAAATCTCTGATAATATCCTACCAATCCAAGGAAAGCTCTCAAGTCTCTTAGTTTTTGGGACCTGAGTCTACTGCATAGCCCTAACTTTGATTGTGGTCTTACTATACCATTCCCTACAGCAACAAAAAAGCAGGTACCTTGCGGCTGATTGGGAGGGTGGCATTTCTTAGGGTTCACCTTAAGACCGGTGTGATGAACCATGAATGAGACGCAGACACAGAAGAGTCATGTGGATTGTTATATTCGTATTCCAATAATAAGAGGGTTGGAAAATGCCTTGCTGTCCCTGCTCTATTTCCTTACCTCAACCAAAACTAAGGGTCTGCTTGATGTCAAGATGTCCAAAGCAAAATGTCCTGTGTCTGAAATCCTATTCTAGCCCACACATTCTAAAAGGAACTCTACGGTGCTAAGGGTAATTATTTTGCCTTGAAAAGTTCACAAACGTCCAAGTTCAACAAAAAGTTCAACTGCAACAAAAAGGCTTGCACTTAAATGGAGTTCACAATTCCTGGAAATGTCTCCCTTCCCCAGGTTTCTTTCCAGGAAAACAAAAGCTACAAAATACAACCAAGTTCTTTGTAACTTACGAAGATAACTTGCTATTCCTGTTATTTGCAATTCACTTCACAGACTTGACGCAGCCAGGTATCTTGTATAGTCCATTCAGTTCACAATCCCAAGAACATAGGGCATCCTTAAGATTTGTTTCACACAATATGTTTTTCCTGGTATACTCCCCTATCAGGATTTTCTTACAAAGTTCACTTAATTCACAATTCCAGCGGCATGGGTATTCTTCAGGATTCTTTTTTACACAATTGACTTTGCCTGGAATACTCCCTTGGAAGGATTTTCTTACACAGTTCACCTAATTCACAATCCCAAGGAAATGGGTATTCCTCAGCGTTGGGGAAAGTCTCACTAGCCAAACCACTAAGAGGGGTTTCCCTGCCTCAACACAAATCTCAAATGGGTCTGTCAGGATGTCAAAATAAAAATAAGTCCACTGTTGTGTCAAAACCCTAATTCTAGCCCCCACACTAACAACTCAATGTAAGGTGCGAAGGGGTTGTATTCTCAGCAGGTTATTCATAGTTCTTTTCCAAGTTTATAACACAAAGTGCAAAAAGGTGCAGAAAACAAAGTATCACAGGAGTCAAGAGGATGCCTTTTTTCTTTTGACTTCTCACAATGTTCACAAGTCCGAGGGGCAAATTATTCCCTTTCCCTGGTTTTGGTTCCACCTCCTTGAAGAGCCAAGAGAATGTCTTCCTTCTCTTAGCTTTGCCACAATGTTCACAAATCCAAGGGGTCCTCTGCTTTCCCCAGGTTTCTCTTCCTTTGCACAGCAAACCAGGTACACTCTTTCTCTGGTACTGTGACTATGAAGAGGAGTAATGATTGTCCATTCTATATGGGTGTGAGTCCCAGACTCACCTGGTTTAACAGTTCTCTTTCAAGATAGACTTGCTGTACTCTCCTGCCAAGTACTGCCTATTGCACAGCCAACATGGTTCTCCTTTCTTCCAGGTACTTGGACTATGAAGATGAGCAACCAATGTATTTCTGTTATGGGTACGAGTCCCAGACTCACCTGTCTTTGGTACTTCTCTTTCTAGGTAGGCTATGTTTACTCTCCTGCCAAGCACTACAATATATTATCATAGATGTGAAAGTTTCTTCAATATTGCTTTCAGGGTACCAGACCATTAGGTCAGGGTATTTCTCCCCCTGTTCTCCGAGTTCCAGACCTTAGGTTTGTACATTTCTGCCCCTTCTCTGTCCGCCATCACCTTCTCTGGTTCCCAGCGTCTTTCTGCCCCTTCGCGTGCCTGTTTTTCTTGTTCGTGAGGGCATTAGCCTTCTTCCAGCTTCCTCCATCAGCCACGGGATTCGTGGTGCTTGGGGAGGCTGTTTTTGATCTGCAGCGGCTACGCAGCACCAACCGTCCTTCTGGAAGCTATTGCGCTTCCCAAACCTTAGGACCGCCTGTCGCCTGTGTTCACCAGCCTGCCATCCTTTCCCCTGTCTCTATGGACCGGCTTCAGGAGCTCTCAGCCTCTTCCTGGGCGTCCTGGTTTTCTCTGGGTCTCCGGCAGTCATGTCGCCTTTCCTTGCGGCTCCTCCAGGGAGTACAGTCCTATGTAGGAAGTCCTTCTTTCCTTTTTATTCCATAACCGAGTTCGGCTAGATTGAATAGGCTGGTCTGCTTACTGTGGTTGTCTAAGTACATTTCTCTAAGATGTCATAACTGTTATTTTTCGTCTCAGTACTATTCAGGGGAGGACAAAGTTCTACTTTGCTCATATACATAGACGTATGAGAGATTCCAGGATTCTGGAGAGGGTAGGAGGGTGAGGGAGCTGGAACAGGGGTAGAAATGTACGTTTCTCCTAGGGTGTCATCCCTCATTCCATGAAGGTTTTTACTCCCTGTGTGATCCTCCCATGGTGCACCACCCTCAAGAGGATTATTGGACTGTGGCCGCACTGCCTTGGCCACAAGAGCAGGGATCTCCCCCATGGGAAAAAGGAGAACATCCAAGGATTCATCACACAGTAAACTGGCACAAAATGGAAGCTGCTACCACTGATATGTCAGTGCCTGCTGGGTTTGCACTCTGTTGTTATAACCTCTTGGTCATCCTCTTTGTCCTGGTGACTACCGTTAGCTTGTGGCTCTGGTATCTTGGATATTCATAGCTTGAACTTTCAGTAGGGAGTACACTGGTGCAGTCACACACACTGAACTGGGGAATGTATTGCTCAGTATCCGATCCAGTTTGGAACTCTTTTGAACACTGACATTTGTCCTGTAGCCGAACGCCCGATTGTGTGTCTTGAACAGAAAGGGTTTTTGCGGATGGCAACATACACTCAGCCCCCAGAGATGAACTGAACTTTATCCCCTGCCACGAATTTTGATAGTGCAGGAAAAGTCAGATTCCCTGGATTTCGATATTTGGGCTCAGACCCTGATACATGGCATATATGGTTGACTACTGTTGTAATTGTTAGTTTATTGATTCAGTACCATCAAACTGTGAGTGCTGCTTTCAGAACTACATGTCATGAAAACAATGGTCCTTCTGTTCATCCTTGCGTTCACAGTGAGAATACATACGTGCCCCTCACCTGGCAATATCCCTGCATCGTTAGCTATGTGTACATCTATCTGACGACTTGTCTTCCAAGTTCTGACTTAGCCACTCTTCCCTTCAACTGGGAGCATGTCTGCCTGGATCTCAAGCTGGTCACCAGATCCCCAGACCCTGTAGCAATTCACATTCCCAGATGGGGTTTAAAGGTGCTCCAAATGTCCCCATCAGAGACCAGGTATGCAGGAGTACAGCAGCACTTTACCTTCATCTCAGGCTACTGGCCTTGGGTGTTATGCCAACAGGGTTACACTATTAATGGAAATCAGCATGTGTCACTTTTACCTTTCCACCAACTCCAGTGTAGTCATCAATAATGCCACATTTGCCATTGATCCTAACTTTTCCTTTGTCCAATCCAAATATGCCACTTATTCCAGGATCTATTTCATCTGTCGGGACCAGGCTTATTCCTGGTTGCCTATTAATTGGGGAGTAATCCGTTACATGGGATATGTCCTACCTGCTGTGCGGCATACCTGTGCTTTCCCAGCACAGCCTCGCCCAAAAAGAACCACAGCTTCGGAAGGATTTATTGCTGGGATGGGTCACCTTATACCAGCCCTTGGAGTCAAGGTAAATCGGGATCCCCTGACCTGACAGTTATGTCTGATAGAGGATATTGCTAATGCCAATGCATCCTCCATGACACTACTGTCCCGCGAGCTAACAGCCACTTGAACAATGGTTCTCCAGAACGCTATAACGTTGGGCACCCTCTTAGCCTCACAAGGAGGGGTTTGCACAATCATGAAGAGCGAGTGCTGCACATACCTGCCCAGTTATGCCAACAACATCTCTGACATGTTCTCAGACATCCATAGTACAGAAAGTCGCATCCATGTCAGTCCCAATTCCACCTGAAGTTCCTGGCTACTGAGCATTCTGGGACCACTCGGGACCTCTACTGGCCAGATCCTACTCATACTCCTAGTAAAGATCCTGAGCTTGTCCTGTGTTGTAATGAGTTGCAAGTGTCTCTACTATCGCGCCTGCGCCCATTGCTCAGAGGCTCCCTAGACCACTCAGGCATTTTATTGCCAGACTATGGAAGAAGTAAAATGCTAAGACTTGCCAGAATGTAATATCTGTTTCTCCAAGGATGTAATGGATATGACTGGAGTGAAGGTCTCATAGGAGGGAAATCTGGGGGAAAATTGGGTTATGAACATTTTAATAAGCTCTTTTGATTATGTTACTGCCTTAGAATAATGCACAGCCAATGCTAACTGCCATGTTTAACAAGTGCCTTATTGTCATTGCAGTGTGAGACCCATGTTCTAAAGTGCATGTTCTAACACAGACGGCTTATCACCCAATACCTAACAATACTTGCTTCTACAGTCCTCGACTAGGACATGTTTCTCTTTTGGGATATAGAAGTGTGTTTTAGAGTGATGCTCTCCTAAGTAAGGCAGCCATAGCTGATGAAGTTGTTCGATAGTAAACGGGCGCGCATGCCCAGAACCGTGTTTCAATTGAAGAAGTAGCTTAGATAGCATAACCCGAATGTATCACTGTTTGCCTCCCATCCTGATTATACTTTCCTGAGCGTGAGAACACAGTCTCTGCCTAAGATCTGTATGCTGAGACACTGTTCTTTCACCTGAAAAGTTGTTGCTTAACGATACAAAGTCATGTCTGAGACCTCCCTTTCCACTGAAATGCACGTGTGTGCTCTGTGGCGGGTCAAAAGAAGGATGCAGACACTTTGTTGACAAGGTTCACAATATTTTTATTAAAGTAAGAGAAGGTCTAACATTCCCTGTTTCTATGGGTGCTCCCGGACAATTTTCTAACTAAAGTGCTTGTCTGTCAGTAATGAATGTCTAATTGAAAAAAAGTCAGCTGTCAAAAACTGCCATAACTGACCCTACCACTATATAGACTAATTTATGGGTGGAAAATGACTCCCTTCTCCTACGGGTACTTCTAGTACTAGTCTGTAGGATTCTCCTGTAATAGGAAATCCTTAATTAGTCTCTTGTGATGTCTTGCATCAATCTCTGCAGTTCTTGAAGAGCGTTCCATAGTTTTCCCTCGTCTTCAAAACTCTCTTTTGGATTCCTTATGTCAAGACAGCTTTTCTCTCTTGGTCTATTGTGGTTTGGTTGTCTCCAGTCTTTTGACCTCTTATTTAGCTACACTTGTCAGATTTCTCTAAGCTCAGATTTACCATAATGTCTACCTTGGATATTCTCTTCTTCTTGTATGAATTGGTGGTGACTTCTACTAAGACAAGTTATTTGTTTAACATACTGATTTCTTCTTGACAGCTTATTATATTCATTCTCCCCATTATCTTGCGGGGAAGTGCTTCCAGGAACCTCTTACTTTGGGACCTCTTCTCCAGTCTATTGCTGTTGCAGACTGCGGTTCAGCGTCTTGTTTCTCCTTCAACTTTCTCTTCTTTCTGCGGTACTCTTGTCCGCAGGCAAGCTGTCAGACACTTCATGTCCTTTGATGCGCGGTGGTATCGGCAAAGTTGGAGGGACCCACTGCCCACCACAGTGTTCCCGTGTTCTAGTCACCACCTCTGTGCGGGTTCCTACCCCACATATTTTTCATGCAGGGCTGGCACCCAGGCTCTGGGATCTCAGCTTATCTCACCCTCTCTCTTCTCTCTGGCTTTCTCATGCTCGGCTGGCGTGCTGGCTCTGGTGTCCCAGCATCTCTTCTTGGGTTTCTTCTCAGCGTTCCTGTCTCCCACCTCCTGTGAGTTTCAACCTTGCAGGTTAGACAGCTTGTGCTGACTCTGTCTTTCTTGTTTCTGTACCTTGGGTGTACATTATTAACCTACTCGTCCCAGTATATGGGATATTAGAATTTAAAGGAACAAGTTCCTTGCTTGTAAGATTCTGGCATTCATTCAGTGTTTCCTCGTCATGTATGCAATGATGTGGCTGTCTTTAGGGAGTTCCTCACAGGAACAGGAGTCCTTGTCCTCAGAGGGGGAGTCTCTCCCAGTGAGGTCCCACTTGCATCGACCCCTAGGGAGGGTGTTGTGGAGCAGGCTTGCTTCCCTAGCCTTGATTCGTCACAGCTCTCATATAAAACCTGCGGTGTGGAGGAGAAGGAGGTTGTTGCTTTGAGTCTCATTTGGCGTTGGGTTGTTGTTTTGTGCTGTGTTTGCTGGCTTTGCTGACTGCTATTAATGTTTTTCACCAATCCACTGAAAGAGTCTGTGGTCATTTTTTCCAGGACACTGGCATTACGGGGAAAGGTGGCAGATGTTTGTTCTCCTATGGCAATACTGTCACTTATTGGTACAGCCAGGGTAGAATTGGTCTTTTTACAGTGGGATTAGTATTGTATTGGCAAAGCCAATAGATGTGTGTTCTTAAGTGGCAATACTGAGATATATGGACACATGCAGCATAGACATGTTTTCATACAGTGGAATTCCTAGCCTTATGGGCAAAGCCAAGATGAGTGGGTTCTTGCAGGGGAATACTTTCATATATAGGATAAGCCAGCATGGACATGTCTTCTTACAGTTGACATTATGCGCTGAGCCAACATGTGTGTTCCTATGTGGGAATACTGGATTATACTGGTGTAGCCGGCAGGAACAGGTTTTCTTACAGTGCCATTACTGGCCATATGAGCAAAGCCAAAAATAGTGTTTTCTGTGTTGCTGGAAGACTGACCAAGGTTGACTGTGGATGCAAACCTTCTAGATATCTTGGTTCACTACTGAATTCCCCTTGAGGCGACTAGGGAGGTGAAGCCACTTCCCAATAGTCCCCCCTAGGGGTGGTAAATAGTGGGAGGACCTCACAGGGGGAGACTCCCCTCATGGGGATCAGGACTTCCGTTCCATGAAGGAACTCCATAAACCCTTTTCCCTTAAGACCAAATCCTTGGTAGAAACATCTGAAAACACTATGGTCTGGTATGGTAAGGTTTCTTCTGTCTTTGATCCTGATGTCAGTATATCCCAGACAAAGAAGAGCCAAGGAGGTTTTCCAATTAATAACATCTCAACAACTGACTATTTTACTGAGAAGAGTTGGCCTCAAAGAGGGATAAAGATCATTCCAACAACTGACCATAGTACTGGGTACAGTTGGCTTCTAGGAGACATAAAGAGCACCTCAATACAGAAACAAAGATGGGCGCGACGCAGGGGCAGACACAGCAATATAAAGTAATGACCGAGGATGGGCCTGGAGTTTACAAAAGCCAGAAGAGCAGCGAGGGAAGCTGCTGGAGTCTGTTCTGCAGGGCCATGAAAATTCAAACCCGTGCTGGCCGAAGCATCGAGAGACAATCAGTCTCGGGAGAAGAAGCTGAAGGTAACTACGCGAGCGGGAGTGAACCTGACTCGCTGCAGAAACAGGAAGAATCCAGCGGTGCCGTGGCCGCTCTTAGGTGGACTGGGTGGTCCATAAAACACAACGAGACAGCTGTAGCAATGGCTCGGTGGAGCCGCACAGACCAAAGAGGAGGAAAGCATTAATACACAGTGAGCGCATGCGGAACCAACAGCGACCTGACACCCCCGGGAAGAACCGGTAGTCCTCCCCAATGAAGACACAGGTAACTGGAGTTGCTGGAAAGCTAGTTGGGGTCCGGAGATCCCAAAAAGTCAAAGTTTCAGGAGTAATCTCCCTCGTCAAAGTTGTGATACCCAGAGACAGAAAGGTCAAGAAAGCCTCGGGAGTAATCTCCCTCGTCACAGTAGTAATAGCCAGAAAATCAAGAGTCAAGCAGAACTCAGGAGTAATCTCCATCGTCACACTAGTGATATCTTAAAAACAGATAATCAAGAAAAGCCTGAGAATAATCTCCCTACCAAGAGCCAAGAGAGCATCAGGATCAATCTTCCTCATCACAGTGTTAATTCAAAGAGCTCGACAGAGGAGGACAGACAACCAGAGCTGGTGGGGAGTAATCTTCAGAATATCAAAAGACGGGAGCGAATTACCAGAACTATAAAGCGAGCTTAGAGAAGCCCTTGCAAAGTAGTACAGACTTTTGAGAACTATTGCTAAGGACTATCATAAAACAGTCCTCAAGGATGTAGAAGGTGGGTCAGAAGGTGGGAATCTCCTGCCCAGACCGTATTTGTTGAATCAGCGATAAAGCAAAAGATTATTGGAAAAGAGAACAAGGTTAAGCCAATGCACCAAGAGAAGGGAGACATTCTCCTAGTACTACTTTCCTTTGGATGCATAACGCTTGTTAACGAGTGGTAGGGTTAGAGTAGGTTTTCGTACAGAGGACTGATATTTTCTTTTGGACCATCATCCTGAGAACGCGCACCCGAGTTGATATTAATTTAGACGGGCATAAACTTGTGGATATCTCTAAAGGGTTATCCCTATTTAAACTAATAGGGTCTTTGCGTTGTCTTGTAATAAAGATGTGTTGAATCATGCCACCCCTTTGTCACAGGACACAATGCTCCTAATTACCCTTTAATGGTTCCTGGGTGGCTTTGGAACACAATTGAGGCCGACAGCTGGTGACTGTGATTCTCTCTGTGATTAAGGTGTCAATATTGGAGGAAGCCTGAGAAGGCAGCACATACTGGAAGAACTTTAACAGACCGACAAAGACATGTATCAAGACAAGGGAACCCCGAAATGGTGATGTTTGTTTGTTTATTTTATTTATATCGCGCACCTGAGCCGCAGGTAATTGGGCGATAGAAGATAGTAATGGTTACATGGCATAGCATAGGCAGTTGAATACATGAATACAGCTTGAGCATTCAAGGAAAATTACAATGGTACATATATACATATTAAACATTATACATATTATACAGAGGTCATAGCAGTAATATAGGGTGTATGACACATACTAGTTTGTGCAGACAATCTAGCGGTTAGTGGTATCAAGAGCCATAATTTATGTTTTGTTGAGAATCCATGTGATAACATGGATTCTGAATTTGTTGAAGGTTTGAATAGACTGAATATTCTGAGGGAGAGTATTCCAAAGATGGGCGGCTAATACCGGGAAGCTAGAGCCTCCGGCTCTTTTTAGATTGTATCTGGGCACCGCCAGACATGGTATGTTGGATGATCTAGTGGTTCTGTTGGATACCTTCCATGTGAACTTATCTGTTAGATAGGGGGAGGCTTGGTAGTTAAGCGCTTTGTGAGTGAGGCAGATGTTTTTTAGGTCAATTTTGTCATGTATAGAGAGCCTCCTATGGTGCTTTTCTAGTTTCTGATATGTGCTCTCTTTTGGGAATATTCAACGCTGCTCTAAGCATGTTTTTTTGCATGATCTGGAGTTCATTTAAGATGGTTTTGTTCGCTCCTAGGTAAAGGCTGTTGCAATAATCCAATTTAGATTGTATGAGCGCTCTCGCCAGAGTAAGGCAGCTGGTGGGGGATAGCAAAGGTCTACAGGCTCTGATCAACTTGCCTGTGTAGGCTGTGGCCGATGAGGTCATGTTAATCTGCTTAATTAGGTTAGACTGGACATCGAGGTAGAAACCTAAAGTTTTTACATGTTTGGCAATGGGTATATTGTTCCCATCGATGACGATATTTGTGTAGTGAGGACTTAGTTTGATAAGGTTATTAGATGAACCGACTAGGAGTAATTCTGTCTTATCATTCAGGCAGAGGCCAGGTGTGGCCATCCATGCCTGAATGATGATGTAGACTTTGTTAATCCGCGCAACGTCAATGTCATAGGTTCCTGAAAGGGGTAGGAGTACCTGGGTTTCATCCGCATAATTTGTGTAGGTGACACCCAGACGGTCCAGTTTGTCAAATAGTGGCTTTGTAAAAATGTTGTACAAAGTGGGCGAGACGCAGGAGGCTTGAGGGACTCCGCAGGTGATGGGGATGGGGTCAGCAGCTGCCGAAGGTGAGAACAGGCGCATAGGTCTGTTAGCGAGGAATGATTGGATCCAGGCAACTGCAGAACTGGAGAAATGGGCCGCTGAGGATAGGTGGTTACAGAGTATGGAGTGATTCACCAGATCAAAAGCCGCAGAGAGGTCGAGTAGAAGTAGGATGGCCATCTTTCCTTTGTCTTAATTCATCGATCTGGCTTTTGAGGTCGACAAGTGCTGTTTCTGTACCATGCTGGGGTCTGAAGCCAGACTGACGGGTACCGAGTAATTTGTGAGCTTCAAGATAACCTTGTATTTGCAAGTAGGCTATTCTGTCCAGAATTTTCAGAAGAAAGGGGACTGTCGTAATTGGTCTATAGTTAGTGGGTATAGCCGGGTCAAGGGTCTGTTTTTTTAAAAGTGGTAGAACCCAAGACTGTTTGAGGTTACCAGGGACGGAGTTGTTAGAGAAGGAGGTGTTTACAAGTTTGGTAATGAATGGGGCAAGGTCTCTAGCTGCGTCTTTTATAATCTGGGCTGGGCAGCTATCGCCCTTACAGTTAGATGGTTTAAGAGATGCAATGATTTTTTGGACTTCAGGGATGGTGACTTTTTTTAATGTGAAGCCTGAGTTAATGTGAGGGGTAGGGGTATGTGCTGGTGTAGTGACTGGTAGTTGGGATCTTTTGTTAGCTATTTTGGTCTGCAGTCCTTTAATTTTATTGGAAAGGGCATTTTGAATGCTTGTGCACCAGGCTTTATCCTTCGAGAATGTATCTGGCGGTGGGTTGGGGTTCTCTAGTTCTCATAGAATGTTCAATAATTCTTTAGTACTGGAGCTGGCTTGGGCTATTCTGTTATTATAGGTTTCTTTTTTAGCCTGGATTATCTTATTTTTGTAGGTCGCAGTGATAATAGCAAGGATGGTTTTGTATTCAGGTGAAGGGGATGATTTCCAGCGTGATTCCCATTTTCTTTTTTCAGTACAGAGTGTTTTTAGCTCTGGGGTGAACCACGAGTTAAGATGGGCTTTGGGTTTGCTTTTTCGTAGTTTTAGCGGGGCAATAGTATCAATGGCGTTAGTCAAGGTCTCATTGTAGATGTTAATTAGAGTGTTAGGATCATAGGTGTTCGGTAGGGCGTTGAGTAGGGGGGCTACCAAAGGAACTAGAGCATCTGCTGTGATGTTTCGTTTATTCCTTGTGAGGCAGGGGGGGAGCAATAATGGGCTTTTTCATTTCCAAGTTGTTGATATGCAATTCAAAGGTGATAAGGTGGTGGTCTGACCATACTAGTGGAGTCGGATCTAGTAGGGTGATGGTGCAATTGAGAACCGCAACCCAGTCAAGTATCCTTCCTTTTTCGTGGGTGGGTTTGGTGCTGATTTGAGTGTAGCCTTGTTCTAGTAGTGCAGAGGCTAGAGAGATGGCGTGTGGGTCGCTAATGTCCTTGTAACCGAGGTTGAAATCTCCAAAGATCATATTTTGCGCCGTAGGTTTGGTGGTGTCGGCTGCTGGTGCTGTGATATCTTCTTCAAAGGACCCAGGGGGTCCTGGAGGCCTGTAAATGATGTGTAGTGTGATCGTACTGTTAGGTGAGGTTTGGAACTTAACAGAGAGGAGTTCACATGATGCCAGCGACGTAGGGGTGGCTAGTCTTACATTGAGAGTGGCTTTAAAGATAATGGCTATTCCTCCTCCCCGAGCTGTGGGTCTGTCTACACGGAGAATGGAGTAATTATCTGGGACAGCTAGGGCAATAGAAGAGCCTGCTGCCTCAAGCAGCCAGGTTTCTGTCATTACAAGGAAGTCAAGGTTATTGTTCACATGTGCTTAGTTGGAGAAACATTTCAACACTATCAATGTGGGGAGCAAACTGTTAGGGATTGAGTTGATCCAGGGGCTACTCAATGTGTCTCCTACAGGATGGAAGGAGTGGGAGCCAGCAGGTTCACCCTTCCTTCAGTGGCGCAGTATATATATTTTTTTCTTATTGCTACCTCCAAGGAGAGACCAGCACCACGTAGACAGAGGACTACAAGATCCAACATCCTTTGGGACACATGCACAGTAAAAGTTGAAAATTACAAAACTGGCATCCCATCTAGTTCAATATAATGTCTAGTTGTATATAGCGCTACAAACCCGCAGGTATCTATGCACTGCAGTAATAGTTGATATTGTTATCCCACAGTGTGGAACTCAATTTATCGACCTCGGAAGGATGAAAGGCTGCGTTGGCCCTGCCGGGATTTGAACGTGCATCAGCAGGCTACGCACAGGTGTCAGATCCAGCGCTCAACTCACTGTGCTACCTGACCAGCTTGATAAGCAGACAGAGCTGCATAGGAATGGCCCATATTTATGGGAAACATAAACCAAGAGCTCTATGCACCTACAAGCGTTCAGGAGAGACCAAAACCAAAGCACAAGACTTTACAGATATTCCAAACAAACAGCTTACCTGCTGATTCAGAACCCAGACAGCATGCAAGTCATTAGTAAACAGACAAGAAGGTTGATTCCACTTGGAAGAAGAATGTGGGACACTGCAGAATACCACTTACCTGAGAGCCTGAGTACTATTGTTCCAAACTGGTGTCAATGGCCCCATGCTGAGCTAAACCCTTTTAGCCAATCATAGAAACTAAATGGAATGCATCACTTCTTGACCTATATGAAAAGCCTGGTGATAATAACATAATAAGGCAACAAACTTCAAATAACATCCAAACAATCACAAGGACTGACGACCGTCTCAAGGAAGGAGCCAATCCCGAGGTATGTAGTATTGTTATGCTCCAGCTCATTTCCATAAGAAGACCTGGGAAATACCAGAACAGGGTGAATCCTGGAATGAAGCAGGAGGGCGCAACCAGACTTGGGAATCATGGTTAGCTTGCTAAGGCTGATCCAGAGGAAACCGTCATAGCAAGCAACAGAGGCTGCCCGAGCAGTGCAAACACAGAAACATCCAAGTGTTGGGCCAATAAGGGCAGGGGCTTGCAACGACATCTCGAGGATAGCCAGTAACTCACTTATTTGCACTCAGTACAAATTGCTGTATAGATGGTCTACACACCAGAAAGGCTTCTCACTAAACAAATATCAGTAATACTGTAGAGGATGAAGGGAGTGGGGAACTAGGATATATGTTTGTCGGGGATGCCCGGTTGAGAAACTGCTGGCTAGCGGTCACGTCTGCAAGATGTGATATAGCAGGTTAACCAATTCCACAATCCCCCTCATTACTTTTACTGGAAGTTGCACAAGATAGAAGGCTCTGTTGCACGTACTGACTTGAAGCTTGTGCAGAGCGTACCTCTGGTAGCCAGATGAACAATGTCATCCATGGGGAACCGAATAGAAGGCCTATATGAAATCTGGTGTGGTTAATCCTTGACTTGGAGAAACCAAAACCCTCTATCACTGACATGTTGAGAAGCTTTTTTGAAAACGTGGACACCTTTTTGTAAGTTTTTCGTTAAGGTTTGTATCTAATTCCCTTTTCCAGTTAGGTTTAAAGTATTTAACTTCTTCGATATTCCCTATTATTTGTGAGGTCTTCCCATTGACTGTGGTTATTTGTGTTGCCATGGGAAGGCGGGACAAAGGGGGTAAATTGCAGATGATGTTTTCTGATCTAGAAATAACATAGGTTCTGCTTAAAATGTCATTCAAATTACTTGGAAGGAAGAAACAAGCATGGTATAGAAGTAGCAATAAAAGAAAAATGTTTGTGTAAATACTGGTTCCAGCATTTTCATGTGGGGCAAAAATGGATAAACACTAACACCAATTTATTTTTTGCACATTAGAAAAACTCCACTGAAATACACATATTGAAAAGAGAAAACTTGTGTATACCGGGTGCATCATCTCCTGATGGGCACTGTCAGCACAGCCAAATGGAGACCACAGATGATGCAACCCAAAAGTTGGGTTCAACAAGTTTTACCAGGAACTCTCCATAAAGGGTGGTCAACCCAAATGGAAAATCCGGAAGGAAGTCTTCTTGCTTCAGAAAATGAGTCATAACGAAAAGTCTTTTCAGAGCTCTACCCGGGGTCACTAACAGCCTCTTGTACAACATCCTGTGTGGTCGGGGTGCGTCTGTGTTCCCTGGCAGGTTTCTGGCTATGGCCACATGCTTTGTTGCATCCTATAGGTGGAACCAGCACTCTTGCTGGCGCTCCGAGCTTTGCCTCAGTAGGGTCCACAACCCCTACCAGACAGACTCAGAGGTTTTCCAGGTGCTAAAATGGATGCTGCCATGCTTCCCTTTCCCCTGGACCCAATCTGTTCACCCATGCACGTCACACTTTCCTCCTCACGAATCGCTGCTCGCTTGCACCCATGGACCTGCCTCTAAGCCATGGTGCTTTGCCTTGATCTGTCCGTTGGCTAACCTCCTCGTTCCTCCTCCTGCTCCCCCAGACAACTAACTGTTGGCTTCTGTATCTTCTTGAGATCCTCAGCCATCTTCCTGTCTTTTCTTGTCCCCACTTCCTCCAACTTCTTTCCTCACCCTTGATTTTTCCTCTTCTTGACTCTGGGTATCGCCTCCTCTAGTTTAATCATCGTCAATCACCCCAATTGCTAACTCAGCTCCTTCCGTCTCCTCAGTTCCCACAACTCCTCCCTCTCCATTTCCCATGTTACATGTTACCCTGCACCTCTACCACTCTCTTCCCCTCGGGTCTTCTCCTGTACCTTCACTTCTGTTTTCACCTCTTCCACCGTGTGCACCTTTCAAGTATTCCACCTCTCCTCATGCTCCTTCAATTCTCTCTTTCCCTTCTACTCTTCCTGCACCTTCAGATCATATTGAACTGCTCTCCACATCTCCTCCACCTCTCTCTGCATCTCCTCCCTCAGGAACCTTCCACTCTTTCACTACTCCAAACACCCAAAACTGCACTATGTTTAAATAGGGTACGGACCCTCTGTTCGGCTGGTCCCACTACTATGGGTTACAGCAGTGGCCATTGATGAGCGCTGACATGGGATTGGCATGCCAGTGAACCTTTGCTCTCTGGTCATTCCTACATACCCAACCCTGTGGACCGAGCCCCGGATTAGCCAATAACCCATGTTGAATTCTTCTTGTGTAGCCATGAAAGTGGACAGGGTACATTGGTGGGGTAGTAATTGGCACTGCGGTGCGCCCGCGGACAACGGCGGCCACAGAAACAGAATCCTGCTTCATGCCTACTTTGGTGATATTGCTTTCTCCAACCACTCTTCAACGTTTGCTAGTCCACAGAGGTGCAACCCCGCAGAAATTGTAATTGATCTATATGGGACAAATTTGATAGGGTCAGCAACAGGAGAAGTCCCACTGTGATGTGATAATTCCCTGCCTCACGCCACCATTGCTCTGGCAGGGACCTGGGAATCCTGCGTATACCATCCTCTATACCTCACATTACATAGCCGGTGATAGGGCCCACCCTACTAAGTCACCCACACACGCAAACCAAGAACCAGGCAGGGGACTTAATCACAGTACATACATACATTTGCTGCAGCAGAACAATGATGTTCCTCAGTACTGTGGCAGACCTTGGAGCTCTGGGCTATTTTGTGAACTCTGCTTCGGAAAGTTAACTAAAATCTATATTTTTATCAAATACATTTGGGAAAATATGCGGTATAATGCACCATTCCCTGTAGTGCCCAGAGCCCCTTGTCGGAAACCAGTTCTTTCCAGGGTTGCTTTTGGTTCCTAGTCTAAGCGACATTGCAAAGGGCCACATTTGGGCACTACAGTTCCAGCTTTACATAGATGTGTTTCTCTTAGAACTGCACCTTAAATACAGCACATGGGAATTCCACATACCTTTCCTTTTACAGTCTTCACTGCCACATCCATTCAGCCAGCAACTAACTGCTACTGTCTACGCTGCTACTGTAAAGAGACAGTGACACGCTATAAATTCCCCAGGCATTACAGCCTAGCAATTACTGCTCGTGGAACCTTGTTCAGCATTTCCTCGGGGTAGAGAGCAGGACTCCAGTGAAAATGTGCACTGTTTTAGTCTGCTTTACCATGGTTTTAAAGATGATAGGAGGGACTATAATGAGCAGAGATCAGCTCTGTTTCTTTAAAGCCAGGTCACAAAAATCTTTCCGCCCTTATCCATGTCCATTAAAGATGTTATATAATCCTTGGGTTTTTCCAAATCTGAAATACCGAACCTTGATTTCTACCTAACGGGCATCTTTATCACAGGTGAACTTCACTGCCCCTTCATCAGAGAATAAATGGTTACCGTTTCAACCGACAAGTGTAGTTTTACCTGCAAATGAACTGGACATAAAAAACTGAGCACCTGCACTGAAGGGGAAATGACATGGACAGTTTCATGTTAGAATATTTCCGTCATTTTCAATGGCATGGTTGGCACTTGAGGGAACAATGACATACTTGTAAAACATGTCAAATAGCCCTACAATGAGTCCTCCACTTGGTTCCCGGTGACAGCCATCTTTCCTAGCTGATACAATGTTTCAATAATGGACTTTAATCTAAGAAACATCTTTCCACTCTGAAGCACACTACTAGAATTCTAAAAATGGGCTAAACCACCAGCAGTAGATGTGTATTCCTCATTTCCAATATATGCAGCCACTTTTCACCGTTCTGTCCTTCTTCCTACCATCATTCTTTCTTATAGTTTCTTTTTCCTTTATTTCCCTGTGCTTCATTTTTCCCTATTATGTTCTTTCTTTTCTGTTTTTCTCTTTCATGGCTTTGCATCCAGCCCTCTTTTTCCTTTCTTTATTTTTCTACCCATCTCTTTCCTTCCCATTCAATCTTTTCATTTGCTTCCACCATTCATTATTGCTATCCTTTCTTTTTTTTTCATTATTTCATCCCTTAACATTCTTTCTCTAATTGCATCTTTCACTCCATATTTTCTTACCACTGTTACTTCATATCTTTCTGTCCTCCAGTCCATCTTTTCTTTTTACTTTCTTTCCTCCAACCATTTTTTCCTTCACTTGACTTTTCCTTTTTCCTTCATTCTATCTTCCTTTGTTCCTCTTGTTACCCTTCTGTTTTATGGCGTTTCATTCTTCTTCCCTTTGTTCCCTGCTTCAATCTTTCATTATCTTTCTTTCTATAATTCCATCCCCTTCTTTCATTCTCTTTCCTTATTCCGTCATTGCATCGTTAGCATTCCCTTTTCTTTCATATGCCCTTCTTGTATTCATTCCATATTTCTAAATTTACTTTTTTCTCTTTCCTTCTTTCCCCAGTCCATCTTTTTATAGCATTCCTTTTTCCCTCCTTTCAATATTTTAATTTGTATCTTTCTTTCCATCATTCCATCCTCCCTTCTTTTATTTCTCCTTTATTTTCAACTGATAATCACAAGCTCCAACATCTATAATTTTTTTCCAGTTGTCACCTGTGCAATTTTCTAGTGGATGATACATTTGAAGATCTAACAAACTGAACTGAAATCTTAGTCGAAGCTTTTTTTAAAAAGACCAATAACTTTACTTCCCGTCACTAAATATGATCAGAGCAATAAAGCATCAGCCTTTTCTGTGACCAGCAGCAAAGCATTTGCACCGTACCAAACTGAAGAGAGCCTATTACACATGACAACAGTTCACACTGTAACAACATCATTACCTATTATTTATCACACCCCAACTAGCAGTTATTTCTACCCCTCTTTATTTCTCCTATTTAGCACCAAAGAATACTAAGTTGGTGGTATGTGTTATGCAAATGGTCGCCATCACTTCATCTTGTAAGCCTAATGGCACAATTTGTATTAATATTTTTTAGAACCTTCAATGGGGATGGAGGAGAGGCTTTCAATTAAGTGCTCAGATATTAATTTATAAACTCCGTATTTATGTACTTGAAGTAACGCAAGTAGGCAAAGCTTGTGTTTTTCTCTAAACCTTTAGTGGCATTTCTGATCTTGGTGTCCCATAAACCGCTGATGGTATATGCTGGTTTGGCAGAAGAACTACCCTAGAACAACAACAAAAAAACGGAGAGAACATATGTCTTTCCAGTGAGGCTGGGTGAAAAGAGAGGTAATAACCATTAGGAAGGAGTTTTATTATCATATTCCTTCTTAAATTACTCCCAGCATTGACATTTTCGAGGTTGGAATAGTGCGGATTCTTTGCTATCAGTCATAGGAAGGATTAATATGCAATTACTCGGATAATAATGTTCATGGGCTAGAAATGAGATCGGTCTTGCATTTCTCAAATAATACGGTGACAGGTTTTAAGGTTGATTTATCAGATTTTCGAATGCATCATCCACAAAACAATTATATTCATGACAATAACTGGACGGAAGCTGAACGTGGTAGTAAAGCTAGTGCTGTTTATCAGTTTACCGAAGAAAGGAAAGAGAAAAGGAAAGTCGGATGGAAAGAGAAAAAGAGAAAGAAATACATTATCACAAGAAGGAAGTAGGAGAACATAAAAGAGAAAAAGAAAGTCAGACAGGGTGAAAAAGAATGAAAGAAATGGAGAACACAAATGGGAGCAAAATAAAGAAAATTAAAGATTTGAAAGAAGAGAAAGAAAGAAATAGATATTTGGAATTTAATAAAAATCACAATCAGAGTAAAACGGAAAGACAGAAAAATATAAACAGATGGGAGGAAAGAAAGAAAGAAATAAGAATTCATATATGAGAATGAAACAAAGATAGAGAATAAAACACGTGGAAGAATAAAAGACAACAGGAAAGATGAGGTGAATAAAGAAAGAAAGAAGTAAAAGGAAGGAATGAAGAAAATAAAGAAAGAAAGGAAGAAGGAAACGAGGAAAGAAAGAAGGAATGAATAAGTGGGGAAGAAAGAATGGCAGGGAGTGAAAGAATGAAAGAACAAAGAAAAAAGTAAAGACGCAAATTAAGAAAGAAGCAAGAGATAAAGGAAAGAAAAACATGAAGACAAACTAAACAAAACGGGGCACAACAAAAAGAATAAAACAAAGAAGTAATAAAGAGAATACAGAAGGAAGGAATTAACATAATGAGGAAGGAAAGATTGAAAAGAAAAAAGATAAGAGGGAAGGAAAAAAGAAAATGATGGAACCATGGAAAGCATGAGGGATGACGGAAAACAGAGCAACACAGAAAGAGAAAAAGGATGAACAAAGGAAAGAATGAGTAAAGGAACATGTGAAAGAAGGAAAGAAGAACAATGATGAATGAAACAAGAAAAGAAAAAAGATTTGAAAAAAGAAAATTAGTTGGTGGAAATAAAGAAAAGAAGAAATAAAGGCAAGAAAAAGAAAATTTGCAAAAATAATGAATGAAAGAAGAAAAACAAAATGAGAACAAGAAGAAAAAGTAAAGCAACGAAAGAAAGGAAACGGAAAGATGGAATGAAAAGGTAAATGACAAAGAAAAAATGAAGCGAGGAAAGATAAGGCTAGATGGAAAGTGAGAAAGCAAATGAAAAGTAGAAGTCAAATAATACAAAAATAAAGTTAAAATAATGAAATAGAAAGGAAGAGAAAAAACAGAAAAAAGAAGAAAGAAGAAAAAGGGAAACTGATAGAAAGAAGAAAAAGAGGGTCAAAATAAAATTGCAAAATAACTTAATAGTGGCGAGGTAGAGGCGCTCCCCATCTTGTATTTCTAAGGGGGGCGAGCCACGGGGAACTGGGTGGATCCGGCTGCTACCCAATTTGCCTCCAACTTGTGGGATGGTGCAGGATCATCACCTGTGCTCTTCACCCCCTCAGAGACATGATATAAACCATATTAGGGTTCATGGAAAGTTGGATGTGCAGATGCTCCATTCGTGAACCCCCAAAGGATGAGAACTGATCCCCTTTGAAGTCAATGAGTGCTCCTGTAAGCAGATACACTACACGCACACATGGCGCATTCATTAACAATATGCATATGCAAGAAAATAATCATTCTCCACAAGAAGCAGGAGAAGAGGGCTATAGATTGCAAAGAGCTCCAATCCCAAAGAAACTCTGACCAGAATGTTCCTAGACTGTAGGAGACCACAGAACACTGCAGCAAGCCATCCAATCTACCCTATGATGGTGCAGACAACGCCAAACCACGCAGAAAATCACAGAACACGAATAACCAAATCAACGCTAGGGCTAAATCCCTGACAGTTTGCAACATGTTTGAGACATAAAGGTAGCTGGGAAAAGCCAGTAAGGAGAACAAGTCGGACACAAGCAGATGTGCTGGACAACTGTCTCTTGGTCAGGAGGGAGAACGCTACAATGCAAGAGCAGCCCATTTGCTGTAATAGTTTTGCCATACTTTCTGCTTGTGCTAGGGCAGGTTGGACGCTGCCTGGAGTAGTGGTGCAGAAGAAGAGGAACATTAAGAATCCTCCACTATAGAAGGTTACAGAAAGCCACTGAGGAAGGCATATGTGTTGGCTCCTCCACAGAGACACTTAAACCCACATCAAGAAGAGGAGGACCTGTGGCCGAAGGACCACAGAATATCATCTGCCTGAAAAAGACCCTGAAGGGTTAGGGGTGGGGAAGAAATGCCCATTACAGAGAAGATCCCATGGTTAGAATGAGACCCCCAAAGAACCTAGACAAACATACGGTCTGAAAGAGACCACCTGAGAATCCAGAAAAGCATTTGGTCTGTGAGAGAGGTCTGCAATATTTAATACGAGCTATTGAAAAATATGCTCTATTGAGGGAATTGAAAATCAATCTAAATAAGACCACTATTATTACATTTGCCCAGTGTTCTAGCTAGGAAAAAATATGGCTATAGTTGGAATAAAGGGAAAACGCCTCTAGTCCCCTCTACCCAGATGACCTATTTGGGCTTTGTTCTGGTGAGTCATAGATCACTTAGCTCCTGGATGAGTAGGTTAAATACTAAAGCTAATCAACTGGCTGCACAAACGAGACAAATTAACGTGAAATATTGCAGGTTTACGTTACTTCCTTTAATTGACTTCTATAAAACAAAGCTAGTGCCCTGGTAGCTGTATGGACAAGAGGTTTTTATCATCTATGAAGGTATAAATTGGAGTGTATTTGAATCCCTAGTCTCGAAGAAAGCACTTCATTTAACACATTCATTGCCTAATAAAGCCCTAAGTTATTAGCTGGATATCTCATCTATGGGAAGGTGGCTAAATTGGAGAGTATTACTTCTATTAAAGGTGAACCTCAGAGAATTACCTCTGACCCCATCATTACCTTCTCAAATCGAGCTGATTATATTCTTAAGAATAATGACTGCACAAGGGAAGAGTTAGGTGGAAATCCATCTAAGGTAAAAGCTTCATTATTTTTAACCGATTCAATTGAAACGATAGACTCAATGCGCAAGTTAAAGATCAATGCAAGTATGTTTCCCCTGGACAAGCCTTTGGGAGTCCGTCTGAGATATCTGAAGACATTTCTAAACTTCTTTCTCAGACTTTTACACAGATGCAAAACAAAGTTCTCAGCACCAGTGGGAATGTCTCCCTTCCCCTGGCCTTTCTCTGGCTTTTATATACAAGCCGCCTCTTTGACTCACAAAGTATAGGTCTGGTGTATCTCCTCCCAGACACTAATACTGTGACTAAGAAGATGCACATATGAGGAGCATTTCCTCTTCTTCGTTGGGTTCCTGGCCCACGATATCTTTTTCATCTTCTTCCCTCACAGCCCACCTGGTTTCCTTCTCTGCCAGGTAATGTGACTATGAAGAGTCGTGAGTATGCCATTTCGTTATGGGTGCAGGTCCCAGACACACACTTCTGATTTCCAATTCTCCCTGTCGGCTTGATTCACTCTCCTACCAAGCAGATGCCCACTCTGCCGTCTCTCCAATGGCTCTAGGGTCCCTGACCCTCTTGTACCAATTCCTCTCATACCACTGTCTTCCTGGACCTCAACCACCTCTCTGGTTACCTGCGTACCGTTTGCATGGCCTACGCAGGTATCAGCTCTTTGCAGGTAGCTAGGCTTGGTCACGAGGTTATGGTGGCGTTCTGGAGTCTGCATCCGCCTGCGGCGGCTCTGCAGCCTTCTTCTGCTTACCGGCAGTGTGTTCTCCTCACTACATACTTCCCAGGGCTTGGGGATGCCCAGAGTGGCAGCCTGCCTGCTAGCCGGGTGGTCCTTACGTCCTGGACCGGCCTCAGAATCTCTCCCTTCATACTCGGCGTCCCAGACAGCTTCCGCTTTCTCTCCTGAGCCGTGAAGACTGTCACGGCTCCTCAAGGGAGGGTTTGACTCATGTCTGAGTCTTTCCTCACTTTTTATGCATTGATGAAGTCGATACTGACTAGACTACTCACTTTGGTTTCCGTGGGTCAGTCATTAGTACTCCGTGCCTCTTCCTCGTCTCAGTACAAAGTGGGTCACGCTTCCCAGTATTAATTGAGTTGATCCTTGTCTTGGTATTAGGAAGGGGAACTCTATTTGGGTAGTTTACTCCCGGGTCCGGAGCGCTTTATAAATAAATAAACAAACAAACAAAGTTGTTCCTCTTCCTCGTCCCAATACTTCCTACACTGGATGTATAATAGAAATACATGGGAACGTTGGGAATGGCACTGGCATGGGTTTGTGAGGAAGGTGGGCTAGGGTAAGGTGGGTTGTGGGGCTATCATGTTCCCCCCAGGCTGTCATTAATTGAATAGGGGGCTTCCGTCCTCATGAGATCCACCCGCTGTGTACCACCCTCAGGGGTATTATCGGGTAGCAGCCTCACCTCCCTGGCTCTATGGGAAGGGGCTCCCCCTACGGGAGAAGTGAGGAATCTGGGGATTTGTCACATAAAGTAATATATTAAGTCAACAAAGCGAGAGCGTTGAGCTCAACAATAACTTGGTATATGTTTTTCATGACTGTTCTTCTCCTTATTCTTCACTTAGCTTTACTGACCTCTTGAATTATGGTTGGTACTCCAACCCCAGAGAATGTCGGGAGTGTCCACTACTTTTGACACCTTTTTGTTTGTGCCTTACTGTTAAAATGGATTTCTGAACTGTGACCTGGAGGGGCAGAGGTTCAGAAGGCCAGCCGAGTTTCTTGGAACAGGGTAACCTCTGGACAAGCCAGACCAATCAGGGTAGCGATGGCGGCGGTCAAGACTAAGTCTCAAGAGGGGTGAGGGTGCTGAAAGACCTCAATGAGCACACAAAGCAAGGACACTTCCAAATTACTCCAGACAGGTGTTATATTAAAAATATAGACACATTTATTACAAGGCCTTTGTAACATCGACCATAGCAAAGAATCACAATAATACTAAAGTAAACCAACACATCACAATCAATACAATATATATACAAGACCTAGGGGTCTAAGGAGTTAGGAGCACGTAATATGTAGACCACCTAGATGGGGAGGAAAACAGGCAGTGCAAATAATCATTAGACCCAGTTCGACATCTGAAATACACCTATCTAGGAGGAAGTCCGAGCCTTACGAAGAGAGGAGCCATATGCTCAAAAGTACCTGCACGCGCTGGGGCCAATGGACAAAAGAGGGCCTCTTCAAGGATATCAGGCAGTTCAGGAAGGTGAATGAAGCGATGCAGAACAAGTCCCCCACTACTCAAGCAAGGCCTCCACTTGTGGGCAGAGGCAGGGTGAGAGTGCGGGATAGAGTCGCTATTTCGCAACAGCGGTAGAAAAGAAACGGGCTCCTGCAAGAGGGGCCACCGGTTGGGGTATGGACTACTCACCGGTCCCCGACACAGGCAGACCCAGACTTCTCCAGTTCAGTTCTCATTGCTGGCAGGTGCAGCTGCGATCATCAGGACGTCTCGACACCGTGTAGATTCTGTGTAGCAGGATGCAGGGTCGAGGGTGTTCCAAATGCAGCGGACGTGCACAGGTTGTTACCACAGCAGGGCAACACGGCAACCGTGTTTACTCTGGTCCGGGCGCACTCGTCTCACTTCAGACCTGGGAATGCCAAGTACGAAATTCGATGTGAGGGTGCCGTGGACGCAGAGCAAGCAGTAGACCAAGTTTCGAGGGCTTCCCCAAAACAGCGGCGGTGACAGAGCAAAGTGTCCTGCGTAAGCTGGTCAGCCCACTGGTTGGCCCAGGGACACTTCCGAAGAGGCTTACTTGAAGGTGCCGGGAATAGTTGATCCCACTATTCCAATGGGTCGAAGCGCCTTCGCAGACCTTCTAGGACGATCAGATGCAGAGGGGTCTCGCAGGACGACAGTGGCTCAGGGTGCCAAACCTTCAGCGGGTCACCAGCGGTTCCTCGACTCAGCTTCTTGTTGCAGGATACTTGACTCCTTATCCCTTGTTCGATGTGAACTCAGGAGATCGACATGGTAGTGGTGTTTTCAGCCTCCTCTTAGCCAAAGTTCCCTTCGTGCCAAAATGGAGAGGACCCAATGGGAGATCTGCTCACAAACACTCACACCATACGTGGACCTATCACGGACCACGGTGGTCCCAGGCATTCAGGACATTCTAGACTCTCTGGCACCCAGGATGTGCATTGGGAACAGAGATCCCAGCCCACATCCTGGAGGCACACACAAGGCATGCAGAAGCCCGCGAAAGCTTTGGGGTTTTGCTGGAAAGTGCATGACCAAATAAGGACGGCCCCAGGTCAGTTCGACCTGGGGAAGGTGAAGGGGCAAGACGGTCAGCTGACAAGACAAAGAACCTCGTGGCATGGCCATTTTGGGAGCCAGGCCACCTATTTGTGCCAAACGCTGTAAGCGCGGATAACATGGCAAAAAAGGGTTCAAAACACAAGAGAAACGATAGCTGCCACCAGTCCTGTCCGTGACACATTTGCACAGTTCATAATAAGTTCAGCGAGAGTGGCTAGGGCCTTTGGAATGACTAGAGACCCAAGAGCGCGGTTACAGTTACAGTGCACTCTTGTTTCATGTTGCACAAAAGCTGCAACATGAGGAAAGGACTAAGGGAAACGAAGTCTCCCAGTACTGACTGTCTTAAGGGCATGTCAGTTTCCCCATAAGGATTGAGCGAAAGCCCAGAGGAGTGCAGCGGAAGGCTGCGCTTTTCTGGCAAAGTCTAGATCAGGGTGTAAAATAGCAGCAAAAAGTTTGGGGGTTGCCACATGGAGGGAAAAATACATACAATTATGAAATCTTTCCTAACACTTACTCTCCTTCAAACACCAAACAGAACACCCACATACTTCGACCGCAGCAGAAACCCAAAACCACCTTAATTCTGCACACACACAACAGCAACACTCAACAAAACATAACACACTACAGAAAACTAAACCAACTAAACACAAACCATCCCACACCCACTTGCACAACAAGCACCACCCAACCTCTACCAACTAAAAACAAACCTAGCACACAGTGACGATTTTTCCAAATTAACCAAGAGCACATCAACGCTCTAGCGCATTCCTTCTCTATCCTAGTAAATCCTCCAAGCCCGCCTTCATTTTCAGATCCGGCAGAGCGCCAGGAGACCACGAAAATAGCAGTGGCGCACAAAATAAATCACAAAAACATAACAATCACAAGCTCCAAAACAATGAAGCTGCGTGTCTGAGCTTTCATGTGAGAAAGAGCTAAGTGCAGTAATCTTACTTTTGTCCTTTATTTGCCATTACAAAGATTAACCTGCTGAAGCCCTAGTACAGGTGTGGCACTCAGGTAATTTTGTCTGACCCCCGCCCGCCCACGCAGTAGCTCTGTGATGCAAAGTGGCAGCCCCGTCAAAAATACAGATTGATAATTCTTTGTAAAGATTCACAGAATCTCCCCCAGCAGCACCAAGATGCAAGGTATGGCCTGCTCCATTTTTACTTTCTTATGTTATGCTGTTTTTCGTACCCAACCATACCACAAACCCTTGCTGCCTTTCACTTTACATACAATGGTGCATGGTCTGGTGCCAGCCGAGGCACACGGCATGCTGTTTTAAAAAAAATAAAGTTGTCTCCCTGTCAGCTATCCTACCGCCTCAGGGTGTCAAGAAGGCGGAAGAGAGATTCCTTCATCAGTTTGGTGGCCTTGCTGTCTGGGAGGTTTAAGTCGCCTCAGAAGTTGTTGGCATGCGTGAGGGACATAGTGACCAAATCGGTGACGTCTCAGATGAAGGTGGTGTTGGGTGGTCTGTAGATGAGATGTAAGGTGACACTGTCCGTCGGGGAGAGTGGGAAGTGGCAGGAGAGGACCTCGAAGGAGCCAATGTTTTCGACATCAAGTTTGGTGCAGGGCCACAATGTCTTTTGGATGACTGTGAGGCCTCTGCCTGTCTTGGGCCGGTCTCTGTGTTGGATGCTGTAGCCATCGGGCACAAGGACATCTAGGATGTGGGTGGAGGTGAGCGCCAGCCAGGTCTCGGGGATGAAGATAACATCAAAGTCCTGTGCAGTGATGAGGTTGGCGAATGTCTTCTGCATATAACTAAGCAGACATGGTGAGCATCAACTTCTGTGTTGTGGACGGTAAGGTGTTGCTGATGGACTTGGGGCTGATGTGGGTGAAGTTGCTTCACTGCGGAATCAATGCCTTAGAGGAGGGGCAATGATGTTGGTGTGGCCTGGTTTTGGTGGGGATGGCCTTTGGTGGCGTAGTGAGAAAACACGTGTTGGCGCGTGCTAACCTGTTGTCTGAGCTGAGGTTCGGGCCCTGGGTCCTTCCGATCTGAACAGGTTTAAACAGGAATTGCTCTTTTCTTTGTCTGCCCTTCACTTCAGACGCCTGGGCGAGAGACGCCCTTCATCTAAGAGTTAAGAGCAGAAAGGAAGAGGCAAGGCTAAGAAGGTGGGTTTGGCTTAGGCCATGTGACTTAGATCCACTTGCACATGCTCATTTACTGAAAAGGAAAAGAGGGTGAAGGGCTGCTTAAGTAGGGGAAAAGAGCAGCAAAACAGGAAAGGACTGACAGTTTAAAGTGATTGACAGGTGAGCGGGACTTAGGCCACGTGACGTAGATCTGCTTGCACCTGCTCACCAACTTCATTAAGACTGCTGTACCATTTCCCTTCCTTAATGACATTTTTGGTGACCTAGTATCCTCACATTTGGTTAACCAGACCAACCAACCAACATCCTGCCTCATCTATGTATTCGTGAAATCTGGTTCTCCAGGACTAATATGTTATTTATTTATTGGACATTTATATGACACCTATACAGCAAGTGTTTCCAGGTACAAATATTCAAACTTTTGCAGATCTTAAAGAGCTTGCAAATGTTGAGCCTTAGAAATACATACACCCAGTCTAGCTATTTTATCTTCTAACTCGTTCAGTTTTATTGAGCTGCACAGACCGTATTCCTTTGCTATACACTGCACCTTTTAGCAACTGAAATAAGCAATTAATATGTCAGGTCTGGTAATCCTCCTTAATTTCCTTACAGAAGACAATGTCACCGAAGGCCTCAACACAGTTTCTACTGTGGTAACTATGGGGTCCACTTGCAAGAACAAGGAGGCCTCTCAGCTGGGAGTGGTCTGAAATAACCCTGAGACGGTACTAGATCTCATGCAAGATATGAACATGAATGGCTATCACAACAATTAACTATATAAAAGTAAGAGACATGAGAGCGATAAGAAAAAACCTACTGAATGCTATTTCGTTCCCATCACACATCCATCAAATTGAGATTGTGTAGAGCATTTTAAAGTAATCCCACCATGTGTTTCCTTGGAGTACTCTCCGATCTAGATCTATCTGGAGACAAATCTATAGTATGATTAAAATTGCCAGCCATTAGTATCTATGTATCAGCCCATCGGGTATACTTGTCTACCGAATCTGGAAAAAAGGTCCTAGCTCCCAGATTAAGAGCATATATGTTAACCAGACAAATCAATTCTTCCAAACAACCAGTTACGATCATATATGACCCTTGAGCACTGCCTCGTCCTATAGCTGTCTAGACCAACACTCCTCTCAAAAATGCAGACTAAGACGAGGATTTTGAGGACACAGTAGCGAGAAACCAACTTGTCGCTTTACAGTATCACTGTATGAAAGCGGCACTCAAGAAACGATGGCCAACATACCCAGTAGAACCACTCGAACATGCATGTTATCAATCACTGTATTCACAAACTAGCACAGGGGTATCCAAGCTATACAACATAGTCCAAACGCACACAAAATCGTTGAACAATATTAAAGCTTCATGGAAAAGGACATGGGCACAACAATAGAAAAAGGGAAATGGTCCAAATACTGTCTCCTTTCTAAGAAAGTCTCGCTGAATGCGGGCCTAAGACTAATACAGTTCAAAATACTGAACAAGCTCCATTATACTCCAGTCAAAATGGCAAAGTTTCATAGTTCCTCATCTGGAAATTGCCCGAAATGCAGCAGCCCTCGTGTGGATGCATTTGACATGTACTGGGCCTGTCCCCTGATAGCCGGGTTCTGGCGTGAAGTGGCGAATATTTTGGAAGATATGACACAAATCCCAGCGCAGCTCAATCCCCAAATATACCTGTTCGGCGACATAGGAAAAACCCCAGAAAAACTAGGAGATTGTTCAATGTCATCTGCGCAGTAGCCAAGAAGTGTATTCTTCAAAGCTGGAAGAGCAGCTATGTCCCACGCACAGAACCGTTCCTTACAGCCCTAACATATGTTAACGAATGCGAGGAAACTTACATGGGAATGCTGCCCACACCAGGCAGACCGAAAGACACTTGGACTCTGTTCAGAACATACCTGTGTGACACCCCACCGGACACAGAGAACTCAGACAGTGATTGAATTCACCACAAAACGTAAATGTGCAAATATGTATGACTATTGTGTAGATCAAGGAGGAAGGAAGAAAGTAATTTTTTGAACAGTACATGTACCTTAATGTTGGAGGGAAATTGAAGCGAATGTGATGTGATATGCAAACCAAAAATAAAAAGTTTAAAAAAAAATGCAGACTAAGACGTGCCATACACACTGACATCTCAACATATAGCTGATTTCCCCAATTCAATGTTGAGGAGGAGTATTTTTGGGAAACAGGCTATGTGTATTGTGATGAATCGCCATAATGTGTCCCTTCTCCACAAGGGGAAGGCTTCTCTCTGAGGATAGGGAGATGAGCCTGCTCCGCAATACCCTCCGTAGGGGTAAAGGCAAGTGGAACCTCACCAGGAAAGACTCCCCCTTTGGGGTCAAGGACTCCCGTTCTGATGAGGAACTCCCTGAAAATCCTATTCATAATAGCTCTGAAAAATTCTATTGTAGAACCATATATGAAGAGGAAACATGTATCTGTCATTGTCATACAGAAACCCCACATATTTTTGCAAATGGAATATCCCAATACACTGGGACGAAGAAACTAATCAAGAGTAATAATGAGAGATCAGGACGTATGCTGGTAAAGTCCCAGGCAAACATCATACAGAGTAAGGAGACTGGCAAAAGAAAAAGCCAGCGAGTTTCAAGGCGCCGATGTAGACGGCTACTGGAAGAGAGGCAGAAGACGTATAGGTCTTGCCTGGACAGAATGAGAAATAGATGCTCTGCGTCTACACGGAGCGGGAGAAGGAAGAGAAATAGACATGCAGTGTCTTACCGATACAAGAGAGATAGAGTTGGGCGCGCATCGTCCCTGGTCTAAAGGAGACTGCGAAAACGTGCATCCTCTTACCTGAGGTAAGATGAGGGAAACAAACAGACGTGAAGCATCATGGAGTACCGTAGGAGAAAAATATACCAACGGTGGTAGCGTGTCCACGAAAGTCTTGTGGTGGACCAGGAGTCGCCCAAACAATGCCGAAACCAGGCTGCAGAGAAAACCACAGAATATAATGGCACAGGAAGTACGTTATGATCAACCTAAAAATATCAGAAGGAAAAGGAGAGAGACCTGACAATACAGAGAAGCAACCTCAAGCCACAAGATGTCCTGGTGACGTTACCCTGAGAAGCGGGAAAACGGGAGACGAGAGTGTGGAGAGAATAATTGTTATGGGACTAATCCTGCTCGTTTCAGTCAAAGTAAAGAGATTGTCATAATTGAATCAATAGGAGAGACAGTGATACTTAAACCAAGAGAAGTGAGTAAGGCTCATTATGAGATTGATCATACTCGTACCAGTCAAAGTCAAGAGACTTTAATACACAAGCCAAGAGAATCGCATGGAAATCATTACGAAACTAATCTTACTTGTCTCAGTAAAGATGAAGAAACACATAATATAAAACCTCAAGAAGTGGACAAGAGTCAATACTATAATATGCACTCTAAAGCGAATAAATCTCAAGAGAAGGGAGTGGAAAAAGAGACTGATAAATGCTGGAACTGTTTATCTCAGGAAAAGCGGAATATACAATTCAATAAAAAGGATCAAGAGAAACGAGACAGAACCAAAAAGCAGAACCATTTCAGAAAGGGAAAACAAAGTCAAGTCATAGATGAAGTGCATGTACTAATCAAAACAATAATCAGAGGTTAGTTGAAGATTAATTATTGAAGAAGTAATTTACAAAAATCAAACCATATTACAGGAGAAGAGAGTCCTTTTCTCAGTTGTTATTTTAGTGGTAGGGTCAGTTAGGTTCGTTTGGGACAGGGGACAGTTTCTGTTAAGACATTCACTGACGACTGTCAAGCACCTTAGATAGTAGCGTTAGGTTGCAAGGAAGTACGTGATTACGCTGCAGCGCAAAATTACGAATTCGAAAATGTTGAATTTGAAAAGCGTGCCAGGGTGTAATCACGCATTAGTTTTGCCACATCCCCTTACCAGCCTACTTAACTTTTGGTGGCACACTTTGTCATGTGCCGCCGACTGCCTGCAACGCCATTTTCTTTCACTTATGTGGACGGAACCGGCGCTGCAGGGTCCTTTTTTATAGTTCTTTTTTTCTCCCTGCCTGCTTGAAAAGGGGGGACAACCCTGCAACCTATTACAGCAAACAAGGTAGCGGGTTCACTATAATGGGATAGTATTGGGTAATTGTTTGACATTTTCGGCTGTATGCAATTTTAGTGCAGCCGAAATATGAACAATTATACCATACGTTCATTCTTTTGGAAACTTCCTACCGCAACGAGGTAGGAACGAACGCCTTATAGGATAGGGAGAGTTAGGCATTTTACTTTTCTTTAATAAAGCTGAATATAAAATGGTCCATCAGAGTCCCCCTACTTCTTCTGACCCACCACAGTTTTCCGAGTGTACTTATGAAAGATCCAACTCTGAATAGCTTTATATAGCTCTTCAATCCATCAACATTCCAGGACAGTACATACAACATACCCATATCTCTGGATAATTAGGTCTTTCAGCCCGTTTGAGTCCCCATTCATCAAACCACATACAGAACCCCTTATCCACGTTAAACCTACCCATTCTGAAATTCCCAGCCCAGTGACCAAAAATAAATAGGTCAAAACTCATGCACCTTGCTATGCGTAGTTGCTGCGTCAAGCCCAACATGTTGTGATTAACCCCTCAACAGAACACGTTCCCAACATATTATTATGGATGACCCAAGTCTCTGGGCTACCCAGTTGATCACCACCCCTTTTTGTTGGCCACAGGTCACCCAGGTCTCAGCTCTGAACTATGGCCACCAATTTAGAGGGGGGTCAGTCCCAACATAGCCAGAAAAAAGAGGTATCCATCCAACCATCCCCTACTAATGGCATGCTTCAACCATTGCTAATTTGCCACAATAAAAAGAGGGCAACTACTAGTCTGCTTCTGAGAGAATTAATGCTGAATAAGAATAACACATTAATTGGACCATTGAAGTCTGATGTGACATTCTTTATCTGATGTCCCTGTCCAAAACGTTTGCCTGCTGTCAGTGATCCACCCTTATCCAAATCCCCACTTTGTGTGCACTGCACCTCAGAGGATTCAGGAGTCACTGATTGATTCAACAACAGAATCCCACTCGGTGACCTCCAGGCAGGCATCTGAGCAGGGGCAAGATGAAATGAAGGTGTAGCCTGCAAGGGATGACCACTGTGTCTCTCAGCATGTGGGACGCTCATGCCCCTCACCTTCAACCAATCAGATGCCACCTGTGGAGTCTCAAAATAGAGGGATCTGCCATCATATAGAATCTTCAATTTAGATTAATAGAAGAGAATATATCTTATCTGGTGTGCACATAGAGCTCTTTTCAGTTTAGAGAACAATTTCTGAACTTTCTGGTATAGTTAGGGTTGAGTTCCCATATGTAAAGTGACCATTCTTACGTGCATGTTGCAGTATGACTTCCCTGTCTGATCAAATTCAGGATTCTGGTAATCGGCACTCTCGGCAGAGCCACTGTTGTTGGGTGCTTCTATAGAACTCTATGTGCTCTTTCTATAGTAAATATTCAAGATTGTTGTGCTGCGCTTATTAGAATGAGGATATGCGCCCTCCTCCCAATCAGGCAGGCCCAAGATAGGCAAGACATTTTACATCTGTACACTTTACCTTCAGCATCGTCTGCACATCTTTCCAGAACCTTAGCGTGCTTGAGAGTCGTAGATGATTTAGACCATGACTCCTTCAGTAAACTCTCCAGTAAACTCTCCTATGCTATGCTACAAAATAGTGTGCGATAATGTTCACAAGAAAAGAATGAGTGTTCACAAAATGATAAGTCAGGATGTTGTGGCCGGGGTCTCAATTCCCCATGTTTTAAGCACAGGACAAGGCGGGTCTCTCCGGCACAAGATTACAGTTCCTTTACCTCAATATCAGGGCCTTCGGTGCCCAAGGCTCTTTTATGCAAAGTCTCTTTGCCTCAGGGGGCCTGATATCTCAAAAAAACAAACAAAGGTTCAGTCTAGTACTCTTCACGTCAGGTGATTACTCTTCACCTTTGAAACCCCCCTCAGCCGGGCTCCTTTCATCAACTCACTGTGGACATCCTCAGTCGGGTTCATGCTTGTCACCATAATATTCATGGGTAGCTCACTATTTACCCGAATTCGCAGGCATCCCTCAGCCGGGTTCACATTTGCCAATTATCACAATTCACTTAGTATTCACAATGTGTCAAAGACTTTTGAGTGTACAAGGGATTTGGCTTGACCCTCATATGACCACTTTGACTCTTCACACGGCCTCCGCTAAGGCTTCTTGGTCTTTGTAGTTTCGCTAACCAACAAATTCTTAGTTCCATGCCTTCACTTTCTTTCAGCAGTGGAATACCAGATAGAGTCCTTCGAATGAGTAACTACGTGGCGCCGGACCTCTCTATGTCTGGTTTCACTCACAAAAGACCTCTCTCTATTATCTTCTTTCTTCACATACAATGTTGCCACTGCAACCGTGAGATTAACACAGTCCGGTCCACTATCAGTTTCTTCCGACCCACCGGCTGTGCTGAACTCGTTGGCGTTTTTTTTGCCGCTGGAGTCAAGGACGGTACCACGATGGCAACTGCTTCTCCCCGCCCTGGCAATCAGGGCGAGTGGGTTCCACATACCGCTGACATTCGACACACCACTCGCTAGCTGTGAATCCCAATCTTACATTTGCTTTCACAGAAGCTTCGCAGGTCTGGGTTGAAAAGGGCAAGGGCAATTCCCTCCTGGTCGTCCTTTCAGATCTCTCTACCTTTTTCCTCAGTTTGAACCTCCGTTCTGGAGTGGCTGCTTCCTCGTGTATTCGTCCTTGCTCAAAGTATGTTCTCCTGCTCCGTCTTTTATCCCTGTGGGGAAGTGAAAGGGCAGTCGGCAGTCAGGTGTGTGTAGTTATCGCCCATTGCCAACCTCTTCCTAACCCTGGTGTTGGGAAATGTCAGGTAAACGGCTCTGGTGTTAGTCTGTTGTCTTTCACGGTGTGAGAAAATATTTGTGTTTGAAAAGGGGTGGTGGTAGAGTTTCGAAGTGTCCTACGCCATAGGATGGTAAAAAGGTGTCATAAGGAAAGGGATACCGAGTCATCTTTCGGTGTCCCACTTCCACTCTCCAAAGACCCCCCCCCATGCAGGTGATCCTCGTGCACTGGTCCACCCCAGGAACTGGATCCATTAGTGATGGGCGTGTCCTGGCCACCTGGATGACAGATTTGCGGGGACCAGCAGGTCAGACACCTTCAGGTTTCTCACAACATGGAATCCAGGGAAGGGCGTACTGTCCAACAAGAACTCGTAGACCACTTCTTCTGAGGCCCGCATAATGTGCACTACCCATGCTACATTACTGCATTCAATGTGCTCACTCAATAAATTCCAACACATTAATAAGGACTGTCAACTCATTGCTGCAAGTGTTGAATGTTATATATTGAAATAAACTACCAACAACAGAAAACATCCCGTGCCCACCTCACCCTCCCCACAAAGCCACCTCCCCCTACCACCACACCCCAAAACGAAAGTGTCTAATGTGCTTGTCTGCAATGTCATTGTCTGTGCCTTTTCATGGCATGGCCCTTGCCATGGGTGTGTGCGCCTGTAAATTGCTAGCAGGGGTGTTTGCATTGATGAGGGGGGGGTCAGATCCCTGGGCCCCCATGCGCTCCTGGATGGCCTGCAGGGAGAGCGCTACAGACTCTACAAGAGTAGAAACCCTTTGCTGCCCTCCCCGACGGTCTGTACGAGGAGCACGAGGGATTGTGCGGACCAGGGCATGGGCAGAGTGCCGGCTGCTGGCTTGGACGCACTCCTGCATCAGCCTGGATTCAGTCAATTGCTGGCATACAATGTCCGCCGTTTCTTCATGACAGGCATCCATGGAACGGATCCATTCATCCATTTTGTGTATGCTGGGCATTGGTGGCCGTTTAGGGCTGTGGAGGGTTGAGGGACTGAAGATACGTTGAGATATGGGGTGAGGCCTGGTGAGGCATCAGTGTCTTCCCCTCCATCTGTGGAGGGTTAAGGACTGAAGATAGGTTGGAATATGGGTTGCGGCCTTGTGAGGTATCAGTGTCTTCCCCTCCATCCGCTGCATCGGCCTCATCAGAGGTGCTGCTGTTATAGGGCGGAGACTGATGTGTAATTGGCGCATGGGATGTGCGTCTTGGCTGCACCACTGGCTGAGGTGGTGGTGGCTGTGCAGCCTGTGCCACTGGCTGAGATGGTGGTGGTGGCTGTTCAGCCTGTGCCACTGGCTGTGGTGGTGGTGGTGGTGGCTGTGCAATCAGTGCCACTGGCTGTTCAGCCTTGGACGTTGGCTGGGTTGGTGGAGCAGGCAATGCCACGGATGTGGTGGAAGGAACAAGTTACTTACCTGTAACTGTTGTTCTCCAGCATGGGTCTGGCATGTATTCACATGCTCATGAATATTCCCCGTCGTCAGGCTGGGAATCCTCGGTAAAGAAAAATCAGTATCAGTTTTGTTTCTGATCTGTCTTTCGTAGTAGTAACCAATCACTGATCTCTGCGTCATACTGACCACAGCCAATGACTGCCATCTCCCTAAGCCCCGCCCCTGGCAGCCATCTTCAGATTTGGTAGCACGTGAAGTGGCAGTATGACCAAGTGAAGAGCTGCAGAGGGGTAGGCGGGAGGGTTCGCATGTGAATCCATGCCAGACCCATGCTGGAGAACAACAGTTACAGGTAAGTAACTTGTTCCTTCTCCAGCATGGGGTCTGGCATGGATTCACATGCTCATGAATAAAAGAATACATAGCAGTACACACATGTACAACCACGTGAGGTGGCAAAGGCTCAACATTAAGCATTACATCCAAAACTCAACATTAAGCAATTCTTACCTCCTCACCAGGCTCACCTTAGGCGAACAGGTTGCGCAGCACTGCTTAGCTGACCCTGGACTCCTCCCTGGAATCCTGATCGACGCAGTAGAATTTCGTGAAGGTGTGCGTCGACCTCTACGTAGCAGCCCTGCAGATGTCCAGCAAGGGCACACTAGATAGGAACGCCGTGGTAGCTGCGATCGCTCTGGTGGAATGGGCTCTCGGACGGCCAGGCAGCGGTCGGTTTGCCACCCGATGACAGTACATTATACAGCTGCAGAGCCATCTGGAAATGAAAGCCTTCGAGAGAGCCTTCCCCTGATTGACAGGTCCAAAGTTCACAAAAAGTTGTGACGTCTTCCGAAAACTCTTTGTGCGGTCCACGTAGAACTTCAGCGCTCTAGCCACATCCAGCGAGTGCAAAGTCCTTTTAGCCGGCGACGAAGGCGACGGGAAGAAAACAGGCAACACCAAGGGTTCGTTGAGGTGGAAGTCCGACGGCACCTTGGGCATGAAGGAGGGGTGCGTCCTGAGCACTACCCTCGTGTCGTGAAAAGTCAAGTATGGGGGCTTGCAGGAAAGGGCCTGGATCTCTCCCACCCGTCGTGCGGAGGTGATGGCCACAAGAAACGCTGTTTTCCACGACAAGAACTTCAACGGAGCTGAGTGCAGAGGCTCGAACAGAGGTCCCATGAGCTTGGTCAGCACCACGTTGAGCTCCCACGCCGGGGCCGGGGCCTTCACCGGCGGGAACGATCTGAACAGTCCCTTCATGAATTATTTCACCAGACGATGAGACCACAAAGACGTCCGTACCGTGGTTCTGGTGTATTGGGAGATCACAGCAAGATGAATCTTGATGGAAGCGTGCGCCAGTCCAGCCTTGGCCAGCGTCAGCAGGTACGGCAGTACTTGAGGAGCCGTAATCCGTACAGGGTTAATCTTCTGTGCGTGGCACCAGACAGAGAACCTCTTCCATTTGTGTCCGTAGCATTTAAGAGTTGAGGACGCCCTGGCCTTTGAACCTCTCTGCAGTCGGCCGGTATGTCGTAACCTCCAAATTCTAACGCTGCAGGAGCCAGGCCTGCAAGTTCAGCGACTTCGGGTCATGATGGAGGATGGCGCCTCTTTCCCTGGAGAGAAGATCCGCGTCCACTGGCAGCTTGATTGACGGGGACGCTGACAAGTCCAGAAGGTCCGGGAACCATATCTGCCTCGGCCATGCAGGTGCGACGAGGATCATCCTGCACCGTGACCTCTTCAGCTGGTTCATGAGCCGGATCAGCAGCGGCAATGGAGGGAACGCATATAGGAACAGGCCCTCCCAGGGGAACGAGAAAGCATCGCCCATGCTCCTCGGCTGGGGAAACCTGCTGGCGAACCTCCGGCACTTGGAGTTCGTCGCCGTCGCGAACAGATCGATATGGGGTGTGCCCCACCGTCGGAAGAGGCGGTCCACTAGATCCTGTCGTAACTGTTTTCCCAAACAGGTTGCTCCCGTCGAACGGCATGTCCAAGACTCTGGTCTGCACGTCCTGACGGAAGTCAGTTGCCTTGAGCCATCCACGCCGTCTAAGGCACACGCCGTTGCCCAACTGGCGAAATCCAGTGTCAGGGATGTCCGTCGCTATCGTAATGGCGTGGTCCGACGCCACTTCTCCTTCCTGCAAGATCTCTAGGGCCTCTGCCCTCTTGTCGTCTGGTAAGAAGTCCAGCAGGGGGGCAATTTTGTACCACAACTCCCTGTCGTAGCGGGCTACGATAGCCAAGGTGTTGGCAGCCTTAATCGTCGTCGCTGCCGATGAGATGACTCTGCGTCCCATCCTGTCCAATTTCTTTCTCTCGCCGTCCGGCGGGGAGGTTGATGTAGAGGCCGAGGCCCACCCCGCTTTCTTCCTGGCCGCCGCGGAGACGACCGAGTCCGGGGTCGGCTGTGCCCAAAGGCACAAGGGGGCTGCGTCCGGGACCCGGTACTTCTTCTCGTACCGATCCCTTCTCGCAGGCGTTGTGGATGGGTTCTTGAGGAGAGTGAGACCCTCATCCCAGATATCGTCCAGTAGAGGTACAGCGAGGACCGTCTTCCTCTTGGTCTCGCGCCGTTGATAAAGGAAACCTTCCTTCTTCTTCTCTTCCGGGCAGAGCTAGAAAAGCTCGGATGCCCTGGCGATCATGGCATGAAACGATCCAATCTCGTCTGGCGGGGAAGCCCGGGGAGGAGGTGACGATGGGAGATCCTCGTCGTAAACCTCGTCGTCTGTGCCCGTCGCGGCCGTGTCAGTCCCTGTATCATCCCCACGGGTCGTTGACGGGGAGGAGGGCTGAGCAGGGTGCGATGGTTGAAAAGGAGGTGGAGGATGAATCCTTCTTCTCTTAGGAGGAGGGCTCCCAGAAGGGCCTGGCTCCGGGTCCCCCGTCGGGAGAGGTTCCTGCATTGGTGGTAACCTCAATCTCGTCCTTATCTCCGAGCATAAGGACTGTATAGCCAACAAAATGGCCGCCGAGTTGTCTTGCGGCACTGGTTGAGGGGATTCCGACGGGCGGTCAGGAGCCCCGTCGGCACCCTCGACGTTCTCGTTGTCTCCTACGTCGGGGTCCCTCCCGACGGGCTGGTCTTCTTCCACGCCAACGCCGTGGCTTAAGACTTTGATCAGCTCCTCCTCAGAAGTTGAGGTCGAATCCACGACGACTTCCTGCCCCCCCTTTTTCTTCTCCGTCGGAGGTTTCACGGGGGTCCTGTTGATGGGCATGAAAGAGGACTCCCTCCGCGGTGGCAGGGAGACTCTGGGCCCCGAGGTCGCCACCACTGGTGTAGCCTCCCAGGCTGAGCCAGGGCCGCTGCGACTGTCTCGATAGAGGCCTTGGCCGGGTGGATTAAGGCTTTCACCACCTTAGGTGCGCTCACCGCCTTCTCCTTGGGGGGAGTGTCACCACCTCGCTCCCCCTCCGATGGGGCCTTCAAGCTCGACCGGGGTCTCTCCAGGAGCTTCGCCGGGTGCTCGGCCTTCCTCTTACCCGAGCCAGAGCGTTGGCTCGTGGTTGATGGCACCAGGGAGGATGCGCCCTGCCTGGCGCCCATAGAGCCCGACCGTTCGGTGCTCCCGGTGCCAGCGGACTCGCGGTGCTTGGCCTTCTGTTCGACCCACGTGGCCGGGGCGCCCTCAAAGGTCTTAGAAGACCGCTCAGACTTCTTCTTCTCGCCTGACGGGCTCTTCCCTTCCAACCAGTTGGCGAGACGCAGATGGCGGTCCTTCATGGTCCGCTCTGACATATTGCCGCAAAACGCACAGTCCTTCTCCACGTGCGTCTTGTCCTCATGCAGGCAGTAGAGGCAAAGGGAGTGTTCGTCCTCCTTAAAGACATTCTGAAGCTGGCATCCAGGGCAGACCCTGAACAGCTTTCCGGGCGTCGAGCTTCCCTTCTCCTGGGCCATGATCGAGATGGGCCTGAGAAACTTCTGGAGTCCTCCAAAAGCGTGGCTCGACGAAATCTTCACCCTTGAGGGGCGTAGAAGAATCCGACACGGGTCCCCGTTGATAGGATAAAGAAACGGTGGAGCTTGAGGCTCTTTTTACCGAAAAAGAGAACATTTTCCTAAGAAAAAGCGCGAAAAAGCACTAAAGCTCGAGAACAATAGCACGAGGATCCCAACACTTGACTGTGTGGTAAAAATCTGAAGATGGTTGGCAGAGGCGGGGCTTAGGGAGATGGCAGTCATTGGCTGTGGTCAGTATGACGCAGAGATCAGTGATTGGTTACTACTACGAAAGACAGATCAGAAACGAAACTGATACTGATTTTTCTTTACCGAGGATTCCCAGCCTGACGACGGGGAATATTCATGAGCATGTGAATCAATGCCAGACCCCATGCTGGAGAAGTGGGCCACTGGGGAGTCCTGCCAGATGTTGCCTGGGCAGTGGAGGGTCCAGCTGTGTCACTGTCAATGGATGTGTCTGTTAGGGTGAGATGAGGAAGCTGTTAGATACCTGTGTGTCACATCAACACACTTGCATTACACAATTACTACATTGTATGTTTCTTGGCATAGACATGATGTCTGGGGGTCAATTGTGCAACGATGAGTGCATGCATACATGTGTGGTGTGAGTAAATTTCGGTGGTAGTTATGGCACAGTGGTTTGTTGTTGACTGTCCATTGGGGATGTGCTATTTGTCCAGTCATGCCATTGTTCACATGGCCAGAGCTCATGTACGTGGATGTTTTTGGTGTACGATGTATTTGCATGGCTTACTTTGACCCAGACCCCTGGCATCTATGTGTGCTCAGTGACCTTTGATGTTGACGTCACATTTAGTACCCCTTTGCTTGGACAGATTTCCCTGATCTGTTGGGTGTGTTTGCAATGTGTGTAATGCTGGGCATTCAGGTATGGCTTGTTGTACTCACTGCCGTCCCCTTGGGTCCCTGCTCTGGCCTCAGCAGATCCGACACCCTTAACCCCCTTGAGACGCATGATGGAACTGCATCTGTCTTCCCGAGGCGAGAGGCCTTCCAGCCTCTTGTGGCCATGGATTCCAGACGTTGTGCTGCCAAAAGGTTGCGCACTCACAGACGCCGGTCATCCCACCTTTTGTGGCAGTCTTTGAAGCTTCAGGGGACGCACCCCACTGCAGTTACTTTGCAGCTCTCCTCCTCCCATATGGCCGACTTCCGCCACAGAAGCCAGCGGCGCTTGTCCCACCCTAACAGCGCTTCTGCATTTGCCACAATGTGATCTGTTAGGGCAGTAAGTTCTGCCTCAGTGAAGCGGGGCTTGCAGAGCCAGACCTCAGGCAGCCTAGACTTGGACCCTCCAGACATCTTGGCAGTGTTTCCGTCGATGTATGGCAACAGGATTTTAAATGGATTGAGTTTTCCAAAAAGGCCACCAGCGAACATCCAGTTCCTGCGATAATGCTGTTGATGGTGTTACCGGTGTCAGTGTTTCCGGCATCAGAAGCACCACTGCCGGTGTTTCCGTCATGATGAATGCCAGAACCACTGTTATCGGCATTTTTTATCACGGTACCACCAGGATCCCTCTCTTTTGCCTGCGTTACCGACACACTAGTAACATCATTTCTGGAATTGTGGGGTCCGTGCGCCTGTGCCGTCATAATATGCCCGTGATTCTGTCACTCCTGTAGCCGGAAATGGTGTTACCGGATTGACTGTATCACCGGCATCATTCCAGATAACTCGTAATGAAGGCATTAGTCTCTTGTCAGAGTAAGACCAAGACAGATCAACTGAGCAATGGTATTCCTTGGTTTTTCTGGATTGGTACAGATATTAAAGTTCATCATGAGGGTAATGACATTCCTTATATAATCGTTAAAAGTTCTCCTGCACCTATACCTAGGCAATGTTAAGTAGTGACGCCTGATTTGGAAGCAATACAGTCATAGGTTCCATTTCGCAGCTGGATTTGAAGGTCAGTTTTTGTCAAGACCTGCTGGGGGAATAGCACAATCCTGTCATATATGGAAGCACTAGATGTGGGGCAGTGGGACGGTTAACTTTAGAGTTTAATTTAACAACCCTCATTACTGGAGGCTTTGGTTGGGACCTTTGTATTTGGTCTGGGTAATCCCACTTCTCAACAGAACACTCAGGAGTCAAAAGTAAAACAACACCTTATTCACTTAGAGTGGATGGGTGAGGTTATCTCCTATTGGGTTGAGGGAATCAATCTAGAAACAAAAAGGATACTAGATTTGAAGGTGTCGGAATGGGGGAATCAAGGACCTGTTGAAGAGAATGTCTAATAATAGTAGCAAATTCCAGAGGGGATGATAAGCATCTCCAATAACCATAGCACAAAATTATAACCGAGAAACTTATCACACAGGAACTTATCAAAGGATAGCAACTTGAAAGAAATGCAATAAACTAGAACTACATATACAAATATTCTGGTCACTAGACACAATTATTTGAGAGAGGAGTACAATTTGAAGGTAAATACGACCTTCCAAGCACCTATGAAGAATGTGGCAAGCAGATTTTCAAAATAGATTAAACTTGTTAACGTTTATAAGGAGATGGGGCTACCTAATGACCCTGTCTAATTAAGGAGACTATGAAGATAGCAACACTGTATAGAATAATAGCGTAAGCCTTGAAATAAGTGTTGGAAGTGATAGATAATTGTTTGATGCAGTGCTAGATGGTTAGAAAGCTTGGTATCAATATGCATTCTTTCTAAGAATGCTCAGATAGTTGTTAGATAATTTTTTGGCCACATTGGTAATCGTTCTATTCATCTGAGGCATTAAATAAAAACATATGATTTCATATAAGAATAAGTATTGAAGGAATTGGCGTGACACTTTAGCCAGTAATGGTTTATGTTCTTGTTAAGAAGGTGTCATAGGTTGGTATAGAACTATCTGAAAAGTATGAATGGCAATTGTGTACTATTGACTAATAATGGTAAAGACTTGAAGAGTCTAAAAATGATAAAAACTTCAACAGTCTAAACATGGAGCACAATCATTTGTACCCATCAATTGTTCACTCCTATCTAAGGGAACGCTGGTCTTCCCTAATAACAGCCTTCATAATATAGCGCCTATTATGCTTATTGGCTCCAACTAGAGGATGGAGATTATAGTACCCAACAAGCTTCTTGAAACACAGTCTTGGGATTGTGATACACATCACATCTCTGAAAAGGTCTCAGGGTGGTATCTGGTCATTGCATCGAATGCAATACCATTGAATGCCTTTCCATATAAAAAATTGCATCAAAAAAAGCATTGAATGCATATTTTTTTAAGGTAAAGGGTTTAGTTTCATTTTAATTGGTTTTAAATGGTAAAAAAGGGAGGTTGGGGGGACCCCCATTAAAAAAGATGCATTAGATGCAATTTTATTCGATGCATTTCTTTCGATGGAAAGGTCTGTCGATGCTGAGAATTCGATGGACTGACTAGGAAGCCTCAGGGCTATATTAGCCAGGTTGCTTCTTCACCTAGCCTTCCAGCAAGTATGTCTCCCCTGTGAGGAGTCAGAACTGCGAGGTAGACACAAAGGTATCATTTTTTCAAAGTTTGCCATTTATTAAATGAAAAGGGGTGAGAAAAACGCATATCCTTCCTTAGCCTAAAAAGGATGTCCCTACCTAGCAAACTACAACTAACGAAAGATGACTAAGTGTTCAGCAAGTCTCTGACTATCAAACTAATACACACAAAATTATACAAGGAATATGTGGCTGTTTTCAATTCAACAAAGCAATATGAAAATTCAAACTCGGAAGGTACTCCTGGTTACCAGGGATGGGATCCCTTCCCCTGGATCAATTCAGGAATACCCTTGGAAAAGTTTAGATTCACCAAAGTTCTGTTCAGTTCAACCCAAAGTGTTATTTTTATTGTTTTTATTTTTCGTGTATTTTGTGCCAATATTGCGACTTTACACACAAGAAAAAGGAAAAAGAGAAATTAAAAAAAACATTAACTTATTTACAGAATATTGGTGCAATAAAACATAGTAGTAAACATACAACATATAAAAAATTTAAATATGAAAGCGAATTAGGAAAAGAATTATGCTTTGAAATTATACTTATGGTAAAGCATAAGATCAGCATCACTGAAATAAACCTCAAAGCAGGCAGTTGGAACAATGTAATCAAGATATAGTCATGAAAGGGATTCAGTGAGTGAATGGGGCAAAATATTTTCTATTTCTATTCGAGAAAACCAAGTTCCTTTAGAATTTTTACTACCTCAATCGATAATGCCCTTTTGTGACCGGATATTAAACGTTCCCAGAATGTCTATGTGTTCAACCAGTCATTGCAGTCCACAAATCGTCTCAGACGTGTTACACATGATTCTCTCATGCCTTTGCATGACATTAGGACGTGGTGCGAAGTTTGCATAATCACACCACCACACAAGTCACAATCATTTTGGCCCTGAGGTTGCATTCGTACGGACATAACTTCTGCTACTTTTACAAGATTGAGCCGAACCCTTAGAAAATACATCCTTAGCTTAGGATCAACACAAAATGTCTTTTCCCTCCACTGCGTCCTTCCACTTCACAAATACGGATTCACAAATCAAAACAATTGTTTTCCACAATATTTTTCTTGGTAAGGCAAATGTTTTCCTCACAACCACAAGTTCATAAACCAAGGTAATTGTTCTCTTCAGGATGTAAAGCAATTATGATCATATCACACTTGTTCGTCAAATGAAATACTTTTGTCAGGATAGCACAGCGACTCCCTCTGGTGAGGCAACCGTTTATCAAAAATGATAATAGAATTAACAAGTTCTTTTTGCCACAAACACACTGCTTTAAAACATCTCCTTTCATGGGATACTCCCCTGCCAGGACTTATTACCATAAACCCTTTCCAGTGTACTCGCATGTCACCAAGAAAGCTCCTACATCTACAATTGATTTTAGTGGCAATTTTTGTTCCAAGATCCTTGTGAGGAGGGTTGAACAATGGCTGCTTCTTTTATAGTCTCTTTCTTTTGAAACGTGGGTTACTGGTTTCCCCCAATTGGTGCCCCATAGAAGGAGAGGTGCACCCTTGCTGCCTCTGTAAAGTTTCTTTACAGCCTTTTGGCTGTTGGCAATGTGGGTTACAGGTTTCCCCCAATTGGTGTCCCATAGAAGGGGAGTTGCACCCTTGCTGCCTCTGTACTGCTTCTTTACTTTTTCGGAATTCAAAATAATTGTTTACCATCAATTGACTTGCTCAGAGTGCCCCAGGGTCACCTTTAAGCGTCAGGCCAACTCACCAGTCTTCTTTGGTGTCTCAGCTTTGCTGTTTGCTGTTGCAGTCGACCTCCTATGTCCTGTCTGCTGTGTTGCCATCTCCTGTGTAGCATTGGTGAATAGCACTGCTCTTCCCTGAAGCTCTCATAGTGCTGTTGCTCATCTGCGACCTCTCGCAAACCGAAGCGCTGCACACGGGGTTGAGAGCATGTCTCCCACTTGGCTGGACTTCTCTTCTCAACGCTGCTTCCTGGAATGCGCACTCTGCAATGTCACATACCTTCACTTCTCATGTCGGCATTAGCTGGCGTTCTTTCTTCTGTGGCATTCACAGCACACCAGGCTGCATCTGCCTCTGCTACTCCTTCCACATCTATCCTCCTCAGCTGAATTTCATTCCCAAGTGTAAAAGTCCCGCTCAGGTGTCTGGCTTCATGACAACTAGACCGCCCATTCTGGTTAATAGCACCTTGGGTCCTTACTAACTCTGCGCCGTTCTTCCTCGTCCCAGTACCACAGGCATTATGGATCCTGGAGTTCATAATGGATTGCTAACCAGTTATACCGGTTTACTCCATTTTACAGTATGCCATCAATGCTTCAGGAATAACAGAGGAATTATGAGTTAATTAGGTCACCAATTCCCCTTGATATGAGTCCCCTCCCATGTGATCCTCCCACATAATACTACCCCTAGGGTCAGGATCAGGTAACGGCTGCCTTCCCCCTGGCCACATGAGAGGCGGCCCATGCCGGGATTTCAGTGGTCTCACTAGATTCATCACACTCCCCTTGCTTTAGAATACAAGTCAGTCTCTGATATCAACAGGTAGCCATGATATTCCCTAATGGGATAATGTTAACACCCTTTCACACAGTACTACCAGCCAGTACTTCTCTTACTTGCTTGGGTTTTTTTTAAGGCTATGTTATTTTATCCCATAGGCTATAGGGGTATGTGAAGGATTGTAGATACCGTTGTAGGTAAATTGATTAAATGAAGCAGAAAATTGGGATGTAAGACATTGTAGTGTTTATTTCAGCATAACCATAAAAAAACAGACGCCACACAGATTCACAAATCACATAAGCAATCAATAAGTATCAAGTACATCGGTAGTGTTTACAATAACAAGTCAATAAAAAACCTATTAGGTGAATTAAAACAGATGAAAACCTGCAAAATACACCAAATAGCATAAACAAATAAAAAGTTAAAAGGCATCAGAATAACATATAAGTGCTCAATTAATCATTAAATGCTATACCTAAGACATTCAAATTCAAATATATAGAACCCCACAAATTAGTATTTTGTCGATGTTGATGGAGTTGCTTATTTTCACATGAAGAAACATTTAATGGAAGAGACACAAGGAAAGCAGAGGGATCCACATACCTTCACTACGTGACATAAAAGCACACAAAGTCATAAGTCAGAGCAATAAACTTGAAGACATCACTAATATAAAAAGACCCCCAAAAGGAACAGTGGGACCTGAAAGAAAGAAAAAAAAAAGAGACATAGAACAGTCGCCATTCTCTCTCCTTATCCCCTTTTCAATATTAGTTAGATAGAAACCCATCGGTATCAACATATATTGCCATGCAAAATTGGAAATGTTCCTAAGAAGTTGAGGGCTGTTGACTGGTTGAAAGTAAAGACGTGTCTGTGTCCTCCATTTTAGTGATCTAATGAAGGATTTGAGATCAACGGGATCATTGAATACATACGTTTTCCCTTTGATGGTCACTTTGAAGTACACAGATGAAAAAGTCCAGACCTCACATTAAGCTGCTTTTGTGCCGAGTGGTAGGACAAAAATAATTTTTCTCATTGAGCAGTTTTGCTTGAGACATCTAGAGAGATATGGGTTCTGTGTCCATTCCTTATAAGTTGGTTCATCTCTCACCTTTTTAATCATAATTTGCAATCGAGTATATTCCAGTCGAAGGACGATTATTGTACACGGGACAAATCTTTTTTTGGCCAGCATATTCCTTTATACCAAGTTGTATATTTCATATTGTAGAAGGCTAAAATGTCAGCAGAGTTGGCAACTTTCTTTTCAGGAATAGAGCCCTGCGATAGGCCAAAAACATGCAGATTGTTTCTACGTCCTCCATTTTCCAACTCTTCATTACGTTTCTGATGATCATTGACTGATTTTTTCAAAAGAGCTACTCGCAGGGTAACATCCTCCACCCCGCTAATTCTTTTCTCCATCTCTCCCATTCTAGTCTCAAACATGGACCATCTATCATCTAGTTGTTGCAAGTTTATTATTTGTGGCCTCCATAAACAGCTTAAGGGCACTTAACTCCAGCAAAATTGCTTCCATACCAGGATTAATAGATGCTTGAGATGGATGGTCGGGAATCATTCTTGGGCCTTTTTAGAGTAGATGTGGGCAGGGGGGATAACTGAGGTAGAATTTACTTTGGCATCTAAGCCTTTTTGAGCACGCCTTTGAGAAGCCATACTGTAATAAGTCAGGTGGGAAGTGACCACTCTTGACTCAGGTTAAGTTAAATTGGGTTAATTTTATTAGATTTTAACTTTAGCAACTCTTTGGCTTTCTTAAGGCAGGATGTGTGCTGTTCTCTCTCTCCTTCATCTGGCAGTTCTTAGTAACCTTATCTCTGCGGGTGTTACAGTCTCTATTGTGCCCTGTCGCTTCTTCATAAGGTTCTTCTAGTCTTAGTTCCTCTTCTGGCACAGTGTGATACCCTAGATGGCTACTTGGGTTACAGCTGGGACTCTGCTCATGGGGAACCACCTCTTTGTTGTCCTTCATGTACACATCTTCATATGGCTTGGCTATTGTCTATTCAGTTCTTAACACCAGTTCAATTTTGTTCGTAGTATGAACGTTGCCACTTTTACATCCTTCCACGCTTGCCGTGCTCACACCAACTCTCTCTCTTCTCATCTCTTTACTTCGGTTGTCCGCTGCACGCCTCGGAGGGTCTATTACCTCCGTTCCGCTATCGGAGAGAGCCACGGCGGTCTACGCGGTCAGGATCCTTCCGCTCTCCCCTCTGATGAACAGCTGCAGGTTCAGCTGTCACTGGCCGGCCCCGCCTTCCTCTCCTTCAGCGGGTCGTGCCGCATCAGCTGGAGTCAACGGCTCTGCCTGGCTCACCTCGGACTTCTCCCTCACAACAGTGGGGGCCAGAGAGGAGACTGTCCTCCGCACAGCTCCTCCGGGAATAATATCTTGACGCTGGGATCAGCTGGACTCGCCAGCTCGGTGGCAATGCGGCAGCGTATTACGCTCGCTCTTCGGCCTTCTTAAGGGAAAGCCATCTTCAACTTGAACAAAAGTTCCTGAACCCTTGCGGTTCGTTTTCTCTTCAAACTTATCGAGCGTTGCTCAACAGGAGCGCTCTGGTTAGCTTTGACAGTCCTTATCAATAGGCCCACTCGAACACAGCCTTGTCTTCCTGGGGGCTCCCTTCCTCTTCCAACGGCTGCTCACCCCAAAATGAAAAAACATAACAACGGAAGAAAAATCCAGTATTAAAAGAAAGTACCTCTTAAGGCATTCCATCTCTTCCAATTGAGCCAAAGACACGTCTTTCACACAGAGACCCACAGAGTCCCTCCCCTCCTGACACATGCTGACATCATAATTCCATTCAGCCATCATGGCTTGCTGAACCATTGTCTAATTGACTCTGAATAGGGCTCTGATCTGGCTCTTCTATTCCCACTTTGTCACACATACCAACAGTTGTACGCTCAAAATTCAATGGCCGTAATGTTCAACACCAACCAACACCTCTCACATGACAATTTAGATACTTAATAGTCATAATCAATTTATAGTCTTTATCTATACTAAAAGATATTGACTATGACTGCTGTTTGTTATGAAGGCATTTAAACAGAGAAGGAAGTCGCCCAGCTGGAAATAGTACCTCAGAAATTAGTTTTCCCATATAGATCACAGAGGGGGGAAATACATTAATATGCACTAACAAACATATTCTCACCGCTTGTATCGCTTCTAAGGAACCCCTAGATGGCGCACTGTGAAGTAACCATTTCAGGAGGCGGAGGCCTCTGGCCTCCATGCTGCGTCAGCCTGTTCCTTTATCTCATATGCCACAGCAGTGTCGGGAAAGCTTAACACGATTCTTCGCTTCTAGCAGCCAAAACGTGGCTTCGAGAGACAGGAATATTATGAGATCCTGCCCCGTCCATCTCCATAGATCATCTGGCAGACCTCTGCTCCCTTTCGCTTAATTTTCTCTATATAATTTAGCAGCGGCCAGCGTAAATCGGTACTTTGGGGCAGGAGAAAGACGGTTAGGCAGCCATTACTCACGGCACCACACTCCCGTCATCTGTTGGGTACCAGCAGTTCCAAACCATTTTTTTCATCTGTCATCAAAGCCCTCTTTTGGGACATCAGTGGGCTGTTCCCAATCAGAAGTAAGCAATCATTCTCTCTTTTATATCACTTGTAGGGCTGGGGCGGTGATTGTGACTGGATCACATTTCAGGCCTCAGCAAGATTTAGATGGGGTAAGTTAAACTAATTTCCTTGGCCAACAGTTTCTTCAACAGCATCCCAACAATTCAATGCAAGCCATGAATTGGACGCTAGCTCCCACTGCCTTTGCTGAAGCATAAACAGACTGCTGTCTGACATGGGGATGTACTTTGCCTCTGGTTGTCCTTGCTTAGCCAGTCCATAGTGTAGGCTGGGGCACACACCTTATTTGTTTTCCTCAAAGTGTACTGCTACAGCACTTATGTCCCTGAACCTTTTCTGGTAACTCGGAATAGACAGCTAGTGTGGATATTCTTGCTGCATTAAACGCAGTACATCTTACCACTGTACTAAACATTACATATGAAAACACGGAAATAACAGTTCAAGTTGTTTATTTTTCTCTGCCATGATTTTACTGTGGCAAATCCCGCAAATCTATACCCCCGCAACACCCCAATACATCCCCCTCCCGCCCACACTTACCTTTTGCATGCCTGTCGCCTTTCCTGACCCTGCAGCGTCAGTTCCATCCCTCTAACGCGGGTCGGATACAATGCTGCAGAGCCTCTTTTCTCTTATTTTTTTTTGTCCCATGCCTACTATTCTCAGAAAGCAGGGGGACACCTCTGCCACCCTCCATGGCCATCAATACCGAACATGGGTCCGGGGGTCGCACCCCCTGCTCCCCATGTCCAGTATTGATTACCCAATTTGATTGAATAGTACTGGCCGAATTCGGCCAGATATACCATTCGAACAATAACATTCGATCAAATTGGGTAATACCTTCCAGGACGCCCTCTCCATGGGTCCAATTATATCTTTCATCCTTCACAAAAATCTTAGGGTTCGAACACAAAGTCCCTGGATTCTAACAAAACGTCTTTGGGTTCCAATGTATGTCTCTGGGCTCCAACCCAAATCTCTGGGTCCCAACCCAAGTGTCCAAGTTTCAACCCACGTCTCTGGGTTTCAACACAAGTTTCCGGGTTCCAACACAAGTCTCTGGGTTCCAACACAAGTCTCCGGGTTCCAACACAAGTCTCCGGGTTCCAACACAAGTCTCTGGGTCCCCCGTTCAGGCAATTGATGTCCTCTGCACCCCGTCTTTGTCTCCAGGGAGACAACCTTGCATGGACATTAGGCTTGGACTATGGTAAAAGCTGAGGCTAGGTGACTTCGAAATGAACCCCAGAGGTTCCACTAAAAGGCTAGCTACTTGAGCTTCTTGACAGTCACAGTCAGCGACTCTCCTACACCTCCCTGTCTTGAGGTCCTGACTCTAGTCCCCCGAAACCCTGCTTTAGCCGATCTCCTCAAAAAGTTGCAACAGCCTTGTGACTAAGGCAACCTTTCCTACACTTCTAATTCGCTCATTCTGTCTGTGTCTCCCTTCCACCTTCTCATTGCTGTGTGACATGCTGTCACGAGCCTTGCCTAAAACCCCCTCTGGCAATCCCATTGGCCAGGTGGAGTCAGGACTCGGGCCTCGAGAGCCTGGCATACTCTTCCAAAACCCTCTTGGGGCCACTCCTGGCGCCTGTGGCGCCAGGCTCATACACCATGAAAAACATGTGCTTAGGAACTACTTAATGTGTTGTCAGCCAACATGGAGGCATCCACATAGCTTGATTCCAAGGAACCAAGCTATGCGGTCTAGTGTTTTGGGTGTGGTAGCCTAGGGAATACATTACCTGGACTATTTTGTTGGGGCTATTTAAACCACACCCAAGCAAGACAACACACTTCGCGTTACTTTTCAGCTTGCAATGTGACGCTCACTGTGTCCAGCTATTCCCTCGAACCTCGGAGAAGCAGAACCTGCAAGGAGACAAAAGGAACATCATTAGCAGCAGCATCTTACCTGCAGTCTTCATCTTTAAACACTCGCAGCTACTGAGAGCAGCTTCCTCGAATCTGCACGCCTCCCGGATAGAACAACCTGAAAGAGGAAGATAGAGACAGCATTAAAGAAAGCAGAAGAGACATTTACAAATTACAAACTACTCAAAAGGCTTACCTGGCTGGTCGTCTCTCGGCTGGCACCACTCCGGACATTCCACTCTCGTTGAAGAACACCGCGACCTACAAGGAAGGAAAACACAGGTTAGCAAAGGCAAGACTTTGCAGCGCTGCGCATAGCGCTTACTTACTGCATCATAGCGTTCTTAATGCGCCATCATTTACCAGCGGGGCTCAACCAAGCCAGTTCGCCGCGCTGAAGCTCCGCATACCTAAGGGAGAAAAAAAATAAGACATTTTAAACAAAGAAAGGCATGCAGGATAGCAACAAAACTAAAGAACAGCAATAAGACCTACCTGAACAATATCAAACGGGCCGGCGTCAGTGAAGTAACTGGACTGCACTCGCCCATGAAAGACAATGTGCCCCTGCAAAGAAAGCAGGACGGAGAGCATGCCTAATTCTACCACAAGGTGAGGAGAGGGCGCCAGAGGGACTGAAATCATACGGGGTGGAGGGAGGATACTTACCCCAGTCGGTCAGTCTTGAACACAGTCCTCCTGTATTTTCAGGCAGAACCTTCCCCGCAGACCACATCAGGGCAAAGCTGAGAAGCATACCAGCGAGTAACCCGGCTGGGTGGCGTCCCTGTGGATACCAGGTGAGCGTAACACATGCTCTTACCTACATCCAACCTTCTGTTACACATCCTTGGCTCATGGTGCGATTCCCCATCTCTGCTTCTTCTCGGATCTTATCCTTTAAAATATTCTGGTCTTCTTTCACTGGTCTCCTCCTTGATCAAAGAGTATTTTCTCACCCACTCTCCGGTCTCCTTTTCTAACTAGTTTGGTGTTTTCCCTGCACCGCCCCAAAGCAACGCCACATTCTCGTTTCTCCATTTTTTAGAAGATGACCCTTTTCAGACTTAGGGTTCACAGTGAGTACCTCCACCACCCCAGTATTCACAGAGGCTGAAATGGCTTCTCCTACAACCTCCTTCAATGAACTCTCCTCCCAGGATCAATCAATCAAAACAATCCTGTAGAGCGCAGCTTCCACTAGAGGCATCATGGGGCTAAAGCTACGAAACAGCAAGGCGGCAAAAGAATCAAGAATCAGACACAGAGAAATGTCTAGTGTTTTGCTTTAAAATCTTTTTTTTTTTAAAACAATTTTTACTATTTTTATTTTAACAACCAACATAAACCAAACTTACAGTGCACATAATGATCACTATACACATCGCTTTATCCATGTCCACTGTGTCCCTCCCTCCCCACAACCCCCTCCGTAGCCTACTCTCCTTCTTGTTCTGCTTCCACGTCCTGCAACAGGGATTCCTCATCAATGGTTTGTGTTGGGTCCCGATCCTCTGCCCCGTCATGCGTGGGCCCAAACAATTCAGCAATTAGTTGTTTCCAAGCCAATAAAGTTCCCGCCTCCTCCTCCCCTCCAGCGCTACTCGCCTCTTGCCACACTACAGTTTCCGCCTCCGTCCATTTCTGTAGGTCCTTCCACCATGCTTCTATCCTCGGTCTATGACATGCTTTCCATCCCATTGCAATTTTCCTCTTGGCCAGTGCATACGCTAGATCTTTAGGTTTACTCACATGCTTTAGCTTATGTGGTCTAGGGAACCCTCCCAACAGGCAGGCCCCTACTGTGTCCACTTCTATGCTGATCCCTTTATCCTCCATCCTGCGCGCTATTTCTCCCCAAAAACGTCGTATTATTGGGCATGACCAAAACATGTGTACCATACCAGCATTTTCCTCATCACATTTGGGGCAGGACTGTCGCCCTGTATTTTTAAATGTGGCTATTCTTTGGGGCTTCATATACGCCCTGTGGGTGATATATAATTGTATCTGCTGTAATCTTGCATTTCTCGATACTTTTTTGTGATATCCCTGGGCGCGCTCCCACATGCCATCAGTCATTGGGGCCCCAGCTTCCTCTTCCCAATCTTGTCTAAATTGTGTCACTTCCTTCCCCACTTTAGTCATCATCAGCTCATATAGTCTCGATATTTCATGCCCCCCCTCTGTTATATCGTACATTGTATCTATGGCGGCATCTGGCTCATCTGCTAATACATCTTCAGGCCATATCTCTTTAATCCGCTGCACCTCCCTGTGATATGTGATATACTGTCCCACATGTAACCCCGTTTCCTCCACCAGCCCCTCAAAATCTTTTATACTCACTTCCTGCCATATGTCGCCCATCGTTGCTATCTCCACTGGCTCCCAGTGCTTCCTAATCATTAGTCTTAATTGCCTCTTTCTACCCGCCAAAGCGACCAACGGTATCTGCGGGGAGCACATGGACGAGCTACCCATTATCTGACAGGCTCTCTGCCATATCTCCGGCCCAAGTGTAATCATCCTTGGGCGCCCTTCCATATCTGAATTAGGCAACCACATCGTTTCTCTCAAGAAGAATGGGGCGCAATCCAATTCGAACAACCTGGATTCAGAGGTTAGCTCCTCAGATAGCCATCTAGCTACATATTGAAGTTGACTTTCTATATAATAAAGTTCATAGTTTGGTAATTTTATACCCCCTTTTTCATGTGGGTTTTGCAGCTTCCAGAGGGCTACCCTATTTCTTGTCCCCTGCCAGAGAAATTCCCTGCATATGCTACTCAACCTAGCAAAGAATCTCCTCAGTATCAAGTATGGGATGTTCCCAAAGTAGTGCAACAGTCTTGGCAGGACCACCATTTTAAGCATTGCCCCTCTACTCATCATCGCCAAGGGGAGCTTCAACCAAAATCTCATACTATTTTCAATCTGCTGGATAGCCTTCCCTGTATTGTATTTGTGCTCCACTTCCACCGTATGGTATATGTCTATCCCAAGATAGCGAAATGTGCTAACCTCCCATGGTATCTGGAGGATCGGTAGTCGCTCCAGCGGGATCCCTTTGTACCGTCCTAGTTGAAATACACAAGACTTTTTGGGATTCACAGTTATACCCGAAAGCTTTGCAAATTGTTCCATCACCTCCACGATATACTGGAGATTTTCTTCAGGGTAGCGTAGATGCAACAACATGTCGTCGGCATATAGGGAAATTAAATGCGATTCCCCTTTTATGGTGATTCCTATTGTATCATACTGCTGTCTCAGGTATTTCGCCAAAGGCTCTAAGGCCAGAATGTACAACATGGGTGACCATGGGCATCCATGTCTGGTTCCTCTGCTAAGTTGCCACCTTTGAGATATAACTGCCCCTGTCTTCACTCTAGCCAGCGGTGCACTATATAGTAATTTGGCCCATTTAAGATACCCCAACCCTATTCCATAGCTTATCAGAGTAGCCAGGAGCCATGGCCACTTGACCGAATCAAAGGCTTTTATGGCATCCAGCGACACTATTGCCATCTCACCTGTCTCCCCTTTGGCATATTCAATGACTCGGTGGAGTCGCCTAAGATTATTGGATATGTTCCTGTTGGGGACATAACAAATTAATACACCCTGATCAAACTGGTTAACAATTTTCTGCATTCTATTTGCCAAGGCCGCCGTCAATATTTTGCTATCCTGGTTCAACATCGACAGAGGTCTGTAGGAGCTGCACTCACAGCCAGGTTTATTAGTTTTGGGGAGCGGAATGATGATCGCCTCTCTCAGGGACTCTGGCAACCTTCCAATATCATACGCTTCGTTGAGCATCTCCAAGAGCGGGGGGGGAAGAGTACTTCATTCTTATACACCTTATAAAATTCACTGGGGAGTCCGTCGGACCCCGGGGTCTTACTAGTGGGTAACTGTCTCACCACTTCTTCTAGTTCCTCTAGAGTAATTGGCGCGTCTAGCTCCTCTCGCTCTTCAGCGGCAATCTGCGGCAATTCTATATCCTCTAAAGTTTCGCTTATTTCCTTGTTATCACTTTCCTCCGCATCCCCATATAGGATGCAATAGTAATATACTCATTCTTGGTTCACTCCCTCCTGGGTGTCTGCTATGCTTCCATCCTCTCTCGCTATCGTCCTGATCACTGATCTGGGAGTCTCTCTTTTGTAGCCATGCCAAAACTCTCCCTGGTTTGTCCCCTCCTGCATGCTGTCTATGTATTTTTTGTAATCAAGATTGCACAGCCTTTCCCAGAGTCCCACACATTTCTGCTGCAGCCTGAATATAGCCTGAGTATTTCATCATTATCCTCTTTAGTGCTAGCACCTCTTTTCAATGCGCTTTCTTGCTCCGTTTCCGCTTCTTGTATTTCCGCCAGAATCCCACCTTGTAGCCCCTTGGACTTGGATATGGCTGCCCCCCTCACTACTACTTTGAAGGCTTCCCAGAGCACACCCGCCAAATCTACCTTGCCTGTATTGGTTTCAAAATAATGTATTATTTCCTCTCTCATGTCCTTTCTAAAGATGTTATCCTTCAGCGCTTCTGCCCGGAGGCGCCATGTTGGTATCTTCGCTCTTGGGGGTCCGTACTGCCATGCCAATATCAGCGGCGAGTGGTCCAAAAGGACCCTCACTTTGTATTCTGTCTGTACCTTTTCTGCCATCAGTTCGCGTGTGACAAACAAGTAATCGAATCTGGTATGTAAATTCTGAGGGACTGAAAAGTGCTAATATTGTCGATCTTGTGGATAATGTGACCTCCGTACATCCTCCAATCTGAAGCCTGACAACAGGGATTGCAGTATCCTGGCCGCCGGGGTCGGTCTGACTATTTTGGTGTCTGACCTGTCCAGCCTCGGGTCCAGTACGCAGTTGAAATCTCCTCCCCAGATCACCGCTCCTCCTAGGCTCACGCTGACTTTTCTATATAGGGTTCTAAAGTATGCTGCCGTATCTTGATTCGGGGCATATGTGTTTATAATACATATTTCCTTATTTTCTACCAATCCTTTTATTGCTATCATCCTCCCATCCGGCTCAGCAGTAGAGCACAATAGCTGGAACGGTACGTGCGGCGCTATCCAGGTAATCACCCCTCTAGCATAAACTGAGTATGCCGCGCCCACGACGGTCCCTCTTCACTTCTTCCGGAGCACCTCTAGCTTTTCACGCGTCAGGTGCGTCTCCTGCAGCAAGGCGATATCTATTTTCTGCCTGCGCAGATACATCATGACCTTGTTTCTTTTTAGATAACTATTGAGCCCTCTGACATTCCAGGTAACTAACCTTAGGTCTCCCATAGCAAATCTGTGTTCCACTCCACCCTCCACCAGTACCAGCCAGGTTTCAGTTCTTCCCTATTTGTATGTAGGCTTGCCCCCCAATACAAACTTCCCTTAACTATTAACACTCCCCGAGCTCCCCCCTCCCGCCCTCCATCCCTCCCAACTCCACCACACTCCCCAACTTCCCCACACCCCACCCTTCTCCCTCCTCCCTCCCTTGCCCCAACTTACCCCGCACCCCCAAGTTTTGCCCAGCTCCATCCCTGGATCTCAGGCCCTGTTCTGGCAACTGCTTTACTTACGGCTCAGCAGGGAAATGTCGCCCTAGTGGCGGTCCTCCTATTCGGATTCTCGGGGGTAGGTTGCATCCGTACCGTTGCTCCTTACTTAGGAATCAAGCTGATTGCACCTTCTGTTATACTTATTAGATTACACATTCTATATTCCAGTCCAAAATGTTCAAATGTCTCATAATACGGTTACCCATTACCCTGCGCCCTTCTCATAATATGCATAACTATTGGATCACTTATCGTATCTTTCTGGACCCTGCTCCTCATCTCGCTCCGGGCAGCCTTGTGCATCCAACCACGTCGCCGCTTCTTCCGGGGAATCAAAAAAGTGTGCTTTGTCTTCATGGAAAATCTTGAGTTTTGCAGGATACAACAACATATATTTAAAACCGGCTGTGCGCAGTCTCCTCTTGATCGCCACGTAGCTGTATCGCTGTCTCTGAACCATCATCATGTAATCTGGATACGCAGTGATGGTCGCAGTCGCTCTTTTTATCGTCCCTCCTTTCCTGAAGAACTCTAGTATCTTTTCCCTATCCCTATAGTTCAGGATCTTTGCTATGATTGCTCTCGGAGGGGCTCCAGGTTGCGGCTTCCTCATCAAGGCCCTGTGCGCATGTTTGACCGCAAACCCTTGGGAGAGGTCATTTGCACCTATCTCTTGCAAAATCATGTTTTCAACATAATTTGTTGGGTCTTGGCCTTCTTCCGCCTCCGGCAGACCGACCATGCGTATGTTGTTGCGCCTAGCTCTTCCTTCCGCTTCCTCTGCTTGATTCTCCAGGTTGGCTACCTGCTGCTTCAATACATGGACTGCCTTAGCATTGGCCATGCTAGTGTCCGAGTTGATTTTCACTGCACTCTCCAGACCGCTAGTCCTCTCCGACAGCGCTCTCATATCTTGCCTCAATAGGTTGACCTCCACTCCAACTGCATCTATTATTGTTTCAAGTGCGGTCCTCAATTCTGCTATCGTCGTCCCCCACGAGGCCTTCAGTTCCGTTATGGCTGTTAGGATCATGTGGTTTTCACTTGGCTCTGCTGCCCCTGTGGATGCGGCAGCTCCACTTTGCATTGGAGTGGTGGGGGACTGCTGCGGTTTAGCAAAAATGTGCATTGTGGGCTGCTTGCCCTTGGTCTTGCCTCCTCTCACAGACATATCCGTCTTGTTATTAGTTCTCCCGTCTGATGCGCTAGCAATGGTCAGGTCTGCACTGCTTCGTGGTTCCTCTTCTGGTTGTCTCCGGAGCAGCTTCGTTGTCTAGGGGCGCCCTTAGTCTTTCTATCAATAAGTTAGCTCCCCGATCCGCAGCTAGTGCTCTACTACACTGGTTCATGGGTTGCTCTGGTTGTCTACGCCCGCCTTTACTCAATACTGTCCGTTAGTTGTGAGGGATCACCCTCAGTGTGCCGCCTCCGGCCCCCCAGCCGCTCTGGGAGTCACCTCCACCTTGTGCTTTATGTTCGCATGTCCGTGCCCAGGCTGTCATTTACATTTGGCAGCTTCTTGCTAATATGCGCTTGGGGCAGTGCCACCACCTCTGAGGTTATACTGCTGTTGCCACTAACCTGCGGGCTACTGTCCAGCCCTTAATGTCGCCCTCTGGTGCTTCTATGCCACGAGAAGGGGGACCACCTCTGCACGGGTGTCCCACAATATCGCATTAGTGTCTGCACCTTCTGGCACTTTGGCTGAGTTAGGTAGCAGGAAGCAGGAATTTCGTTTTCGCATCTATTATATTCCACCGTCCGTCTTGCCTGCAGCCAGTTTCATATAGTGCCCTGCACCCAGGCCTCCTTTGCCTGCATTTGTCAGGGCTTATGTCGTTCAGTGTTCACTTTTGCGGGTGCATGTGGCCCGGAGAGTGCCCTCTTGATCTGGTCCCCCCCCCTTCCAACGTGTGCCTCAGGTTCCGTCCGTCTATCCTCGCTGCAATGCCCACACACGGCAGCTTTCGCTTTCAGCTGTGTGGGCCTGCCCAGCACCTTATTGCTCTGCGTTATGCTGTCTCCTCTATCTCCACTGGCGAAGGCGTCCCCGGGCTTCTCCTCCTCTTGTTACTGTTGCAAGCCCATATCGCCTGCAGCGGTCTGCCACTGTAATTGTTTCTACAAGTTTGTATCAGTCTTTCCAAATGTTGCTATATTTATGACAGGATCACTTGAGTTCCCCTTGCTCGCCGGCTTGTTCCGTGTGCCCCGCAATACACGTTGCAGTACAGTGCTGCCATCGGGTGCGTCGGAGATTTCCTTTGTTCAGTCGCCTCCGCCATCTTGTCCTCGCTCGAAACGGGTCGGGTCTCTGCGCTTCAGAAGCCCTATCTGTGGGCTTATATGTCAGCTGCAGTCCGCTGTTCGCTCATTCTATGGGCCTCATGTTCATACCGCTGCATGTCTGTTCCAGTTGGTTATGGGTTCAGTTTCAATCTTGTGCTGCCGGATCGTCGTTGCATGTCTAGGAGCTCACGGTAAGAGCTGCCTACACCATGGCTGACAAGCCACGCCCCCTTTCAAATCTTTGTTGGTACGAAGCTAAAAGTGGAAGAGAATTTCTGAGCTTAGGGCCAGCCACTTAAAAAGCCCAACCACCATAGCTCTCCGAATGATAGCGAAGGACTGTGAGAAGGGCAGAAGTTGCAGATCGCAACGTGTGGATATGGCTCTATCGACAGATCTTTTCATGGAGAGATATACCACCTTTGCCATGCTTTGCCTGATGGATCATGCACAGCGCTTTAAACTGAATGCGTACAAACACAGGCAGCCAGTGAAGATTTTGGCATGCTAATGAGATGAACAAGTTACTTACCCGTGCTAACGTTCTTTCGACTGGATGTTCCTCCCACGTATTCCTCATCTTTGATATTTAAGTCTGCTTGCAGCTTGCTTCGGAAACGTTTTTTCATAGGGTCGAGCGTTGTGCAGCATTGAGTCTTGGTCTTCGATTGCGTCCCTCGTGACGCTGGTATATGAAGTATGCACGCGGACCGTTACCTCAGTTCTTTGTTATTTTCCATCTTAAACTTGCATGCTGTGACATAGGAGGAGACAATCTTGAGGTGCGAGAAAGGAAGGTGTAAGACATGGAAATTCTAAGCAGGCAAGAGGGGATCGATGGGTGGGCGATGAGGAATACTTGGGAGGAACAGCCAGTCGAAAGATTGTTACCACAGATAAGTAACTTTTTCTTCGAATGGATTGTGTCCTCCCATGTATTCCTCATCTTTGATAGACTCCAAAAGCAGTTTGAGTTAGGCAGAGTGTGCCAAGAATTTATTATTTGCTGATATTATGGAGGATAGCCTTGCCAAATTTGGCTTCCTCTCCTGAAAAAGAATCTACACAGTAAAATGTACTGAAAGTGTGAAGGGACGACCAGGTTCTCTACAAATGTCTTGCACCGGCACACCTCTTTCCAGAGCTGAAGAAGCAGCCACCCCTCTAGTGGAATGCGCCCTCAAACCTACAGGCAAATCACTCCGTTATTCACATTAGAATCCATCTAAAGATTGTTTGTTTTGTGACTGCCATGCCTTCTCTTTGGTCAGCATAACTGATGAAAATGTGATCATCTTGGCGTATACTTGCAGCCCTTGTAATGCAGTAGCTTAGTGCCCTTTTTAGGTCTCAACGATGTAATCTCTCCCCCTCTTTAGATGGATGAGGAGGAGGGCAAACAAATGGCAGTTCAATACGTTGGGCTAAATGAAACTCTACAACTTTCGGAAGGAAAGATGACCTAACTCTTAAAATTAACTTTTCTTTGGAAAAGGTTGTAAAAGGTTGTTCAGGAGATCAGGCCTGTAGTTCACTTACCCTACGGGCAGACATGATAGCTCCTAGAAAGGCCGTTTTCAAAGTGAGCATCCTCAGAGAACACAAATGTAACAGCTCAATAAGACTTCTTAATGCAAGATGGCACGATGAAGGGTGTGGGTGGAAACAAATTGGTTAAGCCCTTCAGAATTTGTACTACAATCGGCACCTCTAAAGTATGTCCCCTTATCTAGAGATATTTTGAAGATTTATAGTGCCGCTAAGTAGTCTTTACTGTGGCCACTTGCAACCCAGAATGGGTCAGGTGGAGCAAGAAAGACAGAACATGGGGAAGATGAATTGGAGGGCAGATGGCCCTTTCTAGAAGGTTTGGGTACCACAGGCTCCTGTTCCAATCAGGATCATGGTTTTTCCAAACTTCCTCAACCTGCTGATGACATGAGGAATGACAGGGACTGGAGTAAACGCGTACAGCAGTGGAAACTCCAAGTCCACCACAAACGTGTCTCATAGAACTTCTCTTTGGGGAAATTCCCTGGAGCAAAACAGCTTGTACTTCCGGTTGACACTTGGTCACGAACAGATCCACTTGAGGGGTTTCCCAAAGGGGGGAAAATCTCCACAAGGACTTCCTGAGCTAGTTCCCACTCGTGGGAGATCGTGCTCTGCCTGCTCAGACCGGCCACCGCTGTGTTCTTTTCTCCGGCTGGATTAACTGCCAGAAGAGGGAGTCCTTTTCTCAGTACCCAGAATCAGAGCTGCATTGCCACCCTGCACAGGGGCAGTGACACTACTCCCCCTCTCTTGTTGAGGCAGTACATGGGCACTGTGTTGTCTCTCATTATCAGGACACTCTTCCCCTGTATTGAGGGCAGGAAGGCCATCAGCGCCAAAAGGTTGATATGGAGTCTGGACTCTGACTGAGACCAGTGTTTGCTTATTGAAAGATCTCTCATGTGCGCTCTCCATCATGTGAGGGAGACATCTGTCACAACTGTCGTCTCTGACCATGGTTGCCAAAAAGGTTCTGAACTCATCCCATTTTCTCTCAGCTGGCTACCACAGGAGATCCTGAGCGACCTTTGTCGGTACCTGGAGAAGGTCAGTCATTCTGCCGGAGAAGGGATGACATTCTGGCACCAGAAAAATGCAGGATTGAGCCCTTAACTCGATTGGCAAAGCTTTTGCCGGGGATGAATCTAGGACTGCTACGATGAATTGAAGCTTCTATGAAGGGGTCAAGTGGGACTTCTTGAAGTTCAGGGAGAAGCCCAGCTCGTGGAGGAAGTAGCATGTGCGACTGAGATGATTCAGAGACTGTTCCAGAGAAACAGCCCTGATCAACCAGTCATTTAGGTAGGGGTAGATGTGTATTCCTTCTCTCCTTACACTTGCTGCCACCACTGCCATAAGCCTCGTGAAGACCCTCAGGGCTGAGGTGAGCCTGAATGACAGGAGCTGAAACAGATAATGAGAACCACCAACTGCGAACCTCAGGTGCTTGCTGTGCTTCTGATGTATCGGCACATGAAGGTCCAATGACACCAACCAATCCTGGAGTCGAAGGGCCTGAAGGATCTGCGAAAGTGTGACCAACTTGATCTTGTCCTTCATGAGGAACTCAAGTCCAAGATGGGTTGCACTCCTCCATCCTTCTTGGGTATCAGGAAGTAGGGAAGAGTACCAACCCTGGTTTCTCTCCGCTGCAGGTACCAATTCTATTGCACCTTTTTCCAACAGGTTGAGAATCTCCTGTTGGAGTAGTGGATCTGGAATCAAGGTTGACCTAGATTTTGGAGGGCAATCGGGAGGTCTTTTTAGAAATGTAAGACAGTAACCGTCTGGTATGGTGTGTAGCACCCATGCGTCCGAAGTAATGCTTCACCATCTGCGGAGATGACATGACAATCTGCCACCTACCACAGACTTGTGGGTGAGGGAGTCATTTTGCCATACCACCTGCAGCTAAGGGTAAATCTGCAGGTGTTGAACAGGGATTTCTTACTCCTCTACCTCCACGAGAGGCTCTTCTTTGAGCCCTTCGTGAGAATTGACCTCTTCCTCTAGCGAAAGAAGAATAACAACGAAAAAGGACATCCTCTCCATCCTTGATTTGATGGACAGATTGAGGTTGTCTGATCGTCACCACTAATGATTTTGCTGCAGCTCAAGACGCTTGCAGTTTTTCCAGGCTACTATCAGCCTTCTCACCAAACAGGGATGTCCTGTCAAATGGAATGTCAAGCAAACGTGCCTGGACATCTGGATATAATCCTGATTTTCTTAGACATGATATTCGCCTAAGCACTGTACTGGCAGCAGTGGACCAGCTTACTGAATCCACTGTATCAGGCTGCACTGCAAAGATTGCCCCGTGGCATCTTTTCTATCCTGTATTAGGTTTAGGAAACCTTCTCTTTCTTCTCCCTCCGGAATGTGTTCTGCTGCAAGAGCAGCTACACCCTAAAGGGTGCGAGTGTACTTTGCTAAGACACTTGTGGGATTAGCTGATTTGAATGCCATGCCCCCAGCACTAAATATTCTTTTTCATAAAGAGTCAATTCTTCGATCTTCTGTATCTGCTAGAGCAGAAGGATAAGCTGCAGCTTTTGAAGAAATTATTGCTGCCTGGACGACCAGGCTTTCTGGTGTAGGGTGGCTGTTCAAAAAAGAAGGGTCCACAGAAGTAGTTCTATATTTCTTTGTCAACAATTTGTTAACCGGTGGAACAGAATCTGGTTTTAGCCAGTTTTCCATAACCCTTACTCTTAAGGCTGCATGGAATGGTAACACAGCCTCCCTAACTAGACTGTTGTCTAAAATCTCAGTTAGGTCATCAGTTTCCATAGCAGCAGTGGGTTTGGACCCCCCCCCCCCAGACACTCAGCCACTTTATAAATTCCAGCTCCGTATGAGGGATCAGCCTGACCAACCATCTCTGGATTACCAAACTCTGTCTCTGGTGATGCTTCCCAGCTACTGGTCTCCTTGAGAGCTTCAATGAGATTTTGCATCTTGGATTCTTCAGCGATCAACTCCTCTGGGACATTTAGTGTCCCATATTTGTACCCAAAAGGGGGCTGATCTTCCTCTTCATCTTCATCTTCCTCAAAGATTAATCCCATTTGCCTGAAGATATCAGGTCAAAGAATGGATTTAAAACACTTAGATATATCAGCCATAGGTTTAGCAGTCTTTGAGAGCACTGAATGCACTGATGAAGTTGAAGGTGTCGAAGGCATCAAAGGCGTCAACAACTTCCTCGAAGCAGTCAGTGAATGAGCCGAAAAATGTTGTATGCTTGGATGGCTGTAGATGGATTACATGCTTCGAAGGTTCAGGCGATAAACATAACGGCTTCAATACCTTCGAAGAAGGCTTCGATACCGAAGATGAATGCTTCGAAGGGCCAGATAAAGGCTCTTTCTTGTGCGTCAAGGAAGACTCCTTTGACTTGTGTCGAGGAGACTCACTTCCTGGGCCTTAAGGCATGCGAGACAGAGACACACAAGACTTTCTACTGGTCTTGTTAGATGCTGAGGGGGGGCTTCTTTTCTCAGACTCCTTCAGAGGGGCACTCGGATGTGCTTGCCTCTGTAAAACTTGAAGCATTTTCAAACAGAAGTTTTCCAATTACGCTGGAGGCGTGTTCTGTTTTGGAAACTAAACTTTTTCGGGAGAGGAAGACTACGATCAGGAGGATCTATGATGATGTTTTTTACTCTTCTTTTGAGAAAAGGAGGAGTGTCAAGAAATGGACCTCAAACGTCTTCGGTGTTTAGGATGGTTTCTAACAGGGAGAAACATCTCCCGATTCGGAGGATGATTTTCTTTTAGATGGGGTAACGGATGGCGATTTGGGAGAGGGCTTACTCTGGTTGAGTTTTCGCTTACTTTCCCGCAAGGCCTTTTCAGTCATGGATTGACATGAGCCACAGTATTCGACTTTGTGACCCAACCCCAAGCACCACAGACAGACGAAGTGAGTGTCTGTGATAGACATTTTTGCCCCACAGTCTGAACACCGATTGATGCCCGTCTTCGGTGTCGAGGACATATTAGAAGAATATTGTTTTGTAGACGTAATTGAAATTTCGCTGAGGCGAGTAGCTCCGAAGCATGCAGCAATGCAGAAATAACTGAACTGTAGTAACGGTCAGTGCTGTGCTTCATATACCAGAATCGACGTCACGAGGGAACCTACTGAGGCCATCGAGGATCAAGACTCGACGCTGCACGATGCTCAACCCTATGAAAAAACAATTCAAAAGCAAGCTGCAGGCAGACTTGAATATCAAAGATGAGAAATACGTGGCCAAGCGGACTGGCTCATTCTGCAGGACTTGCAGACAATTTAGATGATAAGCAGGCTGGGCCAACAAAGTTGCGTTACAATAGTCAAGGCTGCCATTAATAGTGGCAGCAATGATGGGGGCATGAAATCTAGAAGGGGCCTAATAAATTACTTGCTTTAATTTAAAAAGACATGATCTTAATGATGAGATCCTTAACCACCTTGACATGGACTGGAACATCACCCAGAGAAGACGGACAGAAATCTGGAGTCCAGAAAGAAGAGGAGGAGGGAGGACAAAACACCAACACTTGTGTCTTGTCCCCATTACGTTTAAGCCAATAAAACAAGGTATCGACTCCAACCACATTGCTCTGTCCCTCCTCTTCTCCTCCTTTAATATCACGCTCGATATCCTCCTTGGCACACTCCTCTACCTCCTCCCTTAAAGGATCTCCACCATCCTCCCCTTGACTCTGCCCGATGTTCCTCCTCACCACTCCTTTCACTTCCTCCACTCCTTTACTGGTCTACCGCCTTATCTCCTTATTCTTCATTACATCACGTGATGGGTCTGTACCTGGATTGCTCTATAGTTCAGACCCCAGAGAGGAAGTCTTCAAATAGGCCAGTCACCATCTTGAATCCCATTCTGGAATATACTTTCTGCTGGCTGTGTGGGAACTCTAACCATGCTTGCTATCTGGAAGGCTCCTGAACCTGCTCTCTGATAGTCTGTGGACTGGGAACTCCTTTGCAAAGAAGGGAGGCCATAAAGTTGTTTTACCTCCAATTTTCTTAAGAAGGGGTGGGGTTGCACTCCCAGACTGCCCTCCTTAGTGGGTGGAAAGCACATCTGTGGGGTGCTCATATCTTTTTCCTTATGGAGAGGAGCGGGGTTAAGTTGCACTTAGTCCTCCCCAAGTGGTTAACATCTAGATGCCTAGGTGACTCCTGTACGGAGGCGATAATCGAAGAGCCAGCTATAGACACAGTCCCTTTTCTAACTACCTTAATCAACTCCTCCTTCGACACGTGTACAGTCCGTATGAATCTTAAAGACGTTTGGGTTCTTCCCCTCTTAAAAAAAAAAAAAAAAACGTAGACACTAGTATCCCCACAAACTACAGGCCAATAACTACGGTACCGTTTCTCCTAAAAAAAAAAAGGTCAGCATACCTCCAGATTCAAACCTATCTGAAGACCAACAACCTGCTTGACATCCGTCAATCTGGCTTCAGACCGAGACACGGTACTGAAACTGCCCTCATTCACTTGAAAAAACAAATGGATGAACGTAAGGTTAAGGAGAACTAGCCATTCTTCTCCTTTTGGACCTATCCGCCGCCTTTGATTTGGTGGACCACAAAGTCTTATGTAACCATCTCACATCTGCTGCCCACTTCTCGAAGGAAGCCACTACATGGATCCAGTCCTTTTTAGATAACCGATCCATGAGAGTGTTCTCCCCCACCTCGTCAGCAGACCCAGTACCGGTTACCTGTGGAGTCCCCCAGGGCTTGTGTGTCTCTCCCACCATGTATAATATATTTACAAAGCCCCTATTCGATATCCTTGATAATCTGGGTGTCTCCTATAGCAACTATGCGGATGACACCCAGATTCTCATCCCAATCTCAGGTGACGACATTGACGTGGCACTGATCAACAAAATCTACCTGATCATACAAATCTGGAGGCCACTTATGGCCTTTGTCTCAATGACGAGAAGACTGAGCTCTTACTCATTGGGTCAACCAATAAATGTATCAAACTCAACAACCAATATAATTCTTTCATCATTGATGGCCAAAAAATGTAAGTCTCTAAGGAGGTCAAAACCATAGGCTTTTACCTGGACACTGCACTAAATTTGAATACACAAGTGAACGCTACGGCTTCTGCTAACATGTAAACTTATCTACTCCTGCAAACCATTCCTTTCTACGGATAGCTGCATTACATTAGCTAGAGCCCTTATTTTGTCAAAGCTAGACTACTGCAATGCCCTCTACCTTAGCATGAGTAAAGAGAATATCAGCAAATTGCAAATTCTCCAAAACATCGCCATGAGAACAGCATTAAGCATCTCAAAAACACAGCATATTTAAAACGTCAGGCGTTCCTCGGAATGGTAGCCAACAGGAACAGAATAAAGCTCAAATCCTTAAACCTCACTTACAAATGCCTCACTAACAGGGCACCCACATACTTAGTGAACAAATTCACTAAACACACCTCGAAACGTCCTATCAGAACTGCCTAGACCAATAGCCTTAGGGTCCCTAAATTTAAACTTAAGAAAGCAGGAGGGGGCAGATTCACAGTCATGGCATCTCAACTTTGTAACTCCATGCCTGACTCCTTAAGAGCAAATCCCTCATTTCAAATATTTAGAAAAGACGCTAAGGCGAGGCTGTTCTCTCTTGATTACTGAAACCCACTCGAGGAACTACTCAAGGAAGTTTTTAGAGTTTAGACCAGCGCCTAAAATTCTTCCCCGTTAAGATAATCGCTTTAAGACACTCATTCCTCGGCATCGACTCATGAGTTACCAATGCTATGTATATAGATTACTTGTAAATATTTGTATTGTTATGTTCAGCACCTTGATGCTAACGCCTGCCTATGATACATGACATTTAATGTAACTACCTATGGTGTAACTACTCGCTTGGGATGTACATAATTCTGATTTGATGTAAAATGCCTGTAACCTTTTTCAACCTGTAATGCGCCCAGATACCTCAGGGTTCAGAGCGCCATATAAATGAATAAAGAAAAAGACAAACAAACAAACAAGTTAGGTCTATACAACTTGGACTTAATATATATCATGCAATGTTTCCCCTGTCTTTAGGTTCATGAACTGAATTCCTCCATAGTCTTTCCGTCTTTCAAATCTGTAGTTTACTCCTCTGGATCGGGTCCAGATTTTCCATCTGACCAAGGTTGGAATTCTATAAGTCATAGGTCTGATTTCTGGCATCTTCAAAATTGAGGCATTTCCTGGCCATAAAGCTGGTTTTGGGACCTGGGGGATGTCTTCTCCAGGTTTATGTGATGATGACCATGAGGTCACAATGTCACACGACCCAAAACTCAAAATACGTTCCAGTATGTAAAATGTGCAATTCACTCAGGCATTTATGTCGCCTCAAAGCGGAGTGTAGCAATGAACAGTTTAACACGTGATTGAGGAAACGAGGTTGCAGTAAACGTACTTCTAAAAATGGGCAGATACCTTGCCTGTACTAATGAGAGCTGCACCAGATCTCATATCATGTATGAGTGCACATATGCTACTCATTGGTACTCTTTTCATTAATAAATCAGTCCCACTATGGAACTCCTATTGGCTGTAAGACTGGGATTTCTCTTTAAAGAACTCAGACCATCAGCCTCATTTTAAAAAGGGTACAGCCGGAAATTGACACATTAAAAGCAACGCTTAATTGTTTTACGCTCCCCATTTTCTACTCTGACCCATTTACATACAGTGACAGTATGGAGCACGAAAGGGCACTAGGCCGAGTTAAGAACTATGTTGTGCTGTCCGCCTCCTTTTATGCAGGCGTAAAACAAATGGATTCTTATGGCATCCTCTTCGATTTATCACCTTCAAAATAGCAGGCAGAGTCCATAGGAATCAACTAATAAATGTCGCCTGCAAAGCAACGTTGGCGTGCAGTATTTTATTCTTTCACAAGAGGGGGATTAAAACTGAAGAGTAAACCAGAATACCCATAACTATTCCCCCTCCCTCTGCACCCTCAATGTTTAAAATTGCATTCCAGTGACCCAACAGAAGGAAATTGTAAATGCAGTTGGTCCCCTTCAAGCAATTAGGATTTAATATAAAATACCTCCATATTTTTCACTTCTTAGTCTGGTAAATGAATGAATTATTGAAAAGTAATGGAACACTCATCAGAAAGGTTAAACATTGTATTACTAGATAACTATGCTGCCCTATTAGTCATAGGGTGGGTCATAGTAATTAATCCGTGTATTTTAATGGTAGAGTGGTTTATATTTCGAAGCTGTATGGTCACTTCCTATTTTCACTGTTAAAAGTGCACTGTTTAGTAATTTAACAAGGTCTCCATTATATTTTCTGTAAGGCTAGTCCATGGGTGGACACCCAATAAGTCTCGACAAACACAAAAATAATAACATGGCAGACAGTCACGTATCAAAAATGCAGAAATGTTCTCATAACGTCATGAGTCGGAAAAAAAACAATGTTTCATCTACCACTTGGCTGCGATGGAGATGGAGAATCCACTAGAGTTTACCGACTGAGATTCTTCCTTCTTAATAGTGGACATTTGATTTCTGGTTATGCAGCCATTTTGTGGACGCATTTGCGGGGCCTAATAAAAGTGGAACACTATATGAAGACCACTCTGAAGAGTCACAGACCAACCAAAATAGGAACCAGACCGCAGTGACCAAGTTATTAGAGGAGGACACACACAGTTTAGGAGAGGCGGGGGGCTTCCTTAGATTTCATTTCTGTAATCAGTTTATATCTCTAAATCTGAGGGCACAGATGCCAGTACTGAGATAGGCTTCTGATAGGAATAAAACAGGAACGGTTGCTCTAATTATAGCACGGCTAGCAGCTCGCTTTAAACATCTACTGTATTCTCTGCATTTTTTTTTATCAATAAGTTTTTATTGTGATTTAAATCAGGAATAAACATATACAGTACCATAATACTCTAAACCAACATCACTGAGTGATCAACCAAGATAGATTTTAACGGTTTCTTCAACAACCAAACCCTCTCCCTCTGCCTCCCTTGTTCCCTCATCCCTCCCCCTGGGTCCGATCAGTTTATTCTTATCGGAAACAGTGCTTAGGGCCATCAACGTTTGCCTTATTTCAACCATTCGCGGGTCTGCTGCAGAGCTGATCCAATATCTGAGAGGGAGCAGGTAGATGATATTAAAGGGTGAGGCTGGCTGAGGCAGACGCCATAGCAGGTACTGGCAGGGTTGTCTGCATTTTGACACTTAGAATGGATAACTTGCATAGCTCAGATTTGTATTTTATTATAAAAGGGAGCACAGCCTTTTTGGGGACTTACCAAATACTGCATGGCAATGGTGCGTCGCAGAGGCCCTGGAGGTCCAATAAGGAAGACGTCTTGACCCAAAAGATCCTTCTGCATTATCCATCGTAAATGCTGCACAACAGACTGGGACAAAGGCTGTGACACTGCAGGAGAAAACACAACCATCAGATCCACTGTCAGTTTTCAGAGAGGTACAGTCACCGGGACGACAAGTGATTTACTAAATGTGCAACACTTCCTTCACAGGTCTTCATACATTGGCAAAGTCAAAGAGTCCTGGAGCTACTAACCGCTTATCACCCATCTTCCCTGTACATGTCAGGCTATGTTTTTTTCTTAAAAGAGAGGGGACATACCGGTTTCCCCCCAAAAAATATGTGGTTCATAACTGTTAATGATTCATCATCTCTCAACCTTCCAGCAAAAAGAAACCTTACAAGCCATTTATTTTCAACATTTCTGTAAGAATGTTTCGTGGTATGTTTGTCCTCCCTTTTGTGAACTATCAAGCCCTTAAAAAGGAAGTGACATCAGAGGAGAGGGTAGGGTAGTGAGGTCTACAGATCCATTAAAACAGTAAAGGGACAAAGAAGAAGATTGGAGTGTATGGAGGATGACAAATAGCACTTATTTATCGTTTCTCATATATCGAGAAAAAAAATCAAATCAATTTTCTTTTTTATTATGTATACATCTTTAAAAACAAATCAATTTACATAAACCATTTTCCAAACAATATTCGCACAAAATTCATATTAATGCATTGTTAACCCAAACTCCATAGTCTTTAGATATAGTTGTCTAGAGGGAAAAGGGGGAAAAGGGTATATTTTAAGACAGAGCTAGCTGAGAAAACAAGAAAAAGGATCATATCAGTTCATCACACAGGTAATCAAAATTACAATAATGTATACAGAAAATATATTAGTATCTTACTGAGGAACCTTTTTTGGTTGGGTTTCCCTTGCAGGTGGACCTCAGTGCCCTTATTTGTAGCTGAAGATTAACCTTTCACGGTTGCATGAGATTGTAACAACAGAGTTTGTCTGGCTCCTCTACTCCGTTTTACCTTCAAACACAAAATCTTTTTAGTTACTTTGAAATTTCTCTCATGCGCCCATATGTTCCGAGAAGAAGAAGACAAATGACCCTTCTTCTCCTTGTTTTTGTAAGAATTTAATTTTGAATTCAACATGTTTTGTACTTTTTACAGTGCCCTTTGTGATAACACGTTTCGACGATTTCATCGTCTTTTTCAAATCAGGGCTAATGGTGCTAGTTCATATCTCGTACTTCTCCTTTGAGGACATTCTGGTACGAGACACGCTAAGGGAGTAAGGGATTTAACCCATGACTTGAAAACCAAATTTCAAATCCAGACCAGTAGCACTGGGGTTGAACCCCAACCCTTGATCTTGAAAAATGTAAGAAGTAGGAGATATGAACTAGCACCATTAGCCCTGATTTGAAAAAGACGATGGAATTGTCGAAACACGTGTTATCACAGAAAATATATTAAACAGAATTCATTATTTTGATTTGAGTACCAGGTCCACACTCCTGCCAATACACCCTCTACATTCTATTAGTTATGTCAAGAAGTCAGACATTCAAATATTGTGCCTTAGTGACAGCCACTGTTCAGTATCCTCCCTTCAGAAACATTGTAGTATTTCGACCAAGTAGGTAGAATAAAGTGAGACTATATTTCATGAGTTCCCAACAATCTCTCGTTACTAGGTCAGTAATTGTACATTCTTGTCCAACTAAAGTTCCTTTGCATGTCCTCAAATTGCGACTTGTGTTTCAAGTACAATCCGCAATTGTCCTATCCTCAATGGTAAAGCCGTACATATCTTTTAGTTAAGTATCAATTATAGCCCATGTTTTGATCCATGATCATACAGTGTAATAATCTCCAAATTGCTAGAATGAATTTACCTGCAATCAGTCGCTGCTCCCAATACATTTCTATGTGTTATTTTTGATTGGAGAATGCCCTAGTCTATATTAAGGCAGCTCTGGGTGTGGGAAATAAATCTAGGTCACAGGCATGATGAAATTTTGTTTTCTGTTTTAAACAAATAGTATTTTAGGATGTAATTACCAAATCTCTTTTTATTGTTTTAATTGTATTTGTTTATGTGTTATAGTGGATTTTGTATCTGAATTTAAAACGATGTATTTTTTGCTGCCAGAATGGATCTGCAAACAGCACTTTCTCCTCCGCTGATAGAATAGGAGGGACTGGAAAGCAGAGCAAAAAAACCCATACGGGAAACATGAATTCAGAAAATAACAAAAGTGCTACAACCAAGAAGATTGGAGATAATCCCAAAATTACAGACTTTGAAATGGACCATCCAAGGACTCCACTTTGGATTTAATAAGATTTGTTACATTTTTTTTTAAATATAGCAGTGAAGCTCAGTCTTATTTACAGGGGATTGTCACATATTGATATTGATATTTTATTTGTATCGTGCTTGTACACACGTGTTTCAGAGTTTGACGAGGCAAGAGAGGGGAACAGGGGAGAACAAAACAACAATCTTGCTAGGCCCAGTGACATTGAGATCATGCAAGTGCATGGATGAGGGAAAAGGTGAAAGTGCATGGGGGTGAGGAGAAGTGGAAAGTGCTGAGCAAAAATAACAAATAAATAATAAATAAATAAAATAAATAATAAAAGCAGAAAACAGTTGTAGTGCAGCCAGCAAGTCGCAAGTGCTAGGTTTAAGGCAACAGACAGGGTGTGTCAGATAAGTGCAGAAAAAGGGGTCTGGGGGACTGTAGGGTTACAGATACAGACCCCAGTGCAAGGGCTTGCCCAGTGCGGGTGGGTGGCAGGGTGAGCAGGTACCTGGGCCCGGAAGTCAGAGGGTAACCAGGTGCGTGATGCCGAGACAGAACAGGTCGGCAGGGGAGAGGAGGAGCGAAGGCAGAAGCAAAGAGGAAGGTCTTGAGATGCTTCCGGAACCGGAGATGGTTCTCCTCAAGTTTCAGAGTGGCACCAAGGCTGTTCCAGAGGGAGGCCCAAGCAACATACAATTGCTCTGAAAGAGTTATCGATAACTGAAAACCTCCTAATCCATGGAATTTTCAACCATATATTTTATTCTTCAGAAATCCAAAAACATAAATTAGAGGAAATGTTTAAGACAAACATTCAAAAGTGGATCACATAAAAAAGGCTTGAATTTTGAAGCAACTACTTTTCAAATGTAAGAGTTGCTGTTAGAGTTGCTGTATATAAAAAAAGGACGAAGTAACTGAAAACAAAGTATGTTACAAACAAATGTTACAATCAATAACACAAGTCTCTTCATTCAATTCAGTATTTAAATTGAATGTTTCAGATTAAATAGGACTAACATAAAATCTTGAAATTCATTGAACATCCCCCTGCATTGAACATCTGCAGAAGCGGAGAAACACATGTTGGGGTGCCAATGCATAGATGTGATAGTAAACTATTTTAAAAAATGACTTAAATATTACATGCATTTATCTCTTTTTTTGAAAAAGCGCATGCAAAATCATATCTTTCAAATCCATTACTTTTCAAACAAGACAACATTATTAAGGTTGCCACCTCTTCCATGTGTCCAGGAATCATCAAATCCATCTCCAAAATACAAACAATATTAGGATGTACAAAGTTATGCTTCTATTTAAACAGTTAATAAATAACTAAAAATGATAAATTCAAAAATGATTTTCAAAAAAATATATTATCCGTCATCATTTTTAGGTGGCAAAGTATGCAAAAAGTTCACACTGTGTTCAGACACAGACACAATGGATACAAGTTCCAAAAACCTTTATTTACACTTTTGATTGGGAAGGTAGAATTCCTAACTGGCCCCAACTCTAAAATGGGAGTAATCTCGACCATTAAACAATAACAAATACGTTTAAGTCAGTCTGGTCAAAATAAAAAGGCCTATACTAAGAAAAACTAACCTTGCCCTCCCTCACCATTTGTCAAGGGAATACAAAATAAAAAAAGGGTCTCAACAGGAAATGTTAGAATCGCTTCAGTAACAACTCCCTTCGCCAGGTTCAACCCCACATGGTATAGAGAGGCTCTAAAAAAAAAAAAAGGATCGGTGGATGACACAGTTCTGTCAGCCTTGCACACTTTGGCTTACTGATACAATTCAATAGTTCAATCTTAGGCTTTCAATCACTTCTTTAGGCTCTGCCTGCCTTTCCATCAATACTGAGTTCATATAATGTCACTTTCTTACAGGCTTTCCTCTGCCGGGCTTGATCCTGCCTCTCTTTCGTGGGCGTTCCCTTCCCCACGTTTATCCATATATCTTTTCACTGTCGAAGCCTTTCGAGACTGCAAGGAATTTACATAGACCTCTGAATGACTACTTCGACCTCTCTTTCAATAATCCTTGAATTCACAATTTCTCTTGAAGCACCAATGCCTCTTGGTACTTGTAGTTCTCATTCGCATACACTTGCCTTCTTGGCCTTTTTCAAAGTTCTTATATTTCACGTTTGCCCACTTGGCATATTTCACAGTTCACAAATGTAACTTTCCTCTTATTCAACTTTCTTTCCATACTGCGGTTTTCTTTAAATTCATAACATTTCACGGAGACTTTGGAATGTGGGACTTCATCTCGCAGGACCACTCTGCTACTTTGTATCCTTGTCTTTCAACAATTGTTCATCCGCATTTCATCAGCACATGCGCAACCTTCAACATCAACCAGACTTTTGTTTCCCTCGATAACTCACCGCTTATGTTAATTGGATTTCTTTAATCTCTTTTTTGCAGCTCAAGGCCGTTACCAACGCCTCTTCTGCTCCTCCCCAACTCTGCCGTTCACCCCAGAGGGACGCAGGCTGCTTTCTGGCAACTTGAAGGTTTCCTTCCTCCGCTCACTCGGCTTTGCTGTGGATCAGCCCGTTGGCCTTCCACAGCCTGGTCCGCATCAGCCTCTGAAGAGCTGTTGCATCTCGTACCCATCCTCGCTGTGTGCCCGTGCGCGCCACCTTTTATCTTCACAGGAAGTGCTAATAAGTGACAGGTGTACATTGTTAGAGTTACGTGCCTAACTCTGCATGACCTCATTACAGAGACCGAGCCAATGCAAGTCAGGGGAGTTATTCCTTCCAACCTCATTCCCCATCTTCCTTGGTGCAGTACTTTTGTCAAAGTAAAGTTGGGAGGAATTATGGGAGTTGTAGTTTCCCATAAAATAAGCAGGGATAGGGGTTAGATGGGTTGTGGAAAAAACCCTACCCAAGTGATCCTCTCGCTTGTCCACCCCCAAAGTCGGGATCCAAAAGCGATGGCCTTCCCCTGGCCACCCGGGTACGGGATCCCTGGGGCATAGGTTGTGAAACACCCACTGCTTTTTCACAGTCTTTTATCAATATTGTATATACACCCTCTTTCCAAACAACGACAAACAACCACTAGATATGTATGATCATTAAAATACATCAAGATTGGCATGTAACTAGACAAAGACAGCAGGGATACAGTAAAACAACCAAACAGAGATTGAAAAAAACATGACATTACATGTTGTTCTACTAGGCTTTCGATCTCCTGCTTATCTGGGTCCACTTAAATCTCCATACCCCTCCTCTTACCTCGCACAATTTGTTAAAATCCAACTTGAAATACAATAAGAAACTGCCAACACGCTGTGTTTGGTCCCAGTATGTAGATACAGGCAAAACCTCCGTCTCATAGCCCATTTGATGCAAGGTTTTGTGAGCATTATTGGAAACCAATGTATAAATGTTGTCAATCTTGGAAGCTCCTCTACTATGTCCCTAAACATACAAAATGAGGGTAACCCTGTTAGTGTCAAAACACGAAACAAACTAATCATGTCACATACTACAAATGAATCCAAAATGATAACAGAATTTTACCTGCAGGTTTTTTTCTGCAGGAATGGTGCAATTGAATATAATCTTGCCTTGAAAATGCTTTCTTTAGATTTTTTTCTGGTCACCAGAAACTCTAAAGATTGAGGTCAATACCACTCATTTGGGAATCCTCTTTGGTACCATCTTCATAAAACAGAGCACACAAATGATTGTATTGCTGCTTAGTTAGAGGTCTTCTCTTCTTAATATTAATTCCGCAGATATAATAGCATCTAGTTTGCCAAATTCCTCTCTAAAAAGCAGAGAGCAGACCGGCATATTGAAATGAGCGTCTCAGCAACATAAGCAGCCAGTAAAGCCCCCCACTGATGTGTCAGCAACCATTTTACAATTTAAAAGAGCTACAATACAAAATGGCACTGGAGGTAAAATTACATCGGACAGGTTGGCGGGGTGGGAGAAGAAGCATAAAGAGTTGCTGAGAAAAGAGCGAGCGAGTGCTGTGAGAAAAGTAGAGCAAAGTGTAAGTGTGGGGATGGCTCTAGGGAGTGGGGATGAGGGCCAAGTGTGAAGTCGGGCATGATCGCTGGAGGGAAGATAGCAGTGGCCGGCATATCATGGTGCTAAAAACAGGCAAGTGTTAAGTTTTCTAGATGCTCCATGGTGGCTGCTTGTGAAAAACGTTCTACTGGTATGAGGTGCCTCAGAAACGAGGACGATTTTGGCTTTGAAGCCTGTCTGGATATCCGAGTGCTTGCTTTGCATAGACTCTTTCTTGAACTTAGTATTAGCACCTTGAAATTGGGTCTGTTCACCAAAGCTTGGCATGGGGACCATAGTGTGGTTTAATGGTGGAGTCTATCATCCATTTTTTATTTCTTTGTAGTGGGTAGTACAACCTCAGAGCCAAATACCTAGTTGCGTTGTTCAAGCAGGCTGTGCATTGGTTAGGTTGAGCCAGCTATGGCTCTCTTCCTTGATGCCAGCAATTCAGCTGTGGCCCATAAAGTAACCAAGTTTGTACAAAGAGCGTGGTTGAGAAAACGCAAAAGGATTGGTGCTCTATCTAACCGTTGGATGTTAGCCTTGACGTAGCACAAGGCTTGTTGACTGGTATCAAGATTACATATTTGTACTGTACTGCACCACACTTGAATCCTTGCTTATTACGTAATATTATAAGGTGTGCTATTAGGTTTTAGTTACTTATTATATCAAGCTGCTATTTTAAGATGGTCGAAGAGACGCAAATGATTAATGAGCTGGCTCCTATTGTGGTCGATATTCTATTATTGTATTGTTGTATTATAGTCATCATTTATGTAGCACCCTTTCCCCATTTGTATGGCCTCAATGCGCTTTGTGGTTGAAACGTTCTCAGGGACCGTAGTCCATGTGTGGTAGATTCTAAGAGTTGATTTATAAGATGCGTGTGTGCATTTTGCCGGGTTAGCTGCCTCGAGGTCAGGCACGTAGGCGGGTGCGTTGGTGGTTTAGAATAGAGTACCAGTGCCGGAGATTCGATGTGTGCCCAGCTAGACTAACATTTTTCGTAGGTTTTCGCTGTATACTAATGGCAGAGATGTTGAGGTACATCAGGGGTTTCAGTGTGGACGACTAGGCAAGCTGCTAGACTGGAATTGCATAGCAATAGCTGCATTCTAAAGTGCATGGATGGGTGGCCGTGCCTGCGGCCTGGGTCCACAGACGTGGTGCAAGGTATACATACCTTAAACTCAGATGTAGTTCATCTTCAATATCATTTTTCTAGGTCCAACGCTATTGGCTGGTCGCGCCAGTTGTGGTCTCCCTAGACTGAAAGTCTGAGCAGTGGGAGAGGGGCCTGTAGGCACAGAGGCGTGGTGTACGATTGTAAATGGGTTGGGGGGTCGAATTTATCACTGTGTGTCACTGCGAATGCTGCCGACATCTGTGGAGGTTAGGGAGGATAGGCGTGTTGCCGGGTTTGGGCCAGTGTTTCTGTGCGTGTATTCAACAGTGTAGAGTGAGAGAAGGTTTCAAGAGGACGAAATGAAAAGCCAGGTTTTGAGGGTCTTTCTGAATGCCAAGTGATTGTCAATGTTGTGGATGTGCAGGGGCAGAGAGTTCCAGTTGATTGGCGCTTGGACAGAGAAGGAGGATCCACCTAGTCTGGTGCTGTTGTAATATGCAAGATATCAAGATGCAGCACTCCTATAAGCCAGAAATTCAGCAATGGATCTGTATACTGTGATCATATAATTGTACGGTAGCACATTGCACTTTAACCTTTGTATATTATGAATTATAGAAACAAGTTCTAATAGGTGTTGGGTCATTTGATAAGTCATGTTACCAAAATGCATCTATCAATGGAAAGGGTACATGTAGCCGTATGAATTGGATGATATTACGGTTGTGTGTCAACTCTGCTTCGTACCTTATTACGTGGAGGTTTCATATATTGATCTAGGGCATAAATTAATTTAATCTTTGTATGACTTGTACTAATTCATTCAAGCTTTTAAATATATTTATTTTTGCAAGGTATCGCACTATATAAGTTCAAGCCGCAAATCTGTGCTTCAAGCAGTGTTTTAATTCTGTATCGGTTTTATTGATTGTATGTTTTGTGTGCTTTTATGATCTTGAGCCGAAATAAAGCACCCATCACTGACTGACAGAGAATGTGGGCTGATGCGATATGGTAAACCCACATTCTAAGATCCATGATTTGCTGAGAGGCCATGATAAATTACCGGATGCTAATGTCAATTAAATTCAAGTTATGTATTGTGATCAAAAGGTCCACATGCTGTCATTGACATATTTGAAATATAACGCATATTTGAAATAAAAGAGTGGGTGAAACTCAGAAAATTATCAACTTGGGTAAAATGTTGATAGGCAGATAGCCTAGGATATTTGAACTTCTTGTTCAATCTTTGGTAGGTCACATTGTGTAGATTCTCATAGGACCAAGGTGAAATGAGATAAGAGGGCTACACAGACATAGGACAAACTGCCAACACACAACAACCCATCATAACCTCATAGGAGAGGGAGATCTTAAAAGGGACTGCATCTCAAATTGCCTAATTTTGATCAACCCCAAAAAAACAGTACTTAGATCTAATGGTAATAGAGAAGCCACTGCTGTTAGTTAAGGCTGTTCATGCAGGATGTATGTGATTTCTTCAAAAATATTTCACCTAATGGAGATTTCACCAAATCCATTCAACTGAAAACCGAAATCTACTTTTTACTTTTTCTACTTTTTTTTTAATGTAGGGGGGAGACCCCCCACACCCGAACCTCGCCCCTCCCTACCCTAATTTATACCCTTACCCCACACCCCACCTATTACGCATTACACATATACCATTTCCCTTACCATTTTTGATTAAATAAATAAAAACATTTATCATTCATCGTATGAAGGCAAACTCCTGATTCATGTTAGGTAACAATCTAGAGAATGAGGCAGTTCAATGGGTATGTACAATCTATGGGCATCTTTAACACAAGGACTTCTCTTAATGAATACATTCTGATGGCCAAAGTAGCGCCCATTTAGCAGACTCTTCCTTCTAGTAGAAGGGTCGGAAAACCAGGAGCCAAGCCCAAACAAATATTTCTCAACTCAGTTTGACATATGATAACCATTCTAGTTTCGACCGAACGCTGCTTTTCAGTAAGTCACTAAGTACCCTCTGTGTTAGAACAGCTGTGGCGTTGGTCTGTGTGGAACACCACAGTATTGGAGGCTTGCTTCTGATGTAGACTGGCAGATAAGAGACTTTTATTTAAGCGAGCAGAAAACAACAAAGAGTGCTGAGACACCCTGAGGACCTTGCGCAGAAAATCATGTTCTACATGCATTAACGGTTGACGATTATAATACCCCTAAGCCCCTGCTGCTTAGCTGGCCATCTCTACCGTCTTTGCTCTAGTGGGCATGGTTCCAGTATTTCTGACAAAACAGATTAGTGTCCCATTAGACTGTTTCATCTGTCCTGCTAGATCCTGAACATGACTAACTGAGCTGCCAGAACTCACAAAGGAGATTCTTAAGTAACAATAGCTGGGTCCCAGTGCATTTTCTTACATTTGCAAGTGATGCTACTTTATGGATTTTGTGTCCCCAATACCATCACTTTAGATTCTGAGATATTGATTGAAAGATCTATTGCACCCCTATATAAGGAAACAATATCACTAGGGATTACAACTCTATCAGAGTATGCGTAAGAAGCACTGTGTCATCCACGTATAATAAAATGGGGTACTGTCGACCTGAGGGAATGGTTACGTCTTGAAGACTACTCAGCTTGCTCTCAATGTCATTAATATATCAGTTAAATAGATGCGGTGCCAGGACACATCCCTGACGCACCCCTCTCTTAGATGTAAAGGGTGAGAATAATTAACATGCTTTACAGAATCTCACTGAGTCCCTTCTCTGATAGTTTTCCCCATATCAATCTCCTGTTGACACAATTGAAGGCTCGGGACAAGTCCATTAAAGTCAAAAAGAATGGAGTCTTGTAGCCATCTCTAAATTTGCTGACTATCAGAAATAAATGTAATGCTTGATCTGTAGTACTTAAGCCTTCGTAGAAACAAAATGAATGGGGGATATTGTATAAGATAGTTAGATCAAACCAAAATCATTGATAATATTAATTTCCCAAATAGTTTGGCAACTGAATCCAGCAGAGAAATGGAACGGTAGCAACCCAAATTATTGTGATCCCTTTTTTAAAGCTGTGAACAAGGATTGAATGCTTCCAGTTGGCCGGGGTAACCAGGACTCTAATAATAGCATTGACTAATTATGATAAGATTGGGGCCCAAAAAACAAGGTAATGCTTATAAATGTCGAAAGGGCAGAGGTCGGGGTCAGGGCTCTTATGGCTAGAGGAAACGGTCAAGGTGGTTATAATTTCGTTTTGACTGAAGGTTCAGCAAGGAATATGCAGATCAGACGTTAAAACATTATCTACTGAGTGGTGGCCACTACTAGGCTGCTCATCCATGTACCCATTATGCAAAGCAGAGAAATGGCTAATCCCCTCTTAGTCCTGGATTTTACAATTCAGGCCTCATATTATGTTGGGCTCAGATGCACCTTGTGCTGCCATACATCCGACGTTAGGGTAATCCTCGAGCTAAGAGGCTGGTTTATGATTTCCCAGACTTAGTCAGCCAGTTATTGCTCCTTTGCCCGTATAGTCCTTTTGCATTCTATCCTTCTTGACACAATATCAGAAGTAATTCCAAGAAGATTTTTAAGTGAAACTAATAATCGCCTTTTTATATTCGTGCAGCTTTTATCAAACAAGGATATTTATTCTGATACTGACTCACTCAAAATCACCTCAACAACTGTGCAGCATTATAGCAGCGTCCTCACTCAAGATTCAAACTATTAATGCTATTTATTTATTTATTGGACATTTGTATGGCGCCTATACACATGTGTTTCTAGGCGCCACAAGTCAAGAAGGGGGAGGGGAGCATGGGATATCATAAGAAAACAACATGAATAAAGAAACGGTTATATTGGCCAGGCAAGTGCTGTTCAGGCCAAGGCGGCAAGTACCAGGGGAAAGAGGGGGCGAAGGGGAGGAAAAGTGCAGTGGACAGGAGCAATGGGTTGGGATAGGGAGCCCGAGGGCAAGTGCTGGCAAAGGATGCTGGTATGGTCCCTGTATGACTCTGAAGGGACCAGGCCCCAGTCGCAGCAGCAGGTGGAGAGTTTAGCACGGGAGAGAGAGAGGGAAGGAAGAGGTGAAAAGGAAGGTCTTGAGAAGTTTCCGGAACTAAAGAAGATCCGGCTCAAGTCTGAGGGGGGACGGATGCTGTTCCAAAGGGAGGCAACACCTGCAGAGCAGGGTCTACCTTCCACTCTCTGCTTGGAGAAACATTTGACCTGCAGAGAGTTGGAACCAGAAGACTGAAGGATTCTGGCTGGGTGGTATTTTGGGAGGGAAAGCTGGATGTAGAGAGGTCCTAGGCCCCAGACAGCCTTGTCAATGATGCAAAGGGCTTTTAATTTGATCCTTGCAGTCATTGAGAGCCAGTGGAGAGATTTTAGGGCTGGAGAGATGCGGTCCCTGTGTTGAGTCCAAGGATAAGTCTTGCAGTCCTATTCTGGATTAGTTGGAGGGGGCAAAGGGAAGAAAGAGGAAGGTTGATGAAGAGGCTGTTGCAGTAGTCAAGTATAGAGAGAACCAGGGCTCTGGAGACATTGAGTTTCTGTGGGAAGGGGAGGAAAAGTAGAATGCCCCGGAGGAGATGAAGCTGAAAATTTGACTTCTTGGCAAGGTCTGTGATGTGAGGAGAGAAGGAAAGAGAGGAGTCAAAAATGATCCCAAGGTTTTTTGCCTCACAGGTGGGTGAGGGGAGGGGCCCCCAGGAGTCTGGCCAGAGAGTGAGGGGGAAGCTAGGAGCAGGCGTCTCAATGAGAAGTATCTGTATCTTACTGGCGTTAAGGCAGAGATCATTGGCAGGGCACCATGCCTGAATCGCAGACAAGCAGTCAGGTATAAGGCAGGAAGAGGGGGAGGTGGCAGGGGAAGGCAGCCGGAAAGAGAGCTGTGTGACATCTGCATTACACTTGAAGGTAGGAGAGCAGGTGGAGATCAGGTGAGTCAGAGGTGCCAGGTAGATGTTGAAGAGCCATGGCTATAGGATAGAATCCTGAGTGATGCCACAGGTAGAGAGTGAGGTAGGGGAGAGAAAAGGACCCATTTGAACTTGGGAGGGTCTGTTAGAGAGGAAAGAGGTAAGCCATGCCGGTGCCCTATCCGTGATTCCTAGGGTATCACGGAGACAGTTTATGAGGATGGAGTGGTTGACAGTGTCAAAAGCAACGGAGAGATCGAGGAGGATCAGAACAGAAGGAGAGTTAGAGTCCAGGTTAGAGAGTAGGTCTTCTCAGGTATTCAAGAGAGCAGTTTCAGCACCTCTTGCTGCCCTGAAACCAGACTGGTGGGCATGGAGGCAGCCAGCGATTTCGTTGTGGAGGGTCAGTTGGGGGATGACCAGCTTCTCCATGAGTTTGCCCAAGAAAGGGGTGATAGCTGTGCTGTTTGTAGCTCCAGAGATGCGAGGTTGGACATGAGCTCTTTTCTTGGAGCAGATGGAAAGATGGTATAGCCTTTAGAGTAGGCGGCAGGCCCGTTTCTCAGGGTATGAACTAGATGTCTGCCACTTCCACTCTAACGCTTTGCACTCTTGTTTCAAAGTGGCTAAGTTAGTCATATCTTGAGTTGCGTTTGGAGGCAGGCTTCATGCGGATCCTCATGACAGGGGCAAGGATGTCCAGAATGTTAGTGATAGAGAGTTGGAGGTTAGTTGGGACAGAGTCAGGGGAGAGTCCAAAGGAGGAGACAGGGGAGGGATGTGTAACGCTCACCTGGTATCCACGGGGATGTCACTCAGCCTGTTCTGACCTTTTACGACCTCAAACTCTTCCCTGAAGGCTATTTGACTGGAGACTGGGCCTGAAACACAGGACTGGTAGAGCTTAACTCCCTATTGGCTCTGTGTGCTTGATGGTACGCTCACCTGGTTCCCACGGGGGCGTCGACCGGAACTGGGCCGCTGTTATTTCCACCAGCATGACGTGTAGCGCCGAGATGACTGACTGGACTGGCCCGCTCAGCCTAGTTTGTCTGGCTCGCAAGAATATTCTTCTGCAAAGGAGAAGAGGAATTAACCACCCGTGGAATTGAGTGTCAACCCACCTTCCCCACTCCCGTCGTCTTCCCACTGATCACTCTTGATTTCCCCTCCTTAGTCTCACCTGATGGTTTGGAAGGATGAGCTCTCCATCCTGCGTCGACCGCAGGGGCGCGTTGATGACCAGTTACTTCACTGGTGTAGAGGAATTGGAGAGTTCCAGTATTGACTCTAAAGTCCAATTGTTCATAAGAGTTCAAATGTCTGCTCTTCACTCTGTCCGATTCCTTGCAGGTTGCCAATTAATCCACTCGAAGATTTCCAAATGGCACTCAGTAAGATTCAGGTAAGTCTATTGTGTTTTTCCCCTTAGGGGCCGGGGTACGGCGATGAAGCAGAGTTGACTGCGCCGACCCGAAATGAGGTGAGTACCTCCCGTGGTAAATCAGGTAAGTCCTTGGGGGTAGCTTGTATGGCCTTAGAGAGTCCCCTTGCTCACCTTGCTGTCTTTGTCTCCTTAGGTGTCGGAGGGCGGCCGCGAGATGGAGAGAGCGTGATGAAATGCTGAAGTACCGCCAAGCAGGTGAGTTCAGCGCGGCGCCGTAGGAATGCGAAGCGATGCTTCAAAGACTTCTGTCTTTCATTTCCGTGGCGAAATGGATCAGGATTCAGGTAAGGATTAAAGTTAAAACTCCTGTTCTAACCTTTATCCTTTTTGTCTTCTTGTTTCAGGAGTCCCAGGACTGAAGCGGGCGTGGCTGAAGACTGGAGCTGCTGAAAACACGGTGAGCGTTACGCTGCAGCAAGCAGGATAACGCAAAGCACGTGTGGCTGTCCGGGCGTGGTTTAAATAGCCTTGGAAGAAGATCCAGGTAAGTATTCTTCCACAGCCCCACCCAAGTAACAAAATAGTCCCTTCAGTAAAATAGTCCCTCCTAAGCCTCATTTGGCTTGAGTCTTCATGCAGCATGGTCTGCCTCAGGTGAGTATGCAGCATGGTCTGCTTCAGGTAAGTTATCAATAATGAGCCTGGCGCCCATGGCGCCAGGACTGACTTTATCTTTATGAGCCTGGCGCCATAGGCGCCAGGACTGTACCCAAACAGCCCCTAACTGGGGCTTTTGGGCATGCTCCAAGTGGCATGATGCCTGCTTCCGGGGCTGCTGGGCCTGGTCTGGTGTTCCGGGGGCAGGCATCATGACATTGAACCCCTTCTTCCCCGGGGTCCAACCCTTCCCTTTGATCCACAGCTCACCTTGTTTTCTTGGATAGTGTGCTCTCTGTCCTGGTTTCAGCGCAGGGACGCGTTGATTGATGCGGGCTCCTTTCTGCCGAGTTACTTCACTGGCAAGAGTCCGACAGGTAAGTATAATGAGTCTTTTGAACAGTTCTCTAACTTTGTTCCTTTCCTTCCTTAGATGATGGCCGGCGTCCGGGGATGGCGGCGTGCTGCTGAGATGAGTAGCACTGAAGGTGAGTGAGAGTGCGATGTGCGATGCACCCCTTTTGTATTTGCATTGAACCGAGTTCATTTTCTGTGTCTTTTAGGTGCCGCAATGTTTTCAGCGTGGATGCCGGTTATGAAGAACAAATGCGGTGGGTAAGCACGGCATGCGGCGCCTCTAGATGTTTCCACGCTAACCTGGAGTGTCTTTTCCCTCTTGCAGATGGATGAGAAGTTCCGGAGACAGAGTTCCCCCAGAGCGGCTGGGATTCAGGTAAGAGTTTGAAGCTTGTACAGTATTTAAAAATAAGCGAAGATTTGCAGAATGCTTACTAATGCCTTTTTTCTGTTCTTTTCCATTTTCCTTAGGAAGCGGCGTGCCGGGATGGGAATGACACTGCCGAAGATGCCGCAGAACAGAAGGAGCGAGGAATGATGGGCAGAAGCGCCGCAAGGTAAGGCTGTTCCTAACGGTGTTCTTGTTCTTGCAGGAGCTGAGCGCAGAAGAAAGATGCAGGCCTACTGGAGACCGATCCGAACACGTGGAGTGTCACGCTGCAGGTGCAGAAAACGCAAAGCATGTTTCTCAGCCTGGGTGTGGCTTAAATAGTCTCTGGATATCCCAGGTGTCTCTGGGCTAAACCACACCCAAAAGACTAGACCGCACATGCAGTTCTGGACACCGAAATATGTGGGGGCATCCATCTTGTCCCCATCAATGCACTACAAGTCCAATCCCCAATGTTATCCTATGGGAGTGAGTGAGTCTGGTGCCACAAGCGCCAAGTCTGACTCCAAGTGGGTCTTTGGAGGGATGGAGAGGCCCTTGAGGGCCATGTAGGTGATTGTGGCCTGGTTCCAGCCTGACATCGTGGAGGGCTGGGGACATGAGGGGCAGGAATCATGACAGGATGAAAGAGGAAGCAAAGGAAGCGACTTACACGCGCTTCATCGGTCCAATGACAGAGAAGGATATGATATGATATATGATATGGCATTTATAACGCGCCTATACACAAGTGTTTCAAGGAGACTGGTAGTGCAGGGGAAGGAGACTGGGAGGTCAAGGAAGGAAGAGAGGAGAGAGTGGTCGGACCAGGAGAGAGAGGTAGTGAGGGAGTTGAAAACAGGGATGTCTGTTGAGATGAGGGCATCCATGGTGTGCCCAGCAGAGTGGGTTGGGCCAGAGGGGAGGATAGTGAGGGAGAGAGGAGCTTGGACATGAGCTCTATGAGGGTAATATGATTAGGAAGTAATGTCATGGGGGAAAAGGTCACACACTTTTACAGCCTTCAATAATTTGTGTCAAAGGTGCCGAGCGTCGCAATTTTTCATAACCTGACATCATTTAAAGACATTGTACAGGACCGTAAAGCATCAGGTTCTCCCCATGACCGTGCCTCACACATTAGAAGAATCAACTCGGGATCAACTAGTTTGAGCTGCAGTTCTTAACATTCCAAAGACTTATTCATCATTAAAAATCCTTCCCATTAGCTTAGAATGAGCTGTTGTAACAACAGTATTGGAGAAGTGAAATTTTATATCACTCAAACCCTGGGAATTATAGGCCATTTTAATCCTGCCTTTAGGAACCAACTTGATTTTTAAAAGAATATTCATGAAGACCACTTTTGAGACTTCCCAGGCATGGTTTTGGCATCTGTGGCTCAGTCCTGAACTGGATCAGGTCATTTCTAACCCCGGTCCAAATAGAATTTCTCGGATTGCAGCGGAAACGGCTCATTTAGCAAATGTGAACCAATTTTAGGTCATAACTGCCACTGCACTGTTTTGAGATCCATGAACCCTAATGTTATAGTCCAAGTAAAATGAATGTTTTGTTTGTGTGTCGTAGGTAGTTAGTACATTACTTTCTGGTAGAATAGTTTAGACCAGGGGACTGCAACCTTTGGTTCTACAGAGGTTTTGTACTACAACTGTCTTCATCCCTAGACAGTAATCAATGATAAGGGATCATGGGAATTGTAGTCCAAAACATCTGGAGAGCCGTAGATTGGAGACCCCTAGTTTAGACCTATGCAATCAGACCAGGGAGATGTGTAGAGCTAGGCATGCTCCCGTTCGTGACTCCCCTATGTACTATGGTGAATTCCAGGATCTTCATAAAAGGCACTTACAACAGGGCACTTTGTACAGTGCACAGAATTGAAGAAAGAATGCTTGCCTCAGAGATTCATGTTACACCTCTGACATTACGAGTATCATAAACTCTAAAAACAAGAGACAATGTATGCCATTACAGAACACGAGCCACGTTGTTCGCCCTTTAGAATAGTGGGAGCAATGCACACCACAAAGAGGGATGCACCTTATTAAGAAAGAAAGTCCCGATTCTTCTAAACCCCACACCCCAAATGTCTCTGTCACTCTGCCCTAAGGTCTCCGAGTTGGCTGTCCATAGAGATGATTAACTTAAAGTGTGAATGTTACAATAATAAATTTGTCTACTTTCAAGATTGCAGAATAAACATTTAACAAAACTCATTGTCAAGTCTTGGTTGTTCGACCAGTCAATAACTGACACCTAGATCATTGTCAGACATCCTTCTACTGACCTTAAACACCAGACTTTAGTTTCAAATGTATCACATGCTCTCAAGATTAGGCCTTGCCTAAAGGAGATTCATTGTGTGTTTGCATATCACAAGAAACAGCTATTTGCATTATTCACTATTCTGTCCTAGTCTCCCAGTATGTGCCCATTCTGCCCTTCCTCTAAACCACCAACCAGAATGTCTATCACATTGAGGACCCCTTATTTATGGTACACACTCAAAGCCTCCTCTCTGGGGCACCGCCTCAGGGTGGGATTTACATAGGATTATGTGTGCTCGTAAGCAAATAACACAATGTACCATCAACAAAGATTACGTGCATTGTACCACTATGGAAGTGAGAGACATATTGCACACCTTACAAAGACACAATGAATATGCAATTGAGAGAGCAGGAGACATATTGTTCCTTGCAGAGGAAGAGACACTATGCTTCAGACAACCTGTCTCTTCATTGCTGGGCCACCTGTCTCACTGTGCAAAAACAGCTGCTTTGCATTCTTCTGCACTCTGTGGCCCCTCTTTCTCATGATGAGAACCAGCAGCCTCACAATGGGCGTGAGAGATTTAACATGTGTCTTCCCGTGGTGGTCAGGAGGCGGAGGCCATCTCACACTAGAGGGAGTTGTCTGACACTGATAAAAGATGTTTTGCATCGTTGTCCTCTCTGGTGCGTCCCTCTGTCTCATGTTGGTGAGAACTGTCCCACAAATCCCTCTCCCACGTTTGAAGAGAGCCATCAGGCCTCACTTTGAACTCCCTTACCTACTAGGAGGGAGCTGTCTCACACCGCACACCGACCCTTCGATTTGGCCTTAGATGGGAGCATCTCACATTGACAGAGAGAGAGGGAGGTCTAACGCTTATCTGTGAGCTTCTGCTGTCTCACGCTGGAAGAGGGCGCAGTCTCGCAGCGAGAGCGCTGTCTTACACCGCTTTGAGAGCTCCCGCGACCACACATTGGGAAGAAGTTGCATCTCATTGAATTGCAGTTTTAACATACTTCGCCCCTCTGTGAGGCCACAGGTCTCACATTACAAACGATCTGTCTCACACTGGAAAATAGCTCCCTCTCACTGGGAGAGCGATGTCTCACAGCCCTGTGTCACACAATGGGAGGGAGTTGTCTCCATTAGATTCCCTCTACATACTATCAGCACACAAGGAAGGAAGGGAAGGGGCACCAATTACACAGACAAGCACTAGAGAACACGGACAGCACAGGGCGCATTTGCTGACAGCACGCATCAGTAGAGACAGCACAGGGGATCATGAACAGCACTAGGGGCAAGCAAGATGGGGTCCTTGGGATCTAGGGCCGAAGAATGTGAAGACATGTTGTAAGGCCGAGATTGTTCACTGGTGTCAATCAGCTACTCGTGTGCATATGATTGACAAGAGGGTAAAGATTATCTTGTGATGGAGGGGGGAGAGGTCTGTGGGGCCAACGATATTTATTGCTACGGGTGTGCAGTGAGTTTGAGTGCATTTGGGGCATGCTTGCATACTTCTACTATGGCAGCTCCTCCTCTGACAGCCATCTCCTTTAGTTACTGAAAACACTCACCTATAGTTTTAACTCATTTGGTTACTTATTGGGTAGCTAAGCCCACGTGTGCACCAAATCCAACCCTGCACAGGACACCAGTGAAGATGGTGGTACACTAAAAAGCAAGAGAGACGAGTGTAGGATATGGTCTGATGTAAAGGGCCAAAGTCTGAGAGCACAGAGCTACTCCCTGCCCTGGGAATCTGTACTTCTCTGTGTTGATTGCATTGACCATAATTCAACTCAAAGTTAGCTGTGACCGAAAAGCAGGCTTGGGTTATTCTAGATGCAAAAGTCTAAATCACTCTCAAGTCCAAGCAAAACCTAGAGCAATTTGTGTGGGTCATGAGAAGGGTGCAGAAATGGAACACTTGAAGGGGAATAAAGATAAAGGGCTGCTCAATAAAGGATGGCCTATTTGGCAGTATACGGTAAACAGGGTTAAACAGATGCTACACATAATAACATGGACAATCCCCTTAGTAAAAGTCACACCAGGATTGGAATGGCCTTTCCTAGTTAGCTTCTGAAATGCTATAGATTGAGTTTGCAATTTCAGGGTTGTCGCCCCCTGGAAGCATTCTTCAGGTTACACACTTTGTCAGGGTATTTAAAGCACCCCAGCGCACTTCTTTCTTACCCTTGGCAGTTGTTTAGTAAGAAACGTCGTCCGTCTGGGATCTGTAGCCATACAACGCAGGCCTACAGAGTAAAGACCAAGTGAATCCCCCTTCATGCCCTAGGGGACCCCAAGGGCAAATATCCCTCTCAGGGTATTTGGCAGGTAGCCGTAATAACTACCCAACAGTCAAGGGGTGCCATCCTGGGCTTGAACCCACTACACACAATTACCGGTCTCTCAAGATCACCAGTCAGTCTCAGTCATTCTCAGTCTCTCCTCCCTCTCCAGTCTCTCTCCCGCTCCCTCTCCCTTTCCAGCCCCTCATCCTCCCCGACTATGACGGTCTCAGGTCTACCACCAGAATCTGCATTCATTTGTTGCTCCGCCTTGCCAGCTTCTGGGCAATAGCCCTCAGGTTTTCCACCAATCTCTCGTATGTATCTAATCTCAGTGAGCTAGTTGGCTTAGCCACCTGCTCTACTCTCCTTCTCCTACTTTCTAAGACAACAGACCAACTTTCAGAACGCTGTCCTAACTCCCTCAATGCTGTTAATTCTTCTGTCTGCCTCATTTTATCTTTTTATGACAAACAATAATGCAATCATGGCTAGCCAATATTGTCCATGAAGGGTTCACGCTGAAGCTAGCCGCAAACAGCAAAACACTAGGCTTCAGGACCGTTTACATCCTTTCCATCAAACTTTACATTGCCAAAAAAGGGCAGATAGCATGGTACCAGGTAGCATTACTGAGCATAATCAAGCCTTTTTGACCAGCCTCCGATTTCAGGACTGCGGACAGCCTCTGGCTCTATCTCACATGGACAGAGGTAACGCACCCCACTCGGTCATCCCTGCCTCTGCCCTTGCATTACTCAAAGTAGGACATCACACCACAGCCAGACTAATCACCAGCAAGAGAACATTCAATCATATCTCACTTCCCTGAGAGAACTACACTGCCCTGGATAATCGTGCCTATATCCTAAACAGGAAACAAAAATATGTGCAAACAAAAAACAGGAGATAATCCTTATACGCTCAGGCACCTTGAAGCACCATCCCAACCCTCATCCACATGGCACTGTTACTCCGGCCATTTAGGAAAGAACTGAAGGCCATGCTACGTTAGGAGTTTCTTTGAAAACCTGCTGCACAATGAATTGCTGATCATGTGGCATCGCCTGGCAATAGGCCCCACCTTGACCACCCTTACTTTTACACAACCGTTAAGTGTTCTTTTGATTGCTAGCTTTGTTTGCGCTGTATGAACACCATACATACATAACTGGATTCAAGTGCCTCAATAACATCAGGGGTTGGCTGAGCACTTTCCCTCTTAACTGTGTTATATAGTATTGGTTAATGCTCGCTGGGCCTACCTCCTCCACATGTGTTTCACTTTTCTATTACTGAATTCAGGTTTTGCACATTCCCTAGTAGCCTGTGGGCTCCCGTGGTTGGATCGTTGGGGTCGCTGTGGTCAAAGGGCTTAAATATGCTAATTGCTACCCTGGAAGCAGGCGGGCAGGACATAGCCGTCGGGGTGATCTTGCCTTTTGGCTTCCTGTGCTGGTTGTACTGGTGCTCTCTGGTAACGCTGTCCTCGATCGGCGTACAAGCTCTCTGGTTTCCAAGGTTCGCGAGCAGCCATTGTTCTGAGAACTCCTCTGCACTCATCCCTCTTGATCTACTACCCTGGGGGGTATGCAGCGAAGAATCTTTCTGCACCGCGATTGAACCTGCAGACAGAACACAAGAAGAGAAGCACAGTCCCTGGATGTAGCAGGTTTCTCAAAAATCCTTCCTTATGCTGATATGGTATGGTCTCTGTCAAATGGCATTTATACACCCCAATTGTGAGGAACGGATATATGTCACATTTAACAGACGTCCTGGTGGGTAAGGGAGTATTTTTCATAAGGATTGGCTGCAGGGCTTACAGTGGGTATTATGGTGAAACAGAAGGAGGACTCGGACTACAATGGTTCATGTTTCAATGTGGTTTATTTAAATTAAAAGAAAAATGCCTATCTGACCCTATCGCTATAAGGGAAGCTCCCCAACAAAAACTAAAGGGTGCTCGAAGTCCCAAAATAAAGAGTCCAGAGTCCAAATCCTAATGAACTAACTGGCCCTGCCACTTAAGAAAAATCAAACTAAAAGGAAAAAGGGAGACTTACACAACAGTCTCAAAATGGGCTTCTGCCTGGCACAACTCGTATATGACCTATTCTCTGTCTCAAAGCTCCTTTGTGATATGTTGATAAAGTTGACAGTTGCTCAAAAACACAAGTATCCTCTATCTTGTTTCCTCCCTCCCCTTAGAAAAGAAGAATTTGCATAGTACTTTTCTCCACATTTGTATCAGTGGTCAAATCCCTCCAAATTATTTGAAACACACTTCTCTGTACCCCACCTTCCTTGCACTGGGACTCAGCAAGGTCATGTGGCTCTTTGGCAGGGCGATATTGGTTCTCAGTCCATTCAATAAACACAGGGCTTCTGCCCACTCGGGTATTACAGGTTCTTGTTACCTGGTTGACTTGGCTAGCCTTGTTGCAGAGTGTTCATACTCCTTTCCCTCTGTTCCACGTGGGACGTATGTGCGTCCGACTTTATCAGTTCCTCATATGTTGGTCAGCTTTCCAAGCCTTGGCATAAAGCACACGCATCCCTTTCACTATTGTTTGAATAGGCTGTGTGCCTGTACGCTTCTCGTAGGCTCTTGTACGGCTGGCGGCTTCTCCAGCCTTGATACAATGTTTGTATCTGTTTTGCTCTCGTTTGCCTGGTTCGTGTGCCCAGTCTGTTTTCTCTGACTCTCATAGCTTTGTCAGTTTCGGCAATCTTGGAAAGCAAAATTCATAGGCCTCACTAGCATCCTTGCTTTGGAAGGGTTTGCTTCCCTGTTGGTACATGTCAGCAAAAGTACTTGCTGTTTGAAGCTTTGGGACCCAGGCTCCTTTCCTTTGTCTGGTCTTGGCATCAGTTACTGGGCAGTAGTGGTCAAGTCACCAGGGAAGACTGTTTTCTTTCCATCTCTGTTCCTCTCTTGATCAGAGCCTCTTGCTCGATCAGAGCACTCACTTCCCAGCCTCCAGATGGAGGGTCTCTCTTCTCCCACAACACCACTGGCTTTGCAGCTACAGGAGGTCAGCTCTACAGAGGCTTGCTTCTGCATAGGGATGACTCTCCTTGCTCCATAGGATTCTCTTCCATTCGCAGTCTGTGCTGCTCTTAAGCACGTCATCAGAATTGTGTCCGTCTTCTTGGATTATGACCTTCAGATGATGTTCAGCATTACCTGAAGCCAACAGAGTGAATGAATGGTCTTTGTTGGTTATAGTCATAGCGGGAGGATAGCTCAGGGGCAACGTGCTCGCCTTGGAAGCAAGTTGACACAGAGCAACAGAGGTCCCCGGGTTCGCGATTAGAAACCTCCGGGTATTAAGCGCTTTATAAATAACCTATCATATCATATCATATATCATATTGAAGTCTTTTCAGAACCCATGTAGGCAGAAAGTGTGTTTCGGACTGGGAGTTCCTTATCCCCAAGAGTGGAGTCACTCCCAGTGAGGTCCCACTTGCCCAGACCCTAGGGAGAGTCTTGCTGAGCGGGCTCATCCTCCCTAGCCTCAAAGGGGGTGGCTGCCCTCTGGGGAGAAGGGACGAATTGTCCAGATTCGTCACAGCATGGAGAGGTAAGGCTGGGTGAACTCTAGGAAGTTCCATACGTGCCATTTCCAGGGCTCGTTTCACATAGTCGAACCCTCCAGGATATTGCGGCGTGAAATGGAAAATTTTGCAGTACTACATTGTACTTATTGCTGCATTTTTGTATCACATTTTTTAATGACTTGAGGGTGTAAGATTGGCACATTGCAGGAAAGGGGCAGTGTGTGAGGCTACGAGAAAGCCAGGTTGTCATTATTTGTATCTTTTGGATGAATTTAATAGGAAGAGTCATAGATGTCCCTGGCTTGACAGATCAGCATTTGTTTTGCTCAACGTTTTTGGTTAAATGTGCATGCCTATTTAATATTAACTTTATTGATCATTATTAGTGGTAATGGTGAAAATACTCCCCTTCTATGTCCTTTAATCCACCAAACACAAGACAAATCTCCCACCAACACCCTTCACACGCACCAATTCCTCATCACAACTTACTCCCAAATCTCTCACTCATGTGCATACTCACATGCTCTATCACATTGCCAAGTCATAACTATGTGATGAATCCAAGGATGTCACCACTCCTTTGTCTGGCTTAACCTTCCACTATGTGGCCAGGGGATGGCAGCCGCCACCTGATCCTGACCCTGGGGGTGGTTATATGAGGGAGGACCACTTGGGGGCATGGGGGTGACTCTCGGGTAAACTCAATGTCATCCTTGGAGGATAGGACATGCCCTCCTTTCCCTTATAGGTATGTCTCTTCAGTACCTCGTGCCTTAATGGCATGCTGTCACGCTTATCCCCCACCTCTGTAGAAAGCTAGGGTGTTTGAACCCCAAACTCCCATTAGGAAAAACATACTGCTGACTGGGACAAGGAAGAGGCAGGAAGTAGTGAAGAGAACTCCACGGGAAGCTCAGTATCCACGTCCCCCAAGTCATACAGTAACCAATTATAAAACAACTGATACAAAGAAGAGTGACCAAGTAATAATGATTACAAGGACCGGGCAGCGAATGCTGCGGTCTAGTTGTTGGGACATGAGTAAGCAGATCGGGAAGTTTAAATGCAGACTCATTGCGCTGACAGCAGGCAGGAGAGAGGAAAGCTGCAGATGCTGAATCACCTTGTGAACCGTAAGCTTGCTGAGCATCGCGTTCAAGGCAGGAGTCGAAAAGGCAAACCCGACAAAGGAACGGATAAGCGAAGGTGCAAGCAGTCCACTGCTAAGAGAGCAAAAGCCATGGAAACTGTGCATCATAAAAACCGACACCACAGGACTGCCACGCTGGAAGAGGCACATGCAAGAACCGTACAGCAAGGTGGAGAGAAACAAAGAGGCACAACAGACAACCGGTAAGTCCTGGGAAGAAAGTAGGGTTATCAGGTTGTCAGTGAATGAAGGTTGTTGTGTAGCCGGTGAACTTAGAAGAGACGGATGTGTTATCAAGTTGCTAAACAAAGGGAAACGCTTCTTAAGAACGCTACAAACAGAAAGCAACAAAATCTTTAAAGAAGCTAGAGGGGTTACTATGCAAGTTGTTAATGGATTATTAAACTCCAAATGGGAGAGGAAAGGGTAACCCATATGACAAAGACCCAGCAAGCATCTATATGAACTGAAGGTTGTGATAGCAAAGTGTTTAATAAGAGGAAGCCCTGCAAAGTAGACACACCAGGTGAAGTTAAGTGTTTGAGTAATGAACTGTTGTTTATGTAATAAGTCCTGGCACAAGAATACCCCAGGTGAAATTAAAGATGTGTGTAACAAAGTGGTTGTATAATAAAGTCTCGGACAAACAGAATACCAGTTGAAGTTTAATATCTGTAAAGTAAAAGAGTTGTGGCAGGTGAGTGGGCCAAATGAAGTTAAGGATGTGTGCCACACACTAATAATTAATTAATAATTTATAACTGTTTATATGATAAAGTTCTGGCAGGAGAGTATACCAGGTGAAGGTTAATGTTTAAGCAATGAAGTCCTGGTAGGAAGATACACCAGGTGAAGGTGAAATAAGTGTGCAATATGGCCAGGCAGAATTATGCCCAGGTGGAGACTAATATTAGGAATATTGTAAAGACTTCCAAGGAAAAGTCCTTGGTTCAATGAACTAATGGGAAACTATAACGAGAAGAGGAAAGTCGTTAGGAGAAGACATATCCTTAACAGAACTATAAAGTATTAAAGGAAGAGAAAACTTTGGGAAGGGAGCCATTTCATCACAAGTGTTGGACGACAAAGTTAAGTTGAGGACCTTAGGGAAGGAAGCTAATCCCTGGGAAAAAAGCGCTTTGTTTGTGAAAAAAGTCTTTCTGTTGAATTGGAACTTTTTTGTGTTGTACTTGAACATTTAAGCACTTGGAGAAGTCAAGAACCTATTGTTCATGAGAAGAGCCTTTTTGTTGGATTTTAACTTTTGTGTTGAACTTGAACATTCGAGCACTTGGAAAAGTCAAGAAATAACCCCTTCACACCTTTATAATGTATTTGGAGTGTGGGGGTCAGAATAGGATTACGACACAGGACAGATCTTTTGTTTGGACATCTTGACACTGGACAGACTCTGTAGTTTTGGTTTGAGGTAGGGAAAATTCCTCCAAGAATAGGAATAGTGAGGTGTTTTCCAACCCTACTTATTTTAATAAAAGTTTATAACCAAACATATGTCTCTGTGTCCGCGTCTCATTTCTGGCCCCTCACAACCGGCAGTCCCCCAGTTTCTGCCAGACTCCATACCATACTCCAAACTCACACCTTACGCTCCCCAATTCCTCCCGCAGTCCAGAGTCCTTCATCCTTTTTTGCTACTTCTGCATCTTGCATTCTTTCTCTTATTCTATCACACACTTTCCTCATCCTTTCTTCCAATCTGCAGCTCAATGCGTGTTTCTGGCCCACCGCTCCACCTCTGGCCCACTGCTCACCCTCTGCTTTCTTGCAAATCGCTCCCCATATGGCCCATCAATCCCCATACATCTCCCCCGAACCCCACATATTGTGACTATTTTATTTATTTTTTAAAGTCGTTTTTGGCCCAGAGCCTCCAAAAATGGGGCATCTAAAAATAGAGTGCACTCAGCGTCTAATATTTCTCAATAAAACAATACACACATTAGTATGTCTCAGCAATGTATTTGGTTCAATATGATTGATAATCTAAGAATATTGACTCATATTCAATTAGTACATGCAACCTTATGATTTAGCCAACAATAAGATTTTGGCTCATGTCCTATTGTTTTGCAAATTCATTGGCTTTCTCGAAGTTATGTCAAAGGTTCCTGGTCTGTACTAGCTCGCTAAACACAGTATGAATAAAGTACTGCATTCAAACACATTTTTCCTTGACAATTAGAGATTCTCTTTGTGTTAATATTAACCAATTCCTGTTCCATAACAGATTTAAACACATACTACTGACACAATGTGGTTTCATGAAAATGTTTACAATAACTTTGGAATTTCATTTTATTGTATATCAAGTTTGAATGTCCTTAATTGTTGTTTTTGGGGCAGGTTATTCATCCTATAAGTCCCTAAGAGTTGTCAATCTGTTATTAGATCCCTATTTGGTTATGCTCTTATGCAGAAAGAAATGCGGTCCCCAGTATTGGTGGATTCCTATTCAGGTAGATTTTTAGACCCTTCTTCCATGAGTCAAGGGCAATCCTTGAATTCTTGAGGGTGAAGTCACTCTAGTTACCAAATTATTTCAGGATGTTCTCAAGACGGCGGCAGAACCACCTTGTGGAACGTCGCTGCCGTCCATGAAATAGTGACAAACTACTCATAACCCCTGAATCATTGCCCCAGCTATGCTTATGCAGACAGCAACAATCCCAATGTGTGCTTGTTGCAAAAATAAACGCAACATGAGGACTTCTAGATGTTTGGACTGTCACTCCCATGATACCTCAACACTGACCTCAGTGAATAGGGTTGATGGGAGATGTGGTCAAAAACATCTGAGAAGCCGGAGGTTGACACCCAGGTGCTAGCTTAATTCAAAGTCCTCAGTGACCTGTACAAATAAGTAATAATGCGCATAATAGCCAGACTGAAGCTAACGCAGGATTGGCTGGTGGCTGAAGCGTTAAGGGTGGACATTTCCATCTTTATGACTAGAAAGGAAAGGCGCCTGGTGAAATATGCAAAGAAAGGGGGGCTGTGGTTCCCAGTACCTGTTCCTCTGGTAAATGAGCCACTAAAACTCAAAATCTATTTCCGACCAGCCTACAAAACCTAAGAATGTAAAGAAAAAAGCTACCAGGCAACAGAAGCACTTGCGCAAGTCTGCTGGCACTTTAACCAGTTGGTTGGTGTGCAATGGGGCTGTTGTGACACCGGAGGTAATAGTCAACAAATTACTTTCACCTCCAGAAGCTGAGACTGAATCTGTGCAGGTGGTCCCTAATGGGGCTGTCACTGGCCCCGTACTCAACCAGGAGCTGTCAGATAACAGGGCCCCAGAAGTGGAGCCACTTATCTTCACGTTCGGTCGAGGCCTATTTACTTTTTAGGAGAAATTGACAAATAGATCAGATTTATTGTCCCTATTCAAAAAGGTCCTAGCCCTGGCAGTCTTGTCTTCCAGTGACTTTGGTTTTGTGGAGCCTGTGAATATTAATGGGGGTAACTTTACAAGAGTCCATTGTACTGCACCTGAAGTGCCATTTTTCATCTGTGCTCCATTCTTCGCATGGGCTATGTGGTTGACAGTCCTTCCCATGTTTGCCAATTGGTTAAAGCTGCTCCCACACAACACAGGCAGTCTGAAAAAGGCAACAGACCGGTCCCAGCTAAAGCTGGAACACTAAACTAGCCTGAGGAATCTGCTGACAACGCCTTAGGGTGGGAATGGTTTAGAAGGTTTTTGTTCAACCAACTGGCTGAATGTAAGTGAACTTGGACGTTTGCAAGTTGGAATATTAGGGGTCATAAGCATTTTGTGGCTGATAATGGGTCTCTCCCTCTTTTACTTAAATACATTATTATTTTTGTCCCAGAGACATGGCTTACCTCAATGATACAGATTGATGAGTATCTCTTATTGCACAAATTGGCTGAACAGGGTGCGAAAGGTCGGCTCTATCGTGGTTTAATCATTGGTGAAAAACAAAAATGGTGCACATCTAGTTTGAGATTACCATCCAACAACAGAAATGTTCTGGCCATTGAGGGTTTTGTTAAGAGTGAAGGAGTGTCCGTGGCTATGCTTCTGATTAATGTTTATGCTCCTCCTGATGTAATTGACTTGGACAATTTACACAATTGTATTGATTCTAACTGTGTAGCGTGGACATCTATCCCGGGCCATGATTTCTCTTACTGGGGGGCAGGGGGATTTGAATGTGGGATGTAGGGACCCTGATTCCTGCACTAACTATAGGAATGTAAAGTCAAATAGTATTATGGCAAAGAAGCACAGGAACAACAAGGGTGTGCAGTAAATACCTTAAGGAATCGGAATTGATTACATTCAATGGTAGAGTAACAGGAGACGGTCCAGGACTGTGTACCTGGCACTTGGGTAAAAGGCAATGACTTTGGATTTCTTATTTAAAAGTAAAATCTGTGCAGCGCTAGCAGATTCTATTGAGGGTTATAGTGATCATGTCATCATAGTGTTGACGCTGTCTATGCAGGGGGCATACGCAAGCGTCGAAGGTGGAGGGGGAGTTGTAGCTAATCACGCAAGGAACTCCCTGCAGTGGACCCAGGGAAATATTATATTTGCATCCAGATTGGTTGGACAGATCTCCACTCTTGAGTTTAGGGAATTCTCACTATCCAATGTGAATGAAATGGACGGGCGCTTAAAACAGCTAACATCCTATGTAGGGATACTGGTGTAGGGGCTCCCCACCATTTCTTCTAAGCACTCGAATGTCTTTGACATTGTAATTCGTGATGCTAAAAGACAAATGAGGAGGAATATCAAAAAGTCAGAGGAACGGAGGGCCCACAGGGGGGAGTGGAAAACAAGATTAGGAAGATACAATTGGGATACAAATCATGGTTAAAAAGATGGAGGTTGTAGGGCTTGCTGCTTTATGGAGTAAAGAGCCATGATCCATGTGGCAGACACTCACGGCCACTGAGGGGGATAAAAGGAAGCACACAGTTAATCCTATCAGTGAGCTAAGTTGGCTTGAACATCTCAAAAACCTTGCCACCCCCAATTAATGGGAAAGGAAGGCGTGGGAAAGGGAAATGCTGGCCACTACATATCAGTACGTACAAGATATACTCCACCATTATCCACCTAAAAAGGTCTAGGGCTCCTAGACCGAATGGCTTGTCAAATGTGGTGCTAAAGGTGAACCCTGGGTCATGATCAAAAATTCTAAAAATATTATTTCAAAAGGTCTGCCGAGATATAGAAATATATTTGTCTTGGCAATAGGCTATGCTACTTTCCATCTATAAAAAAGGTGATAGAGATCTAGCAGCAAACTACAGATTACTTTCTCTTTTAGATGTGGCTGGTAACTTGATTGCCTCCTTTGTATTGGCTGCACTCGAAAATTGGGTGACCAAGTAAAATATTCTAGATCCGCTGCAGACCGGCTTTTGCCCTGTTTCTGCTACCACCAACAATATTAGGCTGTTGGACAAAATGATCCAGGAGGATGCGCTCAGGGGAAACCCCGCTTTGTACTTGATCTAAATTAACTTTATTGCAGCACTCGATACTGTCAATTGTACCATCTTGTGGCAGAAACGAAGACGGCTGGGCTTTACCAACCGGCTGCTAGCGCTCCTAGTTGGTTTACATACAATCACGGGGGTGAAGCTGCGACTTAATGATACAGGTGCTTTAGCCTGGTGAGGACCAACAGGGGAGCCAAGCAAGGATGTGTGCTGGCTGCCCTGCAGTTTAACCTCTAGTTGGCGGATCTTCCATCGCGACTGATTTTGGTTGGCTGCCCGGCAACAGTAGGATCTAGACTAATCTCTAGTATGCTTTACGTGGATGACCGTGAGGGGCATTCGAGCTAAGTTCATTGACCTCATGAAGTATGCCACCACAAATGAACCTCCGCATAAATATGAGTAAAACCAAAGCCATGGTTGTGGCCACCCCCAAATAAATCGTGCTGTCCTGGGATCTCAACTTGGAAATAATAAATACGTGGAGCGTTACCGTATTTAGGTTTGGAGCTGGTGGCGAGCAACGATTACCTTAATATCAAAGAGGGGGGGGGAAGTGACCCACCAACTTACCCTATTAATAAATACATTTTCTAAGCAAAGTGCTGGTTACTGTACTGGTGGAATCTGGAAGCTCAATAAGCAGTGTTTCTGCCACGCTATATTATACGGGGTGGAGGCATTTACCATGAGGGACTTGAAATGGCTCAACATTTTGGAGGGCTCTTTTTGGAGGATAATATTGAACTTGGCACCCTCCATCCCAATGGCTTATATACGTCTTATATACTTCTAGAGTTGGGTCTGGTCTCGCTTAGCAGTCAGGTGTGGATCCGAAGAGGGACGCTGTACTACATTAAATCTAGAACAAGCCCACAATGTCCACTGTTGGGTATGTTAGCCGATAACTATGATACAGAGCCCATAGGTAAGAGCAGAAATATTGGCTTTGTAAAGTTGAATGAAGAATGCTTTGCTAGCATTGACTGGTACCCAGACTTTGAAAGGGGTACCAGTTTTGAGATCATGAAGAACATCTATAAGAGCAAAGTAGACAAATGGGACTGGATTAAGAACTATGACCATCTGAACACTCTGAAGAATTATAAATATGTGGCTAGTGGTACTCATATCTATCTTAATACGCAACCATACTTACTTCAGAGTTTCAGCTCGGTGGTCCGAGATTTAATGCTTTGACTTTGCATTAATCAACTTCTGTTGCTTGTGATACAAGGTGCCTCCACCAAGATACCCATTGAGCATAGATTGGGTCGAATATGTAGATTACAGGACAAATAAGAAACTGCTTGGCACGTTTTTACTGAGTGTATAAAGCTGGGACCTACTCATATGTGTATGCTGCAGCAGTTTGTGAGCTGCTATAATTCCATCAAGACGGTTCAATTGGAACTATTGTCTGGACACGGACTCAGAATCTGTCCACATTGCACTTTACTGTCTGTGGCAACAAATTAATAAGCACTTTAAGGACTGATGTAATATTCTTGTTGTAGAATATGCATGTTTGAATGACTGATTGTTGAACTGGTCGTCTGTAATATGAATCAACTTTCATATTTAGCATTGCGTTCTTTTCCCATTGATTAATTTTTACTGATGTATTTATCTATAGGTTGCTGTTTTTAGGTATTTATCCACCAAGAGAATTCCATCAATTCAGTAGTGACTGTAGTGCAATTTGGTGTTGTTGACTATATATATTGTTAAATGTTATAAAAAAAATGTTATTCTCTTGTTTACATTTGTAAAACTTTATATGAACTAAAACAAAGAAATTAAATTAATACGTAATATAGTTTACAAGTCCTGTACTAAGTATTATAACATGGGAATGCATCTTTAAGACGCAAGAGTATCATGTGTATCATGGCGCTGGCTAATTATTAGAGACACGTTCAGTGACGCATGGTAGAGCACGAGCAGTGTTAGTCGCCGGTCTTGTTATTGTGTGTTTCACAGACCGAATAACATTGGCGACGAGGTGGAATTCCTCATGGGATGCTCATCTGTGGGAGAGCCTCTTGGTAGGCTCTCTGCCCTCAGATGTTTCTCAGACACCCGTCGTTCTGTTCTGCTCAATAAACAGGAGACCAGCTTCTCTGTCCCCACACAACCCGTTCAAAAGTCACAGGTCCCTCTCCATGTTAGCTTTGCTCCTCTCATCTTTAGAAGACCACATTGAGGCTTCTCCAAGCTCCAGCCATAGTCCTTCCTTGTGTTTGGGCAAGGCCCTGTTTCAGTCCATTGAGCTTCCTTGTGTCTCAGTATCAGGCAGTTGCTCATTCTTTATTACTCTCTGGGGCTTACTCGTGTCAGTACCAAATGGGCGCTCCTCAGAGATACTGCACTAACAGTTGTAGTAAGATTCTGGTGAGGTCAATGTTTCCTTCTTTGTCCCTTGAGTGAAATACAGAGGCAGCTCCTTCTCAAAATGGGAGCATGGGCGTGTCCAGCGAGTGGCCCGGAGTGGCGCGTGCTACCCATGGAATTCTATTGCCCACCGCAGCTGCCACCCCATTATCCTAAACTAGGATCATTATATGTGTGTGTTTGTGCTCATACCCCATGCTGCCCCTGCAAAGGTCAGTGCCCCCCTTGGGACACCCCAGTCAAAAGTGTCTGGACACACCACTGAACGGGAGTCCCTATCCCCAAAAGGAGAGTCTCTCCCTGTGAGATCTCGCTTTCCGCCACCCCTAAGGGGAATATTGAGTAGCAGGCTCACCTCCCTAGTCTCACAGGAAGAGGCTCCCCTCTGGGAGAAGTGACTGAATCACCCGATTCATCACACAGGGTAGAGCATGAACAGTGTGCCTCACTAAAGGATGGCAACCTCCTGCAAGCGTACCATGGCAGTGCAGGATTCTTGGAAATGAAGAAATTTAAAAGCAACCTTTGCCACATTAAAAACTAGAGAACCGGAACATCAGGCAAACATTGGAAATTACTTTTTTCAAAAAGGAGGACAGCATACTATACACAGTCATTACCATCTATTGAACAATAAGAACAATAAGCAAAATAAACTATAAGGATGAGTCTAATAATCCTATATTATTTACATACTGAAATAGCCAAGTAATATGATTAGAACTGCAAAACACAAAATGCAAGTTCCATCTCCTGAAGAACCATTGTTAACTTCAATGGGGAAACACGTGTCGAGTCAGGAACTGTGAGCTAGGAACTTATGGAAATCAAAATTGCAACTAAAGTCAATGTTCCACAATTAAAGCACAACAAAAAGTAAACAAGAATTATACTGCAACTTAAGTACAACAAGGATTTATTTAATACAAGGCGTGAAGCTAACACTGGCTGAATATGATTTGTTGTTTATTTGAATTGAAGAATATATACGAGGTGTAAAGTTAATTCAATATGATTTGCTAAAAATCTTGAATCAAAGTTGGAAAATAAAGAAGATTTGAAAAATATATTTCACGACTCTGACTCACCTGTGAACAATTTACCAAAAAGGTTGGCGCATTTGAGTAAGCTTTTCCCAATTCCTTATTTTTCTCATAATGAATTTCTGTAGCAGCCACACAACCATTGGGATTTACTTATGCTGACAACAACAGCCATCCAACACTAATATATTTTTCAGAAACTTAGATAAGTTGTCGACAAGGGAGTGTTTTGTTGGCTGTAATTTTTCTTTATTCAGTGCCTCACTAAAGGACCTTAGTCTCCTTTTTTTCGTTTTTCTGTGTCTTACAGAGCGAATTACAGTTAAGACCCAGAAATATATATTTGGTACGAAATCAAACATCCGATGCAATATAAAAATAAATGATGACGCATATTTCTTTCTAAACACGTGGATACAAACGCACAATATTCCACGAGCAGTCGTCCAAGATCCCGGACAGAATTCAGCTTCCATAAAAGCCTGCAGCGTCACTAAGGCCCGCTGGTCCTATTTCTATTAATATTTCCAGCTAAGCTCATTTTGGATTGCCTCAAGAAACTCTGGTTAGGCTTAAAAGCCGAGATAGAAATAGAAACAATTCCACGAGTGCCCTGCGGATCTGAAAAACAACTGTCAAGTGAAGCAAACGTTAAAGGTTACATAAGACATGAATAACACATAAATCGTCCGGACATTCGTACTTCATTATTCCCCAGTGCACTAGTGAAGGTGCTGATTAATCCAACATGTTCGGTATGAGTTGCTGTCTAGCAACTCATAATCATACCCAGCCTTGAGTCCGGGCACAATAAACACAAATGGGAAAGTATGCTAAAATTCTCAACGGACCTAATTTCGGTATCTTCAAAAAACCAATGCCATATAACAGCGCTGGTGAATATATAAATGCAGAGAAGCTGTAAAGGTTCTCCCTTTTTTAAACCCTTAACTGCTGGTTTATTATGCATGTCTATGCAAATAGGACGAACATACTCGTTAAGAACTGTTCAAAATTTGAGGGAAATGCATTTAATTTAAAAAAACCTGAAACTTGACATCCACGAACGACATGCACCGATGCTATGCTCACTCAACATATAAAGACGTGTTTTGTTTCCTCGAAACGAAAGTGATCCGTATTCCTGGACACAATATGAAAGACAGAAAGTGTAACTTATTTTTAATCAGTTCTCCAGAGTTGGCACCCTAAATAGAGGTTTCCTAGCCTGACCACAGGAAATATTTGGCGTCTCTAAAAATCTAAATGAGGGGGACATGGGGCAAAAACAGAGCAACAGGCAGAGGTGGGTGCACATCAAATAAGGGTCTACAGGCCACACGGGTTTATGTAAACATACATTTCAGCAAGCTGGTTAAAGAGGTGCCAGTATGCAGGATCAGAGTAGGTTTGAGATAATACAAGCTTTACATCAAGCTAATATATAGGCTAGTTAAATAATGCAATATGTAAATCGTGTGGCTCTCTGCAATTCCTTGTGAAAATAGATGATGTAAAATGAACGGTTCAGCCAGGGGAATGGGTTGGGCTGGTCACTTGCTCTTCTATTCAGGACAGCATTGGGGGAATTTCTACTACCATAGTGAAGATCAAAAGTGTCCCAGTACCTGCTGCCAGCACAATAGACGCGTGCGCTTTCAATTGAGCCATGCTCTTTAAAGACTCCTGGGAAGGGTCCTGGGAAGGGTACTTGGCCAGAGGGGGACCAGGCCCTTCTTTTTCTCCCTCTAGGGGACACCTATGCACGTGAATCTATAAGTGTTTCAAACCTGCCGTGTATGTGCATTTGAATTCTTTCCCTGGACAAATGTTTAAAGTAAATAAACAAATAGAGCTTGTGCTCGGATAGGTTTGTAAAAGTTTTCATTTCGGTGCGATTTTGGGTTACAGCGCACGCAGGTGGTGGGAAATTAAATACGCCCTACCAATTCTACTTTTCCTGTCTCTTTATTGAAAGCAGATTTCCCCACTCAGGGTTCGGGATCTTGTGTTGGGCAGAGTAACTCTGAGAGGAGTCCCACACAGTTTGTTATAATATAGGCAACACACATACTTCATAGCAAGTTACCCATGGACAAACTAGCATGCCTGCGGATTGCAGTACATCCCACAAACTCGAGCAGTAAAATTGGGCTGTCCTCGTTTTCTGTACAGGCAGTAGCTCTGTGGAAGGCACTTCCTATAACACATCGAGGAGAATGCTGTCTTAAAGAAAGTCCTACAAATATCCACACATTCCAAATAAAAGAGAAAGAAAATGATAAACAGATACTTTACTCTTTAGCTTGCATCCACAGTGAATCAACGGCCTTTCTTTTTATTTTTTTCAACATTTTCTTAATTGGATTTTTGTTATACAGACAAAGAAAGAATTAAAGAGTGGTTCGTATGACCACTTCCCATACCAGAGCATGTGTGTAGCTTGTAAACAATAGTTAAGCAGAAGGCCCAGATCCACATCTGGTGGTCTTCTCCAAGGATCGAACGCTTCTGGAAGACATCACGGGAACGCTGCTCTTGCTTCACATGTAGCCCCTCCCACTTAACCACCTGATAGTGATCCTTGGTGATGTGGCTACGGGGATTTATCCATTAAGTGGCTCGCACTCCACCTTGTTGACTCACCTGCTGACAGCAGCTAGAATTAAAGTGGCACAGTGCTGGAATCAAATTGAGGGCCCCATCCTTAACCTCTGGTGGTACAAGATCTGGAATATAGCGGCAGCTGAGAAACAGCCACCACACTAGGCCGTATGCTGCAATTCATCCTAGATTGGCCCCCTTTCCACATTACTGCACTGGCCTCCCTCAGCGGGCAGTCAAACCTTCTTTACCGAAATATTTCCAATGTCAAAATATTTCCATGTTATTTAATCACAGAAGCATTTGTCTTGTCACAAAACACTTTGCTCTGTAACACTTTTGTTGGGAATTTGGAAATGTACTCCAAACCGAGGCAGAATCCTTAAACGTACCTATAATTGTGTCCTTATCCCTCCCAATGTAACTGGGTTCTTATTCATGTTCAAGGTGCTTGGTCCATGAGCTTAGAGGAGGGAGGGTTTCCTAAAGATTGTTTTCCTGACTTTGTAAAAATTATTTTTAGGCCTTTCAATTTTTGAAAGTTAGATTATGGCCTTTTATTTGACTTGTAGGCCTTTCACCATAAATTAAACATTGTATATGTATCCTAATATTTTCAATAAGCAAGTTTTTTTCTAAGAGCTTTAGAAAGGTATATATGTGTCCACTGAATGCACAGCTATCTTAGGTCTTGTGATGGTGTAATATCCTGTAGTGAATGCATAACCGTAGCATATTATTAACTAAATACACTGTGTTCTTTAAACTGTGTGAGAGGTCAGGAATACGAGATGGACAAATAGATAATTCTCACAAGTAGCAATTTTATTAAAGAATATGGGTGAGACAAACGCCTATCTTCACCTAACCTAACAAGGACTTCCCCCTACCTGTCCAACTAAGGCAAAAGCAACATGATCTAATATCCAAACATATCTGTTCCTCACACTCAAACATACAACAAAATCATACAGGGATAATATGGCTGTTTAAACTCCAGCAAACAACAGTTATAATCAAGCAGAAATGTATGAACATGTATCTTTGTCTCCAACGTCTGATCCTCGTCCCCAGGATCAATTTGGGATTTCAAATCAAAGTTTAAATCAAGAAAGTTCTTTTAAATAGTAAAGTTCCACTCAAAATATAGCACAACGTTGCCTTCATTCCATAAGTCCTTCACTTGGCAATTGGAATGTCTTATTTTTTAACAGGTTTCTTCACTCCTCAAAACAATTGTCAACGTTTCCACAAACTTCTGCTTGACAACCAGAAATACTTTGTCTTCACACATCCAGTCAGTATTCAATATAATGATTCTCTTCTTTGAATACCAATTACTTTTCCTTGAATCACATTTCTTCTTCATAAGAAACACAGGTTTGTCATGATAGTTTTCGCACAGTTCATCAGAACACATTTAGTGGACTTGCCACTTTCTTTCCACAACAACCTTCTACCACACTGCAGTACTTCAAATTGTCTTCTTCATGGTCCACTCACCTGCCAGGACTAACCACTAATTGTTTCTGTCCTGGTATACTCGCCTGTCAGGATAAAACTCCAACTACTACTACTAGTACTCTGTGGTGAGGTTTACTTCAGATTTTCCACACTTAAATCCTCAATGGGGAAAGTAAATAAAAAACTTCTTCTTGGATAAGTCTTTTGACTTTTAACAACAAGAAGGGGTTTATAACTTCTTTCAAAAGGACATATTAACAATGTCTCTCACACTGATTAATTTGTCACAGACAATGCAGTTAATTTCTCTTCATCTTTATGATTCAAATAAGGATGGCTTCTTTCCTGCCATCCTTGGTTTCCTTCTACACCACCAATTAACTGCTGGTAATACAGTTTACAATGATTCCTTTCTGGGGATTCCCTTATTAGGAAAGTTATATCCCTGTACATTTAGTATTGCCTTTCTTTGGTTTAGGCAATGCTAGTTATAATATTCTCTGACAGTGTAATTTCCCTGTTTGTAAATCACAGTCATTTTTTTCAGATACTGTTCCCTTTTTACTATGGCAATGGAGGTCACAATATTCTTTTACTCGTTCTCTCTTAAAGATAGAGTTGCTCTCAAAATGCTTTAATTTAATAGTTCATTATTGAAAAGCTTTATTTTTTCAGAGCGCCACAGGGTTACCCATCAAAGACCAAATCACTGGTCTTTCCTTGCATCTCTGTTGGACCTGCTGCTTAGGTTTCATCGTTCGTCGGGATGGTCCGAGCGCTTGACAGCTCCAGTAACACTCCTGCTGCTTGCGACTCCTGAAAAGGAGCTGTTTCTGCTCCACTCGTACTTCGGTAAACGCCAACCACCAGAGTATGATGCAGGACCAGGAGAGCTTCTCTCTCCCACAGGACGGCTATTCCTAGTGCTGCTTCCCACTGCACATCCTCTGCTTTCAGGAATCCCGCCTTCTGCCACTATCTCATCACAGCATCCCCTTTACAATACAGCAGCAGCTCGGGCGGCTCCTTCACCCTCCTGCTACCACTGCTTCTCCTCAATGGCCCGCACCTGAAGGGCCTTTAAATATTTAAAGGTCCCACTCTAGTGTGGGTCATTACAACCACTAGACTGCACACTACAGTTGTGAAACTCTGAGCCCCTATTTCTCGTCTCAGTACTAGTCCCCAAGTACTAGTCCCCAATGTTCTTATTCATTTTAACCTCAGAATCTTCAACTTCACAAGAAGTCATTAAAATGGTATGATCATTAGGGACACTATTCAGAGTGTTCTCCCCTTCTTCCTGATCTGGGCCTCCTCTCATGTGATCTTCTAACATGATACCACCCCCTGGGTGAGGATCAGGTAGTGGCTGCCTTTCCAACGCCACATGAGAAGAGTTCTAGGCCAGAGATTCTGGGATGATCACTTCAGCTTCATCACAACTGGCTCTTGCCAATCTATGCATGAGAGTATGCATACTAGGTGCCACTTGTATGCTGTACCTACCTAATTCTAAGTACCCAGGTATTCTCATATATCCCTGCAGCTGGTCAAAATAACGAAGGGGTTTGTCCCTTATATGCTCCACCTGGGAACAGGAGACAGAGTCCCATTGGTCTTGGACATTCAGCTTCACGGAGGGGTCAGCAACCAAACCCAGCATTTTTAAAGGGGAGGAAGGATAGCTCAGGGGCAACACGTTTGTCTTGGAAGCAAGACAACGTGGCACAACACGCGTTCAAATCCTGATCCCGCGCTTAGGAACCACTTGTTGGTATTAAGTGTGTTATAAAAGAACAATTATAATAATATAATAATAAAGGGCCCACTTCTTTAGTAATGGGATCAACTTGCATTTATGCAACATCCTGTTTGGACATGGGGTTTAACAGAGATGTTACAGATCGGTTCACATGGAGTCCTTGTCCCTTGGGGGTGGGAGGGGTTCACCCCCAGTGAGATCCCGGTTGCCCAATTGACTAAGGCAGCAGTGCACAACTGGCTTTGATGGAGGGCTGAATGGAATCTGCAAGCCTTCTGTGGTGGGCCGGACTATCTAAGGGCATACTGCAGGCTCCTGATGAAATGTACTTATTCACTTTAGCTTTTTTTCCAGAGATAATCCTGTAATATTTAATAAGAACATAATGAAAACATAAGCTAGTGTTTGTTAGAGGAAAGTACTTAAGACCATGGTTAACAAAACAAGGATGCTGTCAAAATAACCCCCACGCCTGATGTGTACTCTCCGCCTAACTGCGATTATGTTTTATTTTGGTAGGCTGTATCATATCATATAACTACAATACCAAAAATGAAATGCAATCATCTGAAGAGAAGCCACTGCAATTTATAAGTCAAGTTGGCAATCAATTGCCATTCACCTTTTGTCTTCATGATACAAATTATACAATGCCTCAAAGTTTTTGTTGCACTTGGTTTGGATATTTTTTTCTCTTAGAGGCATAAAAAATAAATGAGAATGAGGTTGTCAGCATCTGTTATTTCTGTGTTGCTTTGTTTGCTATCTAACGTTTAGAAAGGGAATTACGAGAAAGCCTCAAAAGGGGAGAAGGGACAAATTCTTTGGAATAGTCACAGCCCCCAGTGAGGCAGAACACATTAAAGGCCTGGTGAAGGTGCTTGCAAGTCTGCAGGAACTGGCCGGACTCCGAACAGGGCCAAATGCTTGTTGCTTCGTACCAACATTTACTTTTTTGGCTATGTCCTTGAGGCCTCAGGCCTTACCACCTGCCCGGCCAAGGTATAAGATGTCCACCTAGCATCAGCACCAGTCCATCCATCAGAGGTGCTAAATTTTTTAGAAATGAGCACGCATTGTGTCCGATTTATAAAAAATGTGGCTTCTTTGTCGGAACCTCTTCATAATCTGACCAAGGCGGATGGTGTGAGGACATGGAATGCACTAGAAGAAACTGCATTTCGAGAAACAAAACCAGCTCCGACTGTAAGTGACACATTGGCAAGCTACAACCCAGCCCGCCCTTCTGAAATAGTGGTCGATGTTGACACAAAAGACCAAGTATGTTGCAGAGCAGGACCCTCCCCGCTACTGAACTAGGACAGTAGCAAATTGAGGGGGCAGGCCCTAATCCTCCAGTGGGGACGTAGACATTGCTAGGTGTACATGCACAGTCAGCCGGTGGCAACAGTGGCAGATCACAACTCTTTATTTACCTCAATATGTCTGGTTTTGCTCCTCGCCTAACCTCCCCCGAGCCAATAAAGTGTCTCCTTCTAGCTTCCAGGATATTATGCAAATGTGAACTATCAGCCTTGCAATGATATCCTAGCAGATTATTTGTCAAGCCATCCCAATACACAAGTCGGGACACCAAGTCTGGAAGGTGAATCTGCGGAAGGTAACATTTGTATGGTCACTAGACTGGCCAATTCTAATGTCCATGATAATTGCAAAGCTAGCTAAACCAATGTTTCTGCAATGAATGAGTGTCTTTTAATGGTGTCAGATGTTGTCAGGTCAGACCAGTGGAGAGATCTACTACAGCTTTAGGGACTGTGGACAGCAGAAGCAAAGGCTACGTTGCATAGTCTGTGGAAGGTCATGCATGAACTAATGATTGATCTCTCCAGAAAGTTTGTGACCGACTCTTGTATAGCGGTTCCCTCATCACTTATCTCCAAGGTACTGGATCACACACAGAAACAACATCAAGGCTTGGTGTAAGATATATCTCTATTAATATGTTAACATTTGGGTTGTTCATTAAGTAGTCATTCCAATCTCATAGCCCCATCAAATGCAGCCCTACTACAAAATTGAAACATGAAACATGAGGTTTGCTTGAAACTTGAATATACTTATATAAATAAATTAAAAGGTGAAAACAGATAGCTATTCTACAAAAACAACCATGACCTGCCTGCATGAATCTCACTATTTCTCACACGCAAGCACTAATTTCCATGAAAATAAATAAATAAATGATATATATATATATATATAGTGAAACACAGCAGAGGAAAAAACCGCACTCCACAAATCAGGCACTGCAAATCCCAGAGATGACAAACTCGAATCAGAGTAAAGAAATTAGTTTAATACTGGTAAAAAAGTAAGGCAAAACACACACAGCAAACAAAACAGGACGCCAAGGGGGGGTCCTGAACGACGCGTTTCGCGCTTCCCTGAGCGCTTGGTCACGTTAGGTTATATATACACACACACGTTATATGTATAGTTATGAATTTGCCAATATGCCCTGAGACTGCGGGCCATTACCGCATAAGATAATGCCCCCCGCACCTCCCCGGGCCCATAGTTACAGGCCCGAGCATAGCGAGGGCCTTAACAAAGACCCCAGGGACATTACCTATGCAGTAATGGCATGCAGTCGAGGGGCATATTGCCATTAGTACCCGGGCTCGTAAAACCAGGATACTAATGTTTTTTTTTCCCGGCTGCAAAGTTCAAAAAAGTAAAAAAATGGCCGCAGTGGACAGAAAAACGTAGTCAGTTTTCTCTTTCCGCGGCGGCCATAGTAAACAAAGAAAATGATCACCATGGAAGAGGAGAAGAGACTACACAGAGGGCATCATCACAAGTCTGGGGGTAACCGTGCCGGTAAAACCATCAGGTTGCCGCCAAACTTGCAAATTTTACCGGCGCCTGGCTTACCGATAACACCGCAGCATTACAGCTCTGGCAGAATGGGAAGTCAGGCGCCGGTAAAATGTTAATCCCCATTCCCATAGAGTCCTATAGGATTCTATGGGAGTGGTGAACACGGAAGCACCAGCGCCGTTAACAACGGTGCCGGTGCTTCTGTGTAACTTTGCGGGCGGGTGCCGTTCCACCTGCCAGGTCGTACTGTGCCCGACCGGCACAGTCGGAATGAGGCCCATAGTCCCTTCTGTCCCCTTCCATGACGGCCATTCACATACATTGAAAAGAAAGGTAAACAGAAAAAATGGCCACCACGGAACAGGGAGAAAGGACTATGTGTGGTCCCTACTCCCTTTCCATGGTGGCCTAAAAGGAAAAATAAAAAAAGAATAAAAAACACTAGCGCGAGGGACGCGCATGTACGTGAGCGGGTTTACCGTGAGTTAAGGCTCTGTTTACTTCAAAATAACCTGTGCCGGTTACTAATAACAATTAATTAACACAAGATTATTCTTCTACCGCTTTTCAGTCAATACATCACAATCCTTGAATTCACTTTGAAACATTTCCAAATTACACATGAAGTTACATTTGTGATTAATGCAAAAACGTTGCTTTTCCAAATGACACCAATACATGTTAGAATCAAAGAACCAGTTCATGTTTCCCTTCCACCATGTAGATCTGGAGTAATGGGTTGCTAATGTGTGCATAGGCCTACAGCAGCTTGTTTTTCAATTGTATTGAATACCTGTAAATAGCCCTCCCCTTTCAAATCACACATTGATCTCACTGTGCAACTTCGGTTTGAGGGGTTGCAAGAGATGTACATTCACACTTTTTCTATGGGAATATATATGACCTTAAACTTGCTCTCAAACATAATTAAAAAAATAAATCTACGGCCACTCCAGGCTGCAATGATCAACATCTCTAGTAGCTGTGACAAATCCCGAGATGTCCTCACTTCTCCCCTTGGGGAGACCCTTCCCATGATACCAGGGTTGTAGTCCCCCTGTGGGTGGTACTCAGTGGAAGGATCTCATGGGAAGAGATCTCCTCTCTGGGGAGGAGGGAGACCATCTCGGGAAACACAGTATAATACCCCTCACCCTCCACCCATGCCCTATACACCCCATCACTCCTTATGCCCCACTCCCACCACAAATTCTGATATTGAGAGTAGGCCCATGTACTTCTGAAACATATATAAGATTGACATGACGAAATGTAGAGGGAGGAAGAAGATCTTTGAGAACCCTGAGGGTTTGCCTGGCCCAGGTACTGGGACTACATGGCCCATAGGAGGAATAAGGACCGACATGACAACTACAGATAAAGGTGTTGATGTTGCACCAGGGTGAAGCCTTTGCCATAAAAAGGAAACAGAAGCTTGCGACAAACTCGGGAGTTTCGAAACGCGTCCATATAAGAACCAGGCGGAACGACAGATGCAGTCGAGCCACCGTGGAAGTCCAGAGGAAGTGGTGCTAGAAGCGACCTTCCAGCAAGTCCTGACAAACAGTGTGGTGGTGCGGCCGTGACCAAGTCTGATGATAGAGGCGAGCATGCGAAGCAGAGAAGCTGAGCGCAGACCCAAGCAGCTGACTGACCGAGGGAGAATGAATGCCTGTGCTGCCATCGAGACGCCCGATCCCCAGGAAGAACCGGAGTGCTGCCGATCCTAGTAACAGGTACGGGGAGGTTTGGTAGGCCCGGTAAGGGCGCAAGGCAGGTGGCGAGAGGGTCTGGCATCTGAGGAACGCTTGCTCGTCCCAGTGGCCTAACGAAAATGACTAACTACCAGAGAAGAGTCGGTGACCCGAATGTAAAGATTGAGCGAGTCGTTGGAGAAGAGAAAATCACTGACTGCCCAAGAGGGGTGTGGGACCCACATCAGAATCAAGAAGCGAGGTATCTTCCTCATGGCCATACTTGGCAGGAGAGTGAACGATGTGGTCAAACCAAAGATAGATATAAACTAGGGTCTGGGACCCTAAATAAGACAGTAACACAAGTCCTCTTCCTCATCGCAGTACTTGGTAGAGAGAGATAACAAGTGTAGTCGATCAACGAAGAGGGGAAGCCTGGGTCGTCGACCCTTCTAACATTTGAGAACGGTGTGTTTGAAGATGTGTGCTAAATAGACCATGGGAAGGGAGTTATTCCCCCTGATGGTGTTGAACTGTGAAACCAAGTGGAAAGAGACCAGGGGAAGGGAGTCATTCCCCCTGGTTGCATTGAACTACTAAATCAAGATATCAGCAGAAAGGAGTCATTCTCCTAGTAACCAAAGTTATAAAGACTTTCTGATCCAGAGTGCTAAGAGATAGCCAGTGTCTCTGCCAAGGAGAAGTATTTGAACTTTGCCTTTTTTTGTGTTGGAGAACATTTTGACCTGGGAAAGGGAGCCATTCCCCTAAGAAGTCGAAACCTGGAAGTGAACTTTGATCCCCAGTCCAGAAGAAGGGAGTCATTCTTCTGAACCAAGAAAGTCTATTTTATTTCTAGTTTAGTTTCAAGGGTAAGGGACAGAAGCAGGATTTTTGACACAGGACGGTGGACTATTGATTTACACTAACATTCTGGCATAGCCATTAGTGCTTCCGTTGAGGCAGGGAAACCCCTCTTAGAGATAGGGAAAGTTAGGCTTACTCTTTATTTTCCTGAATAAATAAAAAAGTCTATAGCAATCATCGTGCCACCTGTGTGTCAGTCTCCTCCTTCTGCACCCTTACACAGTCTCTAAATCTTCATGAATGATTCATAGTTTGACCAAGTTCAATTCAATTGGATTATAATTTTAAAAGAATGGTGCACAGAAGTGCCATCTATACCATTACGCACCCAACTCAGAAAGGTTTTTCAAGTCGGGTTGAATTGACATCTCACTTCATTTTAAATGCAGTACGATTCTACTATTTATTTCCCATTTAGCTCACTTTATTGTGATAACACCTTCCCAAAACAAGCCCTTTTCAGGACTTAGTAGGAAAATAGTTATAGTGAGCATATATCAATTCTTTTGGGGAAATCTCATACTCACTTCTGCTCAATCTTTAGAGGCATGAAGTCGAGAGAAATCCTTGAGTGTTCCCAGTGTTCAGTCATCATCAAGTTCCCTTCTGCAGGTCCCTTTGTGGACATGAGTCATCCCCTGGAACAGGATCCATCAGTTCTGCAGCCCTTAAGTTTGTATCCCTCTTTAATGCATCCAATAGGAACAGGTGGTGTTCTCTCCTGCGGCTCTTTCCAGTGTTCAAATTCCTCTCCTCTGTACTCGCACTGTTTTAAAGTTGCCATAATTCCTTTGGTTATAACTATGGCCACTATGTGATAGGCCCAGTTCTTTCATTGGCCTACCTCATTGTTAGACACTCCTACTTAATACACCATTCAGTTTCCATTGGATGTTTAGGATATCTATATTTGTGGACAGAAAAGGCGGGGGTCAAGAACTACTCCATATACTTTTGAAAGCAATTTCATTTTCCTTCCATAATTTATGACAGTAACATGCTAACTTAATGAAACCCAAACAATTAGACTCTATATTTGCAAACCTATGTGTGAATATGTGACAAAGCTATGTGGCATATTGCTCCCTATTTTAAGAAATATGAATTATTTTAATTATTAATCATGTTTGACAAGTTGAATTTGGTATCAAAGCGAAGATAAAAATCCACTTGGTTTCATGTTAAAAAGTTTTGTTATTCAAGACTTATGAGTACTGTTCACTTTCTGCAAGTAAAGCCAATGGCACTTGTGCGCTGCTTTAAATTCAAGGAAAATATACATGTCTAAATGTGCCCGGTAATACACTCTATAGTATTGTGCAGCACATGGCTTCTGGAAAATAGATCCACATTATGCGTGCAGTGAGGTTTTGATTAGATATTAATGTAAATCAGTTGACAAGGTCCTTTGCATTCTATGGTGAGGGATGTTTCAACCTGTCAAGCTAAATGCAATCAATATTCTTTGGAGCTATCCATATAATAGAATTGGCTCAAACCATTTGGTAATTACAGATCGTTTGTATTCTTGAACATTTGAGACAGTTTAACATCTTCCCCTGGAAGACTTCCAACAGTGAGAGGGAGTTTGTTTTAAGTTGAAATGAAAATATACTTGCAGCCAGAACAATCTCAAGCTGAATTGAATACAGTGCTATCCAAATCAATAGAACCATTGATTTTTTTCTTTTCTTCATTTATGCTTGGATCATTTTTACATTCAACATTATTTCATATGATTTTACTAAAATAAGCTTGCAGGATGCAATCCACTTATCAATTAGCTGTGCTCCATTTGAAAGCAAATAACAAGTTAGTTTAGAAAATCACTGATGAAGACATGGGCTGGTGTAATCACTGAAGAAGACATGGGCTGGCGTAATCTTTAATCAAGATCTTTCAATGTTACAAATCCGGGTTCAGAATTGCTTGTAGCCTAGAAGAGCCTGACTAGCGTGACACCAACATCTAGCAGGAGCTACTTTTGGCACCTCTGTCGCAACTGATGATTAACAAACATACTCATGTGACATGAACTTTGTGCCTTTGGGACAATCTATAATTGAGCATTAGGACATTTAACACAAAAGTCGTGATACATAATGGACAAAATGCTAAGTAAGAATCATATGTAGAATTTAGATTTACTGAAAACAATGCTCTAGCTCTTCGTTCCCCAGTGGCAGCTCCTGCTTTCTTGATAAAGCCTGATACTTAGGAGTTGATTTTAGCCCCTGATTATCCAATCTTAATGTCAATCCCTGCAAATAAATTTCTCTTTATAAACTTGCCACTGTTTTCAGGTAACGTAACATAGGCACCAATTTGTTGCTTCCTTTGCATTTTCACATACGCTGTTCTATAAATGTTCATAGTTTGTGGTGAAACGTGCGTCATATGTCGCGTGATGGTTCTCAGGTGCACAGTGATTACCTGCACCCTAGGCGGGGCAGTAAGTGATGAAATCATGAAGAAAATGTGTGAGGAAAAGGGGCGAGTTGGGAGTTCGGCGGGCCTGTTTGCGGGCTAAACGAGCCAAGAAACTACAATTCCCATGAGGACATGGGGGAAGTGTGTGTTTGCATGTGCGCACGCCTTTTCTTGCTATTTCAACTCCTCAACGGCCCATGCTGCTTGTTGGCGATTGTTGTCAGGGTGAAGGAAGGTAACAAGGAAGGCTGTGCATTCTGTTGGTCACACCATGTGTATTACTCCCTAAAACGCTGTACCTTTACAAACTCCCATTGCTGAAAGCCACAGAGAGTGGAAGTACAGTGTATCTGTTTGCTGCCACATGCGTTTCCGACTGAAACGCCATGTCCTCATGAACTCTAAACATTGAGCCACGGAGAGTGAAGATTCAGTGAATATGAATGTTTGTGGTGCTAGGGACGCTGTGTGTTTTGTGCTGCTTGCTCCTTTCAAAATCCTATAAGGGGGCATGTTCTACCACATCCCAGTTAACAAGTGCACCCACTGGGAGACATCTCTACCAGGAAGAGACATCTCTACCAGGAAGCGAAGAAAGGGTACCCTGGAGACCAGTTTGGGGTGCTGCTGATATATGTAATGGGCCCCGTTGTATTTCTTGCTGTATGTCCCGTTTCATGTTGTGTGGAATTGCTGTTCAGGAGCTTATTCTGAGGACACCATGTGCTTATGTTGGTGGTTTGTTTAGGGAATGACTGTTTGAGATACAGGTCCTAGGAAGGAATGTCCTAAAACAAAAAGGATGTTGCACTGTTGGTAGGAGCAGGGTTTCAGGAGGTTTAGTAACTCACAAATTAAGGAAATCAGTTACATTTATGTGTTTCATGATGTGTATGATATTCCCTTTACTCCCCATACCTGTCCAATTCAAGAAACCCTAACCCTCTTTCTGGTTACCCTAACACTCCCTACCTATCAAAAAATTCTCCCTAACCCTCTTCCCCCCATTGGCTGCCTCATGGTTACCTGTGAATACTATTCAGGAGCCCGTGCCAACCAAGGAGGGAGGGGTCAACTGCTCTGGCTTCCATGTTCAGGAAGGAGTTACAAGATACTCCAGGGGTGTGACAAAAAGTTACATTTTGTGGGCGCCTCTCCAACTTAAACTTGAAACAGTCTTCATTGGTGTTTTATTCTCCCTACACTTTAGCCATCTGTCACATAATTACAAGGAGCAGCGCAGTTCGCAGTTATTGGCATTCATTTGCTTTAGAGAAATAGCCTGAGATTTCATTTATTCCTACATTGGCCAAGACTAAAGCTTGCTTGAGGCGGAAAGAGGGATTCCCTGGCTAGGAGGCCAGGGTGGACCTCATGGTATAGGTTTGCATGTGGTGCCAGGAATCAACCCTGGTGATCCCAGCTCCGATGCCATCAAAGAGGAGTCAGATGCCATGGACCACCCCACGCTCAGCATGGAATTCAGCACATTCAATTTAGACAGATATTTCTTGGTCATAATCGATGAGTGGTCCAGAAAAACTGGAGAGGGGCTTTGTATGATTCATGACTGCAGGTGGCGCATTACCTGTTTTAGAGAAAGTCTTTGCAACAAATGATTTGATGGATGACACAAAGACTGATATCGGTTCCCCTTTTCAAGATCTGGAGTTCCATGATTTTCTATCATCGCTGGGAATTAAACATCATCGTAATCACCACTGTGAGGCGCAGAATCAACGTCGATGCTGAAAGATTCATGAGCAGGTTGAACAAAAGTTTCTGCATTACCCAAGAACAAGGGAATTGCATCAGGAGATCACTGTATTAGTTCCTACGGGAATGCAGGACATCTTCTCATGCCTCCAAAAAAGGTGGCACCAGACGAGGAACTTATGGGATGCTACATAAAAGAGACATTACCCAATCATGCGTGTACCCTGTGTTGAGAGTGAACTAGTATGTGAAAAACAGGTCACCATCAATGACAGAGTGCGGCTGACAATGCAGCATAACATTCATCATACAGCTTGGGGTTAACACACTCATCAAAATTAGGCGTGTCACACACAAATTGAGTTTGCCATTCGAACCAGACTCGTGGACTGTCACAGGGGTAAAGGGCTCCATGGTCTCAACACAACAGAATTTACAGACCATCACAAGGAACTGCAGTCTGTTCAAGAAGCTGAGTGAGGAGTCTCCTCCTTTAGAAGAAATGAGCCTCAGAGACAAAGACACTGAGGCTGCGATCGAAGATGAAGACCCTGAGATGGGGAGCTTGCAAGGGTTAGCTAAGCAATCCTTTAGAGAGGAACAAGGCAGTCATGATCAGTTAGAAATATTTATTCACAGCCCTCTGGTAAATGATGCAAAACCATCTAAAATAATGGCAAAACAGGGTTGCAACCAAATGATAGATGTAAGGGAGCAGAAGAAGGAAACTCACCAGGAGGTGTCATGGTGTGTGGAAAAGACCTTTGTTGAATTAAAAAACCTAGCTATCCCTATGCCTAAGAGGGATTTCCCTGCCTCAAACTAAAAACAAGAGGATCTGTCAGAACACCCGTAAACTGAAAAAACCACTGTCCTGAATCAAATCCCTACATCTGTTCCTTACACTACAACTAAAGAGTCCTAATCAAAAGTAAAGTTCTCTCACAAGGAGAATGACTTTCTTCACTTTGGGTCTTAAAAGAAAGTCTCTTGGGTTCTCCAATCGCTACCAGCAGGAATTAATCCCTTCCCCTGTTCCTGATTTACGCGCAGTTCCAGTAGTGGCCAGGAGGAAGGACTCCCTTCAACTGGCTTCTTTGATAATGTTCACGCTTGTTCCAGGGGGATACAACTCCCTTCCCCTGGATAATGGTTTAACCAAAGTTCCATTTGTATCCAGGGGGAATCACTCCCTTCCCCTGGAGGATAGTATCAACAAAGTTACAAATGTGCCCAGGGCGAATGACCCTCTTCGCCTGGGCATTAGTTTCAACAAAATTCCAGTTGAGGTCAGGGGGGGAATGCATCCCTTCCTTTGTCTGCTTAGGTCACTTTTAGAACAGTCCCAGGCTCTCCTTAGGCCATCGGTGGTCTTTTCTTTACCATTGTTTGGTGGGTTCCTCCCTCAGATATTCACCTAGTACTTGTATGGGTCTGTGAGAAACCACAGGGTGTCTCACCGGCTAGTCCCCGGCGATATCTCTCTCAGGTGGCCAGGGCACGGCCATCACCTTTGGATCCAGACTCTGAGGTGGACCAGTGAGGTAGGATCACCTGGGTGAGGGGTTTTCGGTGAGTAGGGGTGAGGCTGCTGATGGTTAGGCGCGGTATCCCCCCCTTTTTTGTTTATCTAACCCATTCTACTTTTTACGATTCTCTGACGTCCCAATCCAGCCCCTTTTTTACACAAACACCGGGCAGAGGAAAAGGGTGACAGAGTAACCAGACTAACTCTCACACATCGTACTGGACATGTCCTGTTAATCGGGTCAGGCAAAGTCAGGCACTTGACTAAGTGCATATTCCTGATACCAATTAGCTCTCCTCACACAAATAAAAGGCAGCATCTACAGACGCACTCTGAGCAAGGCGGAACACGAGTATGAGCAGCACTTCCGGGGCAAAGGCAAACCTACCGGAGCAGAGCAACAGACCAAGGGACAAGAGCAGCGGGTCAAATACCCCAAAAGTTCCCTACTGGAGGTCGTTACATCCGACAGGCTGGGAAAAACATGTGGAAAATGCCAGATCCCACAATAAAAGGCTGTATTGTGTTTCAAGGACGCCAGCGACCCTACCGGGTGAATGGCAGAGTTCATGATGGCGAGGCCAAGCCTGTGATACTAACCTTGACTTGTGAATTGGAAATTGTCAAACCAAGAAAGAAACGCACACAGCGGTGAGCTGGCAAGCTACCTGAGAGACCGGTGTGTGTTAAAGTTTGAAGTGGCAACATAATATCACAAGTGAAGGCTGCACGCGTGTGGATGAGAAGCGAGGAAAGGCAGACCTGTGAATGAACTTTTAAGTAAGATAGAATCAGCGATACTGAGTAACGTAGTTGTCCAGCGAAAGGAAGTAGCCCACACGAAAGTCTCAGTGAAAAGTGCATTGTTTGTAACAATAAAGCGAATGAACTGCAAAAGCAAAGTAAGCAAAATCAACTCCTAGATAAGGGAATAGTGAATATTGAACCTGGAACATTGAGTTGAAGTGGTCCTGCGGAGGTCTGTAAAGAAAGCCACGCACATTGGAAAGTCTTCGACATCCGAAAGCGGTCTGAACCCGACTGAGGGAGTCCCGAAGTGTATAAGCTTGGGGAAAGGGGCAGGTTTGCAAGATTTTGTTGAACTTTGTTCTGAAGAGGTTTGAGCCCGACAAAGGGGGACCCACGTGAACTGTGTTCCGAAGAGGACTGAGCCCGACAGAGGGAGGCCTACATGACCTTTTTGTTGAAACATTATTTTGAACTCAGGAAAGAGAGACTTTAACGTGCGAGGCCAGGCGGGCCTCGATCCACATTTTGAAATTGTTTATTAAGTTGAAAACCGAGCCAGAGTGTGTCATCCTGCCTACAGGGACCGCCTTACTCCTTGTGGTCTAACGTGGGGAAGAGAACTGGATCAACCACATTTATTCTTTTGAACACTTTTTCCTTTGTATACATTTCTCCTTTATACACTCTTTGAAAAGGAAATAGGGCAGGCATTCGGTTTCTGATAGCATTGAACATTTTTATTTGATGGACTCCACTAGGACTGTTTTGTTTATAGTGTGATGGTCGAGACTACTCCCATCTTAGTTATAGCCCCAGAATCTTCAATAAAGGTTTTACAAATTGTGCCTATTGACCCTTTTGTGTCAGTGTCATACTTGTGATGTCATGCCTCGTCTACAGGTCCCAGACCCTATTTGCTCCCGCCTTTCTTGTCAGGCCCACTTGGTTCAGTCTCCTGCCAAGTACTGCCACGAGGAGGAGGACTTGTATGCTGACTTTGATTTGGGTCTCAGCCCCTGTTCTCCCCACTTTTCTTGTCAGGCCCACTTGGTTCACTCTCCTGCCCATTACTGCCAGAAGGAGGATGACTCGTAATAACATAGGGACCCGAACCTCGGTTCGAGTCCCAGACCCTTGGTTCTCTTTCCTTCTCACTGGGCCCACCTCAGTGATTTGCTTCCCAAGTACTGCCATGAGGAAGATGCTTTGTGTCGTTATTCCCACGCGGTTTCTCTCCCTCCTGCACCTAAAAGGCCCTACAGGTCCCTGTGATGTGTCCGTTAACTTTGTTGGCTCAGGGACTCAAGGCCGGTTCTTCCTGCGTGCTTGCAGCTTCTCGCTGGGCTGCATGGGCATCTCTGGCATCTGCTGCTCTTGCTCCACATACCTTCTTCCTGGTATTGTCACCCTACGGTGCAGGCGTGGTTACTGGACCACACGAGCCACCTCCCAGAGATCACGCCACTGTCTTCCAGGCCCCAGTCACATCCTTGACCAGCTCCACAACACCAGGCAAAGTACTCCTGCTGTCGGCCAATTGCCTTTGGGAGCGGACTGCTCTCGGCTTCCCCACTGCATCCTCTGCGTTTTCTTTGAATTTCTTGGGCTAGACTTTCTGTTCTTCATGCTGGCATGCGGCTCTCTTTCTCAAAGTCCTTTGTCAGTTTTTATGTATTTCTCAGGATGACGCCCCAGCAGAGGTCTTAATCGTTTCTGTATCTTCTCTGTGCCATTCTTCATGGCTCCTTGTGTCCACCTCATCCCAGTACTGGCCTTGCGGGTAATCTTCATGCTGTGGGTGATCTTTTATGTGCCAGTACGGGAGTTAGTCATACTATCAGTATGGTTAGCAATCTTCTTCATCCATCTCAGTAGAAGTCACTGGTATAATGTTACAATAACTAATAGAAGTGCTATCAAGGTGGCTGGGGGGTTGATAGACAGTGATAAGCGGCTTGTGAGGGTTAGGTTCGGGGTGTTGTGCCGACTTTTACCTAGGTGGTCGTCCTTATCTCCAGTCGGGGAGTACCTACCCATGACGTCCTTCCACATTAAACCACCCCTAGGGGGAATATTGGGAAGCAGCCTCACCTCCTTAGCCTCATGAGAAGGGGCTCCCCCTCGGGGGTAAGTAACGCGACCTAGTGAATTGTCACATAGAGCAGACCTCTCTGCAATAGTAGCTTTGGTATAGCAGTCACGCTTAACACCAGGAAGGGAGGAATGCTAGTGGCAAAATAACACTTAATCCCCACAGTTACATCCCTCCAGAGAATACACTTCATTGATATACTGAAAAATATACACTTTTAATAAAATCACATATAGAGTATCTATTCAGTCAAATAATATTTGGGTTTTAGTACAGTAGATAGGGGAAGTATTTGGCAGAATTGTGCTTTCGATGATAGAAGCATAAGCATTGGGGAAAAACTTGTACATATACCCAAGGGCCATTTTAGGGTATACAATCATTGCAGATTATCCCCCCCACACTAGCAGTAATGCCAGACATTTAAGGCCCTCTTACAAATGTATCAGTTTGCTCTATCGTATATACTTGATGCCATTTGTGTCAAAATGAATTGAGTTTGCTTGAATTTGCACTATAAATGTGTACAATATTATATTACTTGCATGTGAACCAATGAGAGAATGATTATTTAAAGCATGTATGAGTTAATGAATGCTCTTGAAGCCGGTACATCAAGACAATGTAGAGAAACATACTGGAACAAGTATTTTATCTGCCTGGAAGAAAAAGCGGAGGCCCCTTGCTGTTCAGACATAATACAAAGAGAGCTAGTTATAAGATGATTTCTGATCTTGTGGGGTCGTTTGTAGTGTTGGTTGTTTGCCAAGAAGTCGATCACATCTTGATGAAGATAAAGGCACTGAAGTAACACTGCAAAAGCAAAAAGCCCCGTTTTATGACTCATCCAGGTTTCAGTTTAATAAAAAACAAAACTTCACTGAGCAGGCGAGAGGAAGATACTGACAGAAGACGTTGTGTTGATAATTCTAAGCTTTCACTGGTCACTCTTAAAGAAAAAGGTTCCTCTAGTACAAAAATATGCTTTTTTGTGACCAACCTGCCTCGCTAGGAGGATCGTTGTAGAGAGCATTTGTTTGGCCTTGAGGCATCTGTTCGTCAGTGTGCACTAAAACTACAAGACACAACACTGTTTGCAAAAAGTGCATGACATTTAATTGCACATTTACTTTGCCTCATCTCCTTGTATAACAGAGGAAGAGATTAAAAAAAACAAGAATCCGACGTAGAAAAAATTAACGATGGTATTGCTTTTTCAGAACTTATACATTGAAGGTGCTTGGAAGGGCAGTGGGGTTGCACCCATATTTAAAGTTGTTGCCTTATGCAGTCTGTATAGCATCAGAATGAAACAACGTGGAAGCGATTTGTCAGCCGAGATGTAGTGCTAATTTTTAATCGTTAAGTGATCTCCACTGAGTAAAGCAAGCAAACATGATGCAGACAGTGATGTTGTTTATCTTGCTGAGGCAGTGTATATAGTGAAAAGAGACATTTTTAAAATGAGAAATCACTTTGACGGATTGTTTAGAGACAAATGCACTGGTTGCTAAAGTGATGAACAGACCAATCAACAAAGCGCAATTAAGTTCTTCAACTAGGCCACAACCAATAGTTTGTTTGTTTGTTTGTTTGTTTATTTATTTATATAGCGCTCTTGACCCAGGGGTATATATGCGCTTTGAACATCAGGTTACAGGTAAAAGACAATAGTACAGTGTTGATAGGGCATAGATAATAGTATTCAAACAATATACATAAAATTGGACATTCGGAGTGCATACATATGTGGTAGGACAGTTATTTGTTGGTTAACCAGGAAATGACCTTGGTTCTGAAGGGTTGGAAAGTAGGTGTAGATTTAATATCCAGTGGGATGGAATTCCAGAGTTGTGATGCCAAAGTTGGGAAGCTGGATCCTCCAGCTCTTTTGAGGGAGTATTTGGGAACTGTTAGTTGTAATGAGTTGGACGATCTGGTGGTTCTAGTGTTCTGTCTTAGTGTAAATTTGTTCGAGAGGTAGGGTGGGGCAAGATGATTGAGGGCTTTGTAAGTAAGGCATATGGTTTTCAAGTCAATTTTCTGTTGGATGGACAACCATTTGCAGGCAGTTCTGGTGGCGGAGATGTGTTCCCTTCTAGGAATATTGAGGGCGGCACGGAGTGCGTTATTTTGTAAAACTTGCAATTTATTGATTACTGTTTTGTTGGCACCTACATAGAGGCTATTACAGTAATCCAGTTTAGATTGAATGAGTGCTCTGGCTAGGATGAGACAGTTGCTAGGGGAGATCAGTGGTCTGCAGGCCCTGATTAGTTTACCGGTGTAGGCAGTGGCTGAGGCGGTCATATTGATTTGTTTAGCTAGGTTGATGTTCGTGTCTAGGTAGAAACCGAGGGTTTTTACGCTCTTGGCAATGGGTATGGTGTTACCGTCAATAGTGAAGCTAGTGTAGCCGGGACAGAGTTTACTGATAGTGTTCGGTGAGCCGACAAGAAGCAATTCAGTCTTGTCATCATTCAGGCATAGGCCATGTGTGGCCATCCATGCCTGAATGATGGAAAAGACTTCATTGATCCATTTGGCGTCCTTGTTGTAGTTGCCTGATAGGGTGAGGAGTATCTGGGTGTCATCTGCGTAGTTAGTATAGGTGACACCCAGATTGTCCAGCTTGTCGAATAAGGGCTTGGTGAAAATATTGTAAAGGGTAGGTGAGACACAGGATCCTTGTGGGACACCGCAGGTGATGGGGATGGGGTCAGCCGCTGCTAGGGGGGAGAAGACCCGCATGGTTCTGTTGTCCAGGAAAGATTGGATCCATGTGACTGCAGAGTGGGAGAAGTGTGCTGCCAGAGACAAATGGTTGCACAGGATTTTATGGTCGACCAGGTCAAAGGCAGCGGAGAGGTCAAGGAGTAGAAGGATGGCAGCCTTGTTTTTGTCTTTGAGTTCGTCTATCTGGCATTTGAGATCAACAAGGGCCGTTTCTGTCCCGTGTTGTGGTCGAAAGCCAGATTGGCGAGTTCCTAGTAGGTGATTGGCCTCAAGGTAGTCCTGGATTTGTAAATAAGCCACTCTATCCAAGATTTTTAGTAGGAATGGGATGGTGGTAATGGGTCTGTAATTCGTGGGGATGTCAGGGTTGAGAGTAGTTTTTTTTAGTAGCGGTAGGACCCAGGACTGTTTCAGATTGCTGGGGACCATGTTGTTGGCGAAGGACAGGTTTATTAATTTGGTGATAAATGGGGAGAGATCCCTAGCTGCATCTTTTATGATCTGTGCGGGGCAGCTGTCCCCCTTGCAATTCGAAGGTTTAAGGGATGCTATAATTTTCTGAACCTCCAATATGGATACCTTTTTGAAGGTGAAGCCTGAACTAGTGGCAGTAGGTGGAGGGGGCGTGGGGAAGGAGGTGGGATCGAGAGTGAGTTGTTGTCGTTTGTTGTTGATTTTAGTTTGGAGCCCTGAGATTTTGTTAGCTAGGGCATTCTGGATCCCTGTGCACCAGGGTTTATCCTTAGTGCAAGAGTCAGTGGGGGTAATGGGGTTTTCTAATTCCTTTAGTATGTTAAAGAGCTCCTTAGTACTGGAGCTTGCCTGGGAAATCCTAGTATTGAGAGATTCTTTCTTGGCCCGTATAATCTCATTTTTGTAGAGGGTGGAGATGTTGGTGAGATTGGTTCTGTTATTTATAGAAGGCACTGATTTCCAGAGTGCTTCAAGTTTGTTTTTTTGTTGACGCAGGGTTTTGAGCTCCGGGGTGAACCATGTATTCAGGTGCGCTTTGGGTATTCCTTTGCGCAGTTTCAGTGGGGCAATGATGTCAATGGCTTTGGCCATGGACTCATTGTAGGCGTTGACCAGTTGGTTCAAGTCCGTTGTGGCGGGTAGTGCGTTTAAAGTAGGGATCACCAGAGGTATTAGGGCTTCCGCTGTGATATTGCTCTTTTTCCTAGTAGGGCAGGCAGGTGCCATGATAGGCCTTTTATGTGCTGAGTTGCTGGTAAGAATGTCAAACGGGAGGAGGTGGTGGTCAGTCCAGATAGGTTGTGTGGGATCTTTCGTAGTAATGTTGCAGTTAAGGGTAGTTATCCAGTCAAGGATTCTGCCTTTCGAGTGGGTGGGTTTGGAGCAAAGTTGTTGGAGGCCATGCTCCTCTAATGCCATGGCCAGGGCAGTGGCTGGGGTGTCTAGGGGGTCGTTAAACCCAAGGTTAAAGTCTCCGAGTATAATCAATTGTGCTGATGGTTTGGAGCTTTCAGCAACTAGTGAAGTGATGTCTTCCTCAAATGAGCCAGGAGGGCCCGGGGGTCGGTAAATTAAGTGCAGCGTAATAGTACTTTTAGGGGAGGTTTGAAATTTGACTGTAATGTGTTCACAGGATTTGAGTGGGGGAGCAGAGGATAGTCTGATGTCAAGCGTGGACTTAAAGATGATAGCTACACCGCCACCTCGAGCGTTCGGTCTATCTGCTCTAAGGATGGTGTAGTTATCAGGTATGGCTAGGGTAAGAGATGGACCTGCAGCATCGTGCAGCCATGTTTCGGTTACCGCAAGGAAGTCCAGGTTGTTTGTTAGAATAATGTCAGCGACTTCTGTGGCATGGGCGACTAATGATCTGACATTTAGGAGAGCTCCTTTAAGACTGGGATGGATAGTGTTGATGGGTGTTACAGTGTGAGGGTTGATCTTATTGAGTGATTTGGTAGGGCCTTTGCTAGGTTTGTGGTGGGTTCTGGCGCCAAGTCTAGAATTCCGATCGGAGGGGATGAGGGTAGTGTTACGGGAGTTGGTAGGGTTAGCTAATGTAGAGGTGTTGTAGTCAATGGTAGGGCAAGATGCTCTCGTGTTGATGGGGTTCTGCTTATAGACAGCTAGGTGTGTGTTAGCTGCGACATGCGGAACGTGTGCATGTCTATGGGTGGGAAGGGCGGACTTGGTATCCGGGGGGAAGGCTGGTGTGGTGGGCAGGAATGGTGTAGGGCAGGTGATCGGGTGGTGTCTTGGGCAGGCGGGTCTGACTAAACCATTATTATAGGCTAGGTAACTGTTGCCAGTGCAGGGTATGTTACTTTGCATGACACAGAAAGGGAACATGATCGCAGTCAGGCAGAGTAGCATGCTGGGGCTAAGGTAATGTACAGGGGAGTGGCGTGAAGGGGGCATAGGCGTTATAGGTAGGGCACAACACAATGCGAATGAGGTCTAAGCGACCATAGGGCACAACACAATGCAAGTGGGGTCTGGGCGACCATAGGGCACAACACAATGCAGGTGGGGTCTAGGCGACCATAGGGCACAACACAATGCAAATGAGGTCTGGGCGACCATAGGGCACAACACAATGCGAATGAGGTCTAAGCGACCATAGGGCACAACACAATGCAAGTGGGGTCTGGGCGACCATAGGGCACAACACAATGCAAGTGGGGTCTAGGCGACCATAGGGCACAACACAATGCAAGTGGGGTCTAGGCGACCATAGGGCACAACACAATGCGAATGAGGTCTGGGCGACCATAGGGCACAACACAATGCAAGTGGGGTCTAGGCGACCATAGGGCACAACACAATGCGAATGAGGTCTGGGCGACCATAGGGCACAACACAATGCAAGTGGGGTCTAGGCGACCATAGGGCACAACACAATGCGAATGAGGTCTGGGCGACCATAGGGCACAACACAATGCGAATGAGGTCTGGGCAACCATAGGGCACAACACAATGCAAGTGGGGTCTGGGCGATCATAGGGCACAACACAGTTGCAGTGGTACGTTAGTGACCATAGGGCACGGCCAATAGCAGTCATGAGGCATGGAGCACTAAGGGCTAAGGATGCCTGTACTATTAAAGAGGTGGCAGCAGTAATGCATAGAGGCGGCGGCGTTGGAAGCATGAGCGTATGTAGCAAACAGTTAAAAAAACCGAGTTCAAATGTTTATGGGTGCGGAGTAGCAGAGGGCATACCAAAAAGCACAATAGTATAGACTGAGGTACTATTAAGCAATTATTTATGTGCAACTGCTCTGTGAGATGCCAGGAGCATCAGTCTGCAAATATAGCTAGGCACAGCCGAGAACTGGAAACCCCTTTGGCAAACTACTTATGTATGTTTATCCACCCAAAAACTTGCAAACGTGATCTTGCTGAAAAACTGGATGGATGTTCTAGGGCAATGTATATTGTATCATCATGTGCTAGACCTCTTCAGAGTAATGGAATAAAATCTGTAATCACTACAACATGGAAAACGCGGCTATTCCTCTTCAGCGCCAAGTCAGGATATTTACAACTAGTGTGGCTGGCAGTATTGATTATAACCCTCATATCGACTACTGCTCATGACTCATTCCAAACTGCCTCTGTTTCAACATTCAGGCAATAATTTCTGTGGAACTGATCAGTCCATCATTAGACATTATTATACAGGTACAAATTAAAAGACTGCACATCTCCCATAGTTTCAGACCGTCATTCCTCCTGCTTCTCATATCAGAACAGATTGTCTGGTGCCAAAGCAAAAAAGCCCCAACAAAGTTGACTAACTAATACATTAAGCCACGGAGAAGGAATATACCTGGCTGGAGCATGAGATACAGGTTCTTGCTCGTGGCAACTTTAAAGGGATTGAAGTAATCTCTGGGACGGCATAGCATGCAAGTCATCAAGAAGCACCTCTGTGAGATGGTGTACTGACACTAGCTTCGCTGCTTACTTTATTTCGAGACCATGCCATGTCATTGGTCATGAATCGCGATTCAATGGATATTGTGAAAACCGCAGTTCAAGCTATTTATCCTGGATAGGTGCCAATCATCAGATCTGATCAGCCACGCTACTTATTAGCAAAACAAATCCAGTGGATCTGGCTAACAACTCATGGTGAACATAACCTTATTTTAATGTTTGATAGGCTCTACATTGAGATGGCAGTTCTCAAGGTACTAGAAATCTTGTGGATGAAAGTGCGTGGACTGGAGGACCTGTTCGGACTGGGTTTACCACAGGTAGAAATGTTGATTCATTTATAAAAATGTGACACGCACCCATATGGCTCATTAAATCACAGCCGGCAGTCTCCAAGTCTTCTCCAGCAGACCTATAATGAGCACAGCAAAGAGTTAGCAACATGGCTTGACGGCAGGCGCTAGCAAAGAAGAGCAGAATAATGCACCCATGAAAGGTGTCAGTGGGACTGTAGGCCTGGGAGATTAGCTCTACATCATTGGATGGTTTCTGGCGCCAAGATGGCATGCTTAGTTGAAGAATTTGAGAAGTCAACTAAGAAGAGATGGGACATTTAATGAGCGTTACGATGAGGACAAAAATAATTTACCTATGGTGTATGCAAAAGATGTAAAGTCCCTCACAAAGAAGTAGAGGATATGGGAAAACCATTAAGCAATTGAACTGTGATCTTATTGTACTCGACAGTAGAAATCTAGTATATTCAGCATTGGCAGACACAGTGCTCAAGATTGAGAAATTTGGATTTGACCAGTATGAGAACTAGGTCAGTCGGAGGCTTGTTAACCAAACCAAATATATCACAGATTCTATAAAATGAATAACATCCAAATCCTCAGCCGTCCACTAAAAAATGACGGCTCACTCTTTATTAGAAATTACATTGCATCTGAGATACAAAATGGTGATCTGGGCGACTAATTTCGGCATGAAAATCATGCCTATCCTCCAGTGCTTTCAAAGATGGGGAGTTTGACAACTGGAACAAAGTCTGGTTTGTTGCACTGTCTGGTACTGCCAGCTAACACTTGGGGAAAGAAAATATATCCAGCACAATAGTCCAGGTTGTCATTCTTGATAGATAGTGCAGTCATCGGCAACATGCTGCGACCAGGGTTTGCAAAAACATTCCAATATTATGTGACTAATGTTTTTGTGCTCTACATCAAATCACAGCTTCAATCTGCATCAAGATAAGACATAATTTGGGATGTGTATAGGCCTGAAAGCTTGAAGAGTGACACACAAAACAAAACAGGAAAATCTGTCCAGAAACAGGTTGAGCCAAGAGGTCTGTTTCCAAATAAAAATACGGGAGTTTCTCTCTGAGTTGATGACAGCTAGCAGGGTTCAAATGCTGGGAGCTATTTAGCTCCTGTTTCAAGCCTACGAGTGCCTGGTTATCAAGACACAACCAGCTACAATGAGTTACTTTTGGCTCCCCAGGCCAATGGATCATATAGAGGTATAACTATGTGATATTAACTTTGGTTGTTTGTGAGGGTGTGTAAAAGAAGCATTAGGACACATCAGGAAGACCTTAAAAGCATAGTGGGTCATAGGTACTGGACAACATTTTTTACTTTGTGTCTTGTGTCGAAATTAAATTTGCAGTGTGCTATGTTGTAGCTCCTTGTTCCCCAGTGTTCGCTCCTGCTTAGTGAGTGATGCCCGACACCAATAGATCTTAATTTCGAACCCTGAACTAGACTAACATTTTCACCTTTTGGGCAACAACTGCAGCAGCCACTGCCACAAATAGGCGATTACTACGAACAATAACAGTGTACTTTGTGTAAATCATCAAGTCGTCTTGAGACTAGCTCCATACTCGCATGAAGAGGCAGACACCTGCACCCCAGTCCACATAGTTGGTTCTGTGCAGTCAGGGTATAATAAAGCCCTAATAAACACATAAGACACTGAAGTTGGGTTGCATTCGGAGAGAATGTATTCTTCTTTGCTGCTCATCAGTTGGAAAGAGCACTGGGTCCCGATCACTGCACTGCCTTGCCAATGTTGCATGCACTTACTGGGCGTGACACTGTATATGATTTAGCAGACAGGCAAAACGACTGCTTGGGCCACATGTAATAAAAATGGTGATGCCACCTCAGCTTTCTGTACATTAACTGACAGACCAAATCGATAGTAGTCGGTAGAATAATCGCTGAAGCCACTGGAGGATTTGCAGTTTCGCTACATAACCACACCAGCAGTGAAGAACATGTCAATGCTGCAAGAAAGCAGCTGTACTGCATAAGATGTGCTCATCGGCATATCAGGAGAGGTTCATAGCAAGCTGGTCACTGCTGGCCATAAATATTGATCGCACCATTGCAACTTCCTTTACCAAGTGTTCGGAGGAGGCAGGAGAATAGGGATGGATGGGAATTTGCTAGCCAACCCTACCAGTGGCTATGCAAGCTCTTAGAGAGCTTATACTATGTGGCTGCAAGGAAGGCTTGTACGGGACATTGAAAGTCCCAGAAGGCTGCTCTACAGTGTACTGCTCTTTCCGGTGCCTTTTTTACTGACTAAAACAAATAAGGAGGGGGAGATAGTATCCAAGTGTATTTGAATTTAAAAAAGCCTTTTCTGTAGTAGGCATAGTAATGACAACTTTCTTTTTATATGGAATTATCAGCAATAATTATTTTTTCCCTAAAATACTTAACCATTGAAAACAATTAAAGTCTATGTTATGTCAGACAACTGACATATTTAATTTGCTATTATCTACCCTTAGGTCTGTTTACGCCTTTAAGGTCTAAATCAGGCATCATAAACACTAAAATATACACGATTCCAGGGAAGTCACTTCACCAAAATGCCAGGGGTAGCGTAAGTGACGTCACATGAACCTTGACCTCTGATGGCATCACATGAAGTGATGTAATTGGACCCCACCCCGAAGTGACATCAACGGAAGCAAAAGAACACAACCTTTCACCCTTTGACAAAACAAAAAGATACATCACGTAACACTGTCCTAAGTACACTACGAAAAATATGGTTATGATATCACTGTAATGTGATATACATTTCATACAAGAATAGATTACCATATGTATCATTAATATCAGTGTGTATAGGCCCATATGACCAAATTACTGTGAATGCAAGCTGACGCCCAAGACAAAATAATAATGATGTGTTATTTTATAGCACTTGCGCTTAAGCGCTTTAAATAGAACATAAATACAGACAATATCATCCAACCTGTGTTGGTACTCATTACTAGAACTCAGAAGGATGAAAGGCTGAGTTGGCCTTGCCGGAATTCGAACCTGCAGATCTCACGCACATTGCAGCAGTGAGTGCTCAACCCACTGAGCTATCATACCAAAGTAGTATAGTAATATACCTTTCATCAGCTTCACAGCTGTAAACCACACCCTACCGGATGCTCCACCCTTCTGGGAGGTCCGTGCTAGCGGAAGTCCCTCCCTGCGAAATGTCCCGGTGCTGTAGTGACGTCATGCTGTGTTTTTCCCGGAAGTGCAGCCCTAGAAAAGGGCTTTTCCCAGCAGTGATGTCATGGGGTGAGCCATGCTTTTGGGGCATATGTGTGGCCCAGCAGGGGTTGTGACATCACGGCCATGTTCCTGAAGTTTACCCTAGCGCCTAACCTAGTAGTGACGTCATGCAATGTGTTCCGGAAGTGCAGCCCTAGGAAAGGGCGTTTCCCGGCAGTGATGTCTTGGGGTGAGCCATGATTTTGGGTGCTAGGCGTGGCCTAGCATGGGTTGTGGCATCACTGCAGTGTTCCTGAAGTTTCCCCTAGCATCTAACCTAGTAGTGACATCATGGGTGTTCCCCGGACGTTGTGTGGGGGTTGGAAGGCCTAGGCTGGGGGCAAATGTATTGTAACTGGAATAACCCTGCAGGGTGTGTGTGAAGGTTGTGACTGGCCCCTGTTGTAATTGGTGTAGAGAGAAGGCGGGAAGGTCATAGAGGGGTCTTAGACCCTCCCCAGGTCGGTGCAAGACCCAGGAAGTGGAGGTAAGGCCCAGGGTTCTGAGAGATGATGTAGGTATGAAGTTGTGATGTCAGGGGGCAGGCCTGGGGGTGTTGTGGGGATGATGTAGTTATGCGCCCTCCCGTAGGGGCGGAGTGATGTGTATATATAGAGAAGGAGTACTGGAGAGAGTTACACAGCGCTCCAGGAGACGGCGCTAGCATGCATGGTCCGAACATTAAATAAATTTCCCAACTGTAAAGTTTTGGTATAGTGTTAAAAGCCTTTAGTTAGTATGAGTATGTGTTGGATTGTGGTGTCTGTGGGTGGGTGTGTTATGTTGTGGAGTGTGTATTAGGTGTAGTGTGGTTGTGTGTGTTGGGCTGTGGTGTGGGTTGGGTGTGTTGTGGAGTGTGTGTATTGTGTGTGTGTGTGTGTGTGTGTGTGTGTGGAGGGTGTTGGGTTGTGGGGTGGGTTGGTTGTGTTTTGTTGTGGAGTGGGTATTGTGTGTGGTGTGCTTGTGTGGGGGTGTGCGTTTCATGTGGTGTGGGCTGTTTTGGGTTTGGTTTGGTTATGGTGTAGTGTGTGTGTGTTTGGTGTGGGTTGGGTTGTGGTGCTGTGTGTGTGTTTGGTGTGGTGGGGGTAGGGATGGATTAGGTTTGGTTAAGGTGTGTGTGTGTGTTTGGTGTTGTGTGGGCTGGGTTGGGTTGTGGTTTTGCGTGTTTAGAAATAAGCTAGGTAAAATAAAAGCTTAAGAGTTATAAATGGTTTTTATTAGGAACCTGTACAAATGAATGAAAATGAAAAACATATATTATGTTAAAAAAAGCGGTCTCAGTGTGTGTATCTGGTTTATGAATTCTATTAATTTGTTATTTTGAAACGTTGAGCTGTGCTGTGATAAGACTTAGGTGCTGCAAAAAGTTTGGTGCTTCATGGAAGAAACAGCCTGTTGTTGCAGAGTTATCTGGGTGTTTATAGAAGCTTAGTGGCCTTGTGGGAAGGAACCATATGTATGTTGCGCCGTGATGTGAACATTTTGCTCATGTTTGTAAAACAAGCCATCCAGTTTTGATTTCTATGGATCATGGAATTTTAAGCAGCGTCATAGTATATCTGTAGCTTAGGGTGTACGTGTACATTTTGCAGAAGGCCACGTTTGTAAATGTAAGAACCTAGTCGTGTGCCTCTGGCAATATACATTTTATGTAAATAGTTGATAATGTGGGGTGACAGGCTAAATATTAAACCAGCATATCAGTTTATATCGGCTGGCTAAATATTAAACCAGCCGATATAAACCTGCCCGCCACCTTAATTGGAAATATGGGACATCGTGACCCGCTGGAAACTTTAAAAGACCCTGAGGTCAAACCCTTAACAACGGCTGTTGAATCACTCGAAATGTCAATAAAAAAAAGAAAAATAAATAAATCCAGCGAACGCACCTCATGGTTTAACGTCTAACCTGTTTTTTCTTTAACAAATTCTTCAACCATTGTAAAATATGTATATACATGTATATGTTTTTAGAAGATTAGCTTTCCATTCTGTAAAAGAAATGGCTGCGATTACAATAAAAAAACACATATACTTACAAAGCTGTTACGTCTCATCATTTCAATCATGTCTAGCTATGCATGCTTATAAAATACGGATATTTAAAATATTAAATAAATGATAAATAAGACAAAAAGACTTTTTGCTTCAATTCAAAAAATGTGTTTATTTATACGTGTACATAGTTTTAAGGTTTAGTAAGAAGGGTACATTTTTGCCAACGATCAAAAACCTTTACAGGGGGTCTGCGAAAGCTGTTCTTGTTCACAAAAGCAGTAACGATGACATAATTTTGACAGAGGTCCAGTGATTATGTCTGCATAACCCGCATCAGAGAGTGTTTCTCAGACATGTTAGATACAAAGTAACACAAGTGCTGACCACACGTGATAGCTTCAGGATGTTGAACAGGTGTTCTATTATACTGTATGATGGGGGTTATATCCTTCACATAGTCCAGGATTGTGCCTCTGTATATGGGGTGGCTTGGGAAACACCCAAGGCTATCAAAGACGGTTATTGTATCAGGTTTCCTATCAAAATGTCTGCTCCCTGTGGCATGTGCGGCTCTTTTTATAAATCCGGTGTTAGCCCCATCTAGAGCATAATCCTCCATATGTCCAGCTGTGTCCTTATAGAAAAGTCCCGCTGTAAATTAAGTGTCCAAAGCGTCATTGCTGTAATTCAAAATGCTTTCTATATAGGCCCTATAGGCGTACATGCTGTCACTCTGCGTGATCAGGTGGTCGCCTAGAGTGATATCCACCTGATTAAAGAGGGTGGCCACTGGAGAAGCAATCGTAGCAACTTTAGCCGTTGTGGGGATAGCTGAGCCATCGGCCTTTGTTATTTTACAAGTGAGGTGAGGTAAAGTAACGTGTCATTTAGATCTAGGTAAATCTCTGTTGAGCCTGATATGTAAAACTCTATAGGCGCTAGTGGAGATAGTACAGCAAGGGGAGCCACTTGCATGAAAAAGCTGTTTTCGATGCTGGTTTGTGTCGGGGTACGGCAAACAGATAGAGTTCAGATTTGACACATTCCCCCGACGCACAATGGATAACCGCCATCTTTCAGAAAATATTGATGCCAGGGCTAGTTTTATTTTTCTTGGTCGATCTGTTCTTGTGAGTTTGTTTTCTCTTCTGAGCGTTTTTTGTTGCTGATCCTGGTTTTTTATGCAGTCCTGGAGGCCCCCATCTGGGCGATGTTTTCCTTTTTTTTGGTTTTATTTTCACATAAACCAGACAGAACCCTCTTGCATTGGTTGGTTAAAATGATTTGCGATGGAGATCGTAGCCGTAGACACCACATCCTTAGCAATATTTGCAGCTGCTGTTTTGACGTGTGGCTTGGCTAATTCAAACCCCTTTTGTAGAAATGGCATAGCCCTTCGAAAGAGGCTTCTAAAAATACGTCCTAAACCCGCTCCATACATAACGGTTGCCCCTTGAAAGTAAGGTTGATTGCCATAACCGGCTTGTCGATGGTAATAATCCCTATAAACGTACGGCATAGTTCTTCATGCATACCATGTTTTAATAGTCTTTTTCTCTCCTTAAACAGAGGTGTAGTTTCACTAGGACCTTCCCGTATTTAAATGGGACCAACTGCTCCTGATCATCCTTTACCTGTATATTGACGGTGTCAAAATGACTCTTAGAAACCGGTATATAATCAGGTTTAATATATTGTATATTAACAATGCCATTATTTTCACCTTTCACCTGGGCTGTTCTCATTACGGGGGCGTAGGTGTCACTGACCCTTTGATATTCTACTATATCACTGTAGATCATAAGGCTGTAAAATCCCCCATCAATATCAGCACGTGTTATGTCCAAATCTTTAGTACTATTTACATGTTGAACAGTTCCCAACACCCTAAAAAGTTTCCCCGTACATATAAACTCAGTGGTAAGATCAGTCGATTTTAGAAATACTTTTCTCTGTGCCTTATCCAGAAACAACTGTATATCCGAATAGCGGTCAATGTTTGCAAGAGTTTTATTGAAAGCCTCTACCAAAGCTTGTATACTGCCGTAAATTCCAGGAGGAAAGCCGGTGTGTAACAGTTCAATAGGACCTTCACGCTTGATGGTAAATTTGGCCTCTCTTCTATCCACAGTGTCCCATGTATGGGTGTATTAAATCTCCATTAGACCCGCTTCCCACAATCCTGGTAAATAAACGGGTTTGGCCATTTTGACACAATAATTTGATATTTTATTGTTGGGGAATGTATCTAAAGGAAGCGTTACTGGGTAAGGTGATATAAAAACAGCTGCTTTCCATCTTCTCAAGGAGCGCCTTTGCTTTGTAGATCCTTAAGAGATGAAGCGCTGACCCAACTGTTAAATTTCTCAGGCCACGCTGCCCATTTTACCAGACTTTGTTTCTTACTTCCTTTGCCTTTACTCTGAAGAATTTTCTCAATCCTATAAAAGTGCTGGGGCTCATTTGTGACCTTCTGTAACTCTTTGGTGTAAAAATTACTGCTCACACCATCATAATCAACCAGCTGGTTGATGTACACTGCCTCTTTCGCAGACACTTTGGCCACTATAAAAATGTAATTGGTAAAGGATTTCAGGCAACGGAAAACTACTTAACAAAGTTCCCAGATGCCAAATCCAGGTATACATATATGAGAATACGATTGAATATTTGCCATACGAATCAAGTGAAATTCATGAGAAAGAAAACAGCCAATGCCAATTGTAGATTTTGTCTTGTTACAACAGCAATGGAGACACTAAAACATTTATTCTCTGAATGTCCTGCCTTATTACAACAAAGATGTAAAATGTTTAAACATTTGTTCGAGAGTGAGTCCAGCTTGAGTGAAGACATGTTCTGGAAGATCTTGTTTAATAGTCAATCTGCTAAATTGAACATTGCAAGTGTTATGTTTATTGAATCACTAGCCTTGTCGGACTGAAGTGATATTACTAATCTCAACTCTAAAGTGATACAATTTTAATTTGAATTTTAAATGACACAAGTGGTCCAACATGCTGTTTCAATGTGTGGCATTACATAATGAAATGCATTGATGTGGACACGTTTTAGTGATTTGCTGCTAAATTGAACTTCCTAATTTTCTAATGTTATTACATGTTTTAATAATAATTGAGCATATCAAATACTTTTGTATATTGTAATCTAATGATGTGATGTAATGTATAATTCTTTTCTAGCTTCTTTTGTTTCTCCTAAAAAAAAAAAAAAATTGGTAAAGGATTGCTGATACCCTTTTGTAAAGACACCTTTAAGCTTGGAAACTCGGACATGGTCCCCCACGCAAAAGGATGGTTTCTTGACCACCTTTGTTACCATGGCAGCATACAAGTTTCTCCACACGTTTAGTGAATTTTCAGGCGTTTCAGAATTTGGAGTCATTTTTATAGATCGATGATAGCTATTGATAGCTATCATTGTACACCTCTATAAAACGCTGTAATACGTCCACATAACGATGTGTATTGTTTGCTGTAAAAAAATCTCCAAATCTTAGATTTTAAGGTTCTATTAAAATATTCAACAATAGAAGCCTTAACCTCATTGTATGTTATAAAATGATACACATTATGTTGTTTTAGAAGATTTTGGAAGGGCCTATTTAAAAATTCCTTGCGGGATCCGTTTGTAATTTTACAGGCACCCGGCCTTTGCTACAAACATGTTTGAAAGCGGCCGTCACTCTTGATCCGGTCTTATCCCTTAAAACTTCGGCAAAGGTGCATTTTGATCAAATATCAATGACCGTCAGGATGTACTGTGCCCCATCGTTCTGTTTTTTATAGGGGCGCATATCCAGTAAATCAGACTGCCACTGGTGGTCTCTTTTAGAGACCACTGTTGTTGTTCTTTTAAAACGTTTTCTAGCATTTTTATGAAGGCTATATGCCTCTTGACCAGATAACCATTCCTTAACACCATTCCTTAACAGCTGCACGTGTGATGGGTTTCTTGTCGTGTTGTAGTTTTTTATAAAGAGCATCAACACCCCCATAACTGCCAACGCCACTTTCATCATAATAGCTTTCATGCATGCTTCAATGAGAACTGTTCAACGCTGAAGCACTTCAAATAATAAACAGAGACATAATGGGTGAAAGATGATTTTATTACAGCTCTTATACATATAGCGTCTGACACAACATTACCCTTTGTGCTATTTTTTCTGCAGCATTATAAATGGCATTATAAAAAATCTCCCGTTCCCCCCGCATATAACTCTGTAAGCATAAAATGTTTGAGGCATTTAAAAGTTCATACAATTCCCGGTTCTGTAAAACATATCCTTTAATGCTAAAGTAATGTTCATACAACTGTTCCAGAAGCTGCTGTAATACCGCTCTAGGGTGTATGTATAGAGAACCCATATCATATTTGTACAGATGCCAGTATTTATCCAATACCGGTAGCCAGGTGTTGATACATATGTTACCTATACCAATCAGACTTTTACAAAACAGCTCGGGTGTAGGTATCTATAGATAATTCAGGGTATCTTGGGCGATTTCCGATTTCCGCTCTTTAAGCATAGCGTATAACAATTTTTCCACACATACATGCCCAGGTTTCAGTTTACGATCCACAAGCCTTGCTGGCCCTTCAGAAATGCTATCCTAGAAACAAATATACACATATAAGGAGCAAACTCTTGATATTTATTCTCTCTTTAAAACAGTTTCTGGCGTGCTGCACAAGGCTTGAGGGGATTCCCAAAAGTGTATAGGTCACAAAAATCTTTATCCATTAAACGGTCTACCCTGTTCCTAAAACCACAGGACCAGCCATTTGGAAAGATCTAATTTTTTCTCAGGATTGCGACAATTGTATATTTCTATCCATGTTTTTGATAAAACACTCTCCACACTAGCATGTAGGCACATGCTCATGCCTTTATAGACAGCTTTAAGAAACTGAAACGCTTTGTATGAATTCAACATAAAATATATCCGACGTATTGCTCTAGCGTGATAATTCTGAAGTAAACAGTCATGAGCATCCTGCGGTGGGTCATCGCATTTATGTCGAAAGCACCATCAGTAATAATCACACTTCAGGCATACTTTCACTACACAGTCCGCAAAAGCTTGAACAGTTGAGGTTTCCAAAAAAGTCAGTTTCCTCTTCTTCTTCATCAGAACTTTCAAAGCGTTTTAAGCAGACACACTTCTTACACTTATTACGGGCTTGGGTTGCTGGACTTTCGATCATTTTTTAACAGCACACACAGTAAAAATTGACGGTATTGAATGAAGACCGCTGAGTTTCAGCGCCGTCAACAATTTCTGCCATTTTCTGCAATTCAAAAAAGAAAGAGGTTTAACACTTCAATATGTATTTTTACACATCGTTCACACAAACACACATACCAGATTGCACAGGACAGGTCTCTCCGTTTCCGCCTCCATAGCAGCAGCAGCAACCTCCACAGCATCAGATGACTTCATAAACAGCCTATCTTCATCGGGATTGGTTTCTAGCTCCGGGGTCATGGCCGCCTCTGGAAACAGCTCCTGCAAAACGCCCAGGTCCACATACATAGGTTCGTCCATAGCCTTCAGATCGGCCTCTGTGTAGTCTGCATCCAATATACCTCTACACCATCACAACCTTCATCAGATGCTTTGAAAGGGTAGGAATCAGGAGGAGTCATTTCACCAAGATTCATTAAAGAAAGGCCCTGGCTGAACTCATCCTCATACTCCATCCCACTACCAGCGGTGCATCGCGATATTCCTCATCAGCTACAGGAATTGTTGCTGTCGGACTTCTAGGACTATCAGACTTTTCAGCGGTGTTGCAGGTGTCATTCCCTAAGGTATTCTTAGAGTAGTAGCTGTAACGCTTCATGATTCAGGGTATTGCTAGCATTATGCAAATAGCACAGCCAGTCTCCAGCAGCGCCGTGTAACTCTCTCCAGAACTCCTTCTCTATATATACACCTCCCTCTGCGCCTATGGGAGAGAGCATAACTAAATCATCCCCACAATGCCCCCCAGGCCTGCCCCCTGACATCACAACTTCATACCTACATCATCTCCCAGAACCCTGGGCCTTACCTCCACTTCCTGGGTATTGCACCGACCTGGGGAGGGTCCACCACCCCTCTACGACCTTCTCGCCTTCTCTCCACACCAATTAATACAGGGCCCAGTCACACCCTTCACACACACCCCACAGGGGCACCTTCCAGTTACAACACCTTTGCCCCCAGCCGAGACCTTCCAACTCCCACACATGTTCCGGGGAACACCCATGATGTCACTATTAGGTTAGACGCTAGGGGAACCTTCAGGGACACTGCAGTGATGTCACAACCCCTGCTGGACCACACATAGCCTCCAAAAGCATGGCTCACCCCACGACATCACTGCTGGAAAACTCCCTTTCCTAGGGATGCACTTCCGGAACACACAGCATGACATCACTACTAGGTTGGGCGCTACGGGAAACTTCAGGGACAATGCTGTGACGTCACAACCCCTGCTGGGCCGAGCCTAGCCCCCGATATCATGGCCCACCCCACGAAATCACTGTCGGGAAATGCCCTTTCCTAGGGCTGCACTTCCGGAACACATCGGATGACATCACTACAGCACCGGGACATCCTGTAGGGAGGGACTTCCACTAGCACGGACCTCCCAGAAGGGTGGAACATCCAGTAGGGCGTGGTTTACAGCTGTCAAGCTGATGAAAGGTATATTACTATACTACTTACCGACAATCGCTATCTTACCGGTTATAGTAAAATGAGCAATTTCATGTCTGAATGTACTCAAAGTCAGAAAGCAAATGACACTCTGTAGTGGATACCATTAAACTGGTAACTGAGATTTACCAGCTGGCCATTTCATCTGCAGTTCTGGTGCAAAGTGGGCCACATGTCAAGCCTGCGTGGATCTTCTTTTCAGGCTTCAGATGTTGGCAAAATACCTAGCGCTGTGAGGGTTTAGAACTGTGTATTAAAGAGTTTAGAGTAGTGCAGGGAAAGCAGAGCACTCACATGGCATCACATACTCTGGGCACTCGTTACCTCAAACATGCAAACAGACATCCTGAACAGCATGTCATGGGGATAGGAAAGATAGACACATTACAGCAGAGCATTAATTGTGGCACAATGAACTCAAGGGCTACTTTATGTGCTATGGTCAAACATTTCTACACAGTACACACGCTTTTAAGCACAAACATTTTGTCAAGTGACCGAGGACACTGAGATGGAATGTCTTGCGATGATCGTAACAGAGACAACGGCAGAAAAAAGCATGCAATAACTACAACTTGTGAAAAACGAAATACATAGTCCGAAATGGATGCTTATTGTACTCTAAATGCTTAGGTGGAGTTTTTGTCTGTATTGTGAATTGGAGGTGTTTAAGAACAGACTAAATCAGTGCCTCATCCCCTGAAGTGTGCCTGAAATAAACCTTCAACAAGCCTAGCAATTATTGTCCCTTGTCTTGCTCACTGTGTCTTTCTGTGCTCTACCTTTTATAGTTTGGACAGCGGTCCATGAGTTTCAGGTGTGATTGTGACTGAATGCCTGACCTTGCCTGACCTTATTAGTGGGACAAGGACAGTGTAAATTACTAGTGGTAGTCTTACTAGTCTCAGTCTTCCTCTTCCTCATGTCAGTCGTTGGGCTGATATGGAAACGAGAGGAGTTATGGAAGTAGTAGCATCCCATAAAGGTAGAGGGAATTTGGGGTAAATAACTGTCAGAAAATGGGGGATACCATGTCTCACCTTTCGGTGTCTCCTCCCTACTCCACGAGGACCTCCCACCCAGGTGAACCTCCCTCACTTGTCCACCCCCATGGTCTGGATCCAATTGCAATTGCCCTTTCCACGGCCACCTGAATAAGGGATCCCCGGGGACTGAGTCGTGAAACGCCTTCAGGGTTTTCACAGCACTGATTCACTAATAATTACTATAGAACAAGTTACTGTAGCACTTTTAGCCCATACTAGCAATAAAGCACCCGGTCCCGATTGTCATCCAATTGACCTGTTCAAAAGTGAGCCCCTGATATGATATGATAGTTTATTTGAATTATATGATATGATAGTTTTATTGTATAGGGTCTATACACAATGTGTTTCAAAGTGCTTCAAGGCAGGGGAGGAAGCAAGGGAAAATACAATAACATTCTTACAAGGCCTTGAGACATTAAGAATGGGAAATTAACTATGGTACTAGGCCTCACGACATTTCAGATAGTGTAAGAGCTTTGAGAATGAGGGAGGGAGGGAGGTGGGGTGAGGAAGGAGAATGACAGACAATAACTATCGTACTAGGCCTGATGACATTTCTGATAGTGCAAGGGGACTGACAATAGGTAAGGGGAAAAGGAAGGAGGGCAATGGGGGAGGAAGGAGAGAAACAGACAAGCGGCTAACGTACCAGGGCTGACCACATTTCCGATAATGCAGGGTGAATGACGATAGGTAAGGGAAAGGGAAGGGGCGGGAGGAAGGAGAGAAACAGACAAGCAACTATCACACTAGGCCTGATGACATTTCTGATAGAGCAAGGGGAATGACAAGAGGTAGGGGAAAAAGGAGGGAGGAGGGGGCTGATGGGGACCGTTCTTGACACGTTTATTTAATGACACACTTAGATGGGTTAGTATCCCTGAATCTTGGATAAAGCCAGTTATCATTCCTTTTTATTTATAAAAAAAGGGAGGACATAGTCATCCCAATCACTTTCCACCTATCTCCCTGTTGGACACTACAGGGAAAATGTATGCTAGAGTACTCTTGGATGTATTCAACCAGTGGATCGATCATAACAATCAGATAAATCACCTGCAAGCAGGATTTTGGACTGGTATCCACACCGTAGACCAGGTGTTACGATGTAACCTTTTAATACAAAAATATGTAACCCTGAAGAACATGAAACTGCATACATTATTCGTTGATCTCCAAAGAGCATTCAATGAAGTTCCTCACAGTAAATTATGGGATAGGCTGGAGACTATTGGCACTCTGTCATCTGTAATAGCCGCTATTAAAAATCTTTACTAAGGTAACACTGCTATGGTCAGATGGAACCTAAAAGTGGCCAAAACATCTGCCTTCGATGTATTTTGTTTATACATCCATAAGGCCATAGAGCTACTGTTGGATACCATGTCTGACGTACCAACCCTGGGTAAGGACAAATATCCGGTATTGATGTTTGTACACAATGAGTTATTGCTTTCTCTGACTCTGAATGGGTTAAGAAAGAAATTTGACTTGTTGCCTATTGTGACCATCATGGACTTTACGTGAATTATGAAAAACACAAAATCAGTGGTCTTTAAAGCGCCAAGAGCAAGATCCAAAAAATGGAGTCTGGGGATTGATATGGCAAGAATTTAGCAGGTTGTAACATTGGATTATTTGGGCATAATGCTCATGGACACAGGGAAATGGACACAACCGATCAACAAATCCAATATTACACTGGAAAGGCATAATTCAGCCATATTAAGATTCATGAAAGCAGTAGGTGGTGGAGCCTTGAAAGCAGTACTTAATAAGCAGCAATGGGCCACGCAGCAGTAAAAAAACTAGAAGTTCCAGAAAAACGATTTTGGAAAAGTATCTTTAGAATCTCCCAGGTAGCACATCAAAAAGCTCCTTGCACTATGAGACAGGCTGTGGGTTTATCATGCGAATGATCGCAGCCAGACTTTTGTACTATTGGTTCCGAAATCTGGAGCACCCCAGCCCTATCCAAATATAGGGGGGTCCTCCAGGATGTTCTAAGACAGGAAGGTGGTACAAGCTTGCCATGGTGAAAGCATGATTAAAATGTTTTAACTTATTATGGCCTTGACAGTTACTGGGGGGATCTGTTACTATTGTCCCCAACTATAACCAATTTTAACATCTGAAATAAACAGCAAAACATTTGAACAGAACATGAGAAACAATCTGACCCTACCACTACTATCCCACTAATGGGATTGTAAATTCTTTGTAGGACATGAGCAAGATCTGTATTATACTGGTGACAGGCTTGCACGTATGCTTTAAGTCAGTTTAGACTAGGCATAGTACCGTTGGCCCTTGTAAGGGTGCAGAAGTAGACACAGGGCGAAAAGGTGGCATGCTTGCTGGCATAAATCTTTATTTAATAGAAAGCAAGGAAAACTCCCACCTATCCTATAACTAATAGGGTTTCCCTGTCTCAAACAAAACAAAGGATTGTGTCAGAACGCCCATCAGAAGAAACATAGTCCACTGTCCTTTGTCCCAAAACCTATTTCGACCCTTACACTTAGAAGAAAACTATATAACTTGTTCTACTCGGACTCCTGAAAGGTGGCTCCCTTTTGGTTCGCTTTAGGCAGTTTGTGACTGCAGGAAGGCATCCCTCTTCCCCTGGCTGTCACTAGGACTTCTGATATAATTCCACACAGATGAAGATGGGGAGTTCTCCCTACCCCAGGCCTACTTGGGCAACTCATTACAGTTCCACAAAGATGGCAGAAAATATCTCCCTTCCCCCTAAGCCTTTCTTAGTCTCTTTTCTAATATTTCCAGTGATGTCATGGTTTTGCCAAAGGCCATTACCTTCTTTCCCCTGGTCTTCTCTTGACTTTTGCCAAAGGTATTCTCTCTCTTCCCGTAGTCTTCTCTTCCAGTCATGTGGGTCCCAGACCCCTTTCTCAGGCTTATAATGTCTCTCAGTTTCACTATCTTGCCAGGTATTGTTTCGCATATACAATTCTTCCGTCCTTTCAACACTCTGGTCCCAGACACCATTTTCAAGGGTATAATGTCCCTTAATCATGTCTGTTACACTATCCTGCCAGGCACTGCTTCTCAAATGGTATTCTTCGGTCCCCTCAACATATGGGTACCAGAACCTTCTTTCTGGCTTGTAATGTCTCACACCCATGCCCGGGTCACTATCCTGCCAGACACTGTTTCTCAAATAAAGTCCTCTTGGTACAAGGAAGATGATGATTCTTGTACTCCGATTGATTGTTCCCAACAACTGGTTTTACGCCAGGGATTTCTCTTTAGCACCGACTTGGTTCAACTCTGCCCCTCAGGCTCTCAACAGGATCTTTGCCCCCTGCTTTGTAGAGCAATTCCCAGTTCATTAACACAGTTCTCTTTACGATTTCTCTCAACCCGAGGGGCGTGCTTCTCACCCCTGCTCCACGGGTTGCTTCTCGCTCCAGCTCCCAGCTTCTCTCGCCCCCGGGCAGATGTTCCACAGCCTGGGGTCCCTCACAGGTACAGAAGCTCCTCTTTCCGCTCTCCAGCTCGCCGCCAGATACCCGTTTCTCCCGCTGTGGTCCTCAAAGCTCAGCGGCGTGCTCCGCTGGGACACATCTGCTGTCTGGCCAACGTCCTGGTCTCATTCGGTCCCTGTTCTCCACATGGCAGCTCGCGGATCCTCCAGGGAAGATAAGTGAATGAGAGAAGTCCTTCCTCGCTTTAATCCTTGGCCGCTCATGTGTGGTTGAGAGCTAGTATGTTCGCCTTAGTTCCGCGACCGGCTCGTCAATCCTCTTTTCTTCTTCATGCCAGTATCTACTGAGCCATAGCTTTCTACGTTTTCCGTCCTCTTCACAGTACAGTTTCTCTCATATTCATAGACAGGTCTACTCTGCATAAAGTAACTATGAGTAGAAAGAGCAGGTAAAGAGGATGGGGCTGCTTTGGCCCCAACAGTTTGGGTGGATGTGTTTTGGGGGTGAGTGTGGTCTTTGTTATACAGCGTTCTTGCTTGATAGGCCTCCCTTCCTCCACAGAGGCGGTCCCCTCCCATGGGATCCTCCCACTGTGTACCCAGTGGTACTATTGGGTAGTGACCTCACCTCCCTGGCCCTATCGGAAGGGTCCCCCCTTAGGAAGGAAGTGACGACATCAAGGGATTCGTAACACACTACATACTATTGCCTGGGGAACACAAGGGGTCGGCAATGAGAGGCGAACACAAAGTTGTAACATTCTCAAGATTAGCTACATTTATTAAAAGAAAATGGGGTTGGATATGGATAAAGGCCTATCTTTCCCTATCCCAGAGAGAATATTCGTGCCTACGAAACTAAAGCTAAAGCAAGTTGACCTTGTGTCCAAAATACATCTGACACTAACATACAAAATCTAAATGTACAAGGGAAATGTTTCCGTTTTCAATTCAACAAAAATGTTCACGAATATATATATCCACAACAAAACAAGCCTTGTGTCCAGGGTTTGGTACCCTTCCCCTAAACTGTTTCAGGAAATGTATTTACCATTTTCTGTTTCACCAAAGTTCTACTAAAGGTAAAAGGAACTTCAGTTCAAACTTGTTCCAACTTCCCCCATACTGACATCCCATATATGGGGGTTTGCGCAAGTTATATCTGCCAACTTCCTTCTGAATGCATATTAGCTTTTGGCAATGCTTTTCCAGGTTTCCCCAAATTGACATTTTACATAAGGAGAATTGTACAGCTTTTGCCCTTTTATTTCTTGTGTTTTTTAGTTATATGTTTTTATTGGATTTATAATATTGAAACCAATACAGCCGATTGTAGACAGTGAGCAGATGGTACAATAAACAGTTCACACTCATTACGACTATGGCCTCCGTTTTCTCAATCGGAAGGCTATTATATTGCTGTGAAGCCATAAGCATGCCCCCTTCCAACGTTGCAAAAAATATTCCCGACCCCCCAACTCCCATTTCTCACCCTATCCTCCTCTCTTCGGCTGCTTGTTCTATCCAGGTTCCCTCCCCCGCCAGTTCCGCACCCGCACTGCCTACCTGGCAACCCCCGCACTTGGGGACTGTTCTCTGTATGCCTACAGTCCCCCTCCAGCACTTGAAACCCGATGTCTGCACTTACCATGCACTGTCCGCCATCTGGCCCTACTTCTCTCATTGTTTTATTTATTTTTTTATCCCATGTACTGCAATGTCCCCACCCCACTCTGCACTTTTCCTCTTCCCCCTTCCCCAGCACTTGTGCAATCTGAATGACACCTGGCCTAGTAGGATTGTTGTCTCGGTCTTCCCTCTGTTTCCCCCTCCCTTATTGCGTCGCGCCTTGACACACTTTTGGCATGTTATGAATGCCATTTCATATCGTATAGGACCCGTGCTAGGACGTCTTAATCAACATCTATTCCTGTAATCTTTAATGTTGCGTGTACGGTGTTGGGATCTTGGGAACACCACCATCGGGACATCGATTTGTCTCCACCACTGCCATCTTCTCTCAGTGTTTCCTAATTTGTCACAAACCTCATAAGTGATTAACATTAATATTAAAAGGTCCAGCCATGAACTCCAGGATCCCCCATGACACCCTAAACATGCCGCTGATGGTGTGAATAGGAGAGGTCAACGAGGGCCCTGGGTATATGTATCTTCACAGATATGGTCCTCTTGTTCAGCGCCCAGATCCCCCTCATCTACTCTGGTCGATGTGTCTCTGAGATAGAGAGTGACACTATATGCGATGCGGTTCTGGTTACCGTCGAGGTTAAATGAATGGGTCGGTCAATTCCTAGAAGCGTGCAGTGTGTGCCAACCTCGAGAGGCGTGGAGGGCGTTATGTTCCACAGAGCAAAGTTTGACCAACAATGTCTGCCATGTGGATTTTGTGGGTGGACTAATGGATTTCCAGTTGAGGATCAAGCACTTGCGGGCGGCAAAGAGCCTATGTATGAGCTTACGCTGCTGAGGGTCCGCATGCCAGTCCTCCCTTTGCACCCCAAAAAGCATTGAGCCAAGTGTTAGCTCGACATCGGCCCCATCTATGTGGGTGATCTGACTGTGTACCATGCGCCAATATGCCATGATCAGTGGGCAGGACCAAAGAATGTGTCCCATGGTGCCCAAACCCCCACATGGTCGCCAGCATGTTGGAGTGGGTATGAGGCCCATCCAAAGGTTTGCTAGGCGTGTAGTACATCCGTTGGATCATTTTATATTGGATATCTCTATTCCGAATGCTCAACGAGACCGCCGGTATGGCTTCAAAGAAATCATATATGTCGCCGGTATCAAGCTCGATCCCCAGGTCGCCGGACCATTGTGACGCTAGAATACAACTATGACCAACATTATTTGGGGCACAAGTAGCATAAAAATCGCATAGACTTGGTTATGACGTTGTGTTCTGTTCCATTGCAAGTTCGCCTGCTGTCGGTGTCGCCTGCCGGATCTGTTCTGTGGTGTGTTTGCGAATTACTGACAGAAGAGTCATATATCAGAGTCAGTCTGCCTCTCCTAGTCCGAGCACCCGCCGAGCCTCCAGAAAGCTAATTGGGGAATTTTCATCATATAGATCTATTACCCAGACATGTGGCCATGGAGTGTCTTGGATTTGGTGTCATTTATAGTTTAGTCCATAAGACAAAATTGCTCTTACACTGATCCATACCGGTGCCGCCTGAACAGGTGAGCCCAGTACGGACCGCAATTTGTGCCACTGCGCGAGCGTTGGCCCGATTATTGGGTGGCTCTTGATCGCATTGGGCAGTTTATTTGGTGAGATCACCAGGACCTCAGGTGTGAACAGCACCAACAGGGACAGTTCCATAGATTTACAGCTGGTCTGGTCTTCTGTATTCAGCCACCGTTTAGCCCAGCACACTTAGCGCCAAGCCACTATCGGTCTTAGAGGCCTGAAGGATCTCTAGTTTGAGCCATGCTTTCTTACCTCTCCATATGAATCTGCATATACTAGCGTTTAATTCTTTGAACATGTGCTTTGTCGGGGCCTAGGGCAGCATCATAGCCAGATAGGTCAGCTCCGGTAGAGGCATTTATTCTTCTGTGAGGAGGGTCAGATTGAATTTTCCGCAGAACTGGGGGGTAATTTAACCCTAAGATCTCCTCTAGGGTGGGACAGTTTCACACCCAAATATGTGAAACAGTTCAGCTGGAGTTTAAATGGGGTTAGCCCTCCTGGATCCTAAGGGATGTCGGATCTCAAGAGGAGGATCTCTGACTTCATTCAATTAATTACATAGCCTGCCATGGGACCTCTCTCCTTCAGCAGATGACAGAGTCTTGGTAGCGATGTCTTAAATGTACTGATGTATATTAACAGATCGTCTGCATAGAGGGATACCCGATGCTCATCAGCGCCCCATAGAATGCCCGTCCATCCTAGGTCAGCCCGTAGTTTTACCAACAGGGGTTATATGGTTAGGGCATACAAGAGGGCGTGTAGGGGGCATCCTTGTTGTGTACCTGAGTGTAGGGAGACGGGCAGGATGTGACCCTGTTAGTGATCACTGAGGCCATAGGGTCAGTATAAAGGAGTTTCACCATTTTAGTGTATGTGGTCGGGAAACCAAAGGTGTCTAGCACTCGAAACAAAGTCCCATTGGACCTTGTCGAAAGCCTTCTCGGCGTCGAACGTTAAGATCCCTTCCTGTGAATCGGACCCTCCAGCTATAACATGCAGTTGTCGGCGGACATTGTCAGTGGAATGCCTGCTGCGAATGAAGCCACTTTTGGTCTCTATGGATGAGAAGTGGGATCAGTCTCTTGATCCGCTGTGCTAGGCAATTTGCCAGGATTTTCACATCAGCATTGATGAGGGAGATGGGGCGATAGGACCCACAGTCCCTAGTGTTGCGTCCCTTCTTGTGAAATACTATTATGCTGGCTGCCGGCATGGACCGTGGCAGGTGTCTGCTGGTCCCTGCTCCCGCAAACACTGACTCAAGAGCAGGTGCAAGGCGTCAGTCAGTGCTTTATAAAAGTCTATGGGAAGCTCATCTGGCCCGTCGGCCTTCCACGCTGACAAGGATTGAATTGCTCGGGTTAACTCAGATTCAGTAATTGGGGTGGCGAGACTCTCGGCCAGGGCTAAGTCTAATTTGGGTAGCTTGATGTTTGCCATGAAATCACTAATATGGTGAGGGTCAATAATGGCTTGTTTCGCGTACAATGTGCCCTAGATTTGCGCAAACCGTGTATTGATATGCTCCTCCCCTTTAAGTATATTCCCATTTTGGTCTCGAAGGGAGTCAATAATCTGCGTCGCTTGCCTGATGCATAGGGCAAGCACCATAAGATGTAGGGGTCTATCTCCCTCGCAGTAATATGTTTGCAACAAGCTTGTGAAGGACTTCTGGGCGCGGGAAGAGGTGACCTGTTTCAGGTCTGATCTCAGCCCCATGAGTTTCATGCATGTTTGCGAATCGTTGGTGCATTTATCAGTGGCCCGTATATTGGTCATACAATTGATCTTCTCGTTCCCTCCATGTCTAACTTATGGAACCATCTCGATATACATTGTCCCCGTATGAACTCCTTGTACGCATCACAGCAGTTCAGTGCAGGGTATTCTGAGGACAGAATACCCTGAGGCCTATGGGTTGGTGGCGCTATACAAGAATATAGATAGATAGACAGAGTAATTTGCCAAAACATATCAGTATCCCCCTCTATATGCTCATGGAAGTCGGGGTATCCTGGGGTCTTTAAGTTAAGGCGCCATGCCGGTTTCCTGTGTGGAACCTCTGGTAGGTCGATACTAAGTAGGACGGGCACGTGGTCCGAGCGAGTAGAGGCAAATATGTCGCATTTATGAATGAGACATGTTGTATTAGAGGGGAGGAACCAATAATCTAGTACAGAGTAGCTACCATGTCTATTAGAGTAAAAGGTGTAGTCCCTCTGGTGTTCATCTTTTAGTCTAAACTCAGTAAGCAGAGACTGGATGGTGGGTAGTTTTCGTGGATTGGAGTGTGGAAGAGCTCTGCTGGTCCATTGTTGGGTCTAGAGCAACATTTAGATCCCTTCCGATCAGTGTCAGAGCCCCCATATAGCATGCGCATTCTGTGAAGACATGGGTGAAGAAGGACGGTGTATCGGCTGTAGGTGCATAGATATTGAGGAGGGTGAGCAATTGATGTTGTATGTGGCACAGTTCCAGTATACATCTGCCTCCCCCATCCACCAATGTATTCATAACCTGAAAGGGATCCCGTTTATGAATTAAGATAAAAACCCCTTTCTTCCCATGACAGAGAGTGTACTGCCATCCCAACCCACCTTCTCTGATTCTGCCCCATTTAGATGGGTTTCTTGTAGAAAGATAATGTCCACTCGCATATCACGCATATAGTTAAGCATTTGTTTCCTCTTAATTGGATGGCCCATCCCTTGTATATTAAGAGCGATGAATCAAAGGAAGGTCACCATAATTTCAGGAGGGGCGAACCCGTAGTCCATCGGTTCTTTGTACAGATCATTCGTTAGAGTCCTCAGCCTCGAGGACAGTGCAGATATATACTGAGGATTAACCCTGGTAACAAACAACAACCCCCAGAACATGTAAATAACCATTATAACATTGGGACCAAAAAACTGTGTCCCAATACAGAGCAAAAATAGCCCATGCTTGGGGTTGGTCTGAGAGGTTTCCGAGGATCCTCACTGCTCCCCCTGCATACCAGTGCCCCCGCTCGGGGGGCGGAGGGGACTAGTAAAATCAAGAAAGAATTAGGAACTTAAAACACAAAACCAGTAGTGGGGTAGATGAGTCCAGGTTGTCAGGTGGTGCTTTGTGCATCTGTGTTATGCCAACCAATTCAATTCAATTCAGTTCAATTCAGTTGAATTCAGTTCAATTCAGTTCAGTTCAGCGAGGGAGATGTGGTGAATTCAATTCAGTTCAATTCAGTTCAGCGAGGGAGATGTGGTGGTCACACACCTCAGAGTTTCAGAATGTGTTCTGTGTGCCTTGCATGTGCCTTGCAGCTGCGACCCGGTCCCCTTAAGCGTTTGCCCGCTCTGTGCCAGCTGCCCGGAGGTCATCGTATGAGTGCCACTGTTTGTCGAGCAAGATACACCAGACGTCCGGGAATTTCAGGTAGTGTCTGTGGTCCGTACCTTTTAGAGTGTAAAATATGGGGTTGAACCCTTTTCTGTGCCCGGAAACCTCAATGGAAAAGTCATTAAGTATCCGGATATCGGCACCTTCTACACCACCTTGCCCGCGTTCCGAAAGGCTTTCAATATGGTAAGCTTGTGCTGAAAGTTTAATAGGCGCATAGTAATGACACGTAGTCTTTCGCCCCGGGGCGGGCCTGGGGATCAGTGCCCTGTGCACCTTTTCAATGATAAGGTTCCTCGAGTTCTTGATCTGGAGTTTTTCCTGGAGGAAGTCGTACATGTAGGACTCAAGGTCTGGCTCCTCACTCTGTTCCGGGAGGTCCACTACACGGAGGTTATTGCATCGGGACCTGTTTTCTTGGTCCTCCATTTTTGTGCCCAGGTGTTGCACCTCTTTAATTAGGCCATTGATGTCGGCAGCGGCCGTGTCTACGTTGTCTTCCAGTGAGCTGATGCGCTGCTCATTATAGGATATGCGATCCGCTTGTGCGTTGAGGCAGGTATGGGCATCCTGCAGGTCTCTTTTAATGGCTTGAGCAGTACTGTTTGTCTCTTGTGCCCTCTGTCTAATAGCCTTCATTTCCTGGAAAATCGCCTGCAGATGGCTTTGAATTTGGGCCTCCAAAGGTTGTTGTCTCCGTGCCGAGCGTTGCAGTGGTGTGCCCATTGAGATGGTGTTGGTAGCTTTAATGGAGGCAATATCGAAGGCAGACTTCAGCATGCCAGTTGGGTGTATAGCCTGGCTGCGTCAGGTCTCAGCTACAGTGCAGCCTAGTTGGATTCAGCTTGCGGGCTGTGGGTTGTCCAAATGGCAGAGACACATGGGTATGGGGTGGCCCCTCGTCCGTGGGTAGCCGGCAGTGATCCAGGTCACTATTTTGGGGTTGGCTGTGTAATAGGAGTGGCCTAATGGGATCCAGCCTGCTCATGCGGGCAGTTGGCGGTGAGTCATGTGCCTGCTGCCATCACATGGAAGTTATGAGCATTCTTATGGCAGTGAGTATCAGGGCTGGCCTGGGTATTATTGCCCCTGTATCTCACATGTACATATCAGGCTCCTAGTGATAGTTTTGATTGGCAAAGATTCAAATAAAAATGCGTGGAAAAAAAACATTTTTTTTAATAGGGGGGGGGTCCGGGTCCAGAACCTCCTGCACCTCTGTTTTTTTTAACCCCTTAACACCCATTTCAGTAAAAAAAAAACTTTTACCTACAAAAACATTTTTTCGATGTTTTTTAAAAAAAACTTGTCATTCGAAACTATGTTTTCGAAACAATGCCTGGATACCACATATCGTATCCGGCGTCGCATATAGCTGGGATTAGAGGCTCTGTGGGTGCTTGTAGGAAGGACTGCGCTAGCTACGCTTCCCCCGTGTTTATATTTGGCCACTTGGGTCCCAGCTCTGGCTTGAAAAAGGGGCACTGCTGTGCATGGGCTACCCCTCCCCCCACCATGCCCCTGGGCAGCGCTTTAAGTCTTGGGGGCTTCAGTGCACGGACTCACCTGCCTTCAGAGTCGGTGCTGTGGGGGCAGGTGATCAGCTCCACCCGCGTAGAGCTGTATTATCTCTGCAGGTCCTGGCAGGGAGAATGTTGGGGTGTCCCGCCTGCACCTCCGTGCTAGATGCTGCTTCTGGTATCTCAGCGTCTGCAGGTGCCACAGCAGGCAGTTGGAGGAATTCGCTGGATAGCACCCACCGCCGGCCCGGTCCTTGGTCATATTCAATTATGCAGGCAGTGTGCACCTTCATGATCCTCAGCCCCCGCGTAGTGCAATCGGGCCATGTCCCATCTATTAGCCGGACTCCCTCCTGATATCGCTCGGCACCCCTGCTGCTTCAATGGGCGGAGCCGCGTGTCAAGGCCAGGAGCAGCTCAGTACCCGGCATCACCTGGAGCAGTGGCCGAGATTCCGGCCAGAGCACTGCATTTTCCGGCCCGCCGGGGCTCTGCCGTGTGAGGCTCAGTGCCCATGTCAGTCAGCGAGCTAGGGTTTGGGTAGTTTCAGCTCCCTCTCATTCTCAGCGAGCTGGTGGCATCAGACTCGTCTACACTGAAGCTCTCTCGCCCTGCAGTCATCTTGTTCGGGCTCTCAAGTGCCCGCTCTGCCCCTGTATTTCTTCTTTTCTTTGAGAAATCAGAAGGTGTCTCCCCGACTAGTCCCCAGGGATCGATCTCTCAGTTGGCCAGGGCACGGCCATCACCTTTGGATTCAGACAATGGGGGTGGACCAGTGCGGGGGATCACCTGGGTGAGGGGTCTTCGGGGAGTGGGACACCTGATGGCGAGATGCAGTATCCCCTTCCCTGTAACACCTGTACCCCATCCTATCCAATAGGATATTTAGAAACTCTTCCCCCTCATCCCCTTTCCCTTCACGAACACTTTCACACGGACAGCCCGCTCTGGGAGAAAACAGACTCACACCCAAGCATTATACCAGACATGTCCCACTAATATGGTCAGGCAAGGTCAGGCAGTTACTAGTAATCACTCACACCTGACTTCCATTAAGCTAAAAGGCGGAGCACGACAGCACACTCTGAGTGAGGCAAAGCACACAAAGCAACAGTACTTTCCCCGACGTCGGCTGAAAGAAGGAAGGAAGGAAGACGGCAAACCAAGAAGGGTATGCAAGGAGGGAGATACCCTTGACATTTTTGGCGAGAAACCGTGACTTTCCAGAACCCTTGTGATTAGAAAACACAAGGCCAGAAAACCAGACTGAAGAATCGTGTTGTTACGCTCACCTGGTCTATGCGGGGGCGTTGGGGCACGGTTGGAGCCCTCCCTTGACTTGACTCCTCAGAATCGCCTTCCCCTCCACATAGTGGTTGGACCTGCGGCACGGAAGATGGGTGTTGCCCCTGAGTGAAGAGGAGAGGCAATGAAAATGGAGTGGGGATATCGTGACTTCCCCCAACCATTTCTTGCCAAAATACGGTGTGCAAGCGCTTTCCCATATAAGCTCACCTGTAGTTTTGTAATATAGAGCTATCCTTCCTGCTTATCCAAGCAGGGGCGCACAGAATGGACCAAGTTGCTTCACTGGTCCGTGGGAGTGTTGATCCAGACCAGCTGCGACCAATCCACTTTGTAGGTAAGTCTTTTGTTATAACTATTGTTCGATTAGACTGTCTGTATTTCGTCTAATAATTATTCTTGCAATGTCTCATTCCATTTCCATAGGTACGGAGAAGTAAATCGGGACCGAAGAGAGTCTGGAAAACCTTAGAGGCTTATGGAGTTTCAACAGTGACAGGTAAATTGGTCTTTATAAGGGAACTCTAGTCTTTTGTATGATGCGGCCGTGCGTTCGATACGCATATGAGTTCTAACCTGTTGTTTTATTTCCTCGTAGGTGCAGGCCGACTATGAAGAATGGCGTGCGGATTCTCGATGAAGAATCACGGTTGCATGATGAAGACTCAGACTTTGACCGTGATGGAATGCCGGTGAGAAAGAAGACTTTGACTCCGACCGTGATGGTATGCAGGTAAGAGGAAGAGTCCAACTCCAGCCGCAATGAGTTGCAGGTAAGAAGCACTCTCAGCGATGTAGCGGCTGGCAGCAGGTAAGATGTGCACCCAGAGATGTAGCGACTGGCAGCAGGTAAGATGCGCGTCTAGCGTTGTAGCGGCTGGCAACAGGTAAGGAGCGCCCTCAGTGATGGAACAGTTGGGGTGGAAGGCACACGCAGCGATGTAGCGGTAGATAGCAGGTAAGGAGCGCTCTCAGGAATATCTTCAGGATGGGGCTGCAGGAATCCAGTGATGAGCAGGTAAGCACAGCGGAGAGCATTACGCTGCTGAAAGCAGACTAACACGAAGCAAAGGCACGTGGATGGGCTGGCCTTATATAGGCTGGCTCAGGCCCCTCCCTTTAGCCCCGCCTACTTGCTCCACATTGCCCTTCTTTGGGACTGTAGCACGTGCCTTCCAGTTCTGTTCTATGGCCACACCCAGCTGCACACGCCCTTGGCATAGAGTGTGCAGAGCACACCTTTATATGAGCCTGGCGCCAGGACTGGGTCCAATGGGACCCTGGGGATGAGGAAGGACTGGCCCCTTGACTAGTGGCCATGACACCTGTATGGTGTGTCGGAGATATCCGGGCCCTCCTGCACGGCTGACTGAGTCCGGGAGGAACTGCAGCCGCTGCGGTACCATCCTTGGCTGCAAGATTAAAGCCTCACACACCTGGTGAGTTGGGGAGAACGATGCAAGACCGGTCTGTGATGAAGTCAAGGTTGCAAGCAGCAACATTGTATAAAGAACGCAAGACCGAAGATTGAAAAGCGTGTGATGAAAGATGCAGGGAAAGCTTAATTGCTGATGAATGTTTGAACATTAAAGGAAAACATACAATACCAGTGACAGAGGGGTCCGGCACCACTAGGGTGCTCAATCGAAGGTCTCTGTAAGGTATCCAGCCAAAAAGTGGCAGAATCAATAATAGAAGATTGGCATGAACATTGTCTGAAGTGAATCAAAGTGGTCCTGCGACGGTTTAAGCAAAACCCATCACACATTTGAAAGTCTTTGAATTTTGATATCAAGAAGAAAATGTGGAAAATGAGCTAACATGGTCTGAGCCCGAATGAGGGAGACCAATTGAGAACATCGTGATAAAAAGGGGCCCGAGCTTGAAGGAGGGAGACCCATGATGAACACTGAAAGCGAGAACTTGTGAATGTGAAAATCCTGATACGAAAGGACCGTTGGTGCTGGTTTGTTACCACAGGCCCTCTGCAGTAAGAAACTGTATTTGGGAAAGAGGCTTTGGCAGAAGGCCCTGATACCTGTGCTTTAACTGTAGCCTTGTGGCAGAGGAGCCAGCGTGTGTGCGAAGCGCGAATGTGCCGCTTACCCCGTGCTAAAAATGTGGGGAAGGGAAGCCAACTGCTCAACTATCCTGGCATATTATTTCTCAAACACTTTTGTTTTTGCATACAGTATTGTTTAACACCATTTTGTATTTAGAAGTAAGGATTGGCAATAGGTTTTTTAGTATAGGCCCTTTTATTTTGACCAAGACTTGACTAGGACTGCATTATTATTATTTGATGATCGTAGCTTGCCCCCATCCTTAGATTTAGGTTTAGATAGGCGTTCAACCAAGCCATTGAAGTTTAACAAACTACTCTTGAACTGTGATCACCTTTGTCTGTCTTCACTGTTTGATACCATGCCTTCCTTACACAATGCAGTTGCCAGGTTTCCCCACATGTGTGTCCCATATCCGGAGAGTTGTACCACGTTTGCCCTTGTGCTTTAAATCTACTTGGTCAGTATTCAGAATATGTCCCCAAATGTTCAATAACCTGTGGGCATGTCCTGGGGCCCCCTGCCCCCGGCGCCTCTGGGTCGACTCACCGGTTCAACGTGCAGCTGCTGCTGAGGTTTTCCGTGAGGGTAGCTTTCCCCCCTCATGCCAGGTCTCTCTTGTTACTGCTTTGCCCGATGGAACCGTTGCCATTGTCCATGATCACATCTCCTCCAGCCCTGCGGCAAAGATTTCCTGTGATGCGGTCCCTACAGGGCTCCCGCTACAAGATTACCACAGTTCTTCTCCTCCAGCACCTTACACCGACAGGCGGCTGCCTGAAAGTGTCTGTTTTCCTCTTCTCCATGACTTTGCCTCTGCCTTTCAGTCCGCTACCCGCTCTACGCTCTCTGCAACTTGATTCGAGTTCTCCTTCACCTTCCTTACCTGTAGGTGATTTTCGAGTTTAAATGTCCCGCGCAGCCGACTGAATGATTGACAACTAGACTGCAGTATTAGTGTCACTCCATATTGACTCTTTGCTCCTCTTCTTCATCCCAGTACTTAAGGCTTTCTGGGAATTGGAGTCCAAAGGATTTTCATACGGTTTTAATATATATTATTGAACACTTTTTACTACAGATGCCAAATATGCTTTAGAGGTGTTATGTACATATAAAGAATTAATGGAGTTCTGTTTGAGATGTTTAACAGAAGTCGGTTTGGAGTCCTTACAATTAAAGGGTTCTTAATGTTGACAACATGCCATTAGAAAATCTGGAATTAAGGGGTCTTCTTCACAGATGAGGGAGAATATTGAGTCTCTCCTGTTGGAGCCATCACCACCCCCGGACAGCCATCTCCTCCCATGTGATCCACCATGCGAATATCACCCCCAGGTTTAGGATCAGGTAGCGGCTGCCTTCCCCTGGCTACCTGGGAGGAGACTTTAGGGTGGAGATCAGTGATGACTCCACAGGATTCATCACAGGAATGACAGGATCTGACCTTTGCCACCCACATTGTTCCACCATAAGGGAGAAGGCAATGCATTTCTTGTTGCTCCGTCCCAGGTATAAAAACTTGAGGACATTTTATTTCAAACCGATTTTATGATGGCAAACATTTGCAGTTCCCTCAAAGCTTTTATGGCCTGTAAACAAACTGATACTCATGCTGTGATAACTTAGATTTTCAGGGCATGGTTACTCAGGCAAAAGGTGCTTTGACGAGATGAGATAAAATAAATCCTAAAATCAGTTTTAATTAGAATTGACTATCTTGGCTGGTTAGTCTGTCCTGCTAGAGGTATAATTATCACCAGAATCACCTGTTGCTATCTTTTAAATTATCTAATTTTAACAATATTGACATTTTGATACTTAAAAACAATTAACTTTATTCTGAATTGTTGTTTTTAAATTTGAATATTTATGCATATAAATTGGCACATAATTAGGGTTCAGGAGATAGCTGCAAGTATATGTCCGATTTTGTAGTACGTTAAAACATTCCAATTTTGAGGTTGATTGAAATACTTACATGTTTCAAGATACCAGATAAATATATATTTATGTTCTTCCTAATGGAAATGTATATTGACAGCCCATTTATTTTGTTTTGTATTGATGTGTTCACTTTTATAGCAACTTTGCCGAAATGATGTTTATTAATGATTTGTGTAATAATATATAAAGTTGGCTTTGAATTTTGTAATGTAAATGTTGGCCAAATGTGGCGCATAGCCATACCACTGACTGGCAGGTAAAATTGATTATTGAAACAAAAGAAATTCTTTTGTAAAGCAATAATTCCACTAGCACTTTATGTGGCCTTTCCAGACTGTTTAAAGCTTCTGTGATGACTAGTATTGCTTCTTCTTGTGAAATATTTGTATAAAGAGATTCAATATCCATTGTCACAAAAAATCTGTTTCTGTGTGAAATCATGATGTTTCAATCAAATGAATGCAGTCTCGTGTCTTGCAAGAATGATCTGGAGATAAATGTCCTGGGTTTAAGAAAAGAAATTAGATATATTTGAATAGAGATACTATCCAAGAACCACAATCTTACACAATCTGTCTGCCCGGTCAACTTTTGAATTTTTGTGCAATTTATGAAGACTAGAGAAAGTGGAAGTAGAAGTGCCATAATTCCTTGTATTTAGAAATTCCAATGATTATATACTAATAATGTCTGCTTCTTTAGCTTAATCCATAATGGTTTTTATCAATCTTTTTTTCAATCTCCAGATCACCATTTAATTTGAGGTAAAGAAGGCAGATGTTCAACAGTTCATATACTATACCATCATTTTGTGTTTTTGAAAGGATGGCTGTACCACCCCCTTTGTCTGCAGGCTTAATAACAATGACACAATTATTTTTCATTTTGTTTAACCCTTTAAGTGCTAAGGACAAGTATGCTTGGCCTATTTGCATAGACTTGCATAGATAGAGCTCAGCATTTTGCAACTCTGCCATTTTGGTCCGATTTTGTCGAAATTAATGTGGGTCTGACGATATTTGCTGTATGCCTTTTGGAATAAGGTTTTCAAAGGTCAGGCCATCATGGGGAGTAATAGCACTAGAAGGAAGAAAAGTGTATTTATTGTGTGATCTTGTGGTGCCTTTTTCGTGTGGAGACACAATGTTTAAAAAGTATGCTCAGGGGCTAATTTTTCGGAAAAAATAAATAATTTTATTTCCAGGTCAGTGACCTTCAGTGTAAATGTTGGAACAAGTGAAAGGCCTTTGTTTAAAACACTGAACATATCTGTGGTAAACTTAAACCATGCCATATTAAAATAGGATGGCAGTTCTAGTGCGAATATGTGCGATGTCTGGTCTGGAATACTCGTTGTGCTCCTTGATTTAGGGGTATTGAAGTTGTGTACCATCTCTCAGACGGCCTTGGTCTCTCCCTCTGCCTAAAAAAGTCCAAAAAGTTAATTGCTGTGCTTGAAAAGTGTTTGGTGGTAATTGTGCATTTGCACCTGGGAAAGACAGATTAACCAATGAAAGTCTGTCTTTCCCGGACACGATGCTCTCATCACCGCACCCACGTCTCGGAAGGATAGCTCAGGGGCAACGTGCTCGCCTTGGAAAGGAAATAAGACGACACAGAGCAACACAGGCTCGATCCCCGGGTCCGCGCTTAGGGATTAAGCGCATTATAAATAACCTATCATAAAATAGAAAAGGGACTAGATCAATTTTTGGATGACGGTAGCCATTTTGGAACATGTTCCTTATGGCCACCGTAATGCGAAAAGACGAAGTCCCTATTCCATTTTAATGGCGGCAGACATTTGTTTCTATTGGTTTGTATTCTGCATCGGGATAGGGGCTCGCGCTGACCCAAAATAAAAATAAAACTATCTTCACCCCGGAAAATGCCAGGGTGCGAATAGCTTTCACGCCCATGCTGGCGGAGGGTGTGGGGGGGTGGACATGGGCTTTAACGGCCTGCAGCCCAAGCTTTGCCTACCAAAACTCAAGCTGGCGGCCTGTTAAAACCCATGTCCGCCCCCTTAATGGGGCGTGAAAGGTATATTATTTTCCTCACCAGATGAACCCACCATCTGTGGGGTATGAAAATGTCACTGATCTTCTGTTATATGTCTAAACAAATTCTTGTTTTGAATTTTCATCAAATAATCACTTTCTAAGTATGGATACACTTTCTTTTGAGAACAGTGAATTGTCTTTTTTAAGCTTGGAACCTAGATTTTTAAAAGTATTTTACATTTCTCAATTCATTAATTGATGCTATTTTATCTTTCACATCACTGATCATTGTTCGATAAAACATTCCCTTCATCAGTTTGAAGTTGTTCTAATAATGATTGACTAATGGTCTAAAAGTGTGCCAAACTTCATCCTTCTGTCATCAAAGTCATGGTTATTTCACCGATCTGCACGTCTATTAAACAGAACACATAATAAAAACACAGTGCATTTCTAAAAAAAACTAACTCCATTTCTTGCTGGTGGTAGGCACAATCCAATGCCGAGGCTCGAAGAAAAGGAAACCCTAGACAATAAGATAATACATTAAGACAGTCATCATCCAGATACAAAATGTCACACAGAAAACAGTTAAACAATTCTAGTACACAGAACTATAAATAATACAAGCGCCCACCATGTATTAAATACAGAACTTGGAGGGAAAATAAAAGAGGTTAATAGTTTAGTACCCAAGCCCCGAGAGAAACCAAATGGAAGGGTATAATTACTCTGAAAGCATGAGACCCATAAGCTCTCATTACAATCCTAAAAACCGACTGATACAATAGCAAGACATTGCCATAGAGAGAGTGTAATAAAGGAATTTAAAAATACATTTAAAAATCTGTATTAAGTGCTAAAATTCCAGTACTTTAGCGTAAAACTCCAAGTAACGCAGGGAGACTCAGGAAAAATGTCCATGTAGAGATAAGTATTGTCAAAGTCACATTTAAAGAGTTTTTGGTAATTTCTTCTAGGAATCAATGGGAAAAAGTCTGCAAGCATATCCTCAATTGTAGGATAAAGTCAGGTAAGTCTGGGTTCTAACGCACAGCTGCAGCAAAGGAAGAAAACTACCCCAGGGAACACCAGAAAAGATTTTCACGAAGAGTTCCAGTCCCAGGTCTGAGACCCAAGAGAGCCAGGAAAAAAAGAAGCACATCAGATTCTGTGCCAATGGTAGTCTAGAGCAAAACGGTAAAAAGGGACCTGCAAAAACCCATGACTACGAGGACCCAGGAGAGTATTAAAATGAATCCACCCTGGGATTCCCAGATGGCCAGCGAGAGGAGAGCAGCGTGATCATGGAGCTCTCACCCGCCGTGGCCAAAGACAATAAAGACAGATTAAAAGAGCCTTCCCCAGGCGGGGATTTATCAATATAGAATGTGGTGGCGATGTGCAGATGCCCGGACCACTAGGTCTTTCGGCTGAGGCTGGTGTGCAGCCATCGTCTCTGCGGTGTCTGAGGCGCAGAGGCACTGTGCCCGTGGCTGGTACAGGCTGAGCTGAGAGACATGGTCGCAGACCGCAAGCAGCTAGGAAGAGGAGCCACGCCACTCAGGGAGACCCGGGGCCACCGAGGACCCAGTGCGGCTGCAAGGCGGGGTGGTGGAGAGCAGCTGCTACCAGATGGCAGAGGAGCCCGTGAGGAAGGAACTGCTGGTGATATAGGAGGCCCGCCAGGGCTGGATTTCTGGAGCGGAGGCTCCCCTGCTGGCGAGCGCCCGCTGGAAGAACGTGGTGGGATTGAGCCTCCCCGGTGCTGGAGAAAATGCGCCTCAACAGTGCTGCCAGGAGGCTCCAGAGGGGCCGTACCAGCATCTCACTGATGCGAGCTATCAAGCGAAGAAGAACACACGGAGTGGCCAGGAGGCCCAGGAGGAGCTGCACTGTGAATGTCAAGAGGCAAGAAGGCAGCGACCTTGAGGTGCTCATTAACCATTACAGGACAGCAAGCGCCCTGGCCCATGGGAATGGTGCAGACAGGCAGCAGCTGGCCGGTGCAGGCAGTGATCGCCAGCCTTGAGTAAAGTGACAGTGAGGAGCGGGGGAGTGTAGAGGGAGGGCCCCAGCACAAGCTTTGAAGCCAGCACTTTGCAGAGAGGACCAGAGGAGGCCTTGCAGTGTTATAGCTGGGGTACCTGGGGGCCCATTTGAGGTCAATCCTGGACATTGGAGCTGCATACAGCACCTCAGCCATTGCACCCCCCATTCAGAAGTACAACCAGGGAGACAAGGGAGCAAGAGGCGCACCACATATAGGAGACAGTGACCGGTGGGGCCCTGGCCTCCCCAGGCCAATGCAGAGCGAAGCAGAGGCCGAATAGAAGGCCCAAGACCATCTACACCCGTGGTGGGCACAGTAGAGTTAGGCAGAAGCGACATTGACGGGCTCAGGGCAGATTGCATGGTTCAAAATTAAGATTCAATGAGCAGGCGCTAACACCAGTTCCTGGGTGTCTGGCATCACCCAGTAGGCAGGAGCTACCGCTGGAGAACCAGGAGCGAGTACCCAGGACACCCTGAATATTACTTGCACATGAGATTTACACTGTAACTTGTCCATTATGTATGTTTCATGTTTAAATGTGTACTAAATGTGTCCTAATTCTTTAGCTTTGAGTATTTGAAAATGCAAATAATGGCCCATATGCTTGATTGTAACGCACCAGCGGCCTAGGGAGCCAAAAGTAGCTCGTGCTAGCTATTAGTTTCAAGCTAACTAGGCTCTGCTATGCTAGAAGCGAGCACTAAATAGCTGCCAACGCCACCCAATTTCAAACCCTGAGATTGATCTTGGCATCAGGGCCAGGAGGATGGACACTTGAAACCTGAGGAGGACAATTAGTGGCTCACCTGCGCACGGTCAGAGGGGAGTACGAACCCCTCCACACAACTCCACACAGTCGAGTGCAGACCCACAACCCAGCAGATGTAGGGTGTACCAATGCCCTGAAGTAGCGCCCAGAGAATGCCCAAGGAGTGCGACACGATACTAGCAAGTGGAGGAGGGGGCAGGACTCCCCCCATCAGACCTGCCTGCACACAATGTCCAAAAACAAGAGGAAGGACACGCAAGCTGCCCCCAAGTCAGCGAAGAAATCTCAGGAGGGCAATCTGCAGACTCTGGTGTAAGGGCAGCGAGGTACCAGCTGTGGGAGAACAGAGGCACGTGGCAGGAGAGGAGTCGGGAGAGCTGGCAGGCACCGCGAAAGATCAAGTGGTCACACAGGAGGTCCTTCACCAATGTTTCAGGACTTTGCGGACATGATAGCAGAAACCATTCAATCGCAGTTGAGCATAATGCGAGCAGAACTGTCCTAGTCACTGCAAGAGGTGAAGGGGGACAAAACGAAAGTCGAGGAGCAGACAAAAGCAGCGGAGAGCCGCATACAAGAGATCACAGAGTGTTAGGGAGAATTCTCTGTAAAGGCTAATTTCCCAAACCTAGTGAGTCCCCCAGCAGCTTTGCTGGATTTTTGGGGTTTATTTTTTTCTCCTGCTAAGAGTGAGACTCTTTTACTCCCACTCTTAGACATGATTTGAGGTGTTCCTTTGTCTTTCCATGTGTTTTATGGACTATGGGGTCTTTTACTCCATAGGGTCTCATGTGTTTTTGATGTGGGTTACAAAGCACCCTCCGTGCCGTAACCCAGGGGTGTCGTAGCGACCCCCCAACATAGACTCCATACCCTGGGACTGACTACTGTCTCCCAGGGCATGCAAAGTCACCATTGGCTTTACTAGTCCCAAATTATGAACAGAAACCAGTACAAATCATCATATTGTGGACGTACTGGTTGGGGCAATTCGATTGCCCCGGGGTCTGTTGTTCGAGGGGGCACGTCTCCGTCCCCCCTGATCGAGTTTTGGCTGGTGGCAGTGGATACTACTTTTTATATTAGACTGCGAATATATCTCTATGGGATTTTCCCATTGTTCGAGGCTACCAACTTTAATTATTTAATTCCTATAGCCTCGAACATACCGCCGGTTTATTTATTTAATATTAATTCACCGGTTGGTATTTTTTGCCAGAACTCGATTCTAAAATGGCATTTGTGTTCTCTTCTGTGACTCCAACCCAAGTCCAGCCCTTTGTTCCACTTTTTGGTGGGCTTCTCCACAGAAGCCTCCAAAAGTGGTGCCACTCTGGGTACCACAGGGGATGTGGGAGGGGGTTTAGGCACCCTGGACTGAGTTGCCTTGGCAACTCAAGTCACACTCTTGTGTGATTGGCCCAAGTGATTTAGCATGTTTGATTGACAGCTAGGCTGAATGAATGGGGGTTTGCTGCATAAAAGCAGGGCTTTGGGGACTGGAACTTCAGAAGTCGCCACAGGACCTAAGAATCCGAGGAGGGAGAAGCTGAGCCGACCTGCAACGACGACACCAGCGGTGGAGCCCTGCTGAACCGTCTCACCACTTTTCCTGACGACAGAGGAGATCTCCAGTCCGGAGAGTCTTCTTCCTTTGACTGGTGGGGATAACCAGTTTTGCCTTCTTTTCACCTTCCTGGAGCATCTCGTGGCCGCCTTGCCCATGCCAAGCACCCCGGCAACCGGAATACCACGGCTTACCACTACCGCGAAGAGAAGGGTAGTACCTTTTAACCGAAGAACCCCACGGCTGGTTTCTTCCCTGGCAGTGCAACGACCTTCATCTTTCCTCCACGGCGAGACCTCCTCTTCCTCTGGACGAAACACCAACTTGCACCCGCTGCCAGGAACAACTGCCCCCGCTGGAGCTTCCTTCACACTTAAGGTACTGTGTCCCGCCTGGCTTCCCTTGCAACAGATCGTTCGGGGTGACAGTAAAGCCTCGACTTTCTAACCTGGGCTGGCCTGGGACAACCTAGCTAACTTTTCCTGACTTTAATTTCATTCTTTGTGTGCGAACTATCTACAAGACTATTTGGGCATAACCCCACTATGTGAACCTGGACCCCTTCTGCTTGCTCTCTCCAAGAGTGGGCCTTGCAATTGACTTCCTTGCTCTCCAGTAGAACTCTGCCTATCCTGCCTTACTGTGGTTCTTTTAAAATTATTGAAATTTGTGTGATCCATAACTCTGCCTTTTTCCCTCCCTTTTTTAATAACTTATTAGAGTGCCATCTTATGTTAAGCGGTCACCTCTGTCTGAAAATAAGTGGTGTTTCTCATTAAGACTGGTCTAATAAGTAATGAGGGTTGTATATTTATAATAGTGACTGTGTGCTAAATTTACTTTTCTCTTTGTGCTAATATAATTTACAAGTGTGTCTTTAAATAAATAACTATATACTTTTACACCAAAGCTCTGGTCAGTGTTTGCTTGTGCTACTGTGTCCCTGTACCTATTGTGTATACTCTATATACTGCCTAACTCTTCTTGAGGGAAGTCTGACTGCTCAGCCACAGCTACCAAGTGAATATGTGTGGTACAGACTGCTACCAAGTGGGTTTACTGCCAAACACCTGTAGTCTTAAGTCTTTTGCAGTGGTCCCTAAGGGAACTGCACAGGTTTCTGCCTAACACAGAGGACACAAGGAAGATCGACAAACTGGTACAGCAATTACCAAGGGTCACACAGAACCTGGAGTTCCAGAGCAAAGGCCTTGAGAACAGCTTAAGAAGATCAAACATCAGAATAAAAAGCCTAGGTGAGGCAGTGGGGGACAAGGATCTATGCACGATGGTGCAGCAAGTATTTGCGGACCTGCTGAAGGTGAAATACTGGTCAGGGATAGAGCTGGAAATCTTTCTTCTCCCCACACGCTATTTGCTTTCTTATCATCTACAGAACACCTGGCCCCCTCACCTCCTTCTATGACAACCTCAACCACCTCCTTTCCTTCCTTTCACCCTCCCCCTCACCCCTTACTGTACTTGGTGACTTCAATCTTCATCTCCCCAACTCTCACCAACCCTCCCCTCTTCTAGCTATTCTGGACTCCTACCTTCTCTCCTCTCCCTAATCCTCCCACTCACTCTTCTTGCTCCACTCTCGATCTTGTCTTTGTCTCTTCCTTTCCTCTTCTTCCATCTCCACCCTTCCCTATTATCTTTCTGATCATGCTTTACTCTCATTCTCCCTCACTCCCCCTTTCTCTCCTCCCAACACCTGTCATCCCCCACTCCCTTCTCTCATCGGGACCTCTGTAACTTTAACCCCTCTCTCATCCTTGATTCCTGTTCTTCCTCCCTCCCCCCTCTGCCTGACTTTTCCTCTCTCTCCGCTAACAAAGCTTTATCCACTTTGTCCTCCTCCATCTCGACTAGTCTTGATTTACTTCACCCTCTCTCCTCTTCCCACCCCTCACACAAACCCTCTCAACCCTGCCTTCCCCTCACCTTCTGTCAATGCGCCGCTTTCTTCGTCGCCTTGAGCGACGCTGGCTTAAGCACCACTCGCCCTCTAACCAAGCCTCCTAGTTCTCTTACCACTCCCTATACGATACCTGCCTTAGCTCAGCCAAACGTTCCTACTTCTCTAATCTTCTTCACTCTCAAGCTTCTCACCCCCGTTGAATCTTTCAGACACTAACTCGTCTTCTCTCCCCTCTCTCCCCTCCCATTCCGGACCTCTCTGCAACTTCTTCCCTCTCTCCTTCCGACTTTGCCGACTTATTCTCCTCCAAGATACTCTCTCTACGCCAAAGCATTCTATGCTCCCCCTCTTACTCTCCTCCTTCCCCTCCTCAAACCATCCCTTCCTCCTACCTATCTAATTTCACCCCCATCTGTTATTCTGATGTGTCCCTCCTCCTGTCCAAAACTCACCCTACGGCTGCCCCCTATGATCCTCTCCCCACCCCTCTGATTCCTAAAATCTACCCTCTTCTTATTCCTTACATCACCTCCTTCTTCAACATCTGTCTCTCCTCTGCTACCTTTCCCTCAGCCTTCAAACATGCTACTATCATCCCCATACAGAAAAAGCCCTCTGCTAACCCCCTCCTTGCTTCCAACTTTGTCCCATCTCTCTTCTACCATTCCTCTCTAAGCTCCTCGAACGCCTTGCTTACTCTCAACTTTTGTCTCCAACCTCTCTCCTCCTGCCCCCACTCAATCTAGATTCTGTCCTAAACATTCCACTGAAACTGCCCTTACCTCTGTTCTCAACTCCCTCCTCACTGCTCGCTACTCTAAGCAATCCTCTTTTCTCATTCTGATGGACCTCTCTGCCGCCTTTGATACTGTCGATCACCCCTTACACCTCAACACTCTTTCCTCCGTTGGTCTCAAAGGCTCAGTTCTCAACAGGTTCTCCTCTTATCTCTCCAACCGCTGCTTTGCCGTCTTGTGGAGAGGCCGTTCCTCCCCTACTCACTCCCTTGACTTTGGTATTCCCCAAGGCTCTGTGCTTGGTCCTTTCCTCTTCTCACTTTACACCTCCCTTCTTGCCCCCATTATCTCTTCCTTCGGTATCTCTTATCATGTCTATGCTGACGATACCCAGCTTTTCCTCTCTTTCTCTTCCTTTACTCCTGATATTCACCTCAAGCTCTCCTTCTGTCTCACAGCTATTAAAAACTGGATGTCTTCCTACTTTCTCTCCCTTAACACTGACAAGACTGAGGTCTTATTCTTTCCTGCCAACACACTTCTTCCTCCCTCTCCCCCTCCTCTTATCCTCTTTCCCCCTACTCAACCTCTGCCCGCAATCTTGGCCTCCATCTCGACTCTAACCTCTCATTTACTTACCACATTTCTCTTACCTCCCGAGCCTGTCGCTATCACCTCTTCAATGTTCGTAAAATCTGTTCCTCTCTCACCTTCCATGCTACCCTTATGTTTTCCCGCCTATTATACTGTTCTGCTCTCCTCTTTGGCATCCCTCTCATCTTGCCCCCCTCAAATCCCTCTATCACTCTGCTATCCGTACGCTTTGCTTGCTCTCTCCTCATGATTCCATCTCCTCTTCGCTTTCTTCTCTTGGTTGGCTTCCCCTTTACTCACAACTTAAATTCCACTTCCTCTGCCTCGTTTTAAAATCTCTTTATGGTCGTGCACCTCCCTACCTTTCCTCCCTCCTCTCTTTCTACACCCCCTCTCGCCCCCTCCGTTCTGCTGACCTCTTCCTCCTCACTGTTCCTCCATCACCTTGTGCTCCTTCCTGCTTCCGATCTTTTCTGCTCCTCGCCCCTCTACACTGGAACTCTCTACCTCTTATTATCCACTCCATTTCCTGGTAACCCTCCTTCCGCTCCTCCTTAATATCTCACCTTCTTCATCCTCCCTCCTGACAGCTCCTTATACCTCCTTCTTACTTTTCCTATTTTTATCTTGTTCTTAGTCCTCAACAAATTGTTCTGCATACTATTTTCGATTGTTTGACTCAAGTTTGATACTCATGCTTCTAATGTATTCTTGTTGTTGTAATGTAAAGCGATTTGGCGTAAAGTGCTATATAAAACTAATAAATACAAATACAAGTAGTGGGGCCCAAGAGGGGGGAGCCAGGGGCCAGATCCAGAGATGTAGTGGTGCCCTACACACGTACGGGCAGAAGAAGAAGGTGTTGGCGGCCGCAAGGAGGGCTAGATCAATCAACTACAATGGTTTGGAGCACCAGCTATTCCGGGACCTAGCCCAGACCACCCCGGTGAAGCGTAGGAGGATGGGCCCAGTGGTGCGTGCCCTAGTGCGGGTGGACATATGCTATAAATTGACCTATGCCTTTGGTCTACTGTTTGAATGGGAAGGGAAACAGCATTGGGTCACCACCTGTGAGGAAAGTATGAGTGTCCTGAAAATGGAGGATGAGGGGTCATCAAGGCAAGAACAAAGACCGGCGAGAGAACTGCTTTAGATGAAAATATGGGAGTGGACAAAGATTCTGACAAGGGGCTCCAAAAAACAGCCTGAGTGGTCCAGTTAAACCCCCCAACAAAGGGGTATGAGTAGGGGGTGTCCACCCGGCCACTGACAAAGTATCGCCACGCTGAGGGAAAAGGGGGCTACAGAAAGGACATTTTGTTGTTCGCCTGGGGGAGGTAGTTGGGAGAAAGGCACTAGGGGGGAGGTGGGAGGCACAGGTTGCATCGGTTTATCTACATGGGTCGAGGGGGACCCGCACAGGTTTACTCTGGGTTATTATAAGGGTTCAACTCCCGAGATGGAGAGTCGGGGGGAGCTTGAAGATGGTTGAGCCGGTCCAGAGAGAGGGAGTTTGGGGGAGAAGGGTAGGGAGGGTTCGGGGGGGCACTCATCAGCAGCGAGAGCCACACAGTAAGACGAATATGGGAAAGACGGAAGAGCTTCAGGCGACCTCCCTAAAAGTCAGGGGGCTTAATTCCCCAGTTAAGAGAAGTAAGGTGGAACAGTTCTTGGGGCGGGAGAAGCCAGGAATCGTAGCCCTCCGGGAGACGCATGTTCGGAGGCGAGACAGGCAAAATCTGAAAAATCAAGGGGTACCGCCACCTCTTCCTATCCAACGCTCCAGGGAAGATGGGCGCGGGGAGGGTTTAATCACCATTTGGGATATCCCAGGCTTTTAGGCCATAGCTAAGCAGGGGGACTCGGAGGGTAGGTATCTGGTGGTCTCTTTCTGATGGGAGGGGGGCACATACACAGTGGCAGCAATCTAGATCCCCAAAATGGGGCAAGATGTGTTCTTATGGGCAACACTTACCAAACTGGAGATTTTTGCCAAAGGGCAGATAATATTGGTAGGTGACTTTAATCTGGTGTGTGGCCCAAGAGAAGACAGGAGCACAAGGGTATTCCACAGTCAAGAGGCACCTTCTTCCTTCCTGAAGGAACACATGGCCCAATTGGCTTTGGTAGATGGCTGGAAGGAACTGAGGGGTGGGGGGGGAAAGGGCTACACATTTTATTGCCACGTTCATAGATCCTTCTCAAGGATAGATTACAAGTAGATTTCAAAGTCACTATTGGTATGGGTTGAAGAGATAAAGCTAGGAGTGATCTTCCTGTCAGACCATGCACCCATAATGATCACCATGAATATGGGACAGAGCAAACCCGGCTTGTGGCAAGGGAAGTACCCTAGCCACCTCCCTCAAGGATGGAGTCCTATGCAAGGACATAGTTTAAAGCTACATTGAGAGGGGGGCACATTGCAGAGAAGTGCCAGAGGAATAAACAGCTAGGTCTCTTATAGGAGGAATTGGAAGCTAAACTCAAACAAATAATGGCTAAAATTGCAGACAACACAGGGAGTACACTATGGAGGAAATATCGGTTGATTAGGGGTCAACTAGATGTCTTGCAGAAAAGGGCTGCAGAGCACTCGTTGCTTTACCTCCAACAGAAGTATTATGTCAAAGCCAATAAGGCGGATTGTCAGTTAGCGAGGTTGATTAGGAAAAAGGAGGCTTTGAGGACGATTCTTAAAATAAAGACAGGTGGGGGGCAAGATAGCACTGCTCTACCCGACATAATTTCAGCATTCACTGAATATTATTCATCCCTATACATGTCAGATTCCCCCGAGGAGTGAGACCAAATGGAATACCTGTCCCGGTGTCCTCTCCCTAAGATCACTCCTCAGGAATGGGAAAAACCTGAGAGAGACATGTCAAGGGTCAAGCCGGAGAGCACAGGGCAAAAGCTAAATCTCTCAAGTCTGCACTCTAGATTCGGGGAGATTCCTGAGACAACGCAGCATATAACAGAAACAAGGTACAAACCAAGAAGATCTGAGTTGAGACAGGTAGTCATAGGAGCTGCAGTGGCAGGAGCTGGTGGTAAGTAAAGAGCCAGAGAGAAAGCAAAGACAAGCAAATATACTGGGCAACACAGATTGATCAAAGGGTGTACCGGAATATGATATGGAGTCTCCAGGGATTAGTGAAAGCCCTTGGAATTGGCACCAGCCGATAACTGTTGACAACGGTCATACCGCAGCATCATGAGTTAGGCGTGCTGAAGGGACTGCTGTACTCAGTGCAAGGGTACAACTAAAGACCATATACTGAGGAGGGTACAACTTCAATGACTAGACGAAGGCAACAGAAATCTTTCCCTTATCTGATCTGAACAGAGACCATCCCAGGGGTCACTCTGTAAACGGATTTAAAGCGGAGGCACAACGGTGGACCAAGATGTAATACAGGTAGAAAGCAGCTTTCAAAGAAAAACCAGGTACAGGACAGGATAGAAAAACAAAGTACAAGCAGAAACTGGAATATCAGAATACACAAGGCAAAGGACTCAGGCAAGATAGGTAGCTGATAACACAGTGAATTCGAGGGATTCAGGAAACTCTGGGTACTTAAGAACAGGCACTAGAACTATGGACTGAAGTCGGGTAATATTACAGGCAAGGAACAAACAGGAAAACATCAAAAGTTTGGGGTTGCAGAGAGAAAGAGCGAAAAGCTAGGCAGAAACAGGACAAGAATGTAAAACAGAAATGCTTACAGAAAACAGGGTGTTTACGGAAAGTCAGAAAGGCAGAAAAGATAATCAGTAAATAACTGCATGTCTTTAACAGCAAAACAGGACAAGGTTTCAGAAGTCAAAAGCTGGAAATTAAGGAAAGGTTCAATAAAAGGCCTAACTGCAAAAGTAGACTGCAAAGGGTGCTGCAAGCAGCAACAGCAACAGGATTCAAAGGCCAAAATCAGGATATTCATAAGAGGTCACAAACTGGCCACAGAAGCACAAGAACAAATTTCCAGTGGAAGCAGTTGACTGACAACTGCTTCTATTCAAAGTGAGCTTAAAAAGGCCGTCCCAGCCAACATGCCAAAAGGGTGGAGCTGGATGCAGTCTCAGGCAACTGTGTCCAATTAAGCCCAGCCCTGGATTCAGTAGCCAGCAGCAGTGGTTTGTAAGGAACAAGTTACTTATTTCTAACTATTTGTCTCCAGCATGGGTCTGACATGGATTCACATGCTCATGAATATTCCCCGTCAGGCTGGGAATCCTCAGTAAAAGAAAAACCAGTTTCACTTTCACTTAGAAAATGTATTTCTCCTTTAAACCAATCACTGTACTCTGGGTGATACTGCCCCCATCCAATGACAGCCCTCTCTCTAAGCCCCTCCTCTGGCAGCCATCTTCAGATTTGATAAGCATGTAAAGTGGCAGTATAACCAAGAAGAGCCGCAGAGGGGTCAGAGGGAGGGTTTGCATGTGAATCCATGCTAGAACCATGCTGGAGAACAATAGTTAAAGGTAAGTAACTTGTTCCTTCTCCAGCATGGGGTCTGGCATGTATTTACATTGTAGTGAATAATGAATACATAGCAGTACAACATTACAAAACCACGGGAGGTGGCAAAGCTCAACAGACGTAATTAACTCTTACCTCCGGAACAGACTCACCTCAAGCGAACAGGTGGCATAGCACTGCTGGGCCGACTCTGCACTCCTCCCCGGAATTGCTGCCACCAGACAGGAACGCTGTCGTCTCAGTGATTGCTCTGGTGGAGTGGGCTCTCAGACTGCCGGGCAGCGGTCAGTTCGCCAACCGATGACAATGCATGATGAAGCCAGAGAGACACCTCAAAATGGAAGCCTTGGACAAGGACTTCCCATGGATCACAGGACCAAAGTTCACTAACAGTTGTGAAGTCTTCCAAAAACCTTTTGTGCGTGTCACATAGAACTTCAAGGCACGAGCAACGTCCAGCGAGTGCAAGGCCCTTTCAACTGGTGGCGAAGGCTTCAGGAAAAAAAACAGGTAACACCAAAGGCTCGTTGAGGTGGAATTCCGACTGAACCTTCGGCATGAAAGAGGGATGCGTCCGCAGCACCACCCTCGATTTGTGGAAAGTCAGGTATGGTTGCTTGCAGGATAGGGCCTGGATCTCACCCACCCTCCTGGCAGAGGTGATGGCCACAAGGAAAGCCATTTTCCACAAGAGGAACATGCATCGGCTTGAAGGGGGCCCCCATGAGCCTCATGAGTCACGTCAGAACCACGCTGAGTTCCCACGCTGGGGCAGGAGACTTCACCGACGGGAAAGATCGAAAAAGTCCTTTGAGTAAGTCCTTGAGTCAATGAGACAGTGAGTTAGTGAGACCACAGTAAAGACCTGGTGTAGCGGGAGATAATCACCAGATGCACCTTGAAAGAAGAGTGTGCCAGGCCGGCCAAGGAGAGGAAGTATGGAAGAATTTGGGGTCCGTAACCATCAGCGGGGTAATCTTCTGCGACCGGCACCACGTAGAGAAACGTGCCAGGCCGGCCAAGGAGAGGAAGTATGGAAGAATTTGGGGTCCGTAACCATCAGCGGGGTAATCTTCTGCGACCGGCACCACGTAGAGAAACGCTTCCACTTGTGACTGTAGCACTTCAAAGTCAAAGACTTCCTGGCCTTGGCGAGGATCTCTCTGTAGTCAACTCGTATCCACCAAACTCTAGGGCTGCGTTCAGGTTCAGCGACCCTGGGTGGTGGTGCAGAATTACGCCTGGTTCAGTGACCCTGGGTCATGGTGCAGGATTGCGCCTCCTTCTCTATTGAGAAGATCCGGAACTACCGGCAGCTTGACCGGTGATGACGCCGACAGACTGAGAAGGTCCGGATACCAAATCTGCCTCGGCCACGCCAGGGCGATGAGTATCATCCTGCAGTAGCACTGTCTGAGTGTGTTGATGACTCGCAGAGGGAGAGGCAACGGTGGAAATGCATTACAGGAACAGGCCTTCCCACGAGAAGGAGAAGTGACCCCATGCTCCATGGTTGGTGTAATCTGCTGGCAAACTTCTGGCATTTGGATTTAGCTGCAGTCGCAAACAGATCGATCTGGGGCTTGCCCCAATTGGTGAAGATGTGGTCCACCTTGTCCTGCCGAAGTTCCCACTCGTAGCAGGCAGGAGCGCAACTCCATGCTGATGGAGTCTGCGATGGTGTTCTTGACTCCCACTAGTTGAAGAGGAACGAGGAACATCTCTTGACCGACGGCCCCGAGCCACAAGTCCTGTGCTCCCTTGGAGAGCACTGGGGATCGAGTGTCCCCCTGTTTCCTGATGTACAACATTGTGGTGGTGTTGTCTGTGAAGATCCTCACCACCTTGCCCTTCAGAGATGGAGGAACGACTTGAGGGCCCAGAACACTCACCGTAGCTCCAAGATGCTGATATGGAGATCCTTCTCCTCCAGCAGACACAGGCCTCTGGTGTACAGAAGTCCGGTGTGGGCTTCCCTGCCTTCCTGGGAAGCATCCGTGGTGACCGTCTCCTGGTATGGAGGGTTTTGGAACCCCGCGCCCTGGGCGATGTTGGAGCAGACACCCCACCAGCTTATCGCCCAACAGAACTCCTTGTCAAGCGGGATCTTGTCTGAAGCTTCCTGAAACCTCTATAAAGCGAGCATCCAGGAACTCCTGGAGAGGTCACATCTGTAACCTGCAGAGCTGGATGAAGTAGATGCAGGACAACATCATGCCGAGCAACGACTTGATGGTTCGCACCATGGCGGTATTCATCAACGACAGCTGCTGCACCTTCCCTTGAATGGCTTCTCCCCTCTACTCCGAGGGTGATGCCAGGCAGGACACCGTATTGAGGCTTGCTCCTAGGAACAGCGAGTTCTGCAATGGTGTCAAGCAGGACTTTGAATAGTTGAAGGAGAATCCCAGAACTGTCAGCAGCCAGACGGTTGTTCCCGTGTGTTCGACGGCCAACTCTCACGAGTTGGCCCAGATAAACCAGTCATCGAGGTACGGGTATACGTGTATACCCCGTAGACACAGATGGGCCACCACCGGTGCCAGGTGCTTGGTGAACACTCTGGGGACCGACTTCAAGCTGAAAGGTAGGGCCTTGAACTGGTAGAGCTATCTCTGTACTACGAAGCACAGAAACCTTGTGTTTCCTATGAATGGGGACGTGGAACTAAGCGTCCTCCAGGTACAGCAATGTCAAGAAGTCTCCTTTTTCCAGTTGGTCGAGCACGTGTTGCAATGTGACCATCCTGAATTTTTGGGACTTGAGGTATTTGTTCAGACATCGCAGGTCCATAACGGGCCTCCAGCCCCCTGTCTTCTTTTTGACCAAATAGTATCTGGAACAGACTTCGGAGCCCCGGAGTCACTGGGGAACTAGCTCTATCGCCCCTTTTCGCAGCATGGCCCTTACCTCTTCCAGGAGCTGAGGTATGTGCTGCTCCTGACGTGCCACTGCAGGGATCCGCGGACACCTGTGCTGAAACTCCAGGGTATGCCCTTGAGCCAGAGTGTCCAGCACCCATCTGTCAGTGGCAATCTTTTTCCACTCGCTGATGAACCTCATCAGCAGGCCCACCCATCGGGGTGCACAGGTGGGGGGTCCGATGTCCTAGTCGGTTCAGGCTTGCTTCAGCACTGGCGTCCTTCCCTGCATGCAACGGCAACACTGTCCTCTGCCACCGTAGGCCTGGGAAGGCCTCTGTAGGCTTCCTGAGTCGTGGATCTGGAAGGCGGACGATATGATGAGGAAACATCCTGGGAAGACCTGCTCAACTTACCTCCCGAGGAGCGAAAAGAAGAGCTGTGCTGCTGGAGGTTTCCCAGGGAACGAGCCATCTCCGTATCCACCTTGATGGCCTGTAGGGACTCATCGACGACCTTCCCGAAAAGGTTATCTCTGTCAAAAGGTATGGCCAGTACCTTCGCTTAGACCTCCTGACAGAAATTCGAGGCCTTCATCCAGCCCTGGTGGCGAAGGCAGACACGGTTTACCATCTGCCGAACCCTGTGTCGGTAACGTCCAGCGCCCCTGTGATGGCGTGATCCGACGTAACCTCCCCCTCCTGGAAGAGAGCGATTAACTCCCTCTTCTTGTCGTCAGGGAGGAACTCCAAAATCGGACCCAGCTTATACCAGAGCTCCATGTCATACGTGGTTAGGATCGCCAGTTCGTTGGCCGCCTTGATAGAGGACACCGCAGTGTAAATCACCTTCCTTCCCATGGCTTCATCCTTCTTCCCCTCGCTGTCCGCAGGGACTTAAGACGACACGGACGTTTTAGCCGACTTTTTCCTTGCGGCCACCGAATACGGTGATGGGTGTGATCTGAGGCACTTGGGTGCGTATTCCGGCACCCAGTACTTCTTCTCCAACCTATCCCGTTTGGCAGGAGCTGTGCAAGGGTTATTCAAGAGGGACAGGCCCTCCTCCCACATGTCGTCTAGAAGGGGCATCGCCATGATTGTCTTGGCCTTGCACCTCTGGTACAAGAAACAATCTTTCCTGGTTTCTTCGGGCACAAGCTTGAATAGCTCGGAGGCTCTGGCAATCGTGGAATGGGACAACCCCACCTCACCCGGTAGGGAAACCCTAGGCTGCAGAGATCCGCAGCCCATGCAACGATATCCTCGTTGTTGTCGTTCCCATTCCCGTATCTGGGTCTGCTGGGGGAGAGGGGTACCAATGCGGATGTGGAGGCTGAAATGGGGGCGTCGGATGATGCTTCCTCCTCTTTACTGGTGGCTGATTGGGGGTCAGGGGGACCATTGGAACCAGGCCCTGTGGCATCCTCTTCTGGATCTCCGACACCAAGGTGTAGAGAGTCGACAGGATGTCCAGAGACAAATCCGTCGGGTGAGCTGTCGTGATCGAAACACTATGCCCTGCGTCGTCGCCGTCCTCCTCCTACTCTTTCACATCCTTGTGGACCGTGTGTAAGGACTCCAGGTACTCGGCATCCGTGGACGAAACTTCGAGGGCTTGAGCCACGGCCTGGGACTGATCCAGGGCCTCCTTGCCCCTCCTTTTAACCCCGAGGGTCTGGAACCGGGTTCTGAGATGGTGTCCCCTTTTCCGGCGTGCCAGCAGACTTTGCAGCGGTTTTGCGCCTCGGGGGCAGGGAGACCTTCTGCGCCCCAGGTGCTCCCTTCACATGTTCACAGGTTCAGCCACCTTAGGCTTGGTGACAAGGTCTTATCGTGTGTCGATTGGGCCTTCTTGGGAAGTTTGGCCTTCTTCTCCTCCATCTGCGGCTTCTCAGGCTTATCCCGCAGTTTAACCAGGTTGGCCGATTCCTTTTGGCGTAGGGTAATGTGGATCACGCCCTGTCCACCGTGGGACCCGCTTTTGTGGTGACCCCAGTGGACCCGGACTTGCGGTTCCTGGCCTCGTCTTGGGCCCCCAAGGAAGATGTGCCCTCAAAGGACTTAGAAGACCGCTCCTCGAACCGGCCGGGTGAGGCACAACCCTGCTCGGAGCATGGGGCAGAGGCCTTGGCGTTCAGCCACGCCGCCAGTGCACTGTGCCTATCCTTCGTCGTCTTCTTGGAGAACCTGAGGCATATCTCACACTCCCCTTCCTTTTGGCCTGGATTCAGGAAGTAGATGCATTGCAGGTGCTTGTATTCAACAAACACTTAAGTAGCCAGCGCTTGGTGCAGGACTTGAAGAGGGATCGTCCCTCCTTCTCCTTCGTCAATGGCGGAGGGCTCGAAATAGGTCCGATGGCCTTCTAGAATCTTCGCCGATCTTCACTGAGGGGTGCTGAAATTCACAGACAATGGATCCCTGCTGTCGGCTGATGGAGAAAAGAGCACACAGGCTCTTTCAGAACAAAAACTGAACCTTTTCCCATCGAAAAACATAGTAGTAGCTCACAGAGCAAAGTCGAGAACTCCGAACACTAAAGCGTGCAGTACAAATCTGAAGATGGCTGCCAGAGGAGGGGCTTATGGAGAGGGCTGTCATTGGATGGGGGTAGCATGACCCAGAGGACAGTGATTTGTTTAAAGGAGAAGTACAGTTTGTAAGTGAAAATGAACTGTTTTTTCTTTTATCGAGGATTCACAGCCTGACGACGGGGAATATTCCAGAGAATGTGAATCCATGCCAGATCCCATGCTGGACCAGGGGAATGCAATCAGGACCTCTCCAGTTCTTAGTAGCTTCCTGCAAACAAATGTACTTAGAATGCCTCCTCCAGCCCTCTGCCTTTTGGACAGCACAGATGTATCAGAATGCATCTGATGGTTTAACCCAAAACCCGTAATGGAACATGAAATTAGATTGGTCCAAGGTGGGACAGGGGGCATTACCCCACCAATGGAAGAAGCCAAGGTTGTGCTGCTCCCAAACCCGGGTAAGGATGTCACTCAATACGGGTCATATCGGCCGATTTCCCTTATTAATCTGGATGCAAAGATCTACACTAAAGTTCTGGCATAACGCCTGGATAAGCTTCTCCCAAACTTGATCAGTCGGGCTTTATTAGGCACATACAACTTCGGATAACGTTCAGCGGACCTGTCATCTGATTGAAAAAGTCAACCAACCTAGAACCTCTGCACTGATACTAGCGTTGGATGCTGATAAGGCATTCAACCGGGTCGAATGGACATTACTCTTTAACATCATGGAGGTTAAGGGAGTTGGTTCTGAATTTCTTTCAATGGTTAGAGATAACTATTGAACGCCCTCACTGCGTCTGATGATTAACGGGCAGCTTTCCCAGGGGATCAAGGTCTCACGAGGCACCAAGCAGGGATGTCCGCTCTCCCTGCTCTTATACGCCATCCATCTGGAGCCGCTTTGGGCCGCTTTGGGCCAGCATTAGGGCTTCCCCGGATATTCGGGAGATTCCCTTTGGGGGCGAGGAGCATAGAGTTGCAGCGTTTGCTGATGACATACTTCTGTTAAAAAAAGTTGATCATAGAACCAGACACATCATTTCCAAGGATCTCGCTGGAACTTCTTCTCTTTGGGGAGGTGGCAGGGTTAAAAAGGAATGCGCACAAGTGCGAGCTGTTAAACTTGACCGTCCCCTCAGACAATGTTCAGGAATTGCAGGGCATAATACCCTATAGATGGGTGGAAGCCGGCATTAGATATCTGGGGTTGCAGATTACAGGTTCATGAATGCTCTCTATCGAGCTAACTGCCCACCTCTGGTGGAAAAGATGCACCGGCTGTTGGCTGAAGATGGGCCCTTATCTATATCCTGTTTGGGGACGGTAAATGTCCTTAAAAAGGTGATTTTGCCAGATATTGTATAGTACTTCACGGCCCTACCAGTGGTGGTTCCACAGGGTTTCTTTAGGACCCTTCAAAAACAAGTGCAGTCATTTATTTGGAACCACAAGGGACCCAAGGTAGCTATGCAGCTGCTAATGTCCTCCAAACACAAGGGAGGGCTGGGAGCACCAAAACGTCTGCTTCTATTACCTCGCAGCTCAAATTAGATTGTTTTGGTGCTGGTTCAGGGGCAACAGCACAAAAGTCTGGTGTTGTATTGGACAAAGCAGTAGTGGGCTCACTGCTGGACGAGGTACTGTGGTATCCCAAGGGGAACAGACCTCAAAAATGTATTGTAGCGGGATAGAGGCCCTGGTGGGGAGCTCATGGGATGAGCTGGTGCAGAGGGGGAACTTGACCACCTTCCCCTGCCCGCTGACGTTGTTCAGGAATCCCCAGTTTACACCGGACATGGAAAGGGGAGCCTTCAGCAGCTGAAAGGCGGCGGGGTGCCGTAAGTTGCGAGACATGTGCACAGGTCAGGGCATTAAAACCTTTGATCAGTGCAACCAGGAATTTCGGCTAGATGAAGGGGAGAAGTATTATTACTCCCAACTGATGCACTGGCTCTTGAACCCAACGGTCAGGTCAGCGGCCACCTGTGATCTCCTTGAAAGGTACTTAACAATGGGCATGGGGGATAGACATTTGGTAGGAGCGTTATATGGGATCATTGCAGAAGGGGCAAGGAGCCAGGTATGGCATTATACAAAGCAGTGGGAATCGGCAGTAGGGCAGTCACTGGAGGGGCAACATTGGACTCCGTTATGGCCGGATATCCCCAAGCTCACGTGGGCCATATAGATCCACGAGATATGGATTAAGATAATGGTCCAATGGCATCCCACCCCAGAAAAACGATATAGATTCTACACAGCAGTGTCAGAGCTCTGCTGGAGAGGATGTGTGGAACTGGGATCTTGGAAGCATATCTGGTGGGAATGCCTGTCCATACAGCCCTATTGGGATATGGTCCATGCAGCAATTAGCAGTATTTTTGGGTGTCAGATACCAGAAAACATAGGGGTGGCCATCCTGGGGCTGGGCGGGGTTCTGGAGAATTTAACCTGGAAAGATCAAAGAAAGACATAGGTCATCTTGATGGTGGTGGCGACACTTGTGGTGGCACACAAATGGAAAAAGAAAGATGCCCCAAGAGAACATGAATGGATTAGTAAAATATGGAACTTTGGGGCACTGGAGTGGGTGACCTATTCGATTCAAGGGGATGTAAGAAACTCATGGTGGCAACAGTAAAGATGGACACAAGTGATCACAGTTCAAGGGTGTTTATTAAACTGTATATGCAGGTTGGAAAAACACCTAATCTAAACCTAAATCTAAGATGGCAGCAAACTACGACTATCAAATAATAAGGCAGTCCTAGTGGCGTCTTGTCAAATAAAAGGGCCTATACTATAAAAAAAACTATTGCCAATCCTTACAACTAAATACAAAAAGAGTGAGGAATAGTGTTCATAAGAAAGAAAGAAGTGTTCACAAATAATAAGTCAGGATGTGGTAGCCAGGGACCTCCCTTCCCCGTGTTGTGAGCACGGGACAAGGTGCAACTCCTGAGCATTGCGCACTCATGAGCTTTCCCAGCACGAGACGACAGTTCTGTTCTCAGGCTATCAGGACCTTCAGTGGTTAAGTCTGTTTTGTACTAAAAGTCTCTTGCCTCTGAGGACCTGATGTGTTCAAAAATAAACAAAAAGTTCCTTTCCAATGAACCCTTCTCATAGGTTTTCCTTCCAGGTTTGCCTTCCTCTGTCGGGTTCACTATGGAATTGACTTGTCTTTGGGTGATGGATTTCAACCCCTGGATCTCCCTCTTCCGGGCTCAGATCCACAAAAAGTTCCTCATGATACCAGGACCTTCAGGGTTGAAGTATCTTGCTTCCGAGGGCCTGGTATGCTCAAAATAACAAACAAAAGTTCCTTTCTTATTGCACTTGGGGTGATGATTCTTCAACCCAGTGTCCCCCTCTTCCGGGCTCAGACCACTCTCAAATATCAGCCTCCCTCTGTTGGGTTCACTCCGGCTTATATTCAAAAGACTTTTGCTGTTCACGTCAGACCCTTTTCGAATGTTTGCCTCCCTCCGTCGGGTTCACTGCGGCTTTTCACAAAACACTTTCACCTATCAAATTCAGAAGCCTTAATGTCTTTTTAAACAACGCACTGTGGACATCCCTCCATCGGGTTAACTCTTGTCATCACAATGTTCTTAAGGGCATTGTGCTTCGCCCATTCCGGTCAGCATCCCTCTGTCGGGCTCACTTTTGCCAACCACAGAGTTCCTTCTCCTTTCTCACTATTCGGGATTCATCTGACTTAGCTTTCCCATGGTTTGTCGGTCAAAGACTTTCGACTGTACTGGGGATTTAGACCCCTGCATGACCACTTTGACCCTTTTGCTTGCAGCTCTCCCAAGGTCTTCTGGTATCGGTAGTTTCAACAAACGCATGATCACCCAGAGTCGTTTTGGTGAGCACCCAAGTGGTGCCGACCCCCCTGCAGTTGGGTTGCCCTTAATATTAACAGTTCTTTGAACTTCCCTTATGTTGCCTCTTTGCGACTTCGTTCAACACAGTTTGGTTTCTTATTGGCTCTCCCCTCGACTCACCGGGTTTGATGAACTGCTTGGCTGTTCTTATATCTGGAGTCAAGGACGGTACCATGGTAGCAGGCGTCTCTCTGTCCTGCTTATCAGTGTATGCATGATCGATGTATCGGCTGCAACACCAAAGGGTTCTCTCTGACTGGGACATTGTCCAGCAACACCTGCAACAGGACTCGCGTGCTGCATGGTGTCTGAGAACAATTAGACTGTTGGGGCTGGTGTGAGGAGAGGGGAGGATTATGGGGGAGGTTTTCAGTCACAGCAATGGCCCGCAAATTAACTGGCGCGAGAGCTTGCCACTCTCAGAAACTAGGGACCGGGAGCCAACCGCAGGGCATTTGGACTTGGGGGAATACAATTGAGTGAGTTTTGGGTTACATGTGATGGGATCGAGGGGGGGTGCTCGGACAGGGAAATGTGGGGGAGGCATGAAGGGACGTGGAGGGGGATTGCAGGTGTTCCTATTGTTGAAAATGCCAATAAAATACATTCGGAAGAAAATAAACATCAGCACATATGTCAAAATCCAGGGGGAGGTCAGCGCAATCAAATCACCAAAACCCCCAGAAGAAACAGGATCAGAGCCTCCCACAACTGTGGGGGTCGGAACAGACTACCCCCTCTAGCTCCACAAGAAAAAAAACTCAAGAAGGACATCTCTTGAAAGTAATCACAGGAACATCAGACCCCGAAATGGCATCTAAAGAGGATATGAAAATGTGGTTTGGGAATTTCAAACAGTTCATGGCCAAAACGGAGACGCAATTTGAATCCATGAAAAATGACATGAAGAAGGCGCTACAAGAATTAGGATCGGAGATTAAGAGTTTGGGGGAGAGGACGGACACCCTGGAGAAAATCACCCAAAATCTAGATGAAGAGACGCAACAATATGCAGAGGTCCAGGAACAACTGCTGAGACGGACCCACAATCTTGAAATACAGTGCGAGGACCTTGAAAATCGATCACAAAGGTCGAACATAAGAATTAAAAACATGGCGGAGTCAATAGAGGATAGAGACCTGAAAGACGCCGTCCAACAGGTCTTAAAGGAGATCCTAGGCGCAAAGGAAGAAGAAGAAGTATGCATAGACAGAGTGCACCGGGTGGGCCCAAAAAGAGCGGGGGAACCGGGCGCAAGGCCTAGAGATGTTTTGGTAGCCCTCTTATCCCCAAAAAGAACAGATCCTGAGGAAAGCCAGGACAATGGACCACATTAGAATGAACGGGGAGGAGGGTCAGCTGTATCAGGACCTGGCACAGATTACACTACAGAAGCGCAGAGATATGTGCCCAGTTGTAAGATACCTAACGTCAAGGCAAATAAGATATAAATGGACATTCCCCTTTGGGCACCTTTTCACGTGGGAGGACAAACAAAGGAGGATAACGACCTGCGAAGAGGGGAGACAAATATTGGGCATACACGAACAAGAGGAAGAACCTCAAAGAAGGAGGAGAGATAACCAGACCCGGAATAGAGCTGATTTCCTACTGGAAAAATACCGGAAGAAAAGGGAAAGGTCCCCCGCCAACAGATAGGTAACCACAACGAAGGCATCAGAACAACGAAGGCATCAGAAGGAACTATCAAATCCACACCGGAGAGAACGAGTAACCCAACTCGACAACGCTAGAGAAACAGGGCGAGAGTCTTCCAGAATCATGAACAAGGTGCGGAGAAGGGGGAGGAGGGCACTTGGAATCCAAAGGGTTTTAGAATACCCTGCAAGTTATCCCTGAGAACAGTCGGGCATGGCGCGTACGGCGCAACGCCAGAGCGACCATAGGAACCAGAGCCCATCTCAGGGCAGTTTGGGGGGGGGGGAATAGGGCAGGTTGGGGGTCGCCTCATAGGGGTGGGGGGGGAAACCGGGACTCAGCGCTTCACTCAAGGAATGCTCTGAGACATACATTCAAGGACCAACATCCAAGAACGGGATGGGGACTAAAATCCTAACATATAACATTCGAGGCCTTAACTCTCCAGTCAAACGGAAAAAAGTGGAGCACTTCCTGAAACAAGATAGATATGACATTATCATGCTCCAAGAAACACATATAAAAACACAAGACAAGACAAAGGTCCGATTGAAAGGGTATAACTAGATACTACAGGCAAACACACATGACAAAAAGGCAGGGGTCTGAAAAGCCTTCAAAGACTCCTTAAAGGTACAGATCCTCCAAATAGAGGCAGACAAGCAGGGGAGATATCTGTTAGTGAACACGAAAATTGAAGGGAGCTCCCTATCGCTCGCCGCTCTATACGCACCAAATACAGGTCAGGAGGGATTCCTTAAAGACACACTGGGAAAATTAGAACGATTCGTCACAGGGGAAATAGTGCTGGGAGGAGACCTAAATATAGCGTGGGACCCCAATCTCGATAGATTGGCCCCCAGACAGCAGGGGCAAAGCTCCCCCTGGAAAGCCCTGAAACAGCAAATGTCCAATCTAGCACTTGCAGATACGTGGAGGCACATTAACACTGATCAACAAGGCTTCACCTATTACTCACATGTACACCAATCAATGTCGAGGATAGACTATCTATGGGCCACCCCAGGCATTCTGGGGAAAACACGGAGGGTAGAAATTGGCGCCATTTCACTGTCCGACCATGCCCCCCTTTCGATGGAAATAATGCTTACCCCACGAAGCCCCGGCTTGTGGAAATGGCGGCTCCCAGAAGAGATACTCCGAGACCCGGTAATGGGAAACACCATTCGAGAACAAATCAACGAATACCTTAATAATAACAACCTCCCAGACATATCGATAGAAACCCAATGGGAACCTCTGAAGGCGGTTACTAGGGGGCATATAATCACACAAAAAGCCCAAAGGGAGAGGCTTAACCTCCAATGGGAAAGGGAGTTGGAGGCAAATATTAGCAAAATCCACACAGAAATTATAAAGAACCCAACCAAGAAGCTGCAAAGATCACTGAGACACGTACAAAGCCAATTAGATTCCATTCGTACAAAAAAAGCAGAAAGACATTAAATAAGACTGAAACACTGGTATTACATAAAGGCCAACAGAGCGGACAAGCTCCTGGCCAGACAGCTGAAGGGGAAAAATCAAGATAGGACAGTAAAGGCACTGCAGGACGAGAAAGGGATTAGGAAAACACAAACGACGGAAATTGGGGCCATATTCGAGCACTTTTATCGGCAACTATATTCGTCGGATCACCCAGACGACTCCCTCCAAAAGACATATATAGATGGGGTAATGCTTCTGTCACTAACGGAAGTAGAGAAGCAGACGTTAGATAAGGATATATCCCAAGAGGAGGTCAACAAAGCAATTAAAGATCTACCCAGGAATAAGGCCCCGGGCCCGGACGGCTACACCGCTCAATTTTATAAAACTTATAGCGATATATTGGCCCCGGTCCTAACGGATCTCTTTAACTAATTTAAAGAAAAAGGCGATATCACCCCATCGATGAATGAGGCAAAAATGCTGGTGATACACAAACAGGGAAAAGACCCACAACTTCCAACATCATATCGGCCAATAGCATTAATAAACCTGGATGCGAAGTTGTATACTAAAATTCTAGCCACGAGACTTACGCAAATACTCCCGAGCCTGGTCCACCAGGACCAGGCGGGTTTTGTCCCTGGTAGACAAACGCACTACAATATTAGGAGTGTCCTACACATTGTGGAAAAAATAGGTATACCACAAACCCCAGCGATAGTATTGGCCTTGGACGCGGAAAAGGCTTTCGACCGTGTGGAGTGGTCGCTCCTTTTTCATAGGTTGAGGAAAATGGGGATGGGGGAGCCCTTCATTAAGATGATCAAAGCTAATTACAGATCACCCACCATCAGGGTTGCATTGAATGGAGATCTCTCCGAGAAAATTCAAATTGAGAGGGGGACGAAACAAGGAGGCCCTTTGTCCCCCTTGCTATACGCACTTTTTCTGGAACCCCTACTATCGCAGATTAGAAGTAATAAGGAAATAAAGGGCATAGACATGGGAGGAACCGAACATAAAATAGCTGCATACGCAGATGATATGCTAGTGATGCTGGGGGACCCAGAAAATTCCCTCGCAAGTCTTATGCAGGAAATAGAAACATTCAGCACATTGTCAGGCCTTAAGATCAACAGACAGAAATCAGAAACACTGATACTGGTGGGAGACTCCGAGCAGATTCAATAAATCGCAGAGGATCTCCAATTAAAAATTGCACAGCAGGGAGTAAAATATCTGGGAATTACCCTGACACACAAAATACAATATCTATACGCCCAAAACTACCCCTCGATATTAAGACAAATAAAAAGGGACCTGGAGAAGTGGAACCCATTAGCAATAACATGGTGGGGGCGGATGACGGTGATCAAGATGACCATGCTTCCCAAACTCACATACCTGTTTCAAGCCCTACCAATAAGACCATCCCCGAAATTCTTCAAATCCCTAACGAAAGCGGTCACGGAATACATATGGCAGAGGAAAACACCGAGAGCATCTAACACAGTTCTCACAGCGGCTAGAAAAGATGGGGGATGTGCACTACCGCACTTTAAAAAATATTATGAGGCGGCCCAACTCTGGATATTGAAAGAATGGATACCAGAAAACTCCCAGAAGCTTTGGGTAGCCCAAGATAGGGCAGTAGCAACCACACCCACGAGGCACCTGCTATGGGCGGGGAGGAAACATAGGCACCCCAATTTACGTATAAGTGAAATTATGCAGACGGCACTAGAAATATCGGACAGAGCCACTAAGATGGGCACATTGACAAAAAACTCAGCACCATTCATGCCCCTATTCAAAAACCCCGAATTCCCCCCCGGACTTGAGAAGAATGCATACCTAAAATGGGAGGAAGCAGGTTGCAAAATGGTGGGGGATATGTTCCAGGGAGGACAGATAAGATCATTTGAAGACTGTACCACTCTATTGAAGCTCAACGCCACAGATAAATACAGATACGACCAACTATATCACTGGCTAGACTCACCCAAAATAAGAGAAGCTGCCGCGAGAGAATTAACCCCATTTGAAAAATACATTATGACAAACGATGGTTCTAGGAAGCTGGTCTCAAACATATACAGATTTATAAACTCGCTTGAGGAGGAAGTACAATGGCCATACATTAAGAGATGGGAAAAGACTTTGAGGAAAACAATACCAAAGGAATCGTGGGAATACACATGGGAGCTGATACCCAAATTAACGAAAGCAATACACTCAAAAGAAATGTGGATGAAAATTCTCCTCCAATGGCCCTACACGCCAGAAAGATTACACACCATGTTCAGGGGAGTTTCCAATGCATGTTGGAAGGACTGTGGGGCAGAAGGCAACTGGCGGCATATATGGTGGGACTGCCCTAACCTACAACAATATTGGAGTGATGTTAAGGCGTACATGAAGTTAATGTTCCCAGACATGGGGGATCCAGGGGAGGAGGTGTGGCTATGTGGGATTTGGGACCCGAAAGACAGAACCCTCACCAAAACCCAGAAAAGAAAGTTTATGGGCCTACTATTTGGAGTTTGGCTGGAAATAGCCCAAAAATGGAAGCAGAAACACCCACCAATGGCACTAGACTGGATAAGAAGGGTATGGTCCCATATAACGATGGAACACATAACTTACAATCTTCAAGGGAACCATCAGAAATTCAGGGAGGATTGGGCAGTGACCTTGGAATACTTGCAAAGTGACTATATGGAGCAGTGGTGCCCACACAAAATAAAGATACTGGACATGTTTAGTTAAAATGTACCAGAGACACTCGGAGTGCAGAGCGGCGATAAGGAATATCCCGGTGGGGGAGCGGGAGGGGGGGAGGTTTAGTGGGAAACAGTTTGAATGTTTCTTGTTGTAAAATCCATAAAAATATCTTTAAAAAAAATTAAAAAAATACATTCGGAAAAAAAAAGATTAATCCACCATCCCAGGGCACAAAGGCAGCTTCACAGGCGTACCAGTCTCAGCGTCTCTGCAGCTGGCTGCGTTCAGCCAACGACAGTGGATGGGAGCTGTCAACGCTCTCGGTCTTCCAGGTTTTGCCATTGTTATACAAGGACCTGGCCCACCAGAGTACTACTGTGGTCACACCAGGACAGTGGCGGACGGTTCCCCGAACTCAGTCCTGATAATGGCTTCACCGTTGTCTGCTTCGCCAGGATTTTCGGCAACTGCACTTGGCGTTCTCAGCTTCTGACAGTTCACGGGTCCTGCTGTTCAACTCTGCTCTGTCTCTTCACTGCACTCTGACATCTTCCCTTCTGGTCTACTTATCCCACTTTCATACGAGTTTCTTCTTAAAGGGGTATTCCCTTTTCGCACAGACAACATGCTGGATTCTACATAGTCCAAAGCCAAAAAGAAGGAGAACACAGTGTTTTTGAAGGAAGGCGGTCCCATATATGCAGATGAAGTGTCCTGTATAGTCACTCCCAGTGAGGTTTCACTTGCCCAGAACCCTAGGGAGGATCTTGCGTAGCAAGCTCACCTCACTGGCCTCAAAGGTGGTGGCTCCCTCCTGGGGAGAAGGGACAAATACCCCCCCCCCCGCCGTGTGAGCATGGCAACCCAATCTTCCGCTACGTGCCTACAGCACTGATGGGGACGGCCTGGCCTGTGTGCCCACGGACCAACATGCAACATGGTGGTCATAGTACGAGGGGGGTGGACCCAGTCTTTACCCAGAGCAACAACATTCGGCGTGTATTTTTCCATGTTGATGATAGTTCTTAATAATCCATGTGAAACTTGTGAATTTGTGAAACATTCAGAAACGTAGGACACTGCATAACAACTAAAACATGACTGACAACAGTGGGTGTTAAGTCTACTTGTGCCCTTATGTATGTTACCTCATTAAAGTAATGAAGAAACCGTACCACGAAATAGCATCGTGTACTTGGTTCATACATCGTGACTGCAAACATATAATGAGCGTCAAGCCTATTGGCATGTAAACACCATTAAAATAGTGTGCGTTCATCTTTCTGCTTCCGTGATTAAAAACCAAGACAGTAAGAGCGTTAGTGAGCATAGTCCTCCATCAACTTTAAAAACATGACTTTACGTCCATGGCAACATCATGTGTCAAGGATATTCCGGCGAGTCACGATAACACATACTAGCGCTTTTAATGAGCTCCCTTAAGAGCGGCGCCTGCGTGACGAGCGCACGCGAGATCAACCCGCTCTTGTGGCAAGGTCAGTCGGGCAGAAGCGGCTGCGTGAGTGAGAAGGTGACGCTTGGAGAAATGTCACGTGAACCATGGCGGAGCGCGGAAGCCAGTGTAATTCTTGATGTAGTGCATATCCCTCCATTTTAACGTAGAATGTTATTCAACGTAGGCCGCTCTGTTACATGCACCACACGTGAAATTATCAAAATATCAATTCACTTGTATTGCATGCTGCACTAATGGATTTCCTGGAATGACACCAACGAGGTGCACAGCTTTGTTCATGTGCACAGAAAGAAAGCTAGTTCTTGCATACATGCCAACATTTTCCACTACTGGGAGGGAGATTTGATAACAGAAATCGGGAGTGAATTTTCCCAATGGATTGAATTGGGATTAACAATATTTTAGGAGGGAGAAACTAAAAATATTGCAACAAATTAGCTGAAAAAAGCGGGAGTCCATACATGCCAACATTGTGACGCACCTGGGAGGGAGATTTCCCCTAGGAAATCGGGAGACATGCATTTTCCCATTGGAATGCATTGGGGCTACGGTTATTTTAGGCGGGAGACAGTGAAAAATAGCAATATTTTTCACTGAAAAATCGGGACTCTCCCGCCTAAATCGGGAGTCTCCCGCCCAAATCGGGAGTGTTGGCATGTATGTTCTTGGTAGATAATCCCCAGGTCACCATCACAACTTGTAATAACCTCAAACTCAACATATCCGAAACCAACTGATACTAAGCACATACATGCCAACATTCAGACGCACCTAAGAGGGAGTTTTGAGAGCGAAAATCGGGAGACGTAGTTTTTCCCATAGGAATGTATTGGCACGGGAATTATCTTAGGCGGGAGAACGTGAGAAAAAGCAATATTTCACACTGAAAAGTCGGGAGTCTCCCGCCTAAATCGGGAGGGTTGGCATGTATGTAAGCATAGAATGTGGAGAGCAGCGCCTCATTGGTATGCACTCAGTTTAAACGCAAACAAGTGCAGCAAGAACGCATCATAAAAGTATCCATACACGTCTTGCAAGACAGCAAGGCCTTAGAAGGCCTGCAGAATCCTGTTAACTGTATCCCATACCTCAAGTGGAAAAGTTTAGAGTTGAATTGGCAAAGGAGGTCAGCCAATGAAAGAACACGTGGAAGTAGTTACCATGGTGAACCCAATGGCTTTGGCAGACTTCAGTGAGGCATTCAGAGCACTATTTGGTTTGAAATATGTTTACAAGATTAAGGTCTTTGGCCCTCATTACAACACCGGCGCTAAACCATGGCGCTATTAGCACCATGGTTGGTGCCGGTGTTGTAACGAGTCCGCCATGGTAAAATGGGGAAATACCGCCCCATTCCAAGGTTGGTGGGGCGGTATTTCCCCATTTCACCATGGCCCTTGCCCATTCCCATTTTTGCCCCATAGGACTCAATGGGAATGGGGAAGGCGGCAATTACGGTACCGCAAATTGCAGTACCGTAATTGCCTGCAAGGTCCCTTTGCGGGTCCCTACTTTAACGGCTGGTCCAGACCAGCCGTTCAGGTCGGGTCCCGCAAAGGGACCTCGTAGTAAGGCGCTAAGTGGTTAACGGTGCCGCAGCCTTTTACAGCGCCGTTAACCACTTAGCGCCTGGGTCGTAATGAGGCCCTTTGACTTTACCAGCACAATTGGAGTCAAAAGAAATCCTTCGAAGTATAATGTGGTCCTTCCCCCTATCTGAGACCCTTGAGAAGTGGACAGTTGTATTCTGCAGGCTAGTACACGTTTGCTGCCTAGGGTACTGACCAGCAGGCACTGCCAAACAGCATGTATTCATGTTCGCTGCCATGAAACTAGAATTTGTAACAATGTAAGATTGGGAGTTGCGCCCTCAAGGAAAGAAAGTGCGCCCTCCTACAAAGCAGAGTACTCACTGATGTAGGAGTCCCTCTATTTCAACCCCAAAAGACAGTGGAAGCAAGCCTGCCTCTGGTTGGCACCTATATTCGGATTGCAGCACTTTTGCTGCCTCCTGAACTCAGGAACTCTGGAGGCAGACGCAGGAAGCAGACAACTCACAGATAGCACATAGGACATTAGAGGCATGGTGAGAGCAGAGAAAAGGGCCCTCATGCAGTGTGGCAAAAGGGCTGACAATAGCCATTCAAGCAAACTCTCAAGTGGGACAAAAAGAGTTGTGCATCTAGCACCTTTGCTGCAAGCTTTTTATTACAAGGCACACAATGGCAGAAAGGTATGCTATACTTATGAAGCATGTTAGACATTGTTGCCTTTAGAGACCATGCAATTCATTTATTTCAGTATTTGCATGTTTCAAAAATAAAATATATATTTATTTTGTGTCCTTTGGTTTATATCAAACCTTCCACACCTCATAATAACAGTACTGTGACGAAATTACTATTGCCCTGCACAGAATGAATAGTGGCTAAACTGGATCTGGGTTGTTTGACCGAAGTAAAATGATTCACTGTGGAATTGACCATAGTAAATTTGCCCACAAATCGCTTTTTACTTTGGCTAAACAAATCAAATGTTGCCTTACACCCCCCCACCCCCCTTCCCCTACTTACCTGTTTGTTCACTGCTGTTTCTCCTGCACCCCTAAAGCGTCCCAATAACACGGGTTGGATCTGACGCTGCACTGCAGGGTCCCTTTTTCTTTTTTTTTCATTTTGGACACCCCCGCAACACATGTTCAGTATTTTTGGCATTGACTGAATGGTACTGACTGAAATCGGTCAAATGTATCATTCAATTTGTTGGGGGAAATGAAAGTGTTAAATTATTAAATTGGTTGTTAAAACATTTTGTGTTAGTCTGCAAAGCCAGGGAGCCAGGTTAGCGGTTATTTGTGAGCTTTGGTCTGTCACATTAAAGCGACCTTTTCCACTACAAGCGAGTCTGGGAGTTTTTGTGCAGTAAGTCCAAAGGAGGGCCCTCCAGGGTTATTTTGGACACTGCACACCGGCCAACGAGATGGCCTTCGCGCAGTGCGCCCCCAGGGGTATTTAAGGGGGCAGGGAAGGATCGGGAGCAGGCGACGGTTAGGACAAGCGTTTGTCCCCGCCCTCTTTTTCTAGGTCGAATGGGTTTCAAATTCCAGGGGAGGAGGGGGGGTTTTAATTAGGAATTTTTTTGGTTATTTTTTCCCCACAAGAGGTTCATGGGTTGTATATTTAGAGTTCAATGGGCCGTAGGGGTTTTTTGTGGGTAGTTTTCTTGTGACAGGCTGGGGCATTAGATGGGGAAGTTGTGATGTAAAGTTTTCGTTGCTGATGTGGCAGGTCAGCCTAGCTGCAGGTCATAGGAAGGAGGAGTTTGGTGTAGAGGGGAGTTCTAGGGTATTGAGGTTGTTGGTTGCCGGGGGCATGGCCCCTTTAGATGAGGGGGGAGTGAAGCACAATGGGAGAATAGTGCGGGAAACGATGGGTGGTGCTGTTTGCACAAACAGGCTACCCCAGGGGAACAGGTATTGAAGATGGAGGGGCATGGCCCCAGGGAGAAAGCGGGACGCTTGGTGAAGATGGTAAGGAGACGGTAGGGACCAAGGGATAGGTAGGGAGGAAGTGGAACTAATTAATTATTTGTTGGGGGGGAAATGAAAGTGTTGAATTATTAAATTGGTTGTTAAAACATTTTGTGTTAGACTGTAAGGCCAGGGAGCCAGGTTAGCGGTTATTTGTGAGTATTGGACTGTCACATTAAAGCAACCTTTTCCACTACAAGCGAGTCTGGGTGTTTTTGTGCAGTAAGCCCAAAATGATCTTTCTAGCAAGAAATTAAAAGTGACTAAAGCAAAGCACATGAACGTGCAAGGGCAGGTGTAAAGCAATTGGTACAAAAACGACAAAAGATAACAAGAAAACGGAGAAAATGTGTATTAAAACACGTTTGCATCCATGAACTTGTACTGTCAGGTACTGGTCATGCTGAGCCGAGGACTCACTTGACATAAAGCGCATACCTGCCTACACGATGCAAACATTCAGATTTGTTTTTGATCTTCCAATTTTCAAACAAGATTAGGGTTACAGCAACTCTTAACGGCTCTTGGTTACATGTGTAACCGATCCCAGATCACTGAAATGCTAAACAGAGAACACAACAAGGCGAAAGTGTGGTCTTACGGTAGTTCACAGGCACGTGCTCCGGATTCTTGGGCTCTTTCAGTTGGAATGACACGTCGCCGATATTAACTACGCCACCTGTAAAGCAGAAAGGCGGAGTTGAAACCAGTGTCTCTGCAGTCCTTTCAATGGCATTCACTTCAGCCCCTTCCATTATTGCCTGTGCCCGGCTCCAAACTGAAGCACATGACAACATAGGCTTGTAGGAATATCACATTATTTATTCCCAATTCACCTTGGACCCCCTGCTGGAAAAAACAACACACACGCGGCCTTACGCTGTCCCATCTAAGGTCTGAGTAGCTCATCTATTTTTTCCTTCACATTCTGGTATTTGTAGTTTTGCCTTTTTAAGTACAAATGCTATAATACAAACCAAGAATACAAAGAAAACAAGCATTACAAAGCCAATAGTTTCGTTGCTTGCAGTTCAATGCATTTTGCATTAATAGGCATGAACTTGTCGGCTGCAGAAAGAAAGGGCTCTGTACCATCCTTCATGGCACCATCAAAAATGTTAAAACACACCTTTGAGCCAAAATTACCCAAGGTTGCAAACCATGTCCATAGGAGCAGAGCAACTCCTAAGCTCCATCCATATCATTCATTCCCTACATGCTCCATTCCGCAATAAGATACAGACATATCATACATTCACGACATGTTCCACACCGCAATAAGATACAGACATATCATGCATTCACGACATGTTCCATACCGCAATAAGATCCATCCATATCATGCATTCCCTACATGCTCCATTCCGCAATAAGATACAGACATATCATGCATTCACGACATGTTCCACACCGCAATAAGTTACAGACGTATCATGCATTCCCGACATGTTCCACACCACAATAAGATAGACATATCATGCATTCCCTACATGCTCCATTCCGCAATAAGATACAGACATATCATGCATTCACGACATGTTCCACACCGCAATAAGATACAGACGTATCATGCATTCACGACATGTTCCACACCGCAATAAGATACAGACATATCATGCATTCCCTACATGCTCCATTCCGCAATAAGATACAGACATATCATGCATTCACTACATGTTCCACACCGCAATAAGATACAGAAATATCATGCATTCACGAGGTATAGTAGTAAGGTAAGTGCACACCTAATTAGAGAAGGTATTGCGAAGTATTGTTTTAACACCCACAAGGAGTGATCTCTATATTCTTGTGAGGTGCAGAGGAGGAATAGAGGGTCATGGCACAACAACCCTATAGTGAATAAGAACAAAGGAAGAGGACCCAAGGTTTGAGTCCTCCCGTCCCCTGCACACTCTAAGGCTACGCAACAGGGGCGTAGATATTTTAAGGTAAAATTCAAATATTTGTTTTTAGGCTTTCTATAGAAGAATGATTTGTCGAGACTTTTAACTTAAAACATAAGAACAATCGTTTTGGTTTCTTAGGTGTTCAAAAGTGGAGTGAGCACCTATTTATTAATACATAAAACAATGTGTAGTCAAGGCAGGAAAAACAGAACAACATTATAATGTCAACGTAAAGATGATTGATTGAGATTCCACTTTCTATGGCTTGACGCGTTTCGAGGAGATTCCTCTTCTTCAGAAGCCTTTGTGGATCTACTGTCTAGTCATTGTACACATAGAAATAAAGATCAAAAAGAAATCAATTAATCAAACGAAAGTATATGTCTACATAGGCTTCATTGATCAATAAAACAAAGTTTCATAACTACAATCAGATTGAATATATACACATATTGTGGTCTACATTGCACATATTCAGTTTAGTACACCCAGGGTTGCCATATTTTTAGTTGAAAGCAACTCCAAAAAATATCAGTCTAGTGCATTCCCTAGCACCTCTAATGGGAATCTAATACGATAAGGCAGTTCTACAGGTGGTACATGGGGGTTAGCAGACATGATTGCCCAGAGGAGGACAATTTAATTGAGTATGATTGACGCGGGCTACTCACCCAGCGAAGTTGTTTTGACAAGGAAAAGCATTTTCTAAGTAAAGTGCACTAACCTATAGAGGTCTAATGTTGTGGCTGAGAAGCCACCCACAGTGAGAAGTGCGTCAAAAGGTTACATACTAGAGAAACCAAGTTCTCGATGTAAATATTTTCCTGATGCCGGTTGGTGTTCCGACACTCTCAGTGTGACCTGTATGAAATAGTAATCACGTACAGGTCACCGTGTGTGATTCGATGTAACTATACAAGTGTGAAAACCAAAAATGCATTGGTCGGGATATGCCAAAATACCTCTCTGCGGCACGATTCAATGCTGTGGTAGTCTCTGGGACACGTGTAACATCTCAGGGGGAGCAGGTGAGAGTGGATCGGCGGAGTCCTAAAGCCAGCCGTTGTCTGTAGAAAGACAGTGGATTGTAAGTAAGCCTGCAGAACTTGGTAAAACATAGATCGCGTGAGTCGAGTGTGCAGAAAGTTAAAGGAACGCGTACCTATTCCATCGCGATGTTCTATTGAATCGGCAATGCTCTGCTCGTTGTTAACACGATCTCCATGGAAACCAGGGACCGTGTAGAAACAGTCTGGTATTTGGCGGGCTAGATTCAGTGAAGAGACATCAAGGAGGGACTAACCCAATCGTAACAGAATGTGGCGGCCATCTTAGGCAGTCTGGGTAACACTGGTAAGTAAATGTAGTAGCATGTAAACGATTCAGAGTAGCATCATCGAACAACTGAAACAGGAAGATGATGCCAATAGCATGTTTTTGAGAAATCTATGTTTCACCTAAAGTGATCAAATATAGAAATCAGAATAATTTTCTCAAGTGGTTTTTTACGTGATGGTGCTAAGCAATGTGGCATTACTAAGGCATTCGAGTATAGGTGAGTCCCCATGAACATTCATTTCTTTATTACACTTCGCTGAAACATCTGATAAAAAATCTACCAGGTGTCCTCACATTCTTTGTGATTAGCTGAACCATCTGGTTACGAGTACCAGGTGTCCTCACATTCTAAGTTGTACGTAACATACTCAATGTTTAGCCTTAGGGGATAGTTGTACGTAACATACTCAATGTTTAGCCTTAGGGGATACCATTGTAGGTTACATCTTATGTCAAGGATCTCAACTATGTACATACTGTGTAACATAACGTAGATACTCTACTTAAATGGTAGCGTCCCCATAGTTGGTGCTATTTGTGCAACAGATGGCTATTGTTCAATCGGGAGCCATTACGTTACTGATCATCTCATATATCAAATATCAGGTGGGTATTTATTGGATCGTTGCTGACAAACCATGTCCCAAGACTAAGTGAATATGTTGGTGTATACTAGAGGGTGCAGGGTCTACAGGACAGAAATATCTAGACTGTTAAAAAATGTTCAGATAAAGCAGTTAAGGGATGTTTCCTCATTGAGTCCCCTTGGATATTTAGTGTCTAGAAGATATATCCAGAATTTTTCTCTTTGTGACAACAGTCTTGTATAGTTGCCACCTCGCTGTGGTTTGCTAACAACTTCAACGACCTGAAATCTCAATTGGCTGATGTTGTGTTTTGCTTCCATAAAATGTCTGGCTACCGGTGATTTCTGGTTTAGGCACCGGATGGTGGACTTATGCTCTGAAATTCGTTCTTTTAGGGACCTCGTGGTCTGTCCAATGTACAATTTACCACACGGGCATTTCAAAGCATATATGACGCCTGCTGTTAAACAGGTGGCGAAGCTTCTGATCTTTATCTTCCTGCCAGTCGATGGATGAGAGATGGTGTTTCCCTTAATTACATTATTGCAATTGGTGCAATTAAGACATGGGAAAGTACCCATTTTTTTAGTCTGTAGGAATGTTTGTTTCTCCTTGTCAGGTCTTTCAGCTTTCACGAGTCTATCCCTAAGGTTACGACCCCTTTTAAAAGCCATCATTGGTGCTCTTGGAAAAAGTTCCTTCAGATGTTCATCACTCTGTAGTAGTGGCCAGTGTTTTCTTATTGACTTACCAATTTGGAAGCTTTGACGTGAATATTTGGAAATATACATCAATGGAGTGGAACTAGTTTTGGGTTGAGGTGCTAGCAGATCTTTCTGTGTTAGATGATTTGATCTGACGTTGGCATCTTGTAAAATGTCATGGGGGTAACCCCGTTTCTCAAAGCGTTCAATCAATTGGGTGCATTCAACGTCGAAGCCCGCTGGATCTGTTATAATCCTTTTAAGTCTCAGTATCTGACTGTAGGGGAGACTTTTTAGCATCGGTTTGGGGTGAAAACTGGTGAAATGTAGGAGATTATTAGCATCTGTAGGTTTATGATAAATGGTGGTCACTATCTTGCCTTCATAGATCTTCAAGCTTACATCCAAAAAGTGGAGGTCTGGTTCCCCCACATCCATTGTGAATTTGATTTTGGAATGTACTGTGTTCATGTAGAGCAGAAAATTATCCAATTCCATTCTTGTGCCGCACCAGATTCCAAATATGTCGTCTATGAATCGTTTCCATACTATGATCTTACTCGACCATATTTGGTTCTCTAGGACATGTTCTGTTTCAAATCTATGCATAAAAGAGTTTGCATAGACCGGTGCCATAGCAGAGCCCATGGATGTGCCGGATATTTGATTGTAAAAGGTATTTTGAAATCTAAAGTAGCTATTATATAGAATGAGTTTCAGTAATTCTATGATGAACTCTGGGTTACCTCGTGTTTGTTCCGAGTTGAGGAGCAACCATTCCACAGCGTTAATACCTTCCTCATGGGGTATGGAAGTATATAGGCTGCATACATCCATGCTGAATATGATGCAGTCACTACTGATAGCTGAAATTTCTGCTAGACAGTTGAGGAAATCTGTAGTATCCTTGAGATAGGTAGGAATTACCTGGATCAGAGGCTGGAGAAGGCGGTCTACATAGATAGCCAGGGGATCGAATATACTCTCCGTCCCTGCAACTATAGGTCTTAGTGGAGGTTTCTGACTGTCCTTATGGATTTTGGGGAGTCCATAAAATACTGGTGTTATGGGATATTTATTGATAAGGAATTGACTGGTTTTAACACTAATCCAATCATTTTCGAGTGCATTATTGATTAGGGTCTCGATGTTAGTCTTTAGGCCCTGAAGGGGGTCTCCGTTCAATCTGTTGTACGTTGTCTGGTCGTTGAGTTGTTCAAGACATTGAGCGGTGTAGTAGCTCGTGTCCATAACTATTATGGCTCCGCCCTTGTCTGCAGGTTTGATGGTGATATCTTCATCTTTTGCCAAGGTTTCAATGTGCTCAAGTTGACTATTCTTGATATTAGTCGGAGATGATTTACGGTAGTTAATCTGTTTCAGATCATTGAGTACCTTTTTCTCAAATAAATCAAGTATAGGGTTTTGAATGGGTGGGTCGAACAAGCTCTTAGGTCGTAGCTCTAAATTGTCTTCAGGAGTGTCATCTTGTCCAGGGTCATTTTCAAAAAACATCTTGAGTCTAATCTTTCTCATGAGACGGTGTAGGCACACTTGTTCATCAAACATTGATGTATTGTTCGTGGGTACAAATGATAGGCCCCGATTCAGGATAAAGAGTTGGTCGCTTGATAGATGTTTGCTTGAAATATTCATCACGATATTCTCAACTACTTGTTCTTTGTTCTTGGAGGTCTTTTTCCCTCTTCGGGTCTTTCTCTTAACCGGTCTCTCAGGCCTAAAAAAACCCCAGATGTTGTTGCTGCTCGTCCCGTGTGTTGATCTATTGATGTTTCTAGTCTGGCGCTTTCTGTCTCGCTCTGGGATACTGTTGATTGTTGTCCTGAGGCTTGACCAATTGGATCCCCTAAGCTCCCACTGCTGCTGTCGCTACCCGAGTTAGGGGAATTCGGGTGTGGTGGTCTATTTCTGTTTTGGTTTCGATGGTGGTAGAACTCTTGCCAGGAGTAGACGATGTCGTTCAAATAATCGAAAGTATCACGTTTGAACTTCCTTAATTTTCTTTGTTCAATGTCGATCTTATAATTATTTAATTTCTCGTTGATGTCCTCCAACAGACTTTTGAGCTCCTCCGCTGTTTTGAACTCTGATAATTGTGTTTTAAGCGTATCAATGTCTGTATCTAAACTTGTCAATGATTTCGAAAGTTCTTCAATCGTTAGTAAAATGAGGTCAAGTGAGCATTTATTCAAAATTTGGTCCCATTTAGCAATAAATGCTTTACTTTCGCTGCACAGGGTCGGTCTCAGATATACCCTAAGGCCTCTGGGGATCCTCTGGGATTTATAGTATTCAACTAATGTAGTAGCGTGAAGTTTTTGAGATATTTCACGCCTGATCAATTTTTCCAACTGAGAAACAAGTTTCTCCGGGTTTGATGTGGATTGTAAACTTTGTTCTGTATTCTTGATAAGAGACAAAATGCGTTTTGCTTCCTCCGTGCCAAATGCGAAGGTTGTAGCGTTAACAACGAGCAGAGCATTGCCGATTCAATAGAACATCGCGATGGAATAGGTACGCGTTCCTTTAACTTTCTGCACACTCGACTCACGCGATCTATGTTTTACCAAGTTCTGCAGGCTTACTTACAATCCACTGTCTTTCTACAGACAACGGCTGGCTTTAGGACTCCGCCGATCCACTCTCACCTGCTCCCCCTGAGATGTTACACGTGTCCCAGAGACTACCACAGCATTGAATCGTGCCGCAGAGAGGTATTTTGGCATATCCCGACCAATGCATTTTTGGTTTTCACACTTGTATAGTTACATCGAATCACACACGGTGACCTGTACGTGATTACTATTTCATACAGGTCACACTGAGAGTGTCGGAACACCAACCGGCATCAGGAAAATATTTACATCGAGAACTTGGTTTCTCTAGTATGTAACCTTTTGACGCACTTCTCACTGTGGGTGGCTTCTCAGCCACAACATTAGACCTCTATAGGTTAGTGCACTTTACTTAGAAAATGCTTTTCCTTGTCAAAACAACTTCGCTGGGTGAGTAGCCCGCGTCAATCATACTCAATTAAATTGTCCTCCTCTGGGCAATCATGTCTGCTAACCCCCATGTACCACCTGTAGAACTGCCTTATCGTATTAGATTCCCATTAGAGGTGCTAGGGAATGCACTAGACTGATATTTTTTGGAGTTGCTTTCAACTAAAAATATGGCAACCCTGGGTGTACTAAACTGAATATGTGCAATGTAGACCACAATATGTGTATATATTCAATCTGATTGTAGTTATGAAACTTTGTTTTATTGATCAATGAAGCCTATGTAGACATATACTTTCGTTTGATTAATTGATTTCTTTTTGATCTTTATTTCTATGTGTACAATGACTAGACAGTAGATCCACAAAGGCTTCTGAAGAAGAGGAATCTCCTCGAAACGCGTCAAGCCATAGAAAGTGGAATCTCAATCAATCATCTTTACGTTGACATTATAATGTTGTTCTGTTTTTCCTGCCTTGACTACACATTGTTTTATGTATTAATAAATAGGTGCTCACTCCACTTTTGAACACCTAAGAAACCAAAACGATTGTTCTTATGTTTTAAGTTAAAAGTCTCGACAAATCATTCTTCTATAGAAAGCCTAAAAACAAATATTTGAATTTTACCTTAAAATATCTACGCCCCTGTTGCGTAGCCTTAGAGTGTGCAGGGGACGGGAGGACTCAAACCTTGGGTCCTCTTCCTTTGTTCTTATATCATGCATTCACGACATGTTCCATTCCGCAATAAGATACAGGCATATCATGCATTCACGACATGTTCCACACCGCAATAAGATACCGACACATATGAGACTGTGCACTCGGGCGCATGTACTTTTTGATAAAAAGTCATTTGCAGCGATATGGGAATTTTGTGATATACCAAGACCCAGTACCAGTTTACCACCCATATCCATGCAAAATGCTCATCGTATTTTATATAAACATGCTATTTATAACTGATCTAAGGACCTTATGCCAATTTTTTACTAAGAAATATGTCAGCAGCATTCATGCTTACCAATGAGCTCTGGGCCAACGGAAGCAGCTGCTCTACAGAGTTCTTGCCTACAAGGTTCCTGCCTAAAACAGTTCTTAAGTTCCATGCGCGCCTCAAACCCTCCAACCAAGCATGTCGACCGTTTGTGAAATATCGAAATACCAGATACAGCGCCACATGCAGCCTAAGGCGATGGTTGTTTCAGCATAACACAGAACATTTTACAAGTCATATTTTATGATTTTACAAACTGTCCATCTTTCTTAACATTCTCTTCTGCCATTTTCACCCCAACTGGAACCACTCTCCAGAGGAAGAGAAAGAGAGAGAAAGCGTTAGAGGGAAATAGGGACATATAGAGGGGGAACAGAAGACGAGAGAGAGAAGAGAAACTCTTGATTAGGGATTAGGAGGGAGAGGAGAGACTAAGCCTGGGACAAGGGACTAAGAATAGAGACTATGCAGAGGGATCAGAGACTAGGATGAGAGACTAAGAGCGGGACATGGATGGGAGACTATTCAGAGGGACGAGAGACTAAGAGTGCGACAAGGATGGGAGACTATTCAGAGGGATTAGAGATTAGGACGAGATGAGAGACTAAGAGAGGGACAAGGATGGGAGACTATTCAGAGGGATCAGAGACTAGGACGAGAGACTAAAAGTGGGACAAGGATGGGAGACTATTCAGAGGGATCAGAGACTAGGACGAGATGAGAGACTAAGAGCGGGACAAGGATGGGAGACTATTCAGAGGGATCAGAGACTAGGACGAGATGAGAGACTAAGAGCGGGACAAGGATGGGAGACTATTCAGAGGGATCAGAGACTAGGACGAGATGAGAGACTAAGAGCGGGACAAGGATGGGAGACTATTCAGAGGGATCAGAGACTAGGACAAGAGACTAAAAGTGGGACAAGGATGGGAGACTATTCAGAGGGATCAGAGACTAGGACGAGAGACTAAGAGAGGGACATGGATCAGAGACTAGGACGAGACGAGAGACAAGGACAAGGAAGGGAGATTATTTAGAGGGATTAGAAAGTACGACGAGACGAAAGACTATGGCAGGAGACTGGGACCAGAGAGCAGGGCTAGGGCAGGACACTCACATGAGGTACTAAAAGGAGGGACTGATGACTTAAACTCCATACATTAGATGGCTCTGTAGTTTCCTTTGGTTTAATTGCGCATGTGCTGAGACTTGCTGCTAGAAGAAAGCACAGTGAGTAGCAGAACACAAACAATGAGATGTAGCCAATGCATACAAATAGCATGCAAATAGCATTCAAATTGCCATGCCAACCAAATATTCTGCTTCACTACAGCCTTCTATACCTCCTATCTGTAGCATTGGATTGGCCACAAGGTGGAGCTAAAGTACCACCGCCTGTGCCAAAAACAGGACTGGCTAAGTCACTGACCCCTGACATCAGACAATTTGAGAGTTCTATTAATTCCGGCTTTTGATGGCAGTTTATATGTAATTCTATGCAATAGAGGTAGAGCAGCCAGCGAATTCAGAGGTCGAACTGAGCCAAGGGGCATGGCTCTAAGAGCCAAACAGGAGCATAGTCACCAAACGACCTCTGATGCATTGCTTCTTTCCTCTCCACATCAAAACCACTGGCCTGGTGCTCGGCCTCCCCAGACTCCACAATACAACCACGACCTGGTGTACTGCATCCCCACATCCCACAACACAAAACCCTTTCCTAGCATCCTGCCCCCCACTCTAGCGCAACAGAAAGCGTATCCCTTGTCGCGGTTTATTACACAGTCACACTGAACTCAGGGAGTGACTTTCCCGCAATGGATGCGACGCACAACAAATCAGTATGATTTATTTCAGGTTCTTTTTTGTAAGGCCGCCAACCTGTCTCGCACACAACCCCAACAAATACCCAGTGCCACAATGGGCTAGGAACCAGGCCGCTGTGTATTAAGAATATTTGAATTAATTAATTAAAATCAAATTTGACAAACAGATTATCATCAGCCACCAAGGCTGTGGCAACTCGAGAGCAGAATAACTCCCGTAACGTACCAACACAGATGACACTAAAATATGCAGTTCAATTGTTTCCTTTTAAATCACCCACCAAGACAGAAGCAGAACAAATCAAGACACAGGCCCTCATTACGACCCTGGCGGAAAGCAACTGACCTGACCGCCATAGCGTAAAAAGCGTTTCCGCCATTGCACGACGGAGTAAAGTGCGGCTAATTCTGACCCATCGGGCACGAGCACTACGCCATGGCGGAAGTGCAAAGTCCGCGATGGCGGAAATGTCCCCAAAACGCCCCTCACCGCCGTCGTACGGCGACCTAGGTGCAATTCCGCCACCCATCATAGCGGTCACCGTAATGAGCGGCAATCGGAAAATACGGTGACCGTAAATATACGGAAACGGAAGCAAAAACATGGTCCCGGAACGGGAAACAGCACGCCGTACACCTATAAAATCAGAATTTCCACACAACCATTAAAAATACTACCCTGAGACACATCCCAACCCGTCATCCACCCTAGTGAAAACAATAACAATGGGAAAAGTAGCGAAAAAAGCGTGCGACCGCAAGCGGCAGGTCCACTTCTCCCGTGAGGAACTCACGGTGCTCACAGAGACCCTCCAGGAGAATGCTGCCGTCGTCTTCTCGACGCAAATGACCAGGACGGCACTTGCGAACAAGAAGGCCATATGGGCCCTGGTGGCACAGCGGGTAAGTGCGGTGGGGACCGCACCCCGCAACCCACAGCAATGCAGAAAGCGATGGGACGACTTGCGGATACGCGTACGGAGCATACTATCCGCCAACCGTAACATTGCCACAGCTACCGGGGGAGGATCGGAATCACCCATCAAGTTGACCCCCTGGGAAGAAATCTGTGCCTCCACCATTGGAATGGAGACTATAGAGGGAGTCGGAGGGATGGAGAAAGGAGTGCAGACATCCGAAGAATCAGGTAGGTGTCCCAAATAAAACAATGCGAAATCCACAATGTCCAATCATGTGAAGTACCATGTGTCCACATAGTGCAACAGAAACACATGTCCAGGAGAACGTCCACATTCATAGGCCTGATAGCGCACTTTAAAAGTCACATTAAATAAATAAATAATTAAAATTCCTAAAAACACCCTCTACACGTGCAGCAGGCACCCCCTAACTGCAGGCTGCAAAACAACTGCATCCTCAATCCACACAAAAATGAAACCACCTCCAAGGCCCTGACCCAAATCACCCTCAGGTACCACCCCAATGCATGTGATACATTGCCATTCCAATTTCCACAGACCCATTAATAACGCTCGCCCTCCTTTACTCCACCACAGGGTCCGATTCAAACGACGAGCTCCAGGACACCCCTACCAGCACACCTGCAAAGAGGGCCAAGACCAACGGCCAAAGACCCTCCACCTCAGCTGCACGGATCAAGACACGGCAGCAGCACAAATCAAGTGGCAGCACACAGGAGGGGACTCCAACAGGCACCCCAGCAGCCAGCATGCCCACAACAGCACCACCACAGGCCCCCCCCAATGGATGCCACAGAAGGCACTGCTTCTGGTGGCAACAGCACCATAGGTGACACTGCATTAATGGCAGCATGCTCCGACACAGAAAACGGTGATGTCGATGTAGGATCCATCCATGACCTGTCTCAATCCCCCTGTTTGTTTCATCCCGTACACCATGAGGATAACACGCAGGGGCACCCACAAGACGACTGGCCATCCCCCACAAGCCCTGTGTCAAGGCAACATGAGGTGATCAGCCCCTCTGTGACACCACCGCAAATGTCCATGGCCCAGCAGAGGCAACAGTCCCTCGACCAGGTGATCGTGCAACAGCAGCAACTGGCCACGCTCCTCAAGGACCATGCTGATGAATGTGGGGGTACTAAGGCAGCCATAGAAACATGTACAGAGACACTAAGGGCACAAATGGAGAGAAGCACCGAGAGCCTGAGAGTACAAATGGAGAGAAGCACCGAGAGCCTGAGAGTACAAATGGAGAGAAGCACCGAGAGCCTGAGGGGGGAACTGCATGCGACGTCCAAAGACGTATGTGCTGAACTTGCCGCTATGCGCCGTGTGCTCACTGAGCTCTCACAAACCCTTAGGGACATGCATGGACGTGAGCAGGCAGAGACATCATCCGTTGCAAGTTCCGTCCAGGGCAGCCCCCAACGTAGATCTGGGAGGAACCTGCGCTCCACAGGCAGGGGTGCCCCTGATACCCGGAGAGGGGGCTTGCAATAGCGTCTGCCCACTGACAATGAGCATCTTTGGACACTGGTGTTCGGGGGGGAGGTAGGAGGGTGTGTGTTGGGCTTACTTGGGTGGCGGGTCGATGGGGTGTGTAACATAATTTCACATATGCTATAAACATTTCACAATCATCCAATGAGATGTGTGGACATTGATCTTTGTGTACGAGGCCATTATAGGCGTACAGTCCATATTGTGCATGTTCCAGACACACACAGTGCAGTCTCACTCAGGATACTGCTTTGAATGTTGCCTTACACTGGTGTCAAGCGATGGGGGGTCTGTTTTTGTTTGTCTCAGTTTTCAGTTCATGTTGCTGTACTTGAACCTTCACATGCCTGTGCTGCATCAGTACGGCAATGGTGCCATGGCAAATATGGATGGCCACTCACAAGGCACTTGGAGCCCCTACATTCATTTGTTCGTTGGCATGCATGGGTGACTTGTACATTTCACTGGTTGCATTGTGTGACTTCATTCAACCTACGAGGAGTTGTGCAATGTGGCCAGGGAGTGGTGTACAGGCACTCAGTAGGGCCTTTTACGGTTGGTTCGCGATGCCGTACTTCTCACCATGGCGGAATGGTACTTTCCGCCATGCTTGATGGCGTTAGGTACATGTCCGCTAGGGTCAGAATTCCCGTACCGTTGCGCCATGGTGGTAATTACGGTTTCGCATGGCGCGCGTGCGCGTACTTGGTGCAGTTAGCGTTGGCGTTCACTACGGTGTCGCTATTCGATGGCGGTATTGCATTTCCGCCTTCGTTTTTCGATTTCCGCCAGGGTCGTAATGAGGGCCATTTAAAATGCAATGTTATGATACCTTTTCTCACAGCAACCGTCACCCTCCAAACATCAATTAGGCTTTATTCCTTTGAATGGAAGGCAGAGGCAGGGAGTGGGGGCCCAATGGGAAATTGGATTTTTAATCACAGAAACAATATGGGAGACAGAAAAGCAATGGGAAAATTTGTTTTGTCACACCTAAAAGCAACAGGTAGGGCTTGAGGTTTTGGTCAGAGTACAATGGGGAAATCGTTTTTTGAATGTTTAGCACAGATGCAATGTGAGAAAGAAAAGCAAATGGGGAAATTCGTTTTGCCACACCTAAAAGGAACAGGTAGGGCTTTGGGGTTTTGGTCAGAACACAGTGGGAAAATCGGTTTTGGGATCACTGATGCAATGTGAGAAAGGAAAACAAGGGGAAATTCGTTTTCCAGAGCACAGGGGCAATTTTGTTTTGCACCCTGCATGTGCACAGGCACAACTAGGCTTCCCACTTCTGATTTAGAATGAAGGGCATCAATGGGGAATTTCATTTTTACACCCTGCGCACACACGTGGAACAGGGCTTTGGGGCTAATTCTTCTTCTGACAAATATTTATGACTATTTTTTATTTTTTTTATTTTATTAGTTCATTACAAACTTTTAAAATACAGATTTTGAATTACAGGAATTCCACAGTAAAAAAAATTCCACAGTAAAAAATTCCTCAGTAAAAAAGACCAAGAAAGAGGAATAAAAAACAAAAGAAAGTAAAAGAAGACAAGCAAACTTAGAGAAAGAATGAATACGGGTGGTTGTTCCGCTTAATCTAAAATAGAAAGATGAAAAGTCGTACTATTTCAAATGGTCCAAGAAGCTAATTTTAGGATGAACAAAGACGGTAGATGAAATGGCACCCTTCGTCCAGATTCACATGTTATTTCCCTCCGCACTTTCTCAAGGATTGACTTATTTCTGATCTCCCCACACACCTTCCCCTCAGTCAAAGAGGTCTCCATCGGCACGAGAGCCATGACCGACCACGCTCCAGTGTTCTTGGAACTCCGGGTTCAGGACCCCAATCTCAATAACCCACGCAAATGGTCTCTGTATGACCCGATTCTCAATGACATGGCTACGAGATCGCGACAGGAATTAAAAACTTCTTTGACGAAAACCCAGCCTCAGACACCTCACTGGCAAATAACTGGGACGCCATGAAGGCAGTAATCAGGGGCTCCCTCATCGCTCAGGGAGCGGCCTACCACCGGAACAGACGCCAGACTCGAATTGCTTTAGAGGACGAGCTAAGGGAGGCTGAGGCAATCCACAAAGAAAAAGGCTGGTTCCCTAAGACACAACGGATCATGCGAACAGCGAGGAAGAAGCTTGAAGCCCACTACGCGGAACAAACCACCCTAAGGATGGCAAAAGCCAAACAATCATATTACGCGAAGGGCAACAAAGCAAACAGGTTCCTGGTGGCCAAACTAGCCAAACGGAGACGCGTCAACACGATTGCAGGCCTACGTGATCCTGAGGGGGTCACCCGATACTCGGAGCCTGAAAAACAACAGCTCGCGACAGACCACCTGACCCAAATCATGAAGGCAACCCCTCGGAACCGACCGCAACAGGTGGAATATCTACGGAAGGCAGCGGTCCCCCGTCTCACCAACACGACGAGAGACGAATTGGAGGAGCCCATCACGGGGGAGGAGGTCGAGGAGGCCATCAAGTCGCTTAAAACACGAGCCCCAGGCCCGGACGGCTTTTCGACCAGATTCTATAAACTTTTCAGGCCACAACTGACCCCCCATCTGGTGACCCTGTTCAACTCCTTCAGAGACACAGGCGCGGTCACCCCATCGATGCAGGAATCAACCACCATCCTCCTGCCCAAACCGGGAAAGGACCCAAGGAGTCTAGCCTCCCACAGACCGATAGCACTCTTAAACATCGCGTTCTCCCGAAGATCATTCATCCCGACCAAGCAGGCTTCATCCTCCATCGATCAGCGGGAGACAACATACGAAGAACCCTGAACCTGGTGGACCTAGCCTCTCGGAACTCCAAAAAACTGGTCTTACTGGCTCTGGACGCAGCTAAGGCATTTGATCGAGTAGATTGGCCCTTTATGAAACTCACCCTAGAGGCCTTCCGCTTCGGGTCAACTTTTCAGACAATGGTGCTGGCCAACTATAAGAGCCCAAGTACGAGTCTAAGAATTAATGGGCACAGCTCAGCTCCGATCCCCCTATCATGCGGAACCCGGCAGGGCTGCCCGCTATCACCCTTACTCTTCGCTCTCACCATGGAGCCTTTGGCCCAAAGGATTAGGGGAAAAGATCGAATTAAAGGGCTGCAGGACGGCCCCAACCAACATAAAATCGCCCTATATGCGACGATGTCCTACTCACGATCTCAGATGCCCAATCATCATTGAAACAGGCAATACGAGAACTTACCACCTATGGTGAGGTCTCAGGCTTCACTATAAACTTTGACAAATCCTCGGCCATGGGCATCGGGCTCACTCCAGCAGAACGGGAGCCACTGACGACAATGTGCCCGATGACATGGGTTAAGAAGGCCATCCCCGACCTAGGGGTCCACATCCCGGCTAACCCAAGAGACACATACAAAGCCAACTTCCCCCAGCTACTCAAAGAACTGGAAGGCGACTTGAAACGATGGGAGACCCAAGAGATCTCACTGCTGGGGCGCATCACAGCATGCAAGATGAACCTACTGCCAAGGTTCCTATACGCCTGTGCCTTCCTCCCAGTGGCGATCCACACACCAACCCTTAAGGACATCGAAAGGAAAATGCTGAAATTCATCTGGAAAGGTAAGAGAGCGAGAATCCCTCTCAAAACCATGCTGGGGGGCTCCAAGCTAGGAGGTCTGGGGGTCCCGGACTTGAGGGCCTACAGTGTGGCAGCACAACTAGCACAATTTCAGGCATGGCAGACCATAACAAACCGCCCCAGGTGGGTAGAGCTGGAACAATCACAAACACCTTTACCCTTGCGATTTCTGCCACACATTCCGTCACCCCTTAGAACACACTGGGGAGACCTCCTCCTATCAACTAAACACACCCTTAGCTCCTGGGACTGGGCTCTAAAGCAGAAGGGAGTGCCCAGAGGACTGAGCCCACGCTCCCCGGTCTTCCATAACCCATCCTTCTCACCCGGAGCAGACCCCCGCAATTTCCGAAACTGGATAGAGGGCGGGCTGCAGACCATAGACCAGCTATATATGGGAGGGACACCCCTCACCTTCGCCCAATGTAAGGAGAAGTTCCAACTCCAGGAAAGGGACAGATTCACCTATATCCAGCTACGCCACTGGTGCTCGCACCCCCAGACTCTGCAGGCAGCAACTCGCCCGCCCACCGCCCTGGAGCTGACACTGGGGGACCTTCCAACCCTGGGCAGGGTATCCACCCTATATAGGCGCTTCTTAAGGGACTAAAGACCCGCTTCATGGCTCAATGGGAGGCGGACCTGGGCCATCCGGTCGAGGACCAAACCTGGGTGGACATCTGGACCAGAACGCATACCTCCTCCACGTGTGTTACCAATAGGGAATGTGCGTACAAGGTGCTCCTCCGATGGTATTACCTACCCCTTCGACTTCACCACATGAACCCACAGGTAGATCATGCCTGCTGGAGGGGATGTGGTCACCCAGGCTCTTTCTTCCACATGTGGTGGGCTTGCCCAAAGATATAACAGTTCTGGAGGACATGCCTAGAGACCATCGCACAAATTACAGAAACAGCGATTCCTCTGGAACCCGAACCAGTCCTGCTGGGGGCCCCGATCCCCACGATTTACCCGCGCTCCGGGACCAAGTCTAAACTATTGACACACTGCCTTCTGGCAGGGAAAACGGTGTTGGCTAGGGCCTGGAAATCCCCAGAAGGACCTCACATAGCCCAATGGTGGTCTAAACTCTGGGACATCCTGATCGCGGAGAAGGTCACGGCAGCACAGGCGGGAACGCTCCACCGCTTTCAGAATGTTTGGAGCCCAGTGCTGGAATACGACCAGCGCTTCCCCGCCCAGACCTACAAACCGACCAGGGCCCGATGGATCTTGAAACACCAAGAGGACCCGGGAGAAGACACATAGACACTAAGGGGCGAACTGGACAACCCAGAAAGAATATTCCGCCTCCGAACATGAGGGGGGGGAGAGGCCAGAGGGAGGTGGGAAGGAGGAAGCCTGATGGGGGGAATGAGGACTGGGGATCGAAGAACTTGAATACGCATTGCTTGTGATATGTCATGATTTGTATATTTGCCATCCTGCCTTGATTTAAAATAAACAAAGTTAAAAAAAAAAATAGCATGGTGCTCACTGATCCTTATTTACAGTACAGTATTTCTGCAGAGCCAGAGAAACAACCATATCCAGAAGGTGGAATAATTCAGGTCTAGTTGATCTAAAACATCCATGTTTTCAATATTTGCAATAGACTTCCTCCTTCTCAATAAAACCTTTTCCTAAGTGCAAGCCACCTCCTATCACCTGTCCCCACCAACTCTTTACTCGGTTTCATTGACACAGCTCCTTCTCATCAGAATGAATAGCCAGATCCACTGAGCGGGAAGGCAAGGTGTTGCAGGAGCGGGAGTGGGAGAGATTCCTCCGTTGCAAAGCACATTTCGTATAGTTGATTTAGTGCTTGAATTTGGTTTATGATGGATCAATGGGCCTAGGTGACCAGATCGCGCGCACCAAGCAAGTACCACACGTACCTCTTTGCCTCGGTACGCTGCTCGTGGAATTGGATTAGCTGCTGTTCACTTTCTACTGCAGCGTTCTACATACGAAATTCAGCTGGATTGACGGTAACAGCACCGCTCACGAGAAGATTTATAGACTTATAGTCTGATAGACGTTAATAAACGCTCACTTTGCCATTTGTTTTTATACATAGTGTGTAAAGCCACGCCCCCTTTCAACGCCGTCTACAAAAACAGACGCGCGCGCACCAAGCAAGTACCACAAGTACCTCTTTGCCTCTTCGCCTCGTCGCTGAGGCTAGAGGCAGGAGGCTATTCTTGTGGTACTTTTATTACATTGACCCATCACAGGTAAACGTAAATAACATGGCCTTGCATACTTTTTGTTCAGTTTGCAACAATGAGGACATTCAGTCTCAAAACCGGAATGCCGCCGCCGCCTCTATGTACAGTTATGACCACTGGAACTCCGGTACGTCCTCAACAAGTCTGCACAAACTTGAACTCCACACCTAACAGGACTAAATGCCCCAAAGGGGGATTGCCTCAAATGGACATACAGTTATTCTGCAGTGGTTCTTTGTCTGCTTACAGAGCAAAATCTAGATGGGAGAATGCACGGCCTGTTGAGGACAAGGAAACTCTTGATTCCGCATTCTCTGGTTCTGTGCTAGCAAAAAAAAAAAACGCTTATGTTTCCACGTGTCCTGGAAGACACCCATAAGTAGCAGTCAGTGAATACTTTGCCTTGCCATTCTGTATCAGATACTGCACTACTTGAAAATATACCTGCCGCTGTTCAGCACACTGTAACCACTCATTTGACTCCGTCCCTCAAGGACGTAGCTGTAATTGATTTGGATCTTAATGATTCTGTGTTTTTTTGCAAGATAATGTCTGAGAATTAATCTAAATCGCCCATTATGTTCTCTGAGGTATCGCATACCACAATAGAAACTGTTTCCTCCATCTCGATACCAGAGACAAGTGTCATACAAATGAAAACACAGGGATTGAACACCTCATTCTGTTATGAAACAACAGATTCACCTTTAAATATTACGTTACAAGCCATGAACTTAGCTATCCAGGCACTAGGCAAAGTATATCAAACCATAGACATGCGATTAGCAACACAAGAAGTACTCTACAAAAAATGTTAACATTACATGAGAATTTAAAGAGTGATATTCAGTTGAACTTGGCCCATAGTTCCACAAGTTCATCACTGAAAACAATCACTAATACCATAGCTTCTCAGACTGATTATGTCCATGAGTTAAAAAATCTCAGCTCCACCTCTCTGGAGAATGGGATAAGTGAAGAATTCACTAGCGCCCTACCTCAGATAGCCTCCATCATACATAATCCGTTAATGAATATCACAAATTTAACAAAAGAGAAAAGTATGATCTCGTTGAGTAAATCTAATGTGGCTCCTAAAGGTGCACTATTTGCAATTTTCACTCCGCAATCTCAATAGCATCTAAGCAAAACAATAAGAAAAACACAGAAGCAGTGCCCATATGCGAAGAGTTCCTACATCAACCAATGAGTAAGGTAACTAAAAAGACTAAGAGAGTGAATTTGAAACTATCTAAAAATGAAAGCTCTATAAAACATAAGGGAGGTGCTGCTATTAAACAATTTATAAAAGCGATCACGCTTCCTAAAAAGAACCAAATACTTGCCTCTCAGGCTATTAAGAAAAAATACGCTCAGCAAATGTATAATAAGAGAAAAGATTATACACACACCTTCAAGTCCACTCAAGCTCTGCATTATCCTCCTTTGAATGAGCTTATACAGGTGCTACGTCTCCAAAGTACAACCTGTCCCCTTCCACCTTGTGACTTAGCAGATGTTAATAATCTAAAGCAAATGCGAGTAAGAAATGCCATGAGAAGAGCATACAAAACGTTGATCGTGACAGATCTGAAATTAGGAAAGCGGTGGACTCTTATATGTCTGATCACCAGCAATCTCAAATAGAGATACCCAAGAGAACATGTGAATGCACTCAGAGCAAAAGTGCTCAGGAACAGACCAATTTGAGTTTAATACGGAACCAAGAGCCGGAGTCATTGTCAGATAAGATGAATACATCTATGAATACTCATAAAGGAGGCCAAGAGATGCCTAAAAAAACGAATGGTTGCTTAAAAGAACATTCTATAGCTGATACACGAGCGTATGACACCTTTCCAACAAGTGATCTGTCGGGTGCTATTACACGATTAATTTTTTTTTTTTTTTTTTTTTTTTTTTTTTATAATCTAAAAGATTTTTTAACAAAGATTTCAAGATGATTGCACTTTGAGATTCCAAAGGCGTCAGAAGCGTCTAAAAACGGAAAAGAGAAATGTCCTGCATAGTTGGTGATCCTGTAGATGAAGCTTATCGTAGAGCCTGCAGCGGAAGGAGCACGTTGAAGATGTGGGACATAATGTTTGTTGTTGCCAGTTGCCAAGACTGTTTGTCACCATCTATCAGTTTATTCCAGCACGATTCTTCATCTTGCAAGGTGAAGTTTGTGAAAATGTCTTTCAGGTAGGTACGGCGGATATCCGTCGTTGTAGGGCAAGTCAGAAGGAGATGACGTATAGTTTCCTTTGCCGTGGTGGATTTACAAAGGCGGCAGCTGCTGGTAGACGATAGGTGTCTGATCGCCAAAATTTCGTTTGTTTCCAAAAGGTTAAGTCGGATTCTTAGGTAAAAGTTTCTCACAAGCCTATTTGGAAATAATTTCAGGTATGGTTGGACAGAGTCAAGTTTCTTGGAGAAGGCTGGAAGATGGTTTGTGAGTTTGTATCGGGTAGCTGCGTCGATTGTGGTAATCCAGTCCAGTTCCTTGATTTTTTTGGTGACTCTGACTGGGTTGCAGATAAGGTCCTCCGTGCTGCAGGCAACTGAGTCTAAGATGAATAGAATTTTGGTTTCCCAGCGAGTAAGCATTTGGCAAGTTCCAAGGCGAAGTTCTTCGCTTATCAACTTGTAGGCGTATAAGGCGTCTTTCTGGATGCACTTCCGATAGAGCAAAACACTGTTACAGTCAATAGTTGATTTTAATGATGAGAGGGTAAGTTCGCGTCTGATCAGTGTTATTGGCGTGGATTTTGGGAGGCCTAAGACTGTTCTCCAAAAGGTTGCTTCCAGATTTTGCCACAGGTCTTGGGGGAGGCTCGGCATTGCGTCTGCGCCGTATGTCAAGGATGGTATGACTTTCTTTTTGTAGAAGTCTCGTGCTGGGATGATTGAGAATCGACCAAATTTGATATCGATAGCTTTTCCTTGTGCAGCTAGTTTTTTGGTTTTTCCATATAGTGCCTCTTTCATCGCGTTATCTCTTTGTGAGCTGTCTAGGGTGACCCCTAGATATTTGAAACTCAGAACTTTCTCGACAGTTGTTGGGCCTAGTTTTAAAGGTAGAGTAGGTTTCTTTTTTGCCGATTTCTCTATAGCCATCATTTTGGTTTTTGCTTGGTTAATTTCCAGGTTGTTTACCCTCATATATTGTTGTAGATTTGTGAGTTGGCGTTGTAGGCCTATTGGGGTATTGTCCAAGAGGATTAAGTCGTCAGCATATAGGAGACGACTAATCTGTTCACCTCCGAGTTTAGGGGGAAAAGCTCGGATCTTTTTTTCTGTATCTTGGAAATCGCCTAAGTAGGACCAGAACAGAGCTGGAGCCAGGGGGCAGCCCTGTTTGACCCCTCTGGCTGTTGTTATCTCTTCTGTTAACAGGCCTTGTTGGTTCAGGCGTACCCGCATAGAGGTGTTGGCGTGAAGGGCTTTGATGGGGTTGAGTATGTCTAGGGGGCATTTCCATTGAACCAGTTTCTTCCATAGTCTTTCTCGGTCGACCTTATCGAAAGCCTGTGTTAAGTCAACGAAGGCGATGTATAAGCGTGGGCGTCCCTCCATGATTTTGCTTTTCAAGGAACTTAGTATTAATATATTTGCATTTGTGCCCAGGTTCTTTTTAAAGCCGGTTTGAAGGTTGTCTTGACAGGGTGCTTCGTTCGCCCATGCTGTAAAGTGGTTTAACAGAAGGGACCCAAACAGTTTTCCTATTGGGTCGAGGAGAGCGATCGGCCGGTAGCTGGTAGGATCTAGCCTGTTACCCTTCTTAAAGATAGGTACCACGTTGGCACGTTTCCACGTTGGAGGGATAGATTTTGTAGTGGAACAACGTCTGAAAATTTGACTCAGCAAGGGCGCCCAGGTTTCCGGATGTGCTTTCAAATCGAAATTCGTGATGCCATCTGGGCCAGGAGCACGTGATGGTTTTAATTTTTTGATTGACGTTATGATGTCTTCAATGTTGTCTAGGCAAATCCAGGAGGTGTCACTGTTTATCTTCTTGAGGGCTGTGGTCGAGGTACTTTTAAAGAGAGTGCCAAAATGCGCTTCCCAGGCCGATTTGCCAATTCCGTTCAACTGACATGGTCGCGCGCCTGGCGTTGTTGAGTGTAGGAGAGACCAAAAGTCTCTAGCGTGGTTTCCTGTTATGGCTTTCAGGATGTCTTCTGCGTCTTGTTGGTAAAGCTTGTGCCGGTGACCCTTTAGCCAAGACTTATATTTCGAGACGGCTTCTTTAATAGTGGACATAGCCAATGGGAAGGCGAGTTTTCGTGCTAGTCTTTTTGTTTTCCTTAACTCTCTTTTTTTTTCGGCGACCAGGTTATCGTACTTATGTTTTTGGTCGACTGCAGTTGACTTTTTATTCCTTTGCGGAACTCTACAAACGGTCAGCAGGGGTGTGTAGTCCACCGCCATCAGTTTAGTGCGGTCGTTGTAGAGCTGTGTGATAGTTGTTATGTCCTTTTCCGTGATCCTCAGTCTTGTACCTTGAGCATTAAGGTCGAGATCTGTGGTCATTGAGTGATTTTTCGGCGGATTAGTAGACCAAGTGGTCTCGAGGAGGTTGTGGTCACTTTCCTTTGTTTTGATCACTTTAAAGGAGACGATGTGTAGTAACAAAGGACGTGATACCAGAATGTGATCAATTGTAGAGTTAGATTTCGCTCCTTCCCATGTAGGTAGTCTATTTGGGTCAGCGAAAACTTGGTCCAGGTTATCAAAAGATCTGGATTTCATGAGATTATGCCATTTGGTAGATCTCTGGTCAATTAGACGCTTTTTCGATTTGGACTCTATTGTCTTTTCGCAATGCTGGCTCGGGATGTTTAGGTCACCAGCTAGGACGACGTAGTCTGGATGGTGAAATACTTGCGCCCAGTCCAAGTCATGTTCTATTGTTTTGATGAACTTCGCGCAGTCGACAGTTGCAGGATTCCAGTAGATGGTGACAATTATTAATTTCTTCGTTGTTGGTTTGTTTGTTTTTTCGTCCCTAGTAGTCCAGTTTAGTTTGACCATCATCATAAAGTGGTTTTCTTTTATTTTTTGTGAATCTGTTAGGCCCCGACCGCAGCGGATTGCAATAAGCAAACCCGCTGTTGGGCGGCCTAATAGGCCCTTCTTGGCCTCCACTGTGTGGATCTCGTAGCCGTCGAGGACGGGGGGTTGGAGCAGCCATGTCTCCTGAAGACAGATGATGTCATAGTCTGATATGTTAGTGGATCCTGGAGATGTAAGGTGAAGAAAACCTCGAGTGTTCCACGAGCACACGTTTATTTTGTCTTGGACTTTTGGGTTTTGGTAGTCGGAGAAGTTGCTGAAATTCCTTCTCTTGGATGGCTATTTTTGTAAATTTTGTTTGAGGGCTTTCGGCAGCCACGACCAAAAAGAGTGAGAAGACGAGATTTGTGATGGAGTTGCAGCTGTCTGGTATGACTCGTTTTGAACTGTTCTTTGTAGCTTTTGGTGTTCCATCGAATGTTTTGTTCCTTTAGGTGTCTTGGGGTATTCGGTTTTCTTGAGCTGTGGAGTTAAGCTTTCCGAGGCTTTAGCGAGTCTAGTATAGTCGTGTTTTTGGTTAGCTTTTCTCGTGGGAGGTTTTTGGGCCCTCCGGGTGGTGTTAGGAGATTTATTCCCAGACAAAGAACGGGTTTGTCGTGGTAATCGGTGCTGCTCAGTTTCTCTTTTGTGATCTTGGGAATGCTTGCGTTCTTGGTAGTCGCGCGAGTTTATTTCTCTTGATGATTTCGTAAGGTCGTAGCCCATGATTGAAAGATCTTCGAGGGCTGACTTGAAAGCATTGTTTATTGTTTGTGATGCTATGTATAAGTGTGAGATAGCTTTGTGACCCTTGTGGCTAGGGTCCACAATCTGGAGATCGGCTGATTTTACTAGACTGAGTGTCGGAATGTAGCTGAACAAGTCCATAACTGCCCTTCTGTTTAATGTGACTTTGTCGGTATTGCCCGGAATCTGCTCGAGTTTCCATATCCATCGTGTTTGGGGTTTTGGATGGAATTTAGCCGAATTCGATTTGTAAGTTCTCCTCGTGGGTTCCTTGGCATGCGGTCAGATTTGTGAACTCTGTGTCTCAACTTTAAGTCTGCATGGTGGGGGGCTACTACACGGTCTTTGAGTTGGTCTTGATAGTTGACGATGAGATTTTGCTTCGTGCTTGACTCTTTCTGATTTGTAGCGGTCTGAATTTGGTACGGTTGCCAACTTGCCCGGTGTGCGGTCTTTTAGATTAAAGTTAGTCAGGGTTGACCGCTGATTTCGTTCTTTGTGGGTGAGGACTGGTGGTTCAGTAGATTTCTGTTCTTTGTCGAGGTTTTCTTGTGGGATAAGGGATCTTCTAAGAAGGTCTGTTGATCCTTGCTCCTCTTGGGTTGGAGTTGGGGATTGGTCTGAAAAGTGTTGAGTGGTATTCATCAAATCCTCTTCAGTTGGAGGTGTTTCGGCTGTTCTTGAGCAGGGATTTTCTATTTCATGTTTGGCCATATTTGCTTTCCCGGGTGCGTAGACTATTCCTTTTTCTTTTAACTGGATTGTTGGGCCTTTTTGGGTAGTTAAGGCGTCTAAGTTATCTTGGGCCCGTTGTTGGAAGATTGGTTCGAAAGTCACTGTTCCAGTTCTTTTAGGGTTTGCTTCTTTCCCTCCTTTTGATGACTTGGTATGCGCTATCGTGGTAGTTGGGGGTACCGTTAGATCGATAAGTAAGTGGGTTTGCGTACCTTTGGAAGTTTTTGGTGTCGTCTCTTGTAAAATGGGGCACATAGGTTGGGTCTGTTTTTGAAGTGAAGGCTGGAGAGTTTCTTGAGTTTGTTTTTTCTCTGTTGACTGGGTCTTTGCTTCTAGGGCCAGGATATAGCCTTCCAAGAAAGTTAATTTGTGGAGCAGTGACGATTGAATCGCCGTATGGTCTTTCATCGTGTCTCCGATTGTTTCATACAGTTTGACAAATGGATTCAAGGCTATCGACAGAGCTGACATCAGGGTACAGGTGTCAAGTTTTTTTGCCTGAGGGTCATTCGAGGGTGTGAGCCTATGTGGAGACGGTCTGCTTCTAAGGGGCGATGGTGGTCGTGTAGCTGGCGTTGTGGCAGCTGAAGTTCTTCTGGAGGGAAGGTCAAGAGAGTGTCTTCTTTGGTAGTTATAACTGTCCAAATTTGTATAGAAGGAGTCTAAAGTTTTCTCAAACTGAAGTCTGTTTTTTGCTCTGACAGGGTAATTGCTTTCGGTGTCCCTTTCCTGAATCTGTTGCATGGGTTTGAACACCTCGCCTAACGACGATGGTAAGCTCTCTGTCAGTTGTACTTTGTTGATGTTGTTGTCGGTTTGTCGAGGTCTCGGAGCCTTGTCAAGGGCCGAGTCTTGTGAGGTTGGTTCAGTGGTGCACGTCATGGGGGGGTCTGTTGGTTCCAAAAACGTCCGGCTATGCACCGGGAGTGTAGTCCCGTCCTCTCCCTGGGACTCTTGATTTAGAGGTTGAGATTGGGTCAGAGTTTCTTGGTTGGTGCAGTTTTGACTATGCAGAAGTGGTTGAGTAAGGACTGAAGTTGAGGCCGTTGTGTTGCTGGCTATAGGCACAACTGGTTTGTTGATGAATGCGATTGGTGAGGTTGCAATTGTAGCGTTTGTCCCCCCCTCATTTTCCGACGTTATTTGCGGAATTATTGGGGTGACTTGGCCTGAAAAGTGCATTTTTGGCGGTGGCCAGGCAGATGCTGATCTGTTGTCTTCTTTTGTGAGTGGGTAGGGTATTTTTCTATTTGCTTGTATCAGCCTACGATATTTACGGGGGGGAGTGATTGCGTCTGCGGCCTCGAGGATTTCCGCGTCGGTCAGTTCTTTGCATTTCTCTTGAATGGCTTTGGAATGTTTATAAAAGAAGACTGATAGGAGCTTCAAGGGGCGTTGTGGTTTTTTAAGGCCCTTTCTTGGGGCTTTTGATGGTGCCCGTGGTGTTTTGGAGGCGGTCACTTGTTTTAATGCAGGTTTGGCCGAGTTCAAGGATTTTCCTTGTTTAGAAGGTAGGTCTTGATTGCTGTTTTTTTTGTTGGAGACGTCCAGGCGCCGAGGTCTCTTTTTTTTATTGTCTGGGGGTGAGGCCCCTGTTTCGCTTGATGATGGTGGATCTAGGGAGATCCCCTCGTTTTTATCAGCGTTAGGGTAGGCTGATGTGGGGTTGAGGGTGTCTGCACTGTGGGTTAATGAAGCTGTCAGAGCTTCGTCAGCAGGTGGCGCTGTTGTGATCTCGCCTCCACTCGGCGGCGCCTGGGGAGCGTCCTCAGCTCCTGGGCCGCTCGGGCGCTGTGGCTTTTGTGCCTCGAACCGGCTCCCCCCAGAGGGGTCGAGAACCAGGGCCAGAGCCCCCGACGCCCCCCGTAGGAGAGAGGATACGCCGCCTTTCGCGGCGGCGCCGTCTAGTCTCGCCTGGCTCTGCAGGCACGCTGACGCCGATGCTCCCGGCGCGTTGGGAGGCCGTGGAGCCACCTCCACTGCCGAGGTCCGCCCCTCGGACGACATTCGGCACCCTTCCTCCGGAGCGGACCCCTCTTCCGGGAACTGCCGGCCGCCGACTGCAGCCTGTCGGGCCGACGTGGTCTTCCGCGGCAGACCGGGCAGCACAGCTGGGGGACTCGACGCGACCGCCCCTCCGGGCCGCCGCGGAGCTCCCGGCAGTGTCGCGCCGGTTCGCGGAGTTGGAGTAGAGGCCGCGGGCAGCGTGGGCGATGGAGGTTCCGCGTCGTCGGAGTCCGGGTCGAGGTTCGTGGCTGATTCCTCAGGTGAGTCCGCTTCATTGAGGACTCGAAGTTGGTTGGAGGTTCGAACGCCTAGGGGCGTCTCTGTTGGTTTTTTGCCAGACCTTTTTCCCAAGATCATGTTTCCTTTGCCCAGGTGCGCTGATGTTTTGAGTCTGCAGCTTTGGGGTGGTAAATAGTCGTCTAATGTTGCTCCCTGAGTTGCAGGGGGATGATAAGAGTTAACTGGGTGAGTTGCAAGGATGTTTTTATGCAACAATTTTGCACTGCTTCTTAGAAGTCGGTTTGTCGAATCTTCAATGTCCTGTGATTGTAGCGTGGATGGTGAGCTGGAGTCTGGGCCCGTCCTGCCTGACATGACTGCAGGACTGCCACTCTCCGCCGCTCCGCGGTGTAGTAGGTGTTTTATGCTGTAGGGTGTAACAGGAAACACACCCCCAGCAGTAGAGCACAAGGAAAGACTGGGTGTTAGAGAGGAGACTGCAGGACTGCCACTCTCCGCCACTCCGATTAATTGAAAATGCATTGGTGAATGTCCAATCTACACCCACATTGATTAAGGACTCAATTGAAACCAAAAAACCCAATAATAAGATTATGACAGGAAAAAACACTTCCACTAAGGTGAAACCAGCTCCTCACTCCTTAATTCTAGCCTGTAAAACCCCACCATTTACTCAATACGATTTAAATCGGAGGACTGTGATGGCGATATTCTCGGATATCCAACAGCTTGAAGACATCGTATCGGCCGACTTGGAATTGGTGGAATTTGTGGAAGGTAAAAACCTAAACATAGTGAGACTCTGGATACAGTACAGGGTGGTGCAAAATCTTATTTGGCAGTCAAAGGATTATCTGGCCGCATTGGGTTTTAATCTCAGTATTGATCATTCTTCTCTTCAAGGGGCAGTAATTAAAAGTATTCCATCACCTCATGCACCTCCCTCCCAGAGTCAGCAAGTCAAGCTGGGCCAGTCAAAATTACCAACGCACAATAAGCCAAAAAATCATGTTTCATTTAATTTGCCCTGCACTTGCTCGCATAAATAGCTAAGCCAAAAAAATGCACAACCCCTTACTTTAATTAGTCGGAATAACAGGGGTCATAAGCATCTTGTCAATAATGATCAAAACCACTTGAATAGCTATGATCTAATACTTTTGCAAGAAACTTGGCTGATTACCCCCCAGATTTGGGACAGCTATGAAGTGCATTTGAATCCTGCCATTAGTACAGCAATGGGCAGGCCAATGTCAGGACTTCTCACGGCTGTTAGGAAGAGAAATGATCTCTTGTCACAACTATGGGCTATACCAAATGAATTTATGATGTTGGCTAAGGTTTGCATCTCTGCTGATGATGTTTATGCTGTGTTAAATCTGTATATGAATTCAGTGGCAATAAGTGACGACTGTTTTTTCAAAGACCTGAATAGTCTATTGGATATGGTGGTCAGCGATCGACAAACTAGATATCTTATACTCGCTGGCGACCTAAATTTGAGGTGTTTAGGAAGCAAGAATGAGCAGATCAATCAAAGACATAGACGTTGGAAAGCCCTAGTCCAACATAGAGGTTTACATGTTTTGAATGGAGCATTTACATCTGATATACCGCCGGCTGCAACCTGGCACAGAGGTTCTGTGTCATCAATTATAGACTTCATTTATGTCAATGCAGCTTTATAGCCGGCATTTCGAAAATGTTCTGTCATACCTTCAGAAGCCAGTGATCACAATATGCTGGCCGCTGAACTAGATATCCAAAGGCAACATGAAATTGTCCGAAAGGTATCAACTGAGGATTGTTTGGTTGCAAACTCAGGAGGGTGCCGTCTATGATGGTCAGAGGATGCGTTAATACACTTTAGCAAGCTTCTTGAAGAGTCAAATTTGAGTAATGCCAACATGGTAGATAATTCGGGAATTTTATATAGTAATATGCTTCAAACATTTCAGCAAACAAAAATTTTCGCTAGTACACAACCAAAACAAAAACATTTACACACATTTGATAATTTGGTACGTTCAAGGAAAACTGCCTATCGAGCAGAAATTGGGAAACTTGCGATGTATCCTCCCGCCATCCGATCAACCCTCGCTGGGAAGCTGCGTAATGACTATAAAAATTGGATTAGGTGTCATCGAGGTGTGCTCTATCAGAAAGATGGAGTGGAAATGCTAAAAACGCTTGCTAGTAAAAACATTTCCAAAATGTGGACAGCCATGAATCAATCCGTTGGTTTGCGACAGGTCTGTGTCCAATCGACTGCTGTAGATACACAAACTTGGGTCTCGCATTTTAGTGAACTTTATGCGGCACCCCTAAGTAGCTCCACCTCATATACATCTGACAATGTGACCCCCTTTAACTTGTCATTTAATGAGGCTGGGATACTTCAATTAATCACCACTGCCAGTAAATCAGAAGCAGTGGGGCCAGATGGCCTATCTAACTTTGTCAGGCAAAAGCATCCTGAAGTATGGGCATCTATCTTGTTTCACATCTTCACTGCGGTTAATCATTATCAAAAACCTCCGTCCACATGGACCCAGGCTATAACGGTACCAATCAACAAAAAGGGTGATTGTCGATCTCCAGAGAGCTATCGCCCAATTTCGTGACTAGACGCTCCAGGAAACATTTTCCGTAGAATTATATTGAAAGAACTTAATGACTGGGTTGAAAAGAAATCACTATTAGATCCATTCCAGTCAGGATTTGTTAGAGGATTAGGGACCATCCCCAATATATTTGCTCTTACTATGGTGCAAGCCCAACAGCTAACACAAGGTCAACCATTGTACTTGGGATTTATTGACTTTAGAGCCGCTTTCGACTAAATTGATCGGGAGCTACTCTTTACTAAACTCAGAAAGCATAACTGTCCAAGCACCTTGTTATCTTTAATAACTTTGCTCCATTCAAATACATCCATGCAAGTACGCATAACCCTTAATGGGCTGCTATCACCAAGAATCAGACCCTCCAGGATATTGCGGCATAAAATGGAAAATTTTGCGGCACAAAAAAGAAAAAATTGCGGCACACAACTGCATTTTTTGCGGCGTTATTTATTGTCGAAAAATACATCATTTAACATCTTTTTTATCCAAAAACAGAGAACCTGAACAGTACAGAGTGTTGCACATTGAAACAGGAATGTTTGAGGTGATGTGGAGAACTTTTAACAAACCTTTGAGCTAACTTTATCCAGCAATAGCATCAAACTGTGAGCCTGAAATGCCCGTCATTGTTTTTTCAAAGCAGTCTTCTGAGTTAATGCCTTCTGCCACTTGATTTATAAGCACTATAATGGCACTGATTGCATAGCTTTCTGAGCACTCCCGTCCATTCCTGAGCTACATCAGTTTCAGTACTTGGTCTCAATCCCATCTCCCCTAATCACATCAGTCCTGACTTGCAGCTCCTCTTTTATTCTGTGGGTTCCTAAATATAGCTCTACCAGTCGACCTCTGTCCTGACTTTCAGCACTCTACGCAACTCCTGCTTTGGTACCTTCATAATGCTGCCCAGCTATAACCCCTGCATTTTCAGTACTGGGATGTAGACACATGCAGGCACACACGCACACAGCTCTGCTGATCTACCTAAATTCTAAAATGCGCCCCTTCTGCTATCCCCCAACTGAGATCCTCTCACACAGGTGCGTCCAGGCACACCTGTCCCTAGTTAAGGTAACCCTTATGGTCCATTTCTGGAATCCCATCACTGCTTCACTACCACTCTTTAGTCATGGCATGTGAACCCAATGTGTACGGGCAGTCCTCCGGGGTTAGGTCCACACATTTCAAAACAATGACATTGAAGTGGAGCTAAACACCCTCAAAGCCTAAATTGGCAGATAAGTACCAAAATCGAAAATTTTAAAAGACTGGGGAGTGAAGCGTTGGGTATAGATAGTGGGTGAGTGCAGTGAAGAAAGAGGAAATCCAAAGATGGCATGGGGGTGGTGGGATCCCTATAAAAGTAAATGGAAGGTGTATCTTAATTAAAGATGACAACGTCGATACGATAATCTCAAAAAGACTCAGTCTCCCATCCAAATGAGCCATGAGAATCCTCCCTTCAGCGGAGGACAGGAGCATCCTCTGCAGGCCATCTGGCTTGCCTCCAAGGCTGAAGGCACTTCCCTCGCCAGCATTCGTCCCCCAGATCTATACTCCCAACTCGTTGCTGCGCACTGCTAGAATTGTTTTGCATAAATCAGGGCATTTATGTAATTCCTTTAGCTCTTAGTCTTCACTGTGGGTCACCTGCGTCTGAAAATCACCTCCTTCCCAGTTCCTATTCCAGCTTTCTACCAGATTCACTGCCTGCTCCTCTGGAAGCACTCTCGAAACCGCATAACACTCTGAGGTGCTCCCACAGTCGGTCCATCGCTACTACTAGTGTTCTGTGAGTTGCTCCCAAAGCCTTAATCCTCCACAGCAACACTGTGTTATTTGGGGAAGGGGTCCCTCAAGATGCTTCTTAAGATCAAAGGATCCAGTAAGCGCTCTTGCCAGTAATCCTGCCAGGTTTCCTGGCACCTTAAATCCTTTAAGTCATTTAGTGCGGTGGACAGGCCACATCACTGGTGAGGGTCACAGCACAGCTGTGGCAGCAATGCGCTTTACAGGAGCTTGCTGCCATGTGAAGAGGATATGGGATACTGCTGTTGCCGAAGCTTGGTCTCGGCAAGCTTGGTGTCAGTGCAGACCCTCCCTAGAATAACTCTGTTACACTTAATCAGGTCCAGTACCTCTGCCAAACACAAAACGTGGGTTCCTTCCCCAAGATAGTTTCTATTAGTGTCCTTCACTGAAGTCCTGCTAAAAACAAGCATTTGCAAATCCAACAGTATTGACTTGATTTTAACATAACTGTGTATAGGAATTGCCAGCTGCTGCTATGGTAATTAATTGCAAGGCCTTTGTCATTTGTGTCCCGTTCTGTCTGGCCACGCTCTTTAGGACAGTCACCACAGCCTAACATTTTGGGGTGTGGAGGGGGGAGAGGGCTACAGCTCAATCAGCTCCATGGAGGGGCTTGAATTCAAAGGTGTCAACCCTGGTTCACACCTTTGAATTGAAGCCCCTCGGTTTATTTGCTTTTTGCTCAGTGGAGTTGTTAACCTTTGAGCTGCTGCAATTGGCAACCCCTCTGTGGATGCTATAAATCATTACATGAGCGTGAAAAAGATACATAAAGCTAATGTGTCTTTTTTTGCGCTCATTTAATGATTTATAGCGGCCATAGCGGGAAAAGGCAAATTTTGCGGTTTTTTTGCAAATCGCAAAATCGCCATAAACTGGGTGGTCTGAAGAATAACAACTCAAAGGGGCTTAAAACAGGGATGTGCCATGGCTTCCTTTCTGTTCAACTTCAATATATTAGAAATAGGTGAATTCTTGACTAATTGTGTGGGAGATCCCCCAAAGATAGGAACACAGCGAGTCCCATATTTACTATATGCAGACGACTTAGTTCTTCTATCACAGACACCGGGGGGATTGCGAAACATGTTAAAACAACTAGGTAATTATGCTCAGGCCAAAAATTTAAATATCAATATACATAACTCTCAAATAGTTGTATGCAATCCAAAGAGAAACTCTGGAGTGGGCAATTACAATTGGCAATTGCAGCAGTCCAGAATGGATATTGTTAATCAATATAGCTATCTAGGTGTAGTAGTGCAACACAAAAAGACACTAGAACAATATAAGTGTGAAATAAACACCAAGTTACAATCTTTGGTGTCTCAATCTCGAATACTTTTGCGTAAATTCGGGAAGTTCTCAGTAAAGCACATCATCATGTTTTACAAGATGAAAGTCACACCCATCTTGCTTTCTGGTGTTGAAGCCTGCCTTCTCAAAAAACGTTTATTTCGGGATGGCATAGAATCCTCCTATTGGAAACAAGTATTGCAACTCCCAGACTGCGCGCCTATAGCGTTAATTCGCTTCGAACTAGGCCTCACATTCCTACACTCACAGGTGGTGTGGAAGCAATGTGTATTCTTTCGAAAAGCACTAATTGGCCTAGAGAAACCGACCATTCTGAAGGTCGTAGCTTATAATTTACTCACATCGAATCACATCTTTCCACAGAAATGGCGCAATCACATACTAGATGCACTTAGCGATGCAGCTAGAACTATTGATTTACTTGGGGGGGCGTGGCTAGGAAGCCATGTGAAAGGACGTGTCTGTACGGGGGCTCCCGCAGATCCGTACATTATCCGACTGAAATCCGTGCAAGGACCGATGTAATTTGGCTGTGACTGATATGGCTGCGTACATGAATTTCAGGTGCACGTGTGGACACATTTCGATACGGGCCTGCACCGTGAAAGCGCAACAAAAAGCTAAGAGAAGACTTGGAGGCGAGAGTGCGATGAACGAGAAAATGGCCGCCGCCGCTTAACGAAGGAACAAAGGAGTGATTGATCTGGGCGCCTGATGATCGCATTGGAGCGTGGTGGTAGTGAAGGAGCATGACTCGGGTGCATCGTGGTCATTAAGGACACCCGGGCCCGCGAGGCCGACGGCGTGGACCTGGGAAGGGAGCAGGGCCTGGCCGAAGGTACTTTGTAACCGGACGTGCGGATAGCAGGGGAGCATGCGGTGTGACCTGAAACTGTGCCCCTGACTCTTCATGGCCTAAAGTGCGCTTCAAAAGGTGAGACGCGACCTGGCCTAGCTAGGTGGTAGACAAGATGGCCGGGGGAGCCGGAGGACAAAGGAACTTTGTGTCGGAGATGTGGCGATAGCGAGGGGACACCCGAAGAGCGCACTGTGACACCCTGCCCCAGATGCGAGCGGGGATAGAAGGACGGGAGACATGTCTAATAAGCTCCTGAGAGCGAAGAACAAACAGCCCACGCTCGACGAATACGCTAAGACGCCATCCGGCCCAGACAGAGCTAGAAGCAAAGATAAAACTCAGGCCAAGGAAATGGCCGCCGGGGGTGCGAACCAGGAGGTCCTCTCTGCGATCGCGGACCTGAAAGCGACCTGGGAGACTAAGCTCCAGCTTGCTGTGGCTGAATTGAAGACCGCAATGGAACTCCAGGTTGGGGCGGTGCAGGAGGACATGAACCTCCTAAGGCAGGACGTGCGTACTCTGGCAGAGCGCACGGAGACTTTGGAAAAAGAAATGGGCCCCACCGCGGCGGACTGCGCTGTGCATAAGCGTGAACTCCATGCCCTGGAGCAATGTGTGGGCAATTTAGAGAGTAGGGCGGAGGAGGCAGAAGGACGCGCCCGGAGGAACAACATCCGTATCGTGGGCCTGCCGGAGGGAACTGAGGGCCATAATCGAACGGAATTTATCGAGAACATGCTACTGCAGGAGATCACAGGAGGCACCCTGTCGCAGGGTTTTGCGGTGGAGAGAGCGCACAGGGCCTTAACTAGGAAGCCACCGCCGGGAAACCCGCCCAGGCCGGTGATTGCCAAGATCCTTAATTACCGGGACCGGGAAAGGATCCTTGAACACTTCCGCAAGGGAGGCACAATACAACGAGGAGCGGCGAACATAACTGCCTATCCCGATTATACCCTGCAGGTACAGCGCAGTCGTATGAACTTTGGATCGGTGAAGAGGAGATTGCGGGAAGCGGGGTTTAAATACATGTTGCTCTATCCGGCCAAACTGAAGGTTTTCTTTCAGAGCAAGCTGCTGTTCTTTGACACTCCGGAGGATGCCATGGAGTGGCTGGATGCGCAAAACTGCCCTCAGGAGCCAGATGTTCAGACGGCTGGCGAAAAAAGACGAGATAAGTAACGCTGTGGGCCCGGTCGGGTTATGAACATTGGGACTTGAATATAGTCATTGAACTCGCTGGAGAACATGTGCGCGTCAGTGGTTATGAAACATGGTCCGTGAGCACGGACATGGTTGCGAGGGAGAGGAGCCTCCAGAGGCCGCTCTTTACACCCCTTTTTTGTGTTTAGTTTAGTCACTGTTAGTGGGGTGACACCCTGTCGGGTTCTCTATTTGGGTTTCCCAGGGAGGACCGAACACAGGGATGCCTGAGATCCAGGGATGGAGCTGGGCAGTTGTTTGGGTTAGGGGTTTGGGGTGTTTTAGTTTTTGTATGAGCCTGGGAGTGAAATCGGGATTGGGTGTCCGCAAAGTGGGGAGGGATTGCCTCGGATGGGGGGAGGAAAATACTGATAGGCCATGGGAGACCTCAGGATATTAACGTGGAACGTTAGAGGGCTTAACAGTTATCTGAAGCGAAATAAAGTCATGGTGTATCTCAAGAGGCAAAAGATAGACGTAGCCCTGCTACAGGAGACACATCTAAAGCGAGAGAAACTGGAGCTGGTAGGGAGGAAGTGGAAGGGGACAGTGGTAGGATCAACGTACTCCGCCTATGCCAGAGGAGTGCTGGTGTGGGTGGCGCCACATGTCCCATTTAAGCTAATTGAGGAGGTTGTGGAGGCGGATGGGAGGTTGGTTATGGTGAGGGGGCTGGTAGAGAACAAAGTAGTGTGCATTGTAAACACATATGCGCCTAACCAGGACACGGCGACATATTTTAGGACGCTGTGCACTAAGCTCAGTGTCGGGATGGGGGGTACGGTGATATGGGGTGGCGATTTCAATTGTGTATTGAATCCCAGGGAGGATAGGTCGGATGACAAGATGGCTAAGCCCAGTCAGGCGGCCAAGGTATTGCAGACGCTGCTGGTGGATTTTGGCCTGGTAGATGTGTGGAGAGCGAAACACCCGGGCAAGAGGCAATACTCGCATTATTCGGCCCCGCATCTACTGCACACGAGGCTTGATTACTTTTTCGCCACGCCGGACATAGTCGCGGAGTGCGACCATATAGACTACAGGGCGAGAGTCCTCTCTGACCACTCGCCCCTGGTCATGCGATGGCAGCTGTATTCCCCACGAGCGCGTATACCAACATGGCGCCTCAGGGCGGAGGCGCTCAAGGACCCTGCCTTCAGAGAGGATATGAGGGAGGAGATAACTGCTTATTTCGAGGTGAACACAGGTAGCGTTAAGTCGGCTGGCACCTTATGGGAGGCCTTTAAGGTCGTAATGCGGGGGATCGCCATTGCGAAGTCTAAGGGATTGATGGGGGGAGTCCTGGCGGATCTGCATAGAGCTGAGACTGAGCTGGAGGAGGAGCTGGAAGGTGGTGGGATAGATGCGGAAGCGGTCTCCAAATTGCAACAGAAGTGTGCGGAACATTGGGACAGGCTCTGTAATCTGAACTATAGAAAGTATATTGAGAGACTGCATGCGGGGGGAGACAAAACGGGCTGACTCCTAGCTTGGCTGTACAAGAGCGAGACCTCACGATCCCCGATCAGATTGGTAATCAATGAAAAGGGTGAGGAGGTGGACACCCAAGAAGGCGTAAACAGGGCATTCGTGGAATACTATAAGGTCTTATACGAAGATTGTGAGGGGGGCAGCCAGGAGGAGATAGACGAAGTGCTGGAAGACGTAGGCTTGCCCAGGGTCAGCGACGAGGAGCGAGAGGAGCTGGATGCTCCGATCACCCTGGAAGAGTTGAAGGAGATTGTGAGGCAGTTACCCACTAGCAAGGCCCCAGGGGCGGATGGGTTCCCCAGTGAATTTTATAAAGTATATGCGGAGGAAGTGCTCCCGCCCATGCTGGAAATGCTCAACGAAGCGTACGAGGTGGGACGGCTGCCGGAGTCACTCAGGAAGGCGATTATAATACCGCTCCCCAAGCCAAATAAACCGGGACACGGTTGTGGCTCCTACAGGCCCCTGTCGATGCTGAACCAGGACAGCAAGATCCTGACAGCTGTCCTGGCCACTAGAATGCGGAGAGTGATCAGCAAGTTGATCCACCCTGACCAGACGGGCTATGTCCCAAACAGGAACATTACTCACAACCACAGATGCCTCCACAGGGTGGTCTAATGGGGATGTAGTAATGACAGCGAAATGGCGATAGTGGCATTGGACGCGGTTAAAGCGTTCGACTCTGTTCGGTGGCCGTGGCTGCTGGCGGCCCTGAGATGGTATGGGATGGGACCAGGTTACGTTAGGTGGGCCGAGATGCTATACAGTGCACCACTGGCCAGGGTCCGCACGGGTGCAGTGGTGTCAGAGAGATGGCAGTTGGGCAGAGGCACTAGGCAGGGGTGTTCCTGGTCCCCAATGTTGTACATCCTGGCCCTAGAACCCTTGGCAATTTACCTCCGGCAGCAATATGACCCGGTCGGCATCGATGTAGGAGGAGAGTGTCACCTTATATCCCTGTATGCAGATGATATGCTGCTATACCTAAGATATCCAGAAGAAAATTTGCAGTATGTCTTAGAGGTGATGGGGAGGTATGCCTGGTTGTGCGGTATAGCAGTAAACCCCCAGAAATCCACTCTATTTCCGCTGGGTGGCTATGTGGGGACTCCGGTGGAGAGGTTGCCAGTGTTGCAGATCCCGTGGGCGACAAGCTCCTTCCGATACTTGGGAATTGACGTGTATCACACGACTGAGGAAGAACACAAGCACAACACTGAACTTGCTGTGGGGAAGATCGAGAAATGCATGAGGTTCTGGGAAAGATTGCCATTAGCGATGATGGCCGGGGAGCTATGCTTAAAATGGTGGTACTACTCAGGCTTTTGCATTATTTTAACAACATCCCTTACATGATTCCTAAGAAGTTTTTTGTGAGGCTACATAGTGTTTGCAGGGAATTCCTGTGGCACGGCACGCGTAACAGAGTCGCACTGTGGAAGCTGCAGAACTTCTACGAGAAGGGCGGAGTTAAACTGCCGAACTTTGAGGCCCATTATGTGGCAGCGCAGCTGCAATATGTGTCCAGGTGGCTCTCTGACGACGAGACCCCTGAACACAGGCTGTTTGGGAGGGATTGTTCCCCTTTTTATCTGCGAGAGGTGATTTGGGTGACTAATGCATGCATGAGAGAACGGTCTAGAATGCTAGTTTTGGGACGGAACATGTGGAGACGGGCCTGCCGGATGATGGGTAACCCTTTGCCGTGTGTGCCGCAGTTACCATTGGTCGCACTGGCGAAGGGAGACGGGCAGCTCAGAGCAATCATCCGGACATACTGGGAGTCAGTGGGGTTGGTCACCATGGGAGATATTTGGCAGGATGGGACCATCATGGAGTTCGAAGAACTAGAGGCAGGGTCGGGATTGCACAGGGGTCAATATGTGACATATCACAGGATAGTGCAGGAGATCCGGAGTAGGTGGCCTGAAACTACCTTGGCCGATGAACCGGACACCACGGTGGAGATACTATACGACATTTCGGAGGGCGGGCATGAGGTCTCTAGGTTGTATGAGATGTTGATGACAAAGGTTGGGAGTGATTTAGTGCACTTGAGACTGGAATGGGAAACGGAGATGGGGGCCCCGATGGCAGATGGGTTGTGGGAGCGTGCCTTGGGGTATCATAAAAAAGTATCGAGGAATGCCAGGTTTAAGCAAATACAGCTTTATATAACGCACAGGGCATACATGACCCCCTTGAGAATATCCAAATTTCGGGACGTTGGACGCCAGGCGTGCCCCAAGTGTGACGAGGAGAATGCAGACATGATACACATGTTCTGGGCGTGCCCAGTAATTGCAGGCTACTGGGGTGAAGTGGCGCAGAAACTGGCAGGGAAGGGTATCACGCTCAAAGTGGATTCAGCCTGGGCCTGCTTACTGGGGGGATATCCCAGAGCGCGTAAACTCAGACATGTTGAGAAATTGAAAGATTTGGCTTATGTGCTTGCTAAACGTAGGATTGCAATGGGATGGAAGGAGTGTCATAAGCCACGAGTGGAGGTCTGGTGGAGGGATCTCCAAAAATGGGCAGAGGCCGAGACGGCGGTGTGGCGGGATACCAGTATTGCAGGGGAGGAGGAGGAAATGTGCTCCCTCGCGGCATGGAAATTGATGATAGCCGAACTGTTTGGAACGGGGTCGGCTCCAATTGAATCTGAGAGCGATGACGCCCCTCCGTTCACAGCGGATACCGATGGCGGACACCATACAGGCTCATAGGGGGGAGGGAGGGGGATTGCAGTGCTTTTGTTGTTAAATTTGTTTATTTATGTTCTGTTGTATTGTTGTTTGGTTTATATATAAAAATAAAAATATATTTAAAAAAAAAAAACTATTGATTTACTTATATCGAATCCCGACTGGGCTAAGGTAAAAATATTTCAGCATGACTGGGCTGAAAATATAACAAAATGCACAACACACAAGGATTTTAATGTTACCCTGTTTGGGTTGAAGAAGCATAGCACAATGGCACCCTATTTGGTAAAACATCCAAGTCCTCTCATTAGGAGGAAGTACTTGAGGTTTAGGTTAAACCTATATAGCACTCGTAATATATTGCACAGAAGAAAGATCATCACAAGTGAGCAAAATTATTGTAGATATTGTAAGAATACAGACCAGATTGAAACTGTACAGCATTTGTTAGTAGATTGTGAAGCAGTAACAGAGGCCAGAAACAGATGCTTCAAGAATAAATTGATGTTTCAGAATCATTTAACTCAATTTCAAAAATGGCAAACACTCTTTTCTAATCCAAGAGTTTCAATTCAAATAGCAATTGTCCAATTTTTGGACATGGTTTTGCCGGATAATTACTCAAACGAGTATGAGAACACTGTCATCTGTAAGATGTGATTATTATTTTTTCTGTTTTAATCGAAAATCGTAGATGTTGCTGATGTAAAAGATGTGTTAGGAATACAATCAATTTTAAGTTTTAAAGGAATAATGTTATTTTTGTTTAATGTGATTAATTTGAAAAGTTGTTTTATGACTAAACAAATAAAAAAATAAAAATAAAAAAAAATAGCCAGATCCACCACCCCTTCGATTTCAAGGTGATATCTCCCTTAGTCCACTCTCCAACAATATATCCCCTTTTCTTCTGCAAGCCGAAATATTCCTCCTTAGTCTCTTCACCAGTATCTCCCCCCTTCTACAAGATATTACATTCCTTGCTTTGCCCAACAATACTTCACTTTCTTCTCCAAGATGGTATCAACTTCCTTCCTCTCGTCAGCAACATCTCACTCTTAACTCTCATTAGTGATCTCTCTCTTTCCAAAAGTGTATCGCCCCTTACTGTTCGAGGTAATATCTTTCCCTTTGCCAGGTCCACCATCACAAGCTGTCGGCATTCGAGGTCTCCAGGACCAGGGTCCCACAAAGTTTGCTGCTCTCATACAGCCAACCTCCCAGCCAACAGCACATACTGACTGGGCTGGTTGGGTTTTAAAGATTCTTTGCTCCTCCCCGGGATGACGTTTATGCACCTAGATATCACCTGTCTATTATAGGCTGGGGTGTCCTGCGAATTGAGCCATGTGCCCGTGGCCATGTGGGCTAAAAAGGAATGGGTATGAGGCTATATCAAGAAATGCCACCCTCTTAGATTCCAAAATGTACCAAAATATGTGTGTGATCTCCTTTCCTCTCCTCTGGAGCCTGCTGACATGGCCTGCTTTACACTAGGTCCCTCTATATTCCAAATGTGTAAATCAAAAGTCAGAATAAACTTTGGTGAGTAAAGTTATTTGGTTTGAATGTAAAGTTGGCATCGTGGGAAAATGGCAACTTTATAATATTGAGGATTCTAGTGAGAGAACAGTGTTGGCTGGAGTGAGTTTAAGAATATCTACATATTATGTGTACTTCTGTCCTTAGCTTTCTGCGGTCCTGGGGATCTTGGTGTCACCAGAGCCGTCCATTAGGCCCTAGGAATCCTTCCTGTGACTGCCCCCTACATATACGCATGGGACTTCATCACATATATAATATTAAAAATGGTACGGTGTGGGTGTGTGATGGATCTGAGATGTGCATGCCAGCTTTCATTGCGTTATTGTACATTTAATTTTTCTCTCAAAACACATTCCAGAATTGTAATTCTGGGAATACGAGCCTATTGTCCAAGTCATGAATAGACTGTGTGAAAAATTAAGGTGGGCGGTGACAAAGAGTAGGCACGGAAAGATGAGCCAGGTGTCTCGCCTTCTTTATGCAGTGACAATCTGGCCAACATTTTTGTGAAATGTTCTTAGGATGGCTCTGGAGTTGTCATGAGTTTAAGCCTTCCTCAGGGCCACGGTGCCATTGTGAGCCTAGGCATGTTAAAAAACATGCAAAGTCAACAGGAGAGCAAAGCCTTTCTACTTACTCTCTAGGCTCCAAATGGCCACAAACGGACAGGTTCTATAGACAGACAAGCTTAGAGGAATTGGAGAACTTTTTTTATTGGGGCTGGGTTTTGAACTGTGGGTATTCTGGGAGTAAAGCCCTGGAACAGGCTTCCTGTAAGTTCTTTAGGCCTGCTAGGACCTTTATGGGGATGGCTATAGTGGCGTGGGAGGCAGGATTCCTCTTGGGCTGAGATCTTCTGGGAGTTAATGTGCATAGTTCAGCCTTGTCTAACCTTCTCAACCTAGGCTGCAGTTATCTTCTCCTGTAGAAATGAGGGATGAGCAGAGATCCTAGCATCAACAGGTGTGTGGAGTCTGCTTACTTTTACAGGTCTTCTTAAGGAGTTATGGCCCTTTTCATGAACTGAGTGCGGCTCACGGGTATCCATTCCTTCTACCACAGAAGGTTCATTTCAGAATGTATTTATCACCATTTATACCACATTTCTTCTACAAAAATTGCTTGTGTGAGGCAATATGGGGTGGAGAGATGGTCAGGGCTGGGTCGGTTGGGGACTCTTTCCCACCATTTTGCAGCAATAAACGGTAAAATAACACCTGGTAAAGAAAATGTGGTGAATATTTAAAAACACATGGAACTCTCACGTATTTCATTTATTTATTTATTTGGATTTTGTGTTGAGTGCTATCTGGCACCTTCTGAATGCATCAAATGTCTTGCCAGCCTTGTACAGAGCAAAATGACATTGAGAAGACATGGTGTAATATTACAGGCCATAATGCAACGTAACCCGCAAACATACCAAAAACTGGCATTATGTCCCAAAAACAAAATCTGAGCGGAACAAAAATATGAACCAATAAATAAAAACGAAAAATAGCAAAACTCACTTAAAAAACCCCCAAAAAGTCAAAAAATCAATTCAGTTACAAGTTTGCAATTGGACGGGAAGATTTAAAAAAGGAAAACCACAAGCGTGGAGCATTGTTAGCTACAGATGAAGTGAGGGGGAGGGGGAGTGGAAGTCCAAACAAGCAAAAGGAAGATGTACATCAAAAGCATAATTTCAATTTAACGTTTCCAGAAAAGATGCATTTGGGAAACAAAACACATAGCTCCCAGCAGAAAAAGCTTATATATAATTAGTATAAATATTGGAATGGTATTGAGAACGAGCTAGTATTGAAAGTGAAAACCTTTGCTCCAGACAAGAGGCGCAAACTTTCTAAATCTGGTACTGATGCAGAGGACAGACTAAGTGGGATGCTGTGGGGAACAATCACGCCCTCCTGAGCACTTTGGATACTAAGGGATAATTATTTAGTAGAACACCTGGGCTTCGAAGAAAAAGCTTTGCTCTTAAGTGCTCCGTGCACAGTCAAAATATCTATTCCGAGGAACTGGAACTCTGCAACTCAAAATCTGCAGCTGTGACTGGGAACGGATACAAAGAAATCAGCAGCCTGGACTCCATGGAGAAAATTGCCTTTAATGTTCAAGGTCAGCTCTCTAAATGGGAGCCTGCATGAGAGCCCTTTTGCGAACTCTGTGTTAAGATTACTCTGTCAACCCACCGTCCCTCCTGAAAATTGAGCACAGTTCTACCCACACCTGCTCCTATTGTGCCTTGTTTGCTTATTTTTGTAGCACACATTAAATTGCCTTGAGCTTCCCCAATGCTACAGTGACCGGTAGGTGCGGACTTGTTGCAAATACTTGCAGAGTTGTCATCTCAACCGGTGCCATCAATATCACTTTAACACTTAAACCTCAAGACGTGTGTGTGTGTGTGTATATATATATATATATATGCATATATATATATATATATTCATTGAAAAAACATTGTCGTTATGGTTAAGTTGCACTAATAAAAACCTTTCAAGTTCACTGACAAAACTTTGTTAAAGGGAAGTTATGGTTACAAGTAAAATTGAAAACCCCCTGAAATTCGGCAGTTATGATAAGCTAAGCAGCCATAACTCGCACCACCACCGTGCACTGCTAAGACTAACAACCAGGACATCAAAGATGACATCACAAATATCATTGATGACATCACATGTGCATTTACTTTTCATACAAGGGGTTGTGAATGTAATGTTGGCAAAAAAGTATCAGGGATTATCAGGAGATGTGTAATAAACTACATACTTCACGCAATGTTGTGTTCTAAAGAACATACACCACACAGGTGCTATATTTGTAATTTTCCAAAGTAATGTATTATAACACGGTGAATGCTTCTGTATCAGACTTTTCTGTACTGTGAAACATGTACTCAGTAGCTAATAATGCATCACTTACTACATATTTCTACTAATACACACAAAACATAAATATACTACAATGCATACAAATATGGGGCTTATATATGGAGAGTAAAGTAAGCAAACAAGAGGCAGTATCAATAGCAACTGTGTATAATCTACATGATTGTATTCACACACAAAAATGATTGCTGTGTTTCAGGCCTGCTTCTTCTCCTATATATGTACATCATAAGATGCAATTAAATTCTAAGGAAAGTAGTGTAAGAACATGTGAGAAAAGCAATATCTATAAATGTAATACCTTTTGAAAGTTAAGTTTCTGACTGTCAGTATATAAACCCACCTCGCCTAGATATGGCAGTGAACAAAAAAAGAAGGGGCTAGACATGTGATGTCATCAGTGATGTCATCAATGATATTTGTGATGTCATCTTTGATGTCCTGGGTGTTAGTCTTAGCAGTGCACGGTGGTGGCGCGAGTTATGGTTGCTTAGCTTACCATAACTGCTGAATTTCAGGGGTTTTTCAATTTTACTTGTAACCATAAAGTCCTTTTAACAATGTTTTTTTACTGAATATATATATTATATATTTATATATATATATACACACATATATGTGCACGCAAAAAGAGGAGTGGCAGGGGCGCAACTCTGGGTCCCAGCTGCAGTCTGCTCAACAGTCTAATGATCTGCTCCTACTTGCGCGCTTTCATGCCTCAGTAATGATCAGGAAGGTTGATTGGATTCAGGAGTACAGGGTTGAATCCCTCTGGTAAGTACCAGGCTGTAGCAGCATGGAATTCTGGTACTCGGGATCCAACTCTCCCCCAAATTTCTATTTGCTTATAAGTTACCAACAGTGTGGCACTCCAAAGTTAGTCATTATTGCATCCATTACTTTTTTTGAAGGTGCCCCCTCCTCCAGAAATTATACAGATATCCCCATGGTGCTTTTAAGCACAGAGGCTTTTCAGAAATGAATAATCTGCCATCTTTTTTTTCTCTCCCGGATGTCAGAGACATTCATGAATATTCAGGGTTATATTCAAGGTTATTTCCGAAAACAAAAAGCTGAAAAAATGCCATTTGGAGGGCGGAAAATGATGATATGGCATCAGGCTAAAAGTGGGGAGGGGAAAGAGGACATCATGTGAAATTGGGGAGTTGGGGGCTGTCGCATATTCAAGGTTATTTTCTTTCATATTCAAGGTTATTGCCATATCCAAGGTTATTTGTAGTTCATTGCTGAAATAAACACAACTATGGGATTACACTTATTTTTTAAAAACAGTAAACAAAATGCAATGAATACAAAAAGGTGGAATTTTACAGTGAGGTGTGGGGTAACCTATTGGGGCAACATGTCAAGGGGTGCAATACATCTCTGGCCAGTGAGCATGACAGCCCTGGCTAGTGGGCCCGGAAGACATGTGCAGTGGCCACAGCCAAAGGCAGTGACGACCTAATGGGTCCAAAAGAAAAATATTATGGGAACATCTACAGTGGAAATGGCCTTCAGCCATGGCTACTGGCCATGGCCTTCATCTATGGCTAGTGGCCCGGTAGTGTTTTAAAATATAGTGTGGACACAGCTGAAGGCCGTGGCCAATGGAGGAAAGCCCCGGCTAGTGTCCCGTAAAAAAACAATGGTATAACAAAACCCTTGAAATTCACACTGAAAAAACCTTAGTTGAGGTGCAGTTAAGTTGCACAGATTTAACGCAACAAAACCCTTGAAATTCATCATCAGATGTGGGAAGTCATGACCAGCTTAACTTGGCGCGTTCCCATTACAAAGCTCATGAGCACATACATATTATAAGACAAGGGATTCATAATGACATACAAAATGGCATTATGGGGGACATCAACAGGAGCACACCGAGTTAAGCTGGTCATGACTGTCCACATCCACTGAATTTGAAGGGTTTTGTTGCATTAAATCTGCGCAACTTCATTGCACCTTAACTAGGGTGTTTTCAGTGAAATATACAAAAACCTAACAATTTGTTTTGGAACTTGTGATAAAGGAGAGATATATAGTGTCCACTTGGAATACATTGCCCCAATGTTTCTATGTCTCTACAAATGACTATCAGATATTATTCCCTCAGTCTTAGATCCCAAACAACTATGTAATGTGTTTGTACATCATGATATGTACATTAAGGGTGGCTATAATCATTAACCTTGCAACCTCTTTGGAATTTGATATTCATGTTGCAATTATTTGCACAGCACGGCACACTTTAATTAGATTACCTGCATTCTAATTTGAATAACTATGTCACTATTATATGCACAGCACTACGCACTTTACAATGTGTCTTATGCGGTCCTTGGGCACGCTGCACTTTGCACTATGGGATTTACACGATGGCCTTTACAATTGGGCTTTATGCGGTCCTCCAGCGTTGCTATCTACTTTAAATACATCAACCAGTTTTTATACAAACTGAGTAATTAGTGCTTATGTAGATATAAGATCATACATTTTAGAAATCCAAATGAATTAAATCACCAAGCCATTGGCATATACATAGCACGATGCACCTTACAATATGCCTCTTTTTGAGTGACAATTAAAAAAGATCACTCAGCACTTACATATGTTTAAATGACAATCAGCAACGCTATGACCAGAAACAACAATCTGCAATAAACAACGTGCAATAGGCAAGCGTAAACCAATATGGCGGCCACCAATGACTGTGCCTCAAACCATGTAACATTGAAGTGTTTCCATGGGTAGGAACACTGTAACGGGACTTGTCTTTGTGAACACGACCTGTATGCATTGTTAACTTCCAAACTTGACGAAGCCCGCTTTGTGTGAAACGCGTTGTTTGTCTACCTGCCCACATTTGTTCACTGAGCTATTTGATTAAATTACACTATTTGGCAGTTCCTTAGGGATTCGGTGTGATTTTTGGGATAATTTGCCTGCGAACCGCTGTACCATTTGACAACTCCTCAGTCTTTTTGCTTTCATGTATATATCACACGGCCTCCGGTAGCGGGCGTGTAGTTATGGTTAAGTTGCTAAACCCATAGGAAGAGCACTTTTTTGGCGGCTTATAACTTCACTCCCCCTGGATGACTCCTCACCAAACCGTGCAAGAAAGAAAAGTATATGTCCCGCCCTGAATTTTCTTGCAAAGTTTGGTGAGGATTCGTCAAGGGGGGGGCAAAGTTATAGGGATGTCCCAACATTTTATTTTTTTCCATAGACTGAATGGAGAAAAACTTTGCTTGCTCACACCTACAGCCCAAACCACTGGACGGATTTTCACCAAATTTGCGGCAGGAGTGGCAGCTTGCTCCCGAAAGCGTGCTTTTGTAAATTTGGTGGGATTCCGTCCAGTAGTTTTTTTTAAAACGACCAAAAAGTAGGACCAAAAGAATTAGTGATATCTGGGTTTGGTCCGCGGACCCATTTCCCTGTTCGGTCCGCAGACAGAGCTCCGATTGGCTTAGATTGGATGGTGAAAGGCGTGAATTGTGCCAGATTTCTGGAAACGTCCGCCATCTTGGATTCGCGGACAGTGGCCGGTGTCTGCAGACATCACAGTTCTTTTTTTTTTTAAAAACACAACATTGCACTTGTCAAACTTATCAAATAATCTTTGGGGAGGTGAGGGGTGATGAGGATGGGATGGGATATGGCAGCAAGAAGCAAAAAGACTGGCGTTTTTCGCCGTAAAAGTCAGCAAACAGTCCGGATGTTTGCGAACAGTCCTGTGAAGTTCACGGATACCTCTGCATTACAGGGTTGGTGAAAAGCAGTTCTTGGATGGCTTATAACTTTGGCACCACTTATGAAACTGCATGAAAATGTGCAATTATATTATTGACCTGATTCAGAATGAGTTTGCAAAGTTTGATGGGATTCTGTCAAGAGGGGGCAGAATTAGAGGGCGGGGATCCCAAAATAATGTAAAGGCTTATAAATGAGGTGCCATTTGACAGATCTGCACAAATGTTTGCAAAAAGATTTTAGATCTGGATAGAACTGTTCTTGCAAAGTTTGGCGGGATTTTGTCAAGAGGGGGGAAAATTGGAGGGGGTATCCAAAAATATTGTAAAGGCTTATAAATGTGGTGCAATTTGACGAATCTACACAAAAGTTTGCAAAAAGATTTTAGATCTGGGCAGAACTGTTCTTACAAAGTTTGGTGGGATTCTGTCAAGAGGGGGCAGAATTAGAGGGGGGATCCCAAAATAATGTAAAGGCTTGCAAATGAGGTGCCATTTGACAGATCTACACAAATGTTTGCAAAAAGCTATTACCGCCACATTTAAGGGTTCACCAAATCTCTGAGCTGGGGGCAAATCCGCTGCGATTTTGCCAATTTTCGGCGCTATTACCGCCGGCGGACATAGCGCCGAACATTCCCCATAGGGTCTAAAGGGGAAATAGCAAATTCCTGAATGGGCCCAATGGGGAGTGGAGACTTACTGTTCCGCCAAACCTGTGATCCGGCTCTAATAGCGCCAGGGGTTTGGCGGTAGGGCTAATAGCCCTAGCGGTAATACCTCCAGGGTTAGCGGCCAACTTGTGATGAGGCCCATGGTCTGGGTCATGATCTGGACAATCTGGCTACTGGCCATGACAACGAGGGACAACACACGGGGTTAAAGTGGCCATGTCCACCTGGGACCGGCTTTGTGGTAAAGTTATTAGAAAGTGGGATAGCTTTGAAAGGGAAGAAAAATGTGCTTGTGGTAATATGGTCATGGGGTTCTCTCTTCGCCTTCTGCAGGCTGCCTTGGAAAGCGAAGAGGGGACTTGTATGGAACCCCACCTTCCCTTTCCATGGTGGCCATCTTGGAAAAGGGTTTTCCGTCCTACATCGGACCATTTCTTTTAGCACCCTGGGTTCCTGCTTTGGGAACCTGGGGTGCTAATGGCCTTCATCAATAAACACAACCCATTATAAACACAAACCCTTGTAGGGACTTTTCATCAAAATTAATTTCACATGTGATTTCATCAGTGATGTCATCAATGACATTTGTAATGCCATCTTTGATGTCCTGGGTATTAGTCTTAGCAGTGCACGGTGGTGGTGTGAGTTATGGTTGCTTAGCTTACCATAACTGGCGAATTTCTGAGGTTTTTCGGTTTTACTTGTAACCATAACGTCCCTTTAACATAGTATATATATATATATATATATATTAGGAAAACAGTTGTTAGCACCTAGACTGCGCTCTGCCTCATTATTGAGCTGGTGCTGTTGGGCTAGAGCGGGCTAGGCTCTAAAGATTCAAAAGAATGTCAGGAAAAGATGCAGATTGGCGGATACACAGTACCTCCAACTTTAGCCAAATCTTTGCCCAAGCACTCACGACCATTTACTAGGTTTTTAGGTTTTTTAAGAAAAAATCCCTTTATTAATCACAAGTAGTGCAAATCTTCATTAAAAAGCATACATGACAATACCTGGTCAGACCAGGTATGAAGCAGCACTCACCCCAACGGGTGGCCGTTGGGGTGAGTGCTGCTTCATACCTGGTCTGACCAGGTATCGTCATGTATGCTTTTTAATGAAGATTTGCACTACTTGTGATTAATAAAAGGACATTTTTTTTAAAAACCTAGTAAATGGTCGTGAGTGCTTGGGCAAAATTTTGGCTAAAGTTGGAGGTACTGTGTATCCACCAATCTGCATCTTTTCCTGACATTCTTTTGAATATATATATATATATTTATTCAATGAAAAAAACTTTGTTAAAAGGACGTTATGGTTGCAAGTAAAACCGAAAAACCCCAGAAATTCACTAGTTATGGTAAGCTAAGCAACCATAACTCGCGCCACTACTGTGCACTGCTAATACTAATACCCAGGACATCACTGATGACATCACATATCTGGTCCACTTGTTTGGGTTCACTAACATATATAGGCTAGGTGGTTTTGTTCACTGACAGTGAGAATATTAAAATTGAAAAATGTGCTATATATCTAGTCGTTAACCTTGTTATATGTTCTTTAAGTACTTTCCTTAGGGTTTGGTCTCAGCTCATGGTGAACATAGTTTTACAAAGGTAGCGGGCGCCCCTCTCTCGCAAGAACAGACATGATAACCTGTTCAGTGGTTATTAACCACTTGAGAGTTCGCAGCCACTGCTTTTACTCACTGTGCCTTTCACAGATGGGAAATATCCATTTGCATATCAGTCTTTGTCCTGCCCAGGGGCAGTCCAGCACCGAAATACAATGGCAATTCCAATCTGAACGAGAGTACCACCAGCAACCCCATACACGTGTTTCACCCTTGTTGGGGATCATCAGTGAGGTGAAGCTGATGCCTCTCTAAGCACAGTGAGAGGGAGACCACGTCTGGTTGCCCCCAGGAGACCTAGGGTTACCAATCCCAGGTTCCTTAAAAAATAGTTTTACAAAGGTAGCGGGCGCCCCTCTCTCGCAAGAACAGACATGATAACCTGTTCAGTGGTTATTAACCACTTGAGAGTTCGCAGCCACTGCTTTTACTCACTGTGCCTTTCACAGATGGGAAATATCCATTTGCATATCAGTCTTTGTCCTGCCCAGGGGCAGTCCAGCACCGAAATACAATGGCAATTCCAATCTGAACGAGAGTACCTCCAGCAACCCCATACACGTGTTTCACCCTTGTTGGGGATCATCAGTGAGGTGAAGCTGATGCCTCTCTAAGCACAGTGAGAGGGAGATCACGTCTGGTTGCCCCCAGGAGACCTAGGGTTACCAATCCCAGGTTCCTTAAAAAATAGTTTTACAAAGGTAGCGGGCGCCCCTCTCTCGCAAGAACAGACATGATAACCTGTTCAGTGGTTATTAACCACTTGAGAGTTCGCAGCCACTGCTTTTACTCACTGTGCCTTTCACAGATGGGAAATATCCATTTGCATATCAGTCTTTGTCCTGCCCAGGGGCAGTCCAGCACCGAAATACAATGGCAATTCCAATCTGAACGAGAGTACCACCAGCAACCCCATACACGTGTTTCACCCTTGTTGGGGATCATCAGTGAGGTGAAGCTGATGCCTCTCTAAGCACAGTGAGAGGGAGACCACGTCTGGTTGCCCCCAGGAGACCTAGGGTTACCAATCCCAGGTTCCTTAAAAAATAGTTTTACAAAGGTAGCGGGCGCCCCTCTCTCGCAAGAACAGACATGATAACCTGTTCAGTGGTTATTAACCACTTGAGAGTTCGCAGCCACTGCTTTTACTCACTGTGCCTTTCACAGATGGGAAATATCCATTTGCATATCAGTCTTTGTCCTGCCCAGGGGCAGTCCAGCACCGAAATACAATGGCAATTCCAATCTGAACGAGAGTACCACCAGCAACCCCATACACGTGTTTCACCCTTGTTGGGGATCATCAGTGAGGTGAAGCTGATGCCTCTCTAAGCACAGTGAGAGGGAGACCACGTCTGGTTGCCCCCAGGAGACCTAGGGTTACCAATCCCAGGTTCCTTAAAAAATAGTTTTACAAAGGTAGCGGGCGCCCCTCTCTCGCAAGAACAGACATGATAACCTGTTCAGTGGTTATTAACCACTTGAGAGTTCGCAGCCACTGCTTTTACTCACTGTGCCTTTCACAGATGGGAAATATCCATCTGCATATCAGTCTTTGTCCTGCCCAGGGGCAGTCCAGCACCGAAATACAATGGCAATTCCAATCTGAACGAGAGTACCACCAGCAACCCCATACACGTGTTTCACCCTTGTTGGGGATCATCAGTGAGGTGAAGCTGATGCCTCTCTAAGCACAGTGAGAGGGAGACCATGTCTGGTTGCCCCCAGGAGACCTAGGGTTACCAATCCAACGCTGGACTGCCCCTGGGCAGGACAAAGACTGATATGCAAATGGATATTTCCCATCTGTGAAAGGCACAGTGAGTAAAAGCAGTGGCTGCGAACTCTCAAGTGGTTAATAACCACTGAACAGGTTATCATGTCTGTTCTTGCGAGAGAGGGGCGCCCGCTACCTTTGTAAAACTATTTGTTAAGGAACCTGGGATTGGTAACCCTAGGTCTCCTGGGGGCAACCAGACGTGGTCTCCCTCTCACTGTGCTTAGAGAGGCATCAGCTTCACCTCACTGATGATCCCCAACAAGGGTGAAACACGTGTATGGGGTTGCTGGTGGTACTCTCGTTCAGATTGGAATTGCCATTGTATTTCGGTGCTGGACTGCCCCTGGGCAGGACAAAGACTGATATGCAAATGGATATTTCCCATCTGTGAAAGGCACAGTGAGTAAAAGCAGTGGCTGCGAACTCTCAAGTGGTTAATAACCACTGAACAGGTTATCATGTCTGTTCTTGCGAGAGAGGGGCGCCCGCTACCTTTGTAAAACTCATGGTGAACATACATGGGGAAATGAGCAGGCCTCAAAACACACAATTCATTTGTATACATGAAGATAAACTTGAATGTCATTAACATTTTCTGATGATGCCGTTTCTTTCTTCCTTACTTTAGTTTCCCTGTATGTGACTCTGATTTGTATGCATTGTGATTCTTCATATGTATTGTTTGTACCAGCACAAGTGTTGTAAGTCTTGAATTGTTAGCTAGTTATTACATGTTTAACATTACTCAAAACTCTGATAAGGTAGCATTCATTATTGTACTATCCAAAATTACAAGATTATACATAGTCTACGTCTATGGTGCATGCTGCAGTCATTGCCTATGTTTATATATGATTAGGTTTCTGTATTAACAACAACACTCCAATACAATGATTTTAGATGAGTACATTCTTTAATAGATTAAGTAGTTCATGATACGTCTCCCAATCACCCCTGACATCTTGTTACCAACAATATAAACACAACTCCTTGTAGGGTCTTTTCATCAACATTTATTTCACATGTGATGTCATCAGTGATGTCATCAATGACATTTGCGATGTCATCTTTGATGTCCTGGGTGTTAGTCTTAGCAGTGCACGGTGGTGGTGCGAGTTATGGTTGCTTAGCTTACCATAACTGGTGAATTTCTGGGGTTTTTCGGTTTTACTTGTAATCATAACGTCCTTTTAACAAAGTTTTTTCATTGAATTTCATGGGTTTTTATTAGCGCAACTTAACCATAACATCCCCTTAACAAAGTTTTTTCATTGAATTTCATAGGTTTTTATTAGCGCAACTTAACCATAACGTCCCCTTCAAGTTTTTTTCAGTGAATTTCATGGGTTTTTACCAGTGCATGCTATTATCCTACAACTTAATAATATCATACTTACCCACTATAGCAATATTTGTGTGCAATTTACAAAGTGTCACCTTAAAACTATGCCATTTCCCATCTTCTAGAATCATTTTTAATACTTCTATAAACTTGTTGCAACTATTTCAACTAGTTTTGCATCCGTAGACGTCTAAGAACATCCGACTTCATTGCAGACCTTCCAGACAATGCCACATGACCATACGCTGGCGTGCGGCATGATGTGTCCGAGAACCCGTCCGCACTTCACGATAAGATCTGTGCTTCACGGACAGTTCGGAATTGCATTTTCTACTGATCTAGGAACTTTCAACTTCAAAATTTCCCTTGCACAGCTCCAACACCTATTCCTACTCATTGGGCCTCATTACGAGGAAGGCAGTAGAGGGTTAACGGCGCCGGTAGAGCTATGAGGGCTCAAGTGGGAATGGGGATGTACCGGGTCCGGGTCCCGGGAAAGGGAATTACCGGGCCCTCCAAGGTCAGAATGGCCCGGTAATTCCCCATTCCAGGAACCCGGACCCGGTAACCGGTATGGTGGTAGCCATGCCGCTAAAGGCGGCATGGATACCTCCATACTCGTAATGAGGCCCATTATCAATCTAGTACACAGTACATACTTTTAGCAAAACTGCTATTTATCTTAAAATGGGATCAGCTAATGCCATCCCTCCTCCCCAAGAGCCACCACCACTGCTGTAATCAAGGAGCATGAGAAACACTGCACCCTACCTTAGAAATAAAATACGTGCAACATTTTCCCCTGTCCACCTACCCCTCCATATTAGTGTTTGGTGCTTCTTCCCTCATTTCCCTACCCACCTTTCGTTCTTAGTTCTCCTGCCAAAAAAACAATTACATCCAGAAACAACAAAATAAATGTTCCTTTAGGAACCACCTTTCACTGTTAAAAAATAGAACTAAAAAAAAATCAAAAACATATAGACTTCATCTACTTTATATTTCTCAGTAAAGTACATAGGGCCTCATTACACGGTAGACGGTAAGGGTTTACCGGTCGCGGTAAACCCTTACCGCCTTACTACGAGGTCCCTTTGCGGGACCCGACCTTAACGCCTGGTTTTACCATTAAGGAACGGGCCCGCTAAGGGACCTTGGTGCTAATTATGGTACTGCAATTTGCGGTACCGTAATTAGCGCCTTCCCCATTCCCATTGAGCCCTATGGGGGCAAAAATGGGAATGGGGAAGTGCCTTGGTGAATGGGGAATTACCGCCCCCGCTCACCATGGAGTAGGGCGGTGATTCCGCCATCCACCAAGGCGGACACGGCAAAATACCGGCGGCAACCATGGCGCTAATAGCACCATGGTTACCGCCTACCGTGTAATGAGGCCCATAGACTCAATAAGATTTTCCAACATTTCCATTGGCATTTTGTGTTATGCTAATGGAAATATTGTGGCGTTCATCCTCCATTCCAGGGACTGGAACAGTGGATACCGGCTCATCAGCCCAAGCGAAGCAAGGGTGGATAACGAGGTCTCTGGACCATTATCCCCCCATTCCAGCCCCTGTAATAGGGGATGAAGGCCATTAGCATCCTAGTTTCCCAAATCGGGAACCCGCGGTGCTAAAAAAAAAAGGATTTTTCTTCCTTTTCTTGCCTGCGGCGTCCCGGTGTAGGAAGGAAAATCCTTTTCCAAGATGGCCACAATCGAAAGGGAAGGTGGGGTTCCATACAGGGTCCCTCTTCGCTTTCCATGGCAACCTGCATAAAGGAAAAAGAGAACCCTATGACCATATTACCAGGAGCACATTTTTCTTCCCTTTCAAATCTATGCCTTGTGAATAACTTTAACACAAAGCCAGTCCCAGGCGGACATGGGCACTTTAACCCCATGTTTTGTCCCGTGTGGTCATGGCCAGTAGCCACATTGTCCGGATCATGACCTTATTACATCACCCGGACAATCTGGCCACTGTCCATGGCCACAGGCTCCCTCTCAGTGACTAAAGGTATACCACTATTTTTTGTAGCTACATTATGACACTTGTCAAAAAATAAAACATGGCACATTTGCAAAACCATGCTTGTAGGTCCTTACCAATGCTCCTTATACAAGTTTGCTGGAAATCCACCCATGTTTTATTTTTTCAAAGTGTCTAACGTATGCACATACAATCGTCATATAAACTTGCCCCCACTTGACAAAATCCATTCAGACTTTACGAAAACATGTATATCTAGATCTATAATCTTTTTGCAAACCTTTTCATGCAGTTTCATTAAGTGGCGCCAAAGTTATAAGCCATCCAAGAACTGCTTTCCACCAACCCTGTAATGCTGAGGTGTCTGCAAATTTCCCAGGACTGTCCGCAGACTTTTATGCCAAAAAACACCCTTTTTTTATTCTTGCAGCCATATTACATCCCATCCTCATCACCCCTCACTTCTCCAGAGATTATTTGATAAATTTGACAAGTGCAATGTTGTTTTTTTTAATATGTTTTTACTGCAATGTCTGCGGACACCGGCTGCTGTCCACGAATCCAAGATGCTAGCGTGTCCTGTCTGCGGATACCACGTTGCCCTCTAAGCCAATCGGAGTCCTGTCCACGGACCGAACAGGGAAGTGTGTCTACGGAGTGGACATAGACTAATTTTGTGAGACCTACTTTTAGGTTGTTTTAAAAAAAAGTACTGGACGGATTTCCACCAAATCTACAAAAGCCCGCTTTCGGGACCAAGCCGCCACTCATGCTGCAAATTTGGTGAAAATCTGTCCAACGATTTGGGCTGTAGGCGTGAGTTTTTTCCCCATTCATTCTATGGGAAAAAAAAGAAATGTTGGGACCCCCCCTATAACTTTGCCCCCCCTTGCAAAATAATTCAGAGTGGGCCATATACTGTTTTTGCAAAGTTAGGTGAGGATTCGTCTAGGGGGAGCGAAGGTATAAGCCGCCCAAAAAGTGCTCTTCCTATGGGTTTAGCAACATAACCATAACTACATGGCCGCTACCGCAGGCCATGTAATAAATATATATATATATGGAGAGAGAGAGAGAGAGAGAGAGAGAGAGAGAGAGACAAAAACATATGAAGTGATGTATTTCGGTTTACAGCATATTTCTATGCCCTAATAGTCTGTGGGTGCACTCAGATCAACATTTCCAAGCACTGGCAAAGGAGTCCATTACAACAACAGGCACTATAAGATTAATCTAGCAGTGACTTTTCAGCCAAGAGTGCCACGTGTTTTATTATATGTACATTCACCTTTTACGCCTTACATATGGGCCTCCAAGTCACAACGTGCCACACTTTATAAACATTTCTTATTCATTTTCTTATAAGGATCGAATCTGAATCTTAGAACATCTTTAAAAAACAGCTTTAATAAATCCTATTTAAACGGTAGGAATTTGGAGGGGGGGCGTGGTGATCAGCCGACCGAGATGGCTGCTCTTTAGAGCGTGTGTCCGATGAGTGCCCCTGAACAACCCGTGAAGTGGTGTCCTCGCCTCTCTGGCACATCCCCTACTGTGTCGGGGATCCCGGCAGTCTGGGGGGGCCGGCCCTGGCCTGTGATACTACGGGCGACTGGGTGCCGGATGACTTGAGGTGAGCCGCATGGCCTACGGCTGCAGTGGTGTGCTGGGCCCGGCGGAGGTGGGGGGCGCTGTGCCCGCATCCCTAGGTAAGCAGGCCTGAGGTGTCGAAGCTGCGGTTGCCTGAGACAAGCAAGCCCGCGGCTGGCGCTGCGAGAGCCACTCCCGGTGAACGTGAACGGTGGCAGTGTGTGCAAGCAGCAGTACTGAGGTGGCGGACGGGGAGAGAGGAGCAGCTTCCGATGACAATAGCTTTTGGATCCCCCGTGGTATGCATGGGTGCCTAAGCCTGCACGGGGGTGCAACATTGGAGGCGGTTTTGTGCTGAAGCGGCCAGGCCCGGATCTCGCTGTAGGGCGGGCTCTGTGGGGAATACTTTCTCTGCCTGCAGAGTTGTCCCCGCTCCACGGATGTCCTGGGGCCCACTAGTGCCCCGCTATAGGCTGCTGGGGACGTGAGGCTCGTCTGTAGACTCTGGAGCCCTCAGTTGTCAAGTTTTGCGGCCCCTGCATGTGGTCAGGCTTCTATGCTTTTTCCCCCGTCTACACCCTTTATAGATTGAGTGTGTGTCCTGGGACCCCCAGAAAGGCGAATGATCTGTGCCCATAAAGGGGTTTGCTGACCAAGGGACCCTCCACTCCAATTGCAGTAATAGCTGGTAATGTCAAGCTATGGGAGCTGACCCTGTTCTCCTACCTGAGAAGTGTGCTGGTGGTGCTCCGGCAGTGTGTGCTGGCTTGCTAGATGGTCGTGGATACCCTTATCTGGTGCCTTAGCACTCAGGAGGGAGTGTAGCTTCGGCACACCTGTATGCCACCCCAGAGGGCCCAAAATAAGGTGCGCTATGTGACTTCCCTGTGGGCCCCTGTGGCAGAATCCGGGAGTGCTAGCAGTTCCGTTAACGGTCTTGGGGTGAGATAGCAGCCTTCAGAGAGGGGGGATTCGGGCCCACGCCCCCACTCATGAAGGAAGACTTTTTGGAATGTATGACCACCCTGGAGGAAAAGATTGCCACCTCGGTCAAGAAGGAGATCACTGCTGCAAATGAGAGGGTGTAGAAGTCCTCTGAGGGGCTCTCTAGGCACCTGCGGCAGATTAACACTAGAGTGGGGGATGCCGAGGAGTCTATACACTCTCTGCAGTAGGATGTCATATATCTAAAAGGCGTGTTGGCCGCAGCCAATCAGGGAATTGAGGTGCTCACCTCCACGATTGAATATCTAGAAAATAAGCACAGTTGGGAGAACCTCAGGATCCGGGGTCTGGAAGATGGCACCAAAGGGACCAACTTGAGGGCATGGGTCCTCTGCTTCTTTAAAGAGACCTTCCCTGATATATCAGCGAACCCCATCATCCTGGACAGGGTCCATAGAGTTGGCCCCGTCAGGAAGAACCCTCAGGGTCAACCTAGGGATATACTAATGAAGTTCATGCATTTACCGTCAAGGAAAAGATCCTGTGAGCAACAAAATCAATGGGGGAGATCACATATGGTACACAGAAGCTGCTCATTTTTTAGGACCTGGTGACCCTCACCCTCCAAAAGCAGCTAGCATTCAAGCCAATCACAGGAAAACTCAGGCAGGAGCATGTGAAGTACCGATGGACAGCACCAATCCCGTTCGACCTGCTCTTTTACTGGGAGGGGAAACAATGGCGCATCACCACACCAGAGGAGGCTGCCAGGGTCCTGGGGATCTCTCTGGACCGGAGCAAGGAAGAGGACACATACAATGGAGGCGAGTGCAAGGCATGGGCATGAGAGGTGATAGATATCCTGGCAAGGTTCCCTTTCAGTGATGGTATGGAGTTTTGATGAGCTGCACCGGGGTCTGCTTCACTGGTCCCCTCCTGTTGCATGGAAGCAAGTGTAAATCCAGATGGTTGGTTTTGGGCGCCTCCCATTCAGACTGGGGGTAGGGGGATTGTTCGCTTTTGGAGTAGATTCAAGGTAAGGCAAAACTGCTTCTACACGCTTGGGTATCATTCTTGGGTCTGGTTTTTGTTTAATGTTGTTAATGTTTCAGTTTTTTGCTGGAAGCACTCATGTTTTGTTCACACAGTACTGAGGGTATGGGCTCTCCAGCGTGGGCTTCTCAGAGGGGCTGGGGAGGTGGCGGGCGGGATTGGCTTCACTCTATTGTAATCATGGAATTACGCTGTTTAATGCTTTCATGTTAGGGGCTTGAACTCCCCCAGGAAAAGGAACATCTTGTTGCATAGGCTGAAGCATCAGTATATTGATATCGCTTTTATACAAGAGATACACTTGTGCAGGGTAGATGTGGGCAGATTGCGCACTAGGGAATTTCCACAACAGTTCTTCACCACACACTACCTACTTGGGAAGAGGGGCCTCCAGGTAGAAAGGGTGAAGTATGATGCGGAAGGCCGCTCTCTCTTTGTGGCAGGAGTTCTATGGGGCTCACAGGTCATGCTGGCTTCCCTTTACGGACCAATGCAGGCAGAATTATTTTCACTGTGCAGTTCTCGGGATCTGTTGGTGTGCTCTACTGGGCACATTATTATCGGGGAGATTTTAATCTGCCCATGGACCATAACCTGGATGAATCTAAGGGTACTACTGGGGATCGGCACAACCCTCGAGCGTGTTAATCAAGCAGATTGCTGACTCGCGACTGGTTGATCTTTGCGGCATATGCATCCCGGAGTGAGAGACTATACTATTTTCTTGCATGCCCATTGCATATACTCTAGAATCGACTACTTCTGGTTGTGGGGGCGCTTGTCCCCAATGTCGGCAGCATCAATATAGGCACTATTGATTTCTCGGACCATGCTCCTCTTCTTATGAGCATCTCACTCCCCCCTGGAGAGGTGGGGCATAGATCAGGGAAACTCAATCAGGGACTCCTGCATGACTCCATCATAAGGGATGAGATTGGTGCTGCCATCAGGGAGTTTTTTCAGAATAATGCTGTGGGCCAGGTTTCTGAGGAAGTCCAATTGGATGCATTGAAGGTGTAAATAAGAGGTATATGTATCTCCAGGGCTGCAGTGCTCAATAGGCTGAGGAGAACTGAGGTGGCCGAGCTTACACAGAAATGACAGAATTTAGATATGGAGTACAGGGCAACAGGTTCCGCTAAGACTTTCCGTGCCTTACAGACAGCTCATAGGCAGGTAAATATCTTTGATAACTTGAGGGCAGAATTTAGGATCATACAGGCCAAGCAGAAATACTTCGAGGAGGGTAACAAGGCTGGGAAAATATTAGCATAGAAGTTTAAACAGAGGGCCAACTCTTGCAGGATCCCGGGTATTGTCAATGGGGTAGGTAATAGGCTTTGTGGCAATAAGGAAATCTTGGTGGAATTGGATGCATTCTATAAAGCACTATATACTTCAGGTCATCCAGACTCAGCTTCCATAATAGAGTTCCAGGAGCTCTGCCCCATGCCCAAATTCTCTATGGAGCAACGTGATCTCATGGACAGTGAGATCATAAAGAGGGGATTCTGCAGGCAATCTTATATTTGAGGTTGGGGAAAAAAACTGCAAAACTGCAAGTCCTTCTTTAAGTGGTTCTGGGATGCCCTCCAGGACCACCTGCCTGTGCTGTTCAATTGGATATTTTTGCGGGGTGTCACTCTGCAATCTATGGGCAAGGCTACAATATCCCCAATTGCCAAGCCGGGTAAGGATCACACTTCCTGTGCCTTGTGCAGGCCTGTTGCGGTGCTTAACACTGACCTAAAAATCTGTGCTAAGATTCTCACCTCCTGGCTTGATAAGGTTCTTCCTCTAATGGTGGGATTTGTAAATGGTTGCCAGGGCACGGACAATGCCCGGAAAATTATGAACATCAACGTAGCCCATCATACAGGTATGCCTTCTGAGGGGCGTGGCTAACCGCCATGTAGAGCGGACGTGTCTCCTGAGAGCTCTGCGCTGATGTGCCATGATAAGCTGTCTTTAAGTGACTTTAAAGTGCTCCGGAACCCTAGAAGTTGCACCATCCGCCGCAGAACCACCTCAGCAACTTTTGCACCGTCTCCCAAGCGAAGCAGTGACGGCTAACACCTTTATCCGGCGAGCGAAGAGGGTCCCCGAGCGGATTCAAAATGGCGGCTCCCGCACCCTGATCCCTTGAAAGGCCGGAGCGCACTAACATTGCTGGCAAAACTGCCCGCCGGTGGGAGGAGAGGATCCTGAGTTGCCGACTTGCGCAGGACCCGGAGGAGGGGACCGAACAGCTACACTCATCGATCGAGAGGACCGATCCGGACGCCCTGATCGGACCGCACCTTGCCCACGGCACGCGACCGGGCTTGGGTGTGCCCTGGACAGTCGAGGGGGCCCCTGGCGTCAGCGGTGGCCGACCGGTACCGCAGAGGTAAGCGGGGGCGGCGGAGGACCACCCCGGACACCTACATCGGAGGCAGGGTGAGGGGGACCTATTCTACCCCCCTGTGCCTGAACTTGGGCTGTCCTCCTCGAGGCGTTGTGACCCCCGCTGTCTTCCTCCCCCGCCTGCTGATCCTTCACCGGGGGAGGTGTGGGCGAAAACACCTGACCCCCGCCTGCAGACTGACTCTCCGGCGGACCGCGAGGCCCACTCCTAGGGCCCCCATCACTTCACAGCCGACGGCGGAGGGGGCCGACCGCGCCCGCCTGATCCGAGATTTCTTTTTGTTTCCCTAAATCGGCCTGCTACCCCGCTGCTTCTTAACATCGCCCTGCGACGGGAACGAGACCTAGCGGCCTCTTGATTGCGCCCCGGCATTTTCGGTGCAGGAAGGCCCTGTGTTGACGACATGTCCAGCAGGAACAGCAGGCCCAAGCAGCAGCGCCAGACCACGATGGACACCTTTGCAGCCTGTGAATCCCCGAATCCTGAGGGCACAAACAAAGCGGCCCCGGACGCTCAATCTAACCCATGGCGCCCGCGGCTTCAGAGCCTAGTAACACCCAGATACTCGAAGCCATCAAGCTTTTCCAGGCAACAATGGAAAGCAAAATAGATGCCGTTGCCACAGACCTGGGCCTCCTGCACCAAGATGTCCGCTCCCTGGCTGGCAGGACTGAGGCGCTTGAAACAAGTCCGGGAAAACACTGAATCCAAAACTCACCTTCTTCGAGACGTCGACGAGCTTCAGCAAAGGGTCAAAAACTTGGAGGACAGAGCCGAGGAGGCAGAAGGAAGGGCTCGCCGGAACAATATGCGCCTTCTCGGTTTGACAGAGGGTTCCGAAGGCTCCAACCCCACTAACTTCATAGAGAACCTCCTGCTACAAGAGGTAGGAGCTGGCAAACTCTCCCAGGGCTTTACCATCGAGAGGGCCCACAGATCCCTGGCCAAGAAACCACCGCCAGGGGCCCCACCCAGGCCAGTGATAGCGAGAGTTCTCAACTACAGGGACCGTGAGGTCATTCTGGCCTTTTCCCAAGCTGGCGGCCAAATCCAACGGGACTCTGCAAAAATCGCCATATACCCTGATTATACCTTTCAGGTTCAAATGAACAGAGCGCAGTTCATACACACCAAGGCCAGATTGAAAGCCGCCGGGCTCCGTTATATGCTCCTGTATCCTTCCAGACTTAAAGTACTGCATAACAGCAAGGCGCACTTATTCGACACCCCGGCCCAGGCCAGGGACTGGATGGACAGATTACAGATCCCTGATATTGAGGAAAGGAAACGGAGACCGAGATAACGATCCTCCTATCATTCAGGGGAGAACTATATTTGCTTGAACCGTTACACAGCTGAATGGATCCTCCCCGCGGAGACCCAGAGTCCTTGTTCACTCCACCCCCTGATTGTTTTCCCTCTTTTTTGGGTACATATACCCGCCCGTAGGGCACCTGGAGACCGATGCACGGTCCAACGGAGCAGAAACGGGACAGTCATAACGAGGGCAACCTCGCTGGGCCAGTTCTATGTTTGGAGTTTTTTTTCAAAGTTAAGTAGGGAGGGTGGGAATACAGGAGTTTTTGTACACGTTTTTGCACGAGTTGGGGACATGCACTGGGACACATCGAGACCACAGGAACAATTCACATGCAACGCAGCACCTCCTAGATCCTGAGCTCCACCCGCTACACAGAATAAACACACCACCCCTATGGCTGACACAATAAGGGTTGTTACCTGGAACGTCAGGGGCCTGAACGGCTTTGTTAAACAACGACGGGTCCATATTTACCTGAAAAGATGCAGGGTCGGAATCGCCATGCTGCAGGAAACTCACTTAAAACCCAAGAAACTGGAAGCCCTGGAAAACACTTGGCAGGGTACCCCAATAGGTTCGACTTACTCCTCCTATGCCATGGGGGTTCTGATTTGGATTGCCCCCACTGTTCCTTTCCAACTCACTAGCACTAAAATAGACAACGAGGGTAGGATGGTGGTGGTGTGCGGCTCCATAGAGGGAAAAGAGGTTTGCTTGGTCAGTACTTACGCACCCAACCATGACGCGACTGCCTTCTTCCATTCCCTTCATGCGCGACTCAGCCCATATGCGGACAGAATTAAGATATGGGGGGGTGACCACAACTGCACCCTTGATCCTCTACTTGACAGATCTGATAATAAACATGACCGACCCTCCCCCCCCAGCCAAAATACTTTCCAAACTAATCCAACAGTTGCAACTCAGTGATCTATGGAGGGTCCAGCACCCTGAGCAGCGGGAGTACTCCTTCTACTCCCCACCCCACGCCGTACACACCAGGCTGGATTACATCTTTCTCAGCCTAACGCAACAGTCCATATTTGTTGATGCACGCTACCTGCCTAGAGTGCTGTCGGATCACTCTCCCCTTCTGGTAACCTGGGAGGTGTTTCCGCCCACACCCCCCATACCCACATGGAAGCTGAGGTCCGAGACTCTACTTGATTCTGCATTCAAGGAACGCCTTAAAGATAGCACTGAAGAATATTGGCAAAATAATCTGCATAGCGTTAGACACTTGAGCACAACTTGGGAAGCATATAAGGTGGTCATGAGGGGCGAGATGATTGCAGCGGTTGGGGGAGCCCAGAGATCTCTTACATCCTTGCTTGAGCGCGCAGAAAGGGACCGGAGTACGCTCGAAGGTAAGGCTGACCCATCCCCTGACCACTTAAAAAAAGTGGCCGAACTTAGACAAACCTGCCTAACTCATTGGGAATCCCTTGGTAAACTGAGTTACGCCAAACACACAGAAAGAATCCATGCCCTGGGAGACAAGCCCGGGAAACTCTTAGCATGGCTCTATAAAAGGGAGACCCCCAGGCCACCCATCTGCCATATACTCACCCCCGACGGCACGGCCGTACATACCCAACAAGAAATCAATTCGGTCTTTACTGACTTCTATCGTAACCTGTACTCTGAAGCCCTGCCCCCCTCTGATACCAGGATCGAGGACGCCCTTGACGCCATCGACCTACCTAAACTAGACTTGCAATTGGCTGAGACCCTTGATGAGCCTGTCACCCCCGATGAGGTCAAGGTGGTAATCAGATCGCTACCAGCTGGGAAGACCCCGGGTTCGGATGGGCTCCCGGGGGAATTCTGCAAGACCTATGAGGAAACTCTTGCCCCAATATTGGCCCAGGTCTTTAATGAGGCCTTCGAGCGTGGCATCCTCCCGGACTCCATGAACGAGGCCGTTATTATACCCTTGCTTAAACCGGGGAGGGACGGGGCAGATTGTGGTTCCTACAGGCCCCTCTCTATGCTTAATGTTGACTGTAAGATCCTCACCGCCCTGCTGGCGAATAGACTGCGCAGAGTTATCCCTCTGCTGATCCATCAGGACCAAACGGGATACGTCCCAGGGCGCTACATCACTGAGAACCTGCCCAGGCTGCATCATGTTATCTATAGCACTGAGGGAAGGCCGCAGAAACTTGCAGTGGCATCACTTGACGCCACCAAAGCCTTTGATTCAGTGAGGTGGGACTGGCTGTATGCCACTATGGCCAGAATGGGGATAGGCCCTGTGTTCCTTAAGTGGACCCGGCTGGTTTACGCCAGCCCCACTGCGAGGGTACGTACCAACAAAACCTATTCTGCTAATTGGTCCCTACACACAGGCACCCGCCAGGGGTGCCTTCTGTCCCCCATGTTATACATCCTCGCCGCTGAACCAGTGGCGGCCTACCTGAGACAGGAATATGGAGAGGGTGGCATTAAGATAGACGGGGTGACCCACCTCATCTCTATGTACGCTGACGACACCCTACTGTACCTACGGGACCCTGAGCACATCCTTCCCTACATCTTGGAAACCCTGGACTGTTTCCACAAGCTCACCGGTATCCAGATCAATAGGAGCAAGTCTTGCCTTTATCCCCTCGCAGCTCTCTACACCGACGAATACAGGTCCCTCCCCCCTCTGGACCTCGAATGGCAGACTACTTCCTTCAAATAGTTGGGGATAACTACACACCGCAACCCAGCCACCGAACACATCCTTAATACCGTAAGGGCCAAAGACTCTCTCACGAAATCTATGGAGTTCTGGGGCCGGCTCCCGCTTTCGATGGCCGGGAGGGCGGGACTCCTCCAAATGGACGCCCTTCCCCGCCTATTACATAACTTCACTAACGTCCCCTTCAACATCTCCCCCTCTTTTTTCAAAGATCTCAACAAACTCTGTAGGGGCTTCCTTTGGCAGGGAGGCAGGCACAGTGTGGCATTGGAGACTCTCCAAAGACCGTACGAGAGGGGTGGACTTAAGATCCCCAACTTTGAGCTGTACTTCCTCACCAGCCAGCTGAGACATGTCACGCAGTGGATGGCGGACGAAAGCACGACAGACACTCGTCTCCTTCAGCCGGCCCTCTGCCGGTTGTTACTCAGAGACATACTGTGGGCCGGGGAGGATGCTACGAGTCACTGCCCTTACCTCGCCAAGCTCGGGATCCGGCTTAGGAAAAGGGCCTGCAAACTGGTCGGGTCGGATGACCCGTTTTCCCCACAGATCCCTATCGCTGCACTCATGGTCACTCACTCTTGGGGGCATGTCGAAACACGTACACAATGGGAGCCCCTTGGGGTGGCCACACTGGGGGACTTGATCCAAGAACAGGAAATACTAACTTTTTCGGAACTCTGTGAGACCACGGGCCTCCCGGCTGGACAGTTCCTGTTGCACAGGGTGGTTGTACAGGCCTTGTGCAGTAGATGGCCAGTCGCAGCTGACCTGACCGAGGAGAACGAATGCATTGAAATGATATTGAACTCCGCTGAGGGGGGCCACGAAACCTCACAAATCTACGAAGCCCTGTTATGGGGTACGACCAGGGGAGACCTCAAATTTAGGAGTAGGTGGGAAACTGAACTGGGCCTCGTTTTTGAAGACAAAGATTGGGGTGACATAACCCACTATCATAGGAAGGTCTCCAGGAACGCCCGCTTAAAGCTCATTCAACTGTATATCACCAATAGAGCGTACCTCACGCCGGAAGCCATTTCGAGATTCACGGGAGCTGGAACCCAGTCATGCCCCAAATGCAATGAACCCAGGGCGGGAATGACTCATATGTTCTGGGGCTGCCCAGTAATCAGGGAGTTCTGGTCACAAGTGAAGGACAGAGTGGCTGGCGCAGACATCGTAGTTGAGGTGGACGAGCCTACGGCCTGCATTCTTGGCAAATACAGGCGAAACAGGAAGAACAAACCCCTATCCAAGCTCACTGACCTTATTTACATCACAGCCAAAAGACGTATTGCCATGGGGTGGAAAAGCCCCAGAGGTCCACATTTGCCCCTATGGTGGGGTGACCTCACAAAGTGCATCATAGCTGAAACCGCGGCATGGGAAACGGCTATTCATGTGCAAAGACTGGATTCCAGCGAGGAACTACACCGCTGGGTGGCCCTGACGGTGCCCTTGCTCCACCCTGATGCAGATGATATGGAGCGGAGTGGAGGGAGTTGCCCGGATACGGGCACGAACTAGAGAGGAACAGTGAACTAACCGTGGTCTTGGGAGGGGGGGAGGGAGAGGGCGGGTGGGGTTTTGGGTTGTTTTCTTGATATGCTTAACCATTCGCCAATGATGCTTTTTTTTGTATTTGTTGTTTATTTCTTGTTATGAAACCAATAAAAATATTTAAAAAAAAAAAAAAAAAAAAGTATGCCTTCCATGCTACTAAGTAAAGACGCTGAAAAAGCATTTCATCGTGTCGATTGGCCTTTTCTCCAGGGGGTCCTGAAGATTTGCAACATGGGGGATGGGTCCATAACGGGGGTATTTTCTCTATATTCGCCCCTCGGCACGGATCTCCGCTAATGGTGGGATTTATGAGGGTTTCACTCTATGTAGAGGCACTAGGAAGGGATGTCCCCCTCTCCCCTCTACTTTTGCATTGGAGGTAGAGCCGCTTTTGGCGAATGTGCGAACATCCAAGGGCATACCATATGGGGGGACAGAGCACAAACTTGCCCTATTAGTGGATGACATGATCCTCTCCCTTTCGAGAGCGGAGACCTCTGTGCCTGTGCTCCTGGGGCTATTGGACGCATTTCGCCAGGTATCAGGATTTACGGTGAACTTAGGGAAAAGGGATGTGCAGAACATAACTTGTGATATGAAATGATATGGCATTTATAACACGCATATACACAAGTGTTTCAAGGTGCGATGAGGCAAGGGAGGGGAACAGAGAGAAGATAGACAACGATCTTACTAGGCCAGGTGACATTGAGATCGTGCAAGTGCAGGGGAGGAGGGGAAGGGGAAAGGAGCGAGGGGGAAGTGGGGAGAGGAAGTGCAGTACATAGGATAAACAGTAAGTAAATAGAAACAATAAATAGGAACAATAAATAAGAAATGCGGCACGCTGGTGGTAAGTGCAGGCATCAGGTGTCAAGTTCTGGTAGGGGGCTGTAGGGATACAGAACCAGCCCCAGAGTGCAAGGTTTACCAGGGGGGCAGTACAGGTGTGCAACTGGCGGGGAGGGGACCTGGGCCCAAGAACAAAGGGTAGCCAGGTGACCAGTGCAGTTTCAGTTTCAGCCAGGAGTTCAGCAAGGGAGAGGAGGAGAGAAATCAGAGGCAAAGGCGAAGGTCTTGTGGTGCTTTCGGAACGGGAGAGGGGTAAGAAGGCTGTTCCAGATCGAGGCCCCAGCTGAACAAAGATATCTACCACCAACAAGTTTGGAGAAGCCACTGACCCTGAGGGAGTTGGAGGCGGATGCGGATGTGCGAAGAGCTCGAGAAGGAAGATATTTAGGAAGAGAGAGTTGAAGGTATTGAGGACCCAGAAGGCCTTGTTGAAAACGCAGAGTGTTTTGAACTTTATCGCGGCCACTGAGAGCCAGTGCAGAGATTTCAGTCCTCAAGAGATACGATCCCTGGGGTTGAGGTCAAGGACAAGTCATGCAGCCCTGTTCTGGATGAGTTACAGAGGGCAGAGAGTATAGGCAGGCATATTTAGAAAGAGGCTGTTGTAGTAGTCCAGCCTAGAGAGAACCAGAGCTCTGGAGACAGTGAGCTTCTGGGGGAAGGAGAGGAAAGGGAGAATACCTCTGAGGAGGTGCAGCTGGTAGTATGACTTCTTAGAGAAATCAGAGATGTGAGGAGAGAAGGTAAGTGTGGAGTCGAAGATGACCCCAAGGTTTTTAACCTAACATGTGGGAGTAGGAAGAGGGCCAAGAGAGGCCGGACAGAGAGCGACAGGAAAGGAGGGAGCGGGTGTGCCGATGAGGAAAATCTCAGTCTTACTGGCATTAAGGCAGAGATAATTGGCAGCACACCACTCCTGGATAGCAGACAGTCGGTGATGAGAGAGGGAGAAGAGGTGGCAGAGGGGAGCCTGAGAATGAGCCGAGTGTCATCCGCATAGCACTGAAGGTTGGGGCAGAAAGCGGCAATGCGGTGGGCAAGAAGGGCCAGGTATTGGTTGAACAGCCAGGGAGAGAGGTTAGACCACTGGGGAACCCCACAAGTAGAGATAGAGGAGAGGAAGGACCCAAGTTGGACCTGGGAGGGTTGATCAGAGAGGAAAGAAGTCAGCCAAGCCAGGGCCTGATCAGTGAAACCCAGGTTATCACAGAGACAGTTCAGCAGGATGGCATGGTTGACCGTGTCAAAGGCCGAAGAGAGATCGAGTAAGAGGAGGACACAGGGGGTGTTGGAATCAAGGTTGGAGAGCAGGTCTTCACGGATGTTCAGGAGAGCAGTTTCGTGCTTCTGGCATCTCTGAAGCCAGACTGATGGTCATGGAGACAACCAACAGATTCAGTGTGAAGATTAAGCTCGGAGATGGCCGGATTTTCCAAGAGTTTGCCCAGGAAAGGAGTGATGGAGATTGGCTGATAGTTAGCCGGGCAGGACGGGTCGGCAGAGGATTTCTTAAGAAGAGGGTGCACAAGGGAGTGCTTCAGGGGGCAGCGGAAGACTTCAGTGGAGAAGGAGTGGTTGTAGAAGTCAGCCAGAGCAGGAGCCAGGGTGTCAATGTGGTCCTTGATGGTTTTGGAGGAACAGGGGTGAACCTGTTTTGACGAGGCTTGCATAGATCGGACTTGTCTGGAAACATTGTCTGGGGAGAACAAGGGGAAGGCAGAGAAGAAGGAAGGAGAGGTGGCTGAAGAAAGGCCAGAGGAAGAGCAGGAAGTAGAGGGAGTAGAAGAAGATAGAGAGGACAGGATATCCTGGATATTTTGAGATGAAATGATGAAATGAGAAGCCAGAGCTGTGCAGAGGGCCTGGGAGGGGACAGGAGAGGTAGGGACTGCAGCAGGATTGGCCTGTTCCTTGCAGATTTTAAAGAGTTCAGCCGAGTTGTTAGATGCTGCAGAGATGAGGGCTTAGATGTGAGCTCTCTTCTTGGTGCGGACAGAGAGACGGTGTTGCCTTTGGAGCAGGCGGCAGGCCAGTCTGTCAGAGGACGTAAAGGAAGCATGCCATTTCTGCTCAGCCACCCTGCACTTGGGTGACTACGTCTGAGTCGTACCAGGAGTTGTACTTGGCTTTGGACTTCAAACGCATCCTCATGACAGGGGCAAGAGCATCAAGAGTATCAGATATAGCAGAGTGGAGCATAGAAAGTGCTGTGTCAGGGTATGAATCAGCCGAGGGGGGAGAAAGAGGCAGTGAAAGCCTCAACTGACACACACTTCATGGGTCGGATAACCGAGAAGGTGGGTGGCTTGGCCTGAGGGGTGGAGAGGATGAGCTGGGAGGAAAGGAGGAAGTGATCACTCCAGGAGAGAGGAGTGTTGAGAGGGATAGAAAGGGGAAGATCTGAAGAGAGCAGAACATCCATAGTGTGTCCTGCAGAGTGAGTCGGGCCAGAGGGAGAATAGAGAGTGAGAGAGTCGCAGAGGTCGCGAAAGAGTCCGGAGGAAGGACAGGAAGCATCCAGGTGGATGTTAAAGTCTCCAAGCAGGAGGAGTTGAGCGGTCTAGACCACAAGGGCAGAGGAGAGGTCCGCCCACTCGGAGAGGAAGGAGATCATCTGACCAGGTGGGCGCTAGATGGTAGCCACAGTAAGAGAATGGCTAGGAAAGAGAGAGAGCTTGCAGACAAGGCATTCATAGAGGAGTAGGCCTGCGTATGAGTGACAGAGACAGGAATCCACTCGGGGAAAGATCAGGGCTACACCCCCTCCAGAACGGTTGGACCTGGGCACGCAGAGGATCTTGTAGCCGCCAGGGAGGAGAGTGTCAAATCTTGTGACAGAGCTGGCCATGAACCATGTCTCGGTGAGACCGAGGACATCGAGGTCAAGTTCTTCCAGGAGCCGGCAGATGTCAGAGGAGTGTTTGACAGCTGAACGAGAGTTAAGAGTGGCAATATGGAGAAGGTTGCCATCCTTGAAAGACTTCCGTCGAGGGGTACAAATCAGAGGTATGCCCTATAGGGGTGTAGAAGAAGCCTGAAGGGGGCAGAAGAGGAAGGAGGAGAGGGCAAGGTAGCCAAGGAGGAGACAGCAGGGGGAGGCAAGGAAGCTGTGGAAGGAAGAGAGGGGACAGCAGGAGAAGGAAGGAAGTTGATGAGGCGCGGGAAGCGTCTATCAAAGAGGAGAAGGTTGGACTGAGGTCCGTGTACCAAGACGGTACCATTCAGGTAAACATTTATGATAACCTTAGAGGAGTCGATAGAGGCCATGAGGACCTCCCACCGGGTGACACCATTAATGTGAGAAGAAGAGAAAGGCGAAAGCACAGAGACCATATCAAGAGTCCATAGGTCTGGCGAGGGAATGACAAAATGGATGTCGGTGAGGGTTTTCCTGGAGGAGGCGCTGGTATAGGCGTCAGCGATAGGGAGGCCTGGGTCTGAGACCAGGATGTCCTTTTTCAACTTCTTCCTACCAGATTTAGTGAGGAGAGCAGGATAGTCGATAGAGAAGCAGTTAGAGAAGATAGAAGAAACGGAGAGCACCATAGAATAGGTAGGGAGAGAAGGAAAGGGGAGGGAATGGAAGCGGGGAGAACACTAAGGAGGGACACATGGAGGGGCGCAAGCAGATGAGGCACAGAGAGATGAGACAATAGTAGACAATTGGACAAGACGACAGGAGCACAGATAACGGTGGAAAGGTTTGGTAGATGAATGCTTTGCTAGAAGGCAAAAACCACAGAAAGGCACTACTTTCCCCATACATTTTAAGAACATTCACAGTGCAATTTAACTACTGGATAAAACACACCTAAGTTTGAGAGTCCTGTATAGTGGGACAAAAAGGCCAAGGTTTCACAAATGCAATTTAGATACTTCACAGTGCAATTTAACTACTGGGGAGAGCACACCCAAGGTTGCGTAGCTGCTATGTGGCCGGGTTTACAGGGTAGAGTGAAGGCTCTATGCCTGAACCGGACCACTCCTACCTTACTTAGTAGCTGCTGGTTGATATCTGGCAACTGGCTTCCCCTGCTGACACCTGCAGACACTATCAGGAGCTGCCTCTGTGGGAGCCACCCTTTGCCTAGTGGCCCCTCGCTGCAGGGGCTGCCGGTCAGAGGGCTACCCTGGGAGTGAACGTTAAGAACAGAGATATAGCCAATCATGGGTGGAGGGCGGGCTGGGATGACGGAGTAGGGTGAGGAAGGAGAAGGAAATGAGTGGAAGGGGAACAGGGGCTCAATGCTGCAAGCAGGGCCTGGGGGGCACTCAAACAGTTAAGGCACCAGGAATTAACAGCCCACGAGGGTCAAAAAGGAGCAGCAGCTCACCTGAACAGCGCCGGGTGAAAGAGGCACAGACTCGTGCTTTTTTAGGGCAAGTAGCTCCCTTCAGCTGGGCAGTGAGGAAGCTCAAATACCTGGGGATTTACCTTACGCATTGATGTGATGATTTATACCAGATGACTACCCCTCTCTGTTTGATATCATCAAGTCCGACCCCCGATCTTAGGGAATGAAAGCTATATCTTGGTTCAAGAGGATTTCGGCTATTAAAATGAACATCCTTCCAAGGCTATTAGAGCATTTTCAGGCTCTTCCGGTGGTGATCCCGACTAGCACTCTAGTTCAGTTGCAGTGAGAGCTCATGAAATATATTTGGAAGGGAAGGAAGGCCTGAATCTCTAAATCCACCCTCCACAGACCCAGAGACAATGGGGGTATGGCACTGCCTGATTTTCACAGATTTTATTAAGCGGCGTAGCTTAGGGTTATGCACGACTGGGTTTATCCCTGCACATCTAAGGGGTGGTTTTCACTGGAGCAGGACATGGCGGACAAGCCGCTCTACTACCTCCCATGGTTGCCTAAGGGGGGAATAGACCTCTGAGTGTGGATGAGCCTTCAGCCATGAGGGTAACTGCAGGTTTGGCATTCTGTGGTAGTTAGTCTAGGTGTGTCCACATTTCCTTCCCCGCTTACTCCGGTCCATTTCAACCCTAGATTCCTTCCAGTTTATGGCGGTGCCCGTTTTGCTAACTGGGGGGTGGGCGGATGTGAATACCTCACACATATGTTTGTTGACGGCCAGATTCGGTCATTCGAGTCTTGCCAGGAGATGTTTGGAGTGGGGGAGAGGGATAGGTTCCAGTACTGACAGCTGCGCCACTGAGCGACGCAACCGACCAAGCAGCTACCAGGGCACTTATGGGGTTACAAAAACTGGTCTTTAGATCAGATGCCTCCAAGGGACTAGTTTCAAGTCTCTATACCTGTTTGGGTGATGAAGGGGAGGGCCTGGCACCAGGATTTGGGGTCTTGAGCTCCCTATGGAGGGGTGAAATGAGGTCTGAGAAGACTTAAGAAGGCCACCAGAAGTGTCCAGCATGCCGAGCAGGGGTTCTGGTTTTTGGCTGGAGGTTATCTCACCCTGGGGAGGATGCGCCACATGGGGGGCGAGAGGGGTGGTGGTTTATACTGGATGGGCTGTGGGGTTGTAGGCACGTATTTGCATGTATGGTGGTGGTGCCCCAAACTAAAACAGTATTGGACTGACGTGCTGTGCACGTGCTAAATTGCATTGCTGGGTCTTCACTGACTCTAGATCCCTGTGCTTGTCTTCTGGGGGCCCTCAAGGAGCAGGGACACATTGGACATACCATCAACATCTCCCTGATTCGCACAATGCTCCTTGTAGCAAAGGTCACCATAGCTTCTCGCTGGAAATCCCTGAGGCCCCCTACTGCTGGTAACTGGTGGTTGTGTATGTGGATAGTCATGGCTTCAGAGAAGGTGGTCGACTTCTCTGAGAACAATACACAGGCCTTGTTCGGGAGATGGGGTGAATTCTGGCATATACTCTGACTCATAGCAGAGACTTTACCTGCTGCGGGCCATGGACTTACTGGAATGCTCATAGGCTCTGCTCTAACCCCCACCCTGTGGGGTCCATTTAAAGGCCCTAAATGGAAATCTCTTTCATTTGAAAAACCGCATTGAAACTCTGCACCAAAAAAAGCTGTGCTTTGCTTTCCCTGTCACATGAGTGGCAAGCAGTTGAACCCTGCAATCCAAAAACAGCCCTGCATTGCTTTTGTTTCACTTGAATGACATGAAGTCATGTACTGCATCAAAAACGCCCTTATTGTACTTTTCATTCACATGAGGGGCAAGAATTGCAATCCTAAACCAGACACGGTTTTTGCTTTCCATTTACCATGAACATCTGCCCTTTAAAACAATGCAAATTAAAAACGGCTTGGCTTTTTCTTTTATTCAGTGTCAAATCAAAGAACCCTGTGGAAGGGGTCCTATCCCTCATTGTCAATGGACCAACAGCAAATGGCAACTCACTCAAAAAGGAAAATCCTGTGACATACAAGATAGGAGTTCAAACATCAGAGGCATAAACGGCTTGCACACGTGTAAAAATTTATAAAGAAATGACTTTAAAAAGCCACTGTGAAAGGATTTGCACAGAAATGTCAAAGAAAAATGCTGTGGGAGGGGTTTGACTATGCAATGTACATTATGTTCCCAGCCACAAGACTTGAATCACCTTCGAAGAGGCTCACAATACTGGAAAAAACTGTGTTTGGGCTCCGGACAGGAAACTTCTTAATTGAAAGCCCCACTCTCCACTGAATGTTGCACCTACTAGTGAATCAGCCTGCAATGACATATGATGTACTCAGGGCGTTACACATCCCTGATCTGCCAGACTTGAAGGCAGAGGCACAGGAATTTCAAGGAAAGCAAGTGTGACCAAAAACTTGTGAGTTCCTCCTGCACCCACTACCAAGGACAAACTCACAACTTCAAAGGGGGTAATCAAAATCTCTGGTCACCAGCTGTGGGCGATAAAGCGCTCCTCCCACAGAGGGGGACAGATCTTCCAAATTGACATTAAAGTGCTGAGTCCATGTTTAGGCCTTTTTGTAACAATTAGAATGAGAAATAATTTCATTTTATGGTATGTTTTTATGTACTTTCCAGGCAGTTTTAAAGAGTAATAGTGCATTTTCCTAGGACTTTGGGGACTGAAATGGCCAATTAAGACTAGTTTCTAGCTGCTCGGAAGATATGTATGAGATTTGATGGAAAGATGGAAGGTGAAATTAGGAACATGCGTGATCATTTGCAAAGTCATAACTATTATACATTTTATGAAAATGGCAAAAATGTGCCAAAGGGCCATGCTACCTCGTACGGAGTTGGCGATGGGCTTACCCAATTCCCTATGACCCCTTCAAACCGCATATTTAATGCATATGTCAGGGGCTAGAAGAATATTAAGTTATGAGACATCACTGTTTTTTGTCAAAAAGTAGACAAGAGAACAATGAAGGGCAATAAAATGCCAATAGACAGATGGTGCTCTCTTACCTTGGACCAATCATGCCAGGGGGCTGAGAGAGGAATGGTAAACTGTCCTATCTGAGGGGTAATTATAGAGTACTCCCTCTAGATTGAAAAGTGAGTGCTGTCATTTGGGCTATATAAGGGGGACTGTACAAAGTCAGGGGGAGAGATGCAAAAATCCAGGGAGACAGGAGAAGGAGGATGGAGGAGGCAGCTGAACCATACCAAGGAGAGTGCAGTGACCAAACCCCTTGCCTAGCTGTCCAGAGGGCCCTGAGATCCAGTTGAGTTTCCAAAATCCCAAACCAAGGCTTACTTTGTAAGTAGCAAATAACCTCAGCCCTAAATTGCATAAGTCCTTCCTTTTGTAGCCTTGCACCCAATGAAAACCCATTGAAAACCCCAATTGAAAACCCAATTGACCACCTCACAATGCTAGTGTTATTCAGTCACCTTCCCATAGAAGAAACTGTGTTTAGCCTGTTTGTGTTAGCATATTCCCTTTGGTAAACCTCTAGTGTCTGTAAATCCTTAGCATATTCTTAAGTAAATCAATTAATTCCCCATTGAAATTCACGGTACAAGTAGGTTAAAATTCAAAATTAACCCCCTTGTCCCTGGTGTGTTTCTTTAATAAATATAGTCATTAAAGTATTGCCTCAAAAGAATTAGTCTCCTGGTAACTGAAAACTGAATATGCCTGTGCATTGTGTGCATTACCCCACAAATTCCTATTTGCATCTGTTCCACTGAAAACCCCAAACCTTAGCCCCAGTGAGAGCAATCCCTTTTGCCTACAAGCCTATCTGTCATGTGTCTGTGTCTGTGTCTCTGTCCCTGTCAATGAAAACTGATTTTCCTACTCTGAGCTATACCCCTTCCCTGAGCTGCCTGTCATTGTAAATCCAGTGTAAAACGAATCTCCATTTGTCGTTTGTATTTTTCCTTTTGCATTTGCTTTCTCCCCAAAATCGATTTTCCTACTTTATTTCCACGTTGCCCTGGTGTGCTGATTAGTATTCTCTAAGCTTCCCTATCTCCTCAAGTGTAGCAACACGAATTTCCTTTTATTCTGTCCCATAGCAGTTGTGTGTAGCCGTGTGAATAATAATCAAAATCTGATTCTGCCGTTTTGCTCCAAAAACAGGTTTTCACTTTCTTAGGAGGCCTCCCATCCTAGGTTGGTGGGCTTTATTCAAAAACTGATTTTCTCTCTCTATCCCTACTCCTTGCCACTGCCTTCCATTCAAAGGAATCAAGTTAGCTAATGTTTGGGGGTGAGTGTTGCAGGGGGGAGGGCTAAACCATTGGGGTGATCTCTTTCTAAAAATTGCTCTTTTTCTGTGGTGCCATTAAAGAATTACACTAGCAGTGTGAGGTGGTCAATGGGGTTTTCATTGGGTGCAAGGCTACAAAAGGAACGGCTTATGCAATTTAGGGCTGAGGATATTTGCTACTTACAAAGTAAGCCTTGCTTTCGGATATTGGAAAATCAACTAGATCTCAGGGCCCTCTGGACAGCTAGGTAAGGGGTCTGGTCACTGCACTCTCCTTGGTATGGTTCAGCTGCCTCCTCTCCATCCTCCTTTTCCTGTCTCCCTGGATTTTTGCGTCTCTCCCCCTGACTTCGTACAGTTCCCCTTGACAAATGACAACAAATGACAACACTCCCTTTTTTTGGAGAATTGTGACCGTATATCTTCACTGAATTGTTTTGTAGAGATTAGTGCAATTGTGTACCACAACAGTAGTGGCTGTAAAGTTGTTTGATGTTCCTTTTCCATTAAATAATAATTTAATAAATATCTTATTGATACACACCGGCCTGAATCCTGGTCCATTGTGACACAGGGTGTTTGTGGAGGTTGGGTGAGAGACGGGTTGGATGCCTACGCAAATAAAAGAACCTGTGGTTTATTAAAAATAAAAACCGCGTCATTGTATGCCACATTCATTATCGGGGAAAGAGTCCCTGGCTGGAGTGTGCCATGTAATAAAACCGTGACAACCCCCAACATCTCCACTGGGGCTACCTACCTAACTGTTACCCATTATCCCCTTTCGTTGCTTTCTGAATGTAAGAAACCGTGCTGGAGTTTGTAACTTTCTTGATGCTTTCATATATATGTTGTTTATAAAGTTTGATGTTTACTTTATCTAAATGCCTTTGCACATCTCCCTTATTTCTGGGAGCTCTATTGCAGCGGTATCATGTGCACAGTTTGTCTCACAGTTTACAAATTCAGATAAAAAGATATTAACCAAAAAAAAGTTAGGAATTTTAAATAATTCAATAGATATTTGGGTGCCATATGTTCTTCTAAAAGCCTCAGATCGTAAGGAGAATGTGTGTGTGTGTGTGGGAAGTTCTACTTGCTAAAATGTCAGTACTGAATTAATGACACGTGATCAGTTGTCAACCCTACTAATGTGTTGTAAGCAAGTTCAACGAAAAACAAAGTCGAAAAATAATAGCTAATGAAACTTGCTTTTCCCTTGTAAAGAGGAGTGCGGCTGCTTAAGCAAAAAAGTTACATTTTGCAAACACATTTATGACAGAACAAGCATGCAAGCAAACAAATGAGGGCGCTAGAAATCTGGCCAGACAATGGAGTTGCAATGTTTATGTCTCTGAAGCCAACAAAACAGTGTGTAGGCAACAGAAGTCTCTCTGTCTAAATGAGCAACAACGGCAACGACTCCATTCGTTTTTAGGTTTAAGATTACTGAACAAACTGTCCACAAAAAAGAAGAGTATAAAAAGGCTAGGGAATAAATTAGTTAAAGAGGCAACAGAAGGCTTAATTCCGGGACCCTTTTAATGCTACAGATATCTTCTTTACGCCATCAGACACTTCTGGAGATGGTCACAGAGACATGTGTTTTCCTTATGCGTGTCTTTCCTTCCTTTCTTCCATTACTAATAGAGTGCTAGTTTGCCACAGGCTTCGCACGCGCACGCTGAGTGAAATACAAAACTACAGCAAATGATAGTATCATGTTGCTTCATCTGTTTGCATTCCGTATACCGCCGCCACTCACAGGTCTCTCTTTGAAATAGTAAATCGAATGAGCAAGATTTATTGACACTAATTGCGGCCCTTTCCAATAGCACGACACCAAGACATGGATGTTCAATTGTTCAGTGATGTATAATTGATGCAGACAGTTTCCAGATGTGGAGTGAAAGCTCTGTGGGCTCTTCATTTGAAACAAGAGGCCAGATAGGAGAGATCAATTTCACTTTTTAAATTAAGCATTAGGCTGTTGACGTTGGCTCTGAAAAATCGCCAATTTGATTTCCTGGGACTGTGCTCAAAATTGCCAGAATAAAAACGTTAATAAAAGAGCATCAATCATCCTCCTATTTTAAGGCAGCTGTGCAACATATATTACTCATGCTTACTTTTACCAACACCCAATGCCACGTTATGGCCATGATACCAGTTAAGTTATTGTGGCATAATTAGATGAGCTTAGCCAGTGTGGTCTTGATGTCTTGGGTTTTAGGAAAGAGCCACAGAGTACAAGTGTGGGTGATCAAGGGCTGTGGTCCGACAGGTAACCCAGGAGATCTGGGAGGTTGCTTCCCATGTGCCTGAAAACATATATCGTTTGGTAGATTCCTAAATGGGGTAACATGTCTTGCCTCACTGTTTATGGAGGCATTAAAGGAGGGAGAAAGACACAGGATCCAATGCTGAAGGCATAATTCCTGTCTTGGTCACCAGCTGGAGGGAAGGTGCAGGGCCTTCAGTGAGAAGTTATGACATAATCCTCCACGGCCTGTGGACCAGCGTGAATGTGTGTGGAGTGGCAGGGCAACAGGTGCCAACAAGAAAACAAAGTAGCACTGTTGCACACATAACACGATTCAGGTTGCGGGTTAATGAGTCTCAAAAGTGAGAGATGGTTGTAATCCTACATGGCTTTGAGAGGTGCATCCACTGATTCCGTTAATACTTGTGGTTCATTAAGCATTGGTGGAGGTTGGGGTAGTTACCTTAATGGTGGCTGTGCCTATTCTGAAGGTGCCACTGGCACTTGTGAAGCTGCAGGGAGGTGGCAAGCTTAGGTTCGGATGTCAATGCTTGCACGGATATCCTGACATGCAGAGAAATGGCCCGATAAGGATGGGACATTTCCGCAGGTAGCAGTATCCAGACAGAAAGGTTATGTAGCAATGATCTTTCTCTGAGGGGGTTCCACAAAAAAAATACTGGATTGACCCAATCTCTTCCAAATCCGGGTCCTCAAAACCTGAAAATCCATGGTCCCACATGACCTCAAAGTCTGCGTCAATCTATTGCTCTACGATCTCATCAGGCCTAACGTACAACTATTTAACAGGGTAAAGAACTGTAAAAGATGGTGAATGCAAATGTTCCACACCAGAAGCCATCATTTTGCACCATCATCGTAATTTTGTGGTTTTGGAAACGTCCCCGCTGGAACGGAACTTTAGTCACCTTGATTCCAGGCAACTGTTGGATTTGCACCATTGACCGTGGTGTACAGGTCATCAATGAGGGTTTGATCGTCTGGTGGCTCGATGAAGAAATTTGAATCAATGACTTGTATTGAAATGCTGCGGTCTAGAAACGTATAGTCTGGGGTCTTGCTGTATGCTGTGCTGACTGGAAGCATGTTGACCTCTTTGTCAACAAGATCTTTGTTGACTGGTGCTCAGTTGGTAAAAGATGCACTTAACCAGTGCTTGAGGACTTCCTCATTAGCAAAGTCTTCCTTAATGGTCATTTCTCTGACAGAGGTTGCACTGACAGAGAGCATGAGGTTGAGACATTAGAAACAGTTCTAGGTATTGCCTATTATTATTTGTCTGAGTTGCTATGCAATGCCATCTTTTTTTTTTTTTTTTTAAAGTAAAACAAAGATGGTGATGGAGGCGTTGGCTGGAGTTCTAGGCAACCCTCCATATCATCGTTCTTCGCCTGCCAAGTCATTACAGAAAGGGGAAAAGGCCACATACAAATCAGGCTTGGTCCCGCCCCAAACCATTCCAGCCCCTGGTGCTTGGTCACATCCCTTCTGCACGAGACCAAAAGCAACCGCAGACATATTTTGGCCTCATGGGGTGTCATAAGTGGGGTGTAGCTTGGGTCTCTTGGCCCAGCAGGCATGGGAACCACGTCTGGTCATACCCTTCCCACTTGGAGTGACTAAAGCAAAACAATGTAGGTGATGCCAGAGGTTAAGAATAATTATAAACTTCCATCCATCAGCTCCTTTCTTTTGCTGATATTATTAAGTGACTGCACTAGGCTGCCTATATTACCTTTGCCATGTTCTGCCATGCATTAAAACGCTAGGCTTTTAATGCATGGCACCATGCATTACACCATATTATGCTTTGCTATGAAATGCCGAGTTTTTCCTGCTAGGGCATTTTGTGTAATGTTGGTCTGTTAGGATCTCTGTTTTGTTGACAAATGCATGTTAATTATATGTAAATTAATTTGAAATTCAAGTGGGTGTTCGTCCCTACCTCGCCCCACCACACTCCCATGTTCAAGCTTTGTGTTCCGCTCTCACTTCATTTCTACCTAAATCTGTCCCTTTCTCGTGTATTCATTTTTAACTCTGTGATCTCAATTGTGATCTTCCAACAAAAATACATTTTTCGTTTTTAAGGGATGTTTGCTAATTTTTCTGTTTTAATATGGTTACTTTATTCATTCGACCACTTTCCTTCATTTAGTTTTTTGGGGCCTCATGCCGGTTTTGCTATGCTAGCTCGCTTTGTCAGGTTATATTATGTCAGCTGTTTTTTCGTTTGTCATTTCAGATTAGTGTCAAATTGCCTTGAAGATGGCCGGAAAATTCTTTATATCAGCAAGAAGGTGACAGTAAGCACTCCACAAAACACCAAACAAACAATACTTTGCATGGCACTCAGTTCAACGAAATGACATAATGCCCAAAATAGACATGCAAATGTATGCTAATCAGAACACTCCTTCCCTCTGCTCGACCCAAGATCCACATGGCCCTCTTTTAACATAAGGTAACTACAGGTCATGTTGGGAAGGGGAAATAAGGGTGGATTATGCAGATTAACTCCCAACACAGCACAGCCTCAGCCAAAGAGGAATCCAGTCTCCCAGATCTCCATAACCATCCCACAAGTTCCTGCTTGGTCTCAACACCTTCCAGGAGGCCAGGTGCATGTATTTGCTCCCGGAGGGACCACAGTTTTACTTGCATTTAAACGTAACTAGTTTCTCATAGCTTTCCGGTCGTCATGCCCCAGGCCCGTCACCGCCACTGCCGCCCAGCAAGTTACCTAGTGGCACTATCCGAAATGGCAGTTGTGGCATGGAGGGGCCAGCGGGCGAGGCAACAGTGGATGGCTCCATTCTAGGCTACAGTTCAGGTGCAGGCGTGCTCACAGCAATTCCGTTATGGCCGCTGACATGTCCTTGTCAAGACTGTTGCTCTGCTTTGCTCCAGTCTTGCTCTGCTAGTCTTCCTGCCCTTTCCTCATTCCTTTTCAGACCTATTATGGCCTATTTTCCTATGTTCCCTTTCCTCATCGGAACCTCTGTGCCTCGCTACCTGCCCTGCCTTGTACACCTGCCCAAAGGTTTGAGATACTCCTGGCCTCCTTCAACTCCCTCCTTGTCTATATGATCAGTGCCAGTGCCGTAGTACCCGACTTCCAATCAGCTTTTCCCAGCCAGCTCTTCATGCTGTCTCTCCGCCACGTTGATCCAGGAAAGCTGCCCCATGGCGTGGGGAGTTAGCCGCCGGGTTCCTATTCTGTTTTTCCTACACAGAAGGGGACAAGTGGGTCTGCCCCTACACCATACTAGCTGCTCGACAGAACTCTGGAGAATCAAGGAAGGACAGGGAGCAAAGCATCACTACCTCGGACTCAACTACAACATGATCAGGTACTGAATACCAGTCTGTAAAGCATTCCCATTTGGGGTCTTGGGGAGTAAGTAGAACAGCATTTGCTCTCCTGTTCCCTGTATGATTTTCCCACCCAGGCTCACTGATGACACTGTGTCACTGAGATAGGCTTAAAAGCCTGACAACCCCTGATCCAAAGATATACTTGCATTATTAGACCATGCCACACAAAAGGGTGCCAGACTGTCACTGTATACAGAAGGGCAGACACCTGGCCCCATCTATCCATACCTACCCTCTTTATTATGCATCCACATTCGCCTTTTTGCATAGCCTATTGAACACAGCCTGCAAGAAGAGCTTAGGGTATGTTTTTTCACATAGGTGGTAATGTGTCACAATAATTACATAGATACTGTAGATTTCACTGAATCCAATTTCACCTACTTTTTTTTCAGCAAACTGGTTAGGTAAGCACATTTTAAATCAAGATAAAGTAGGAGGAGTGGGGGGGGGCTGGGCGTCTCCGCCTGCATAATAAAAAACATTCTAAGAGAAAAAATTTGAAGATTTCTCCTTTAGGTGAAGTGGATTGGGTCAAATCACGGACATACAGGCTCCTACTCCCAAGTGAGGCACCACACTGTCTCACATCACGTAACATTGGCCAGTCACTCTCATCCCTCTTTAAGTTGGTAAGCAGGTATGGCACTTGGAGGACCACAATCCCATTTCTTCCCCCTCCCAGTTCCCTTTTTATTTTACCACTATTTACCATTGCACAGCCAGCACTTAGTTCTGGTATGGCACCTCCCGATTATCCACCTGGTTTACAGAGTGCATCACTTTAAATCTTTCTGGTGAAGGAGCCTTCACACCTCAAGGGCAAGCTTCAGCACAACTGAAGTCAATCACACTACCATGAGCTCACCAATCCTAATACCACTAAAACTTTGCACTAGAAAAAGCCCTCAGGGAAATCTGCTCAGCATCACAGGCGGGTTTCACTCCCTTTCTTTGTGATCAACATTCATTCAATCAACTAGCAGTGTACTCGTATTACCACATACATACACCCTCCTTCCCTATCTCATTGTGCTTTTCCATTTGTTTGTCTGCCTCATTTCTATCATACTGCAGCTTTTCTTATCCTCTCTCTTATCTGGCAACCTCCTAGTGATTTTAGACTTGGTATGTTTTCCATTAGCAAGAGAGCAATCCAAGACACAGTTTTTTTTTTTCTGAACATTTTTTGTCTACAGATATCAGAGTGAATGGGTTTTTTCACAAAGCTACTTCGGCAGTATAGAGCAATCTGCCCCCATATGGCTTCTTCATATCGTGGACAATGGGTAGTGAAATGGAGCAAGCAGATCCGAGGACCCTGTTGGGGTAATATATGGTGAGTTTTTGTTTAATATACACTGAACCCCAAGAAGCATTATGAATAAACCAAAGTGCATTAAAGGTGAGGTGTGTGTCCACGAAAGCCAATGAAGTGATATGAGGGCCTGTTACAAGGCATACATTAGTTTTCAAAATTGATCAGCAGAGTTTGTGAATTAAAATGTTCTTGATTAGCAAACAGACCCATTTGATTAGCAATGTTGTACTAATATTGTTAATGTCACCAGAGGTTATTTGCACCCAAGATATGAAAACAGCAACAATGCAGCGGTTTTACCTACCGCTGATATAAGGCATTAGTGAGAGGAGTCCGGCCTTGCAAATGCTTTAAAATTCAGTAAGACCTGCAGGTCGGTTAACTTAGTTTACCTATTTGATTTAACAGAAATGCACTCGACCCATAGCAACAGACGACAACAAATTTAAATGTGATTTCTGTAAAATGGGGCATGTCTCTACAAACCTGCTTTATGTTTGGCACAGTGCTGCCACCCAGAGGCCAGCCATGCTAAGTGAAACTTGTATTTTACATTTACTTTGCAGTAAATGTTAAATACAAGTTTCAAACATCCCTTGCAAATAGTACTCGCCCTATATAAAATCTACTCAATTATGCCGGTCGGGGGAAAGACTTTGCGAGCCCTGGATGAGTGTCTGTAAAATGCAAAAGGTTAGCTGCATGAATAAACACAAATAAATAGATATGATAAAAAGGCTCTGACAACACTTTGGCCTCCTGCAGGTGCTAATATATAAATATATAATGCAATCATAAAGTAAAGCGAGCTCTAGAGGCCAACTACAGTGTATGGTAGCGAAGAAGATCTGCAGATGTACACACTGGGTGGAACTATTGATCATTACTTTGTGTAAAGATCTATTTAGATTTGTGCATTCATTATGTAAGAGGAAAGATAGACTAAGCAGAATGGATGGCGCAGCAAGCAGAGAACTGGGAAAACTAAGTGGAATATTGTAGTTCGTGGTCATCTCACTTTTAGGGTAGCTCGTATAAAGCAACACACTGAGAATATAGAATGTCAAGGAGTATGGGATTGGTCATGGGCTGAGCACCAGTTGCACAAATGTATGCAACAAGCAGGTTACAGAACTGGGTTTGCCATCAAAAGCATTTGATCGTTGTGAAGGCATCACAAAGCAGACACATGCATCAGGTTCAAGTTTGGTCCACAAACTTACTCAAAATGCAGCATGGAGTAAGGCCTAACTTGTCCTATGCTAAGGTGGGATGTCCCTACCTAAAGAAAACTAAGGATAGTTTGTGTCAGGAAGTCCAAAGCAGATGTCTGTCTGTGTTCAAAACCTTTACTTGCCCTCAAGTCTAACTGTATACAATGTGTTGAGATGTCAGCATCAAAATAAGTAGTGTTCAAAATAAAGTTCAGAGTTTCTTCCAGTTCTTGACTTTCCCTTTCCCAAGTTCAAAATAGTTCATAAAGGCACAGGGATTCTCCTTCCCCAAGAGGACACATTTTCCAGCTTTTAAAAACACAATTCCTTGGGACACCTCTCATCTGTTCTGATATTATAACTTTTCACTAGTTCACATAGGTAGTTTAGTTTCTTGACTTCAAAATCACATAAGAGTTCATTGTAGTATACACACAAGCTTCTTTATTGATGCTTACAGTGGCTTTTCCATACAGAGATGTATTTCGTCTAGGCGCAGTTGTCGGACCACACGGTCCACCCATTTCAGTTCACGCAACCAATACCCCTTCTTTGCTGCTTTTCCCATGAACGCTAGGCCACTGCTTCAACTTGATAATGATGCTTGATTTATTCACCTGTGTCACACTCTCCTGACACTGCAATAAGTCTTGATTGGCCACCAGGCACTTGTTACACTTTCTTGTATTCTCTTGGCTGTTGCCAGTGCTTGTTTTCTCATATCACAGTTCTCATTATGAGACAGATTCACAAAACCTTTTCACTTCGATCAATATTCAAACGTGCTCAAAGTTGCTTTTACTCTGATCAGTATTCAAAAGTACTTATATTTGCTTTCACATACATTGGTATTCATAGAAATGCTTGTTTCTGTTCAAATCAATGTTCTTTGCTTGCTTTGCATAATCGCCTTCCAGCCCAGTGTTCCTCCTTCTTGGTTCACTCACCGCTCAGAGCTTACGGCTTCCCTGTCCTCTGCTGCCACAAGTTCTCTTATTCCTGTGCAGTATCTCGCTTGTTCTCCGAGCGGTTTTCCATGGCTTCTCTCACCCAGCGATGCTCCTCCTGCAGCTCAGCACTCACGCGACCGCTGCGCACCGCCACACTGGTCTCCCTCTCCTGGTCTGCCACCGGCCTCCAGCGTCTTTCAACTTCGCTTCCCGCTGCATAAATTCTGCATCTTCCAAAGGGTCTTGAGCGCTCTGCTTGCCACACCGCGAGGTCTGCCTGCACCCAGCAGTCCGTAGCCTTGGTTCCACAGCCAATTCCATTTCCACAAGGATGTCGGCTTTTAAAGTTCCTGCCACCACGATTGGTCCAAAAAGGACTAGACCGCTCACTGTTGAAATGGTAGTCCTGCCTTACTCTTGCTGTCCTCCTCCTCGTCCTAGTACACATCTGAGGCCGGTATGTGTGTGTGTATTCATAAAAAGGGGATGTGTCTCTCTAGTTGGTCTCTTCCTCATCCCAGTGCGGAACTGGTGTTTCTTGGGGAATGTTTTAAGGGAAGAACAGGGAAAGGTCTGACAATAGCCTATAAAGGCTTGAGGGATAGAGGGTTCATTATGAAAAGGAAATGGGAGATACCATGTCTCACCCAAGGACGTCCTCTCCCCACTCTCCAAGTCTCATCCACCCAGGTGATCTTCCCTTGCATATCCACACCTAGGATCAGGATCCAAGAGCGATGGCCTTTCCCTAGCCACTGAAGAGGAAGATACAGGGGGAAAAGAAGTGAGGAAGCCCTCAGGATCCTCACATCATGTGAACATGTACATTTTCAAAAGTGTTACTCGTCAATATGATGCATCTTGACCAACAAAATTAAATATAGTTGACACTTTGAGATTTGGATCACCAATCTAAACTTTACTGTAAAGCATGCAGATGATGCTGTGTTTTACAGTATCAATACTGTAATTATGCATTATGTGATAACTTACATTTTAGGAATGGGATTGCATGACTGTCTTTGAAAATAAATATAACATTAACACATGCTGGTCTTTGCCAGCCAGGCTATAGAACGCGTAATAAAAGTATCAATAAAAGTATCATCCCGATTACTTCTGGTCTGGAATTTTAAAAAATTAAATAAATAAATAAGGCCTTTGACACTTAAGAGTGGGGGAGATGATTACTGCTGCACTTTCTCTCCATTAGTACTTGACGTGAAAACAAAGGGCAACAGAAGAATGCAGGCTGAGCTGTGCTTTCATTGAACAGGGCAATTTAAATAACTAGATTTGCTACTCAAGTGTCCATTTGATTAGCAAACCTACAGAATTGTATAGAAAATTGCTATGTGACACTGCTTATTTTATGTCTTGCTGTGTTATGTGGTCTCCAAGCTTCAGCCCCAGAATAATCCTGGCTGCCTTATTCTGGTGTACATCCAATGGTGAGTTGGACTTTTAGGGAGGCCTAGGTTGATATTTTTGCAGTAGTCCAATCGAGACAAAGCCAGGGTCCTTGTCAACGCCACTATGTGCAACAGTTTTAAAAAAAATCTGAATGTGTTAAAGTATATAGCGATGGAAGCGTGATCTCTTGTTGATGGGTTGAAATTGCAGTGCAAATGAGAGCAGCCCATCAAATGTGATGGCAGTGTTTTTAGCGCAGTTACAAGAGTATTGGATACATCCATTTTAGTAGACCATGTAAAGGTCAGGGGAACAGAGATGGAGGAGCTAAGGTTAATAATCTGAGTGTGAATTTCTTGCTTCAAATCATGTAAACAAAAACCACAATGCTTGGCAAATTACGGTAGCAGGACACTATAACTTCTTGCTACTCTCAGTTGGGCGTTTCCAGATCATGTTAATTTCACTACATTATATGCAAGTTTTAACACAAAGACTAATGTGTACACAGGATATTAAATAGGCCAGTATTCTGAGGAAAGGCAAATAAAGCATCTTAGACATGGAGCAAACACACATTTCACATTTCTACAGAAGGTTCATGGTAGATGTACTGTCCACATAAAAGATTGTTTAACATTGCTATTTCAATCTTCCATATTCTGGTACTTCTTGCTGTCCTGGGACAATCCAAGAAATATAATTCAATCGTTTTACCACATGATTATCTTTTTCAAACTCTGGTGCTGAGTTAGTGTTAACTTGGAAGCTTTAAATACATTTCAACAAGCTCTTAATATATTAAAGAATGGGAAATATACGGTCATCAAGTACATTTATATATAAAAAGCATGGCAGTACTGGACTTTCATGTTGATTCTATTCACCAATTGGAAGGAATCAATGTTATCATATCTTGTTCCATATTTACATGCACAAAACATAATGGTGTGACATCATTGTGTGTGATGTTGACCGACATAGACACTTAGTGCTGTAACCTTTGATGAAAAGTTAGGCAAAACTCCAATTAGTACCCACTTTCAACAGTGTATTACTAAATTACATGGTTTGTGCATCAATATCAATAGTTAAAGATGCAGGTACTTGAATGAAAAGAATATTTAAAAGATCCTCGTGTCTTCTCCAGGATCCAATGATGCCCGATCCAGTGCTTTGATAGAAAGCACCCCCAACTTTGCTCCTCACTAAGCCCTTTCAAGGTCAAGCTTCATAAAATATGTATTAATTCTGGTTCCATTTTGTAGATATTTTGGTGGACTGTTCCCTCCAAATGGATGCTTTAGGAATCCTTTCCAAAACTTTAAATCATAAATGGGCAATGTTGTGATTAGTCATAAAAAATGTCTTGCAACCGATGATTTTAAATCATCTCTGACAAGGGCTTATGCTTTATTTGTTTGCCCAACATAAAACAGTCCACAAGGGCACTTGAGAACATAAATGACATATACCGACTGGCATGCCAATAATTAGATATCTAATTTAAATGGGAAATTCTATATAGAGGAGTATAATAGTTGAACCATTCATGAGGTTTCTATGCACCCTACAATTGAGAAAAGATAATTTTCTTAGAAGCTAAGAATTGTTTACATGCTTAGATAGCTTGAATGTCCGTTCTTACCAATTTGTCTCGAAGACTAGGTTGCCTTTTCAGAGTTATCAGTCGTGTTCTTGAGATAATCTTCTACACTTCTGGATCATTCTTTAAGATTGCCGAGTACTTTCTCGCAATTTGTTGTCTCAAGTGCAGGATAGGTCAATAAGTGAGCTTACAAGTTAACTTATCCTCCCTTAATTGTAGATTCTTAAGGAATGTTCTTGAGGCCATAGACACTCCTCAGCTCAGGAACTTTCTTGAAGACATCTCCATTCTTGATTTCTTTCAATCAGGAATACGCCCTGTGATGGGTACCAATTCTGTGATTGTTTCTCTTATTGACGATGCTACTATGGTCAAGGACCGGGGTGGGGTCGGCCTCCTGTTATTATTAGATCTATCAGCCGCATTCAACACTATTGAACATTCTATTTTGAGTCAGCGACTTAAAGAGGTTGGTATTTCAGGTACAGTTCTCCAATGGTTTGTGTCCTTTTTGTCAAATCGCTCCCAAGCTCTTTCATTATGACCTTTTATATCTGGGTCATCCCCCCTTACCTGTGGGGTCCCTCAATGCTCGTCATTATCCCCCTTGCTTTTTTACATTTACGCCTGACCTCTGGCCAGCTTAATCCACTCTTATGGTTGCCGCTTTTACTTTTAAACTGACAATACACAGCTGATTCTCAAAGTAGACCAACACTCTCAGGAGTTGGCAGTGCGTCTTAAAGCGTGCCTTGTTGCTGTTGGTGATTGGATGTCTGCCAAGTGGTATAAATTAAATGGCGATCAGCCTGAGGTCTTGGTTGTTGGTCCACCTAATGCGCGCCATCTTTGGACAACTGACTTTTGGCCTTCTAATCTAGTGATTTTCCCTACACCACTTGACTCAATTAAACACCTCAGAGTAAAAATGGTGGCATCCTTGTGACCTGATTTGCACATCTGTGCCACGTGTAAGGCAGTTTTTTTCAAATTGAGAACCTTAAAAAAAGTGCTACCCTCTTGACTTCATTCTTTATGGGGTCCGGTTGTTGCTTCTGCAATCATTGGTACTCTTGATTACTGTAATGCCCCTCTTTTGGCTCAGCCCAACTATTTCATCAAGAGATTACAAATTCTGGGGGTCATTGCCAGCGAGCGACGGATGCAGTGGTGAAGCTCCGGAGCTCCTGCTCCAAGCCACGCGACTATCAGTCAATAATCCTGATATAGTTTAACTCGAGAGTGAAATTGGGCGGAAAAGTGAACCGGAGCACCCCGGGCACTAATTGTGTGCTTTGGAGGACAGTTGGTGTCCTATTTGTGCTTCAACAAGGACGATCGGAGTGAGAGAGGACGCTGGGGTGACAGACCGTAAAATGGCCGCTGCGATCGGAGAGAGGAGCCGGCGAACCTGGCGGGAAGCGTAAGAAACTAATCTGAGTGATTATATCGACTCGGACGCAGGACAGACTATAGGGAGAAACTGTGGAGCAGCACAGACCGCTGGTGGAATAAGAAGGAGAGCAGAAGGTCATCCCGTGGTGCTTCCCATCCCCCATCATGTCTGTGGAGGAACAATGAGAAGCCAGAGAGGCGCCGGAGAAGGACACCATGGAACACAAAAAGGCAGATCCGGCGGCAAGCAGATGGACAACACTGGGCAGACCCCACAGCATTGAAGTGAGGAGCTGCGGAGTCACGACCAGGAAATTGGAGCGGCCGTCAACTAGAGGAGACGGATGCAACGGGGCAGACCCTAGCACACTGAAATGGGATATCAGGCAAACAGAGACGCGGTACCAGGATCGTGGACACTGAGAAGCAGTGTGGTGCCAAGGGGAGAGGAGGACTGCTCCGGAAAGGTGCCCTTCCCCCCTCTGAGACGGGCTGCTGGATGACGGGAGCGGAAGCCTGCGGATGGTGGCGGAGAAGGTCTAAAAGGATCTCAGGCATCGAGGCGAGGAGCTGCGGGGGACCGAGACAATCGTTAGTGCTGCTCAGATTCAGGAGGAAGGTCATCAGAGTAGAAGGCTTCAAGACTGTGGCACACCCAGCAGGGAACAATATCAATATCGGCAAGGATGGGGCCCACCTTAAAATAGGCACGTGGAATGTGCGGGTGCTGGAGAGCAAAAGGGAAGAGAGTCAGGGTGGGGCAATATTTGAAGAGGCAAGGGATACAACTGGCACTACTACAGGAGACGCATTTACAATGGGGGTGGTTGAAGGGACTGGAAACCAAATGGGGGGCAAAGTGTTTGGGTCCTCATACTACAAATACGTGAGAGGAGTGTTGATCTGGGTGGCTTCTGGGGTCCCTATGCAGGTTGAGCTCACAATGAGGGACACGGAGGGCAGGACAATAGTTCTAGTGAGTCAATGGGAGGGACAGGACATTTGTGCGGTGAACTCCTATGGCCAGAATGCGGACAAGTCCTATTTTACCTCATTAATGGAGCTGACGGGCAGACAACAGGCAGGATTATATATCTGGGGGGGAGGATTTTAACTGTGCAATTGACCCGGAATTAGATTGCACGGGGCAGGGTGCACAACGATACCACTGGCACAAGAAGCATTGAAACAGGTGACAAGGAGGATGGATCTCATGGAACTCTTGAGGGAAAAGCATGGATCAGAGAAAGGGTATTCCTTCCATTCAGGGGTGCATGGGTCGTTTTCCAGACTGGACTACTTATTCGTGGGAAGGGAGAGCTTTCACCGCTTTCATGACCCAAGGTATTTAGACAGAGCTGTATCGGATCACTCGCCTCTAGTCACCGAGCTTGGGGGCGTAAACAACAGACCAGATACTGCGCTAGAGCGCATGAGACAGGGGCTACTGGGGGATGTAGCTAATATACAGACCCTAAGAGAAACGATAACAAAGAATGGGCAATTGTAAGTTCTGAAGGTTGTGGTGTATCTTTTGGAGTGTTGGTTTTTTTGAAGGCAGTGGCAAAATACTTCTTTAGTTTCAAATGTCTGCTGAATTTGTAAAGATCTACTCTTGTTTTGTGGGTTGGGCTGAAGGACAGGCCTTTACTTAATGTGGAGCATACTGTTGGCAAACAATCTTTTTTTGATACATTGTTAAGTCTTCTTTTGTCTCTGTTCTTTTGATCTTGTCTGGACTCTTCCCGAGTAAGCGTCTTCTTCTGATGTTGCCTCTGCCTCTTCTGCCTCTTTGGATGGGCCACCATTTGTGGGTGTGTTTGATTTGCTTTGTGGTAGATTGGTTTCCATTGTTTGGGTTTTCTGTATTCTTCTAAAAATGAATATGGTCCAGTTTCTTGTGAGTCATCTTGATTAGTTACATTTTGTGGATCTTGTTCTCCTTCACTGGTGGATTCTGGCTCTGAGGATAGTGGCGACGGGCTTGATGCTTTAATTTTATGATTTGTTTTTTTTGATGATGTAAATTCTTCTGGTCTTCTGTTTGTTTGTTTGTGGAACGTATATACCCTTTTGAACTCATAGTCCATTTCGTCTCTATGGAATGTTTGTTGTTTGCAAATTTTAATTTCCTTTTTCAAATTTGGCTAGGTATTCGTCTAAGATTTGATAATTCTTAAATGTGGCTTCCGGGAGATTTAAATCTTTAATTTTGATTTTAATTTCTTCGATTTCTTATGTTAGTTTGTCATGTGTTTTTTTGGTTTTATTGATAATCCTGTGCATCATTTCCTGTGAGGTTGTTTTCAATAGTTCTTCCCAGTCTTTAAGTTCATCTAGATCTTCATCAGCAAAGGAGGGAAAGATACAGATCCTTAGACCTCTGGGTATTCTGCCTACTTGTAAATAATTTTCTAATGATGTAAAATCCCACCATTTAGAGAGTTCCTTTTTAGAGAGATTTTCTAATGTTTCAAACAGTTGTTTGAGTGATTTGTTTTCTGTGTTAGATTTTCCACTTTTTGAGATTGTAGTCCAGAAAACAATTGTTTGGCTTCTTGTTCACGTGTTTTGTATTTGTCATTCATTTTTTGAATAGAAGTTTTGGGTTAAATTTTTTTCAATTTCCAACTCAGCCTTTTTTTGTCCACCTATACCTGAAATCAAAAAAGATTAGCAGCCTTTGTGTAGAAAACTGCGGCGAGTAACTGGATTAGAGTAGTTGTTAGTTCTTCAATTCGTTGGTGCCGCCAACATTTGTGTTTTGCTGCTCTGAAGGCTGCACAGAGCTCATAGAAGTACTCAAATGAAGGATACAAACACTGTTGCCAGGCGCTCCAAACATAAATGTATTTAGCAGTAACTGTTGTCTTCACAGCTTAATTGCATTTCTTAAATTCTTGCAATGCAGAAGACATATCTATAGTGTCATAAATTGTGTGCATTACCCAAAATGCCTAATCAACATGTGAACATGACTTAAAGCTTTACTGCATGAGAGCTCAAATGGAAAACATAATCATTAAATGTCAAGCAATAGTAGGTTGACTTACACTCATGCCAGTGGGGAAATGAAGTATATGGTCACAGAAACAATATTGGTACTGCGGAAATAAATCTACATAAATACATACACACTACTCTTGTCCAGATATCCCATAGGGCATTTCGAATAAAGACCAAACCTGGTCTATTGTGCATATGATCAGGTGTTAAGCATCCTCATAATAACAATACAGTGATATCTGTAATCAGGTTAAGAGCAGTCATGTTGAAAGCCATAGACACAGTCACCCACACATTAAAGTCCATGTAGCATCTTGTCATTGATATGGTGAATCATAGTAAGCATGCGCAATTCACCTCTTCGTTCATTCCTCCTAGAGTAAGGGCATCCAGTCTTTCAATCCAGTAAGTCTCTTTGATCTAGTTTCTTTGCCAAATCTTCACGTGGGTTCTGTTTGGTGATTGCCTCCACAACCTGAAATCTTATCTGTGAGGTGTCATGTCTTTTCTCTAGCCAGTGCCTGGCTACTGCTGAATTTACGTTCTTGGTCCTAATACATGAGCGGTGCTTGTTCCATCTCAGCTTACATGGTCATTTAGACTGTCCAACATAGTAAGACCCACAACAGCATTTGAAAGCATAAATCACGTTATTGGTGTCACATGTGGCATAACTAACTTGATTTTCTCACCAGATCTAGGATGGTTAATATCATTGCCCTTTATTATGAACCCGCAGTTGGTACAATGCAGACAGGGAAAGGTGCCTGTTCGTTTGATTTGTGGTGATTTTTTAGATAGTCTAGTTTTCACCAGTTGGTCCCTCAAGTTTGTGCTTCTCTTATAAGAAAATATGGGTGGTTCTCAAAATAGATGTTCTACCCTGATATCACATGTTGCAGTCCTCCAGTTTTTCTTAATGATTGATTTGATGTGGCCGCTTTGAATCGATTATTTAGTCACAGACCAGTAATGGAGGTTCTTTTTCCGTCCTGGTCTCAGTAAGTAAATCAATTTGTTTGACCGTCGACAGCCTTTCTCCTGCTGCACCGACCTCCTCAGGTCCGTAGCCTCAGGCGAGAAGTTTCTCTCCCATGCTTGAGATCTCATCCCCATAGTCTTTAGAGTCACTGATGATCCTCCTCACACAGCAATTTATTAAAAGGTACATTTTTGATCAGAATGGGTTAATGAAAACTTAGCCTATCCAATAGGTTATTGCGATCAGTCTCCTTCTTGTAAAGGTTGGTCACATATTTACTTTCACATGGTGTAACCTTCACTTCCAAATAATGTATGCACTCCTCACTCGTAAATTTAATGCATGGGTCCTCACTCGTAAATTTAATGCATGGGTCTATAGAGTTGAGAGATGTTAGAAATCCCTCCAGGTTTTCTAATGTCCCTTTCCATTTCCCAAATATATCGTCTATTTAGCGGACCCACATAGAAAAATAGTTGTGCAAGATGGCATGATCCAGTACATGCTCCCTTTCAAATCTGTGCATACGCTGTAGTGGTGCATTGGGAGGAATATATGGGTTGGTGTTTTGGCACATGGGACATCCCTGACAGTGGAAATGTTTCAATAGATTCCGGGCCAATAGAACCGTTTCAGCACTGTTTGTTGGGTTTTCTCAGTGGCTAAGTGGGGTTGTCAAGGGCAAGCTATATCATCATTTCTTTGAATCCTGGGGCACTAATACCTACTCATTCGACCGGGATCCCACTTGCTGATTTATCCGATAATATAGTCTCTTCCTTTCTTCAAATTCCGGGCAGTTGCGTTCTGATTATTGTCAGGGATCAATTCCTGTTCTCGGGCCCTTTTAAGGGCAGGGTTGCTCTGTCCCGCTGCTCTAAAAGAGGCCTCACTTCCGTCAGGTAACCAATCACACAATTGCAAGCCAAGATTTCGTTCCAGAGCTTCTTCACTTCAAGGATTTGGGCTTGTGTTTTCCGTGGTTGAACCCGGCGGGATCTTCGGGTAGATTTATTTGAGAAAAAGGAGCAATCTGGAGCCAATTGAGTTACATATTCCAGAAATATCAGGAAATCTGATCCCAACAACACCGGAGAGGGTATAAAAGGCATGATGGCCGCTCAGAAGTTTGCATGTCAATCATCAATCCCCAAATCTACAACCTGGGAGGAATAGGTTTTGGTATCCCCGTGTACACATCTAATAGCAACAAGGTGTTCATCACTTCCCTTATCCCCACTTACTTCACGCGCTGTGGCAGACTGTTGGCTTCCACTATCCATTAAGGCCCAGGTGGCTTTCCACATCTTCAGCCGAGGCGACGGTGTAAGGGGTTCTTCTTCTTCTGTACTACTGTGGTCAGAGGACTCCTACTTCCATAGGCTTGGGTTTGGGTTGGTGGGGACAGAATCTGGCAATATGACCCCACTCCCCCACATTCAAAACACTGGGGTTATCTCTGTCCAGGGGTCCCTGTAACAGGGCAGGGATCCGGTTTTGCTGGTTTTGGTTCCCTAGTCGGCCATCGTCCGGACGGGGCTTTTGGCCCTTCCATGAGACCTCCTCCTCCCATGAGTCTAGCAGGTCCAGCCTTCTGCTGTGGCAATGTTAATGGCTTCTGCTAGTGACGGCCGGTGGTGTTGTCTCACCCACCGCTGGATCGGACCTGGGAGACCCTCTACAAATTGTTCTAGTTGTATCCTCTCAACAATTTCGACCACAGAGGCTGTGTTAGGCTTTAGCCACTTCTCCATGAGGTCCTGTACCTGATAGTACAGCTGCCTAGGTGTTGCCTAGGTGTTCTCGCTGGGTCATAGCTTGACCTCACTGTCATGAATCACAGAACGCGCCCGTTCTGGACTTCCTGGTCCTTATCCAGCGGGGCTTGCATTCATTGATACTTCCAACATGGCCGTCTCACGTGACACGCCTCGCGCCAGCCTTCACTGCGGACGTAGTACGTCCTACAAATTGGCCACGGCCTCGTGCGTCTCAACGCTATCACAGGTAGTGACTAGACATGTGCTTCGTAGCTTGGCGAACTATTCCTCTATCCTAAGTTCCTGGATCCTTATTCCCATTCCTTCCACCTTCTCCTTCCACCCTGTTCCTGGATTCCACGTAGCCCTTTGTGCATGCTTCCTCCTTTCCTGGACGTCCTGAACCTCCGAGTGTCCTGGAACGCTGAACGCACGCTGGAGTCAGAAGAGACTTGTGCGGGCTTGTACAAAACCCGATCGTTGCGCAAGAAGAATATCCCCGCGGAATCCTGCAAGAAGCAGACTCGGGTGAGACGGGGGGAAGTTCATGACAGTTTGAGACGCCATACGACCGACAGTGAAACCAATATGGAAAAGGCCGTTCAGGATCTCATGCGCGGCATGCAAGAACAAACGACCGAGGTACAGAATTTAAAAGCAGAGAATGCTGCATTAAAGCAAATTGTTCTGTCTCGCGATTCTGCTACAAAAGAGAGTATTCTACTGGGTGGCGTTGTAGACAAATACGATGGGTCTGCAAAAACCCTTCATGGATTCCTGGACTCCTGCTTGGTTCATTTTACCTTTAAGCCCTATTATTTTTCAACTCCCAGGTCAAAGGTGGGCTTTATAATCTCACACCTCGCCGGGAATGCATTGACTTGGGCTACTCCCTTAGTCAATTCTGGAGATGCCCTCCTGAATGATTATGACGGGTTCATACAGGCCCTCAAGACCATGTTTGACCGCCCAGAACAGGTTTATAGTGCCCAGGAATGCCTACTTGACTTTCGGCAAGGATCCCAGGACATGCTAACGTATGTCACAAGATTCAAACAATTGGCCAAGTAAGCGGATTGGTCCTCAGAAGCAGGTTTCACTCTCTTCCGCAGGGGCATAAACGAGGAAATAAAAGACGAATTAGCCAGAGTGGCTCGTCCAAGCTCATTCCAGGCTCTTATGGATCTAGCCATGCAGATAGACTTCTTATATCCAGGGAAGAAAGGCAGAGAGAAAAAAGACCAAGGTGCCCTTCCAGAAGAGTTCCCTTGAGACTTCACTGAAAACTGATCCTACTCCAGCCCCTGACTGTGATCTGGAGCCCATGCAAATAGGGGCTTTCCGTGGACCCATATCTCCACAAGAAAGGATTAGGAGGATCCACACGGGCTTGTGCATGTATTGTGCCTCAGATAAACACCTGGTTAGAGAATGTCCTCTAGCCCCTCCACGGCGTTCGGGAAACGCCAGCTCCCGATCCTAGATGGAGCGAGGTGTCGGGAGAGAGATGTTTGCTCCACATCTATTCCATCCTTGAACTCTCCTGGACAGAACAATTTAGTGGTTCTACAAGCCTTCTTATCATTATCGAAGAAGGAGACCTACCCCATCCTTGTCTTGGTGGATTGTGGGGCTATGGGAATATTCATTGATCAAGATTGAAGCTCAGGTATAATGCAACCTGTGGCGGCAATTGATGGAAGACCCCTCACTTCAAGACCCATATCCTTGCAGACCAAGGAAATACAACTTTCAATAAACCATCACCAGGAATTGATCAAATTTGATATAATCAAATCAGCCCACTACCCCATGGTACTAGGCATGCCCTGGTTGCAGAAGCACAATCCACACATCAATTGGACAGCAGGATCTTTGTTTCTTGGTTCAGAGTTTTGCCTGTCACATTGTCTATCCCCGGATCCCTCCTTGATACCATCTGAAAACACTCCAACAGATCAACAAAGCCCAATTATGGTTTTGAACGTCATACAGGTTCCAAAAGCCTACCAGGGCTACGCTGATGTATTTTCAACTGCTATAGTCCAGGCCCTACCCCCTCACAGGCCTGAAGACTGCACAATTGATACAGAACCTTCAGCAGTGATTCCCTTTGGGAGGATGTTCATTCTCTTCGAACCAGAAAAGAAGGCCCTTAGAGAATACTTGGACACCAATCTGGAAAATGGCACCATAAGACCATCTAAATCTCCAGCTGGTGCCTCATTGTTTTTCGTTCCCAAAAAAGACACCAAGGAATTTAGACCTTGTCTGTCTTGATTATCGTGGATTGAATCAATGTACCCTCAAGGATCGCTACCCCTTGCCCTTAATCTTGGATATCTTGGAAGCGGTGAGAGGAGCTGTAATCTTCACTAAGTTGGACCTCAGGAGTGCTTACCATCTGATCCGTATCAGGGAAGGAGACGAGTGGAAGACGGCCTTTAGAACACCCTTTGGTCACTTTGAATACCTGGTTATGCCCTTTCGGGCTCGCAAATGCCCCCGCAGTTTTCCAACGCTTCATGGATAGGGTGTTTTCTGACATGCTGTTTCTTTTCGTCATCGTTTACCTGGACGATATCTTGATATACTCTAAGGACTCTCAAAAACACGAAGAGCATGTGAAGGCAGTTCTACAACGACTACGTGAACATAAACTCCTGGCTAAACCCGAGGAATGCCTTTTTCATTTCACTTCTGTTCATTATCTAGGATTCGTCCTTAGTCCAGAAGGAATAGGAATGGAACATTCAAAGGTAAAAGCCATACTATCTTGGCCTGCCCCCACTTCTGTGAAACAAATTCAATCATTCCTGGGGCTTGCCAATTTCTATCGGAAATTCATACCATTTTTTTCTGAGATAGTTCAACCGATTGTCACCTTATTGAAGAAAGATACGCCCTTCCTCTGGACTTCAGTCCAAGACCAAGCATTTCAACGATTGAAGACGGAATTTACACAAGCTCCTATCCTTGCTCAACCCGATATTAATCGACCATTCCTAGTGGAGACGGACGCCTCTAACTACGCCATAGGAGCAGTTTTAAAGCAGGAACTCGAAGATAAATTAGAACACCCTATTGCCTATCTCTCACCAACCCTGACTTCTAGTGAGACCCATTACTCAGTCTTAGAAAAGGAACTGTTGGCGATCCGCCAAGCCTTCACTGAATGGCGGCATCTACTTCTGGGTGCTAAACATCCTGTCCAGGTCCATACGGACCATCGAAATCTTGAAGTGCTGCAATCTATGAAATGTAGAAATAGCCGACAAGCCTGTTGGGCCTTTTTCTTAGCCCAGTACCAGTTCCACATCCATCATGTTCCCGGATCACAGAACATAATCGCAGATGCCCTATCTCGGCGTCCTGACTATGAAACTCCTGAAGATCAGGCTTATCCAAGAATGTTTCCCCACACAATTTTTGTAGACCAAGCAGTCAGTCTCTTCGAAGAGATTAGAACGCAAACCCAGTCTTCTGAAATCTTGAAAGACTTAATTCTAGAGATGGATATTTGTTCAAGTCCATGGCCCTGGTCATTCCCACGCAGAGACTACAACTAAGGATTATTAACCTCTGCCATGACACTATACATTCCGGACATCGTGGTGTCACCAATACCCTTCATCTCATACAGAGACAATTCTGGTGGCCCAGGATGAAAACTGACATCCAACGCTACATTCAAGCCAGTGCAGTCTGCAATCAAAACAAACATGACAATAAGAAACCGGCAGGTCTCCTACTGCAACCTACACTACCTTCTAGACTCTGGGAGTGCATAGCTACGGACTTCAATGTGGAATTACCGCCGTCTAGGGGCTATACAACGATCATGGTTACCATACATTTGTTTACTTATCTGACCCATTTCACACCATTGTACAAATTGCCATCCTCCTCAGAACTCACTGGCATTTTCCTGGAGCATATATTTCGTCTTGATGGACTCCCTTCCAAGATCATATCTGATAGAGGTCCTCAATACATCTCTCAATTTTGGAAACATCTTTGTCGAATTCTAGGAATACAACGTGCTCTCTCATCAGGTTATCACCCACAGACTAACCGAGCTACAGAGCGTGTAAACCAGACCCTGCAACAGTACCTTTGTTGTTTCGGAACCAAGATGCAAGATGACTGGTCGCTCCTTATACCTGTGGCTGAATTCGCTTACAACAACTCTGATCATTCGGCAGGCAAGACCAGCCCTTTTTATTGCAGCCAAGGTTTCCACCCTTCAGTCGTACCTTCCATTCTACCACAACCCACACCTGTACCAACAGTTGATTCCTGGATTGAAACTCTCATCAATGTTCACAAGGATGCCAAAGAACTTCTACAAAAGGCCCGGACTCACGCTAAACATTTTGCGGACACCAAACGAAGACCAGGTGCTTCTTATGCCATCGGTGATCAGGTCTGGTTGTCTTCAAAACTACTGCCTCGCCATTTATGACCAAATAAACTAGCCCCCTGTTACTATGGTCCTTTTTCCATAAAGGAGATCATAAACCCAGTCTCCTTCCGGCTCAAATTACCTGATTCCTGGAAGAAGATTCATCCAGTTTTCCACACTTCCTTACTGAAACCTTACATCCAATCTTCCCGGAAATCCTGCAGACCCATTCCCGTGCTAGTGGACAACCAACTGGAATATGAGGTATCAAGAATATGCGATTCCAGGTATAGACGGGGACAACTTCAATATCTGGTAGAGTGGAAAGGATACCCCCCCAAGTGAAAGAACCTGGGAAACGATATCAAATCTGAATACCCCTCGACTACTTAGAAGATATCATCTCATACACCCGGGCAAACCTGGTGGAACAGGTTTTCGGAGAAGGCATGCTGTCATGAATCATAGAATGTGCCCCTTCTGGACTTCCTGGTCCTTATCGCAGCAGGGCTTGCATTCATTGATACTTCCAACATGGCTGTCTCGCGTGACACGCCTCGCGCCAGCCTTCACAGCGGACGTAGTACGTCCTACAAATTGGCCACGCCCTTGCGGCCCCACGCATCTCAACGCTATCACAGGTAGTGACTAGACGTGTGCTTCGTAGCTTGGCGAACTATTCCTCTATCCTAAGTTCCTGGATCCTTATTCCCATTCCTTCCACCCTGTTCCTGGATTCCACGTACCCCTTTGTGCAAGCTTCCTCCTTTCCTGGACGTCCTGAACCTCTGAGTATCCTGGAACGCTCAACGCACGCTGGAGTCAGAAGAGACTCGTGCAGGCTTGTACAAAACCCGATCCATGCGCAAGAAGAATATCCCAGCGGAATCCTGCAAGAAGCAGACTCAGGTGAGACGGGGGGAAGTTCATGACACTCTCTTAGGTGGATTCAATAGGATTCATCATCAAATACTAGTCTTTCCAGGATGGCCCTCTTAATATCCCCGTATGAGGTGTCTCCCAAGGAGTTGGCCGCCTGGTACGCCCCTTGCATCGGTCCGGTAAGGAGAGGGGCGATGTAATGCCCCAAACATTCGGGGGCCCACTGGGCATTTCAGGCCACTCTCTCAAAATTGGTGAAAAAGAAACCCAGGTCTTCCCCCAAGTTAATATTTTTGCAAGAAGACGTAGGCACCACAGGCAGGCCTCTATAAATAGTCATGGTTTCAGTCAGTTTTAGGACATCCTGATTTTTCTCCCGAGCCACACTATGGACCTGAATGGCTTGTTGGAAGGCCTGGCAGTCCACTAGGGCTTGATGGCCCTGCACTTGGACAGTTGCTGGAGCTGTCCTTCCGCAAAAGTCTTGATTAAAGCCTCCATAGCATGTTTCAGAATCCCACTGCTGCCATCACTTGTGACAAATGGGAATGTGAGCCGTTTTGCAGTAAAGTAAAAATCCTTTAATTCAGGTAAGGATTGGGTAAGAATCCTTGGTTCCCAAAAGAGCTTTGAAAAAAAGAAAATACAAGTCTGTCGGATCTGGATCAGCCTACGGGACTTCAGTGGTATGGTTGTGGTCTCCGTTGCCGTCTCTGTGTCCTCAAGTCTTCAGTACTCCCAGCGGTAGTCCAACAAGTGTCCCTATAGCAAGTGGGATAAAATGGACAGAATGTATCAGCATTGTCACCTTTTATTGAGGACGTTTCTTCCCTTAACCAATCTGGAGTTAGCTTGAAACCCCGTTCCCCTCTGTCGGCCCCGCCCCCTTGGTACCGGGCAGTTCCTTGCGTCCGCCATCTTTTTGCTTTTCCTTCTCCTCAGTGTTGCTGTGGAATCCTGCCCCATTCAACTTGGACCCTTGTGTGTCCCCCCCTGTACCGGGTGCTTTTCTCCACCCCCCCTTCGGCTTTAGGAATCCACCCAACCTCGGTGGACTGACTCTCTGCTCTGGCTCTGCCGGTGGACCTCGAGTGTGCACTGTCCTCCCCTGCAAGGTCTGCTTCCCTTGCGGCCTCCCCATGTTCCCGGGGCACGACCCAGCAACCCTTGGGATAAACGAGTCCGGAGACCCGCCACCGGCAGAGCAAGACACGGTAGGTGGCATCAGGGTTTGCAGGGGCACTCTGAACCCTTTTCTACTGACTCGAGGGAGGGATCCCTTCTGACCCCACTGACGCGATGTAATAGACTGTCACAAACTGTATGAGATGTTTGCCTTTCGTTAACTGGTTTTCTTTTTATGTTCTTTCCCACGTTTGTTTTTGCCCCACTTGTTATCATTGTGTCTTATGCATTTTTAATTGCTTTAATTAGAGATAGTGTTTGGCCCTGAAGACGGATCTGTATCCGAAATGCACTGGCTAAAAGACACTGGGCCTGTTTGTATATTGCCTTTTATGGAGTAATACAAGACTGAGTAATGTAAATTGTAATTGTAATGTTTGTGTGAGATATTATGAAATTCACAAATTTGTCTGAAACATATAACAGAGTTTGATTTGAAACCAGCTGTCAGGTGATATATAGAGAACGTTCTGGTAGGTTTAGAGGGAACTCTGAACCTTTTCTTGTGTGAAAAGGACACCATGTGAAGTTGTGGAATTGGGGGTGGTCTGGGGAGCCAGTTACAGGTAGAGCATGTTCGGCTTATTGGGAGAATACCAGGAAAATCTTGCAAGATTACCACGGCAATGCTACAATATGCATCTGGAAAAGAAACTGCATCACACTCAAGGGTGGACTGGGAACCTAAAGAGACCCTGGAAATTATTTTCAAAATGGCCCCATATTATGCATGTTTAGCAAGGCCAACCCCTTTTCCTTGAGAAGATTTAGAAATAAAATAGGTACCCACATAAAAGAGGCTCATGATGCTGAGGCCTACTGGGAAATCTCCAGAGTTCCCTGTAGGCCTGTCCAGTCCTGGTCGCACAAAGCGAAGAGTGATATGAGGAAATGGGAGAGGGCAGGCAGGGAAAAGCAATTGAGGGGGTGGGTGGACCAAGAAAAGAGGAGGGGAGCACATTGTGAGTACCTGTGAGGCCGGGGAAGACTTTAATTTCAAGAGTTTTAGGGGGAATCTCGTGGGATTACTGCAGCAATTCCAGATTTTCTTTTCCATTATCCGCAAGTCGGCACAATGCTACACTACCGCAAGGGTTGGAAACGATTTCTGGAGAAATAACCGTTGGAATAGGAAGTGGAAAAAATATTTTACACCTGCAGAGATCACATCTATTAGGCAGGGGGCAATGGGTCTTTGGGAACAAATTATTGGTGTAATGTGAACAGTGGGGCTAGTGGGCCCTGAAGAACCTATTGTATAACAAAACTCCTGAAATTCAGTGAAAGATGGTCCTCACTCCCACATCCACTGACAGAAAATACACATGTTCGGGGGGTTGGCTCCAGTCCCATAACAGTTGGTAGGCTGAAATTTCTGGTAAGGCTGGCATACCAGTCTGGGGTGTACTGGCGATACTGAAATCTGACCAACCCCACCCATTCGCCCTGCACAGGGTGGGGTCAGCCCCTCTGCTATTAGTATAGCTTTTCACTTTTGTAGTCCTCAACATTCAGGAAGATTTAATTTCCAGAAGAGCCTGACATTATTTATTGAAACGTCAGGCGCTTCAGTGACCAGCCGGTCTTCGCCGGTCCCGCCGGCCTCCTTAAAAGAACTGGTAAGATCCAAACGTTTTCAGGGATTTTATTACTAAATTGGGTCCATACGGCCAGTACACGCCACTGAACCTATACCCTTGCAGTTGTCTGTCTATCTGGAAAATATTTTTGTGTAATCATTGTGCCGAGAAAATCTTGTGCAGTTCTGCATTGGTGTAGGATTACACGTTTGTGCCTAACTTAGTGCGCCTTCTGTGCGCCGCAGAGATAAAAAGCACTCTCATTCTAGTTATAATTGTACGATTATTTTCTGAAACCGTGTTTTACTTTTGTAGTCCTCAACATCCAGGAAGACTTAATTTCCGAATTTGCTTGCCAAGTCGTTTGCTGTTCGCTGGACTGGACTGGACTCCTGCAAGGGTTTTCAGAGATTTGTGATTTATTTTTGTGGAAGTGGCTCCTCCTCCCTACCCAGAGGGTGCGCGTATTTGCTTGTGCGCATTGCAAAGCCGCTTGCCAAGTCAGTTGCTGTTCGCTGTTCGTGTGCAGCGAGCAGTGGAAGCTAAACTCTTTTGCATTTTGTAGTTTGTAACTGTCAACGTGACATGTGGTATGCGTATGCAGACCTGACGCGGTGTGGAAGTACGATGTTGCTTGAGAGACAGAAAACTAAGTAATAACACAATTGAAAGGTCAGAGATTTGACTATATTCTGTGTCCTTATTTTTGTAGCCTGCGAGCGGCGTAGGTTTAGCTGCCGAATTTAGATTCATAGTAACATTTAGTATAAGAAGTTAGTCTGGTGACACCGGGAAATGCACTCTGTCAATCTGTCTGTGCTGGTCCTGTTAGACGCTGTGTGAAACTATTTGGCTTGTTGTTTTCTAAGCGTTTTCACGCTAGACGGGGTGCTTATGGAAACAACCTGACATTATACATCATTTGGTTACTTGAAAGCTCACTGTTCTCAGAGATTTTGTAACTGCGCAGAACCGCCAATGCAGAGAATATAATGCGAGGGTAAAGCGGATTAGTTGAATAGCTTTCTGAATGCCGCTATTATCAGCTATTGTGTGAGTTTGAGAGGTTGGAGTGTGTACGTTCACCCCCACTCCTTCTCCGACTGCGCACTTACAGTGTTTTGCCTGTAGATTTCACTTCTTCACTGTCTAGAGTACGGTGAATATAACATATATCATACTGGTTCCTAGACAGGAGTGTGCAGAAACTTTGAGTTCTAAACGTTTGTCTGTGCTAATGGTGCTCATTAACGAAATGAGTAATTTGAGTAATCTGAGTAATGAAGAGGATGAACAGCAGAACATTCCACTAGCGATACAACAATGTCGTAGACTATGCACACCAAAGATTATCAGGCCGATTCATGGAATAATTCGTGCGGCGCAAGTGGGCAAAAACGTGCGAATCGCAGTGGAATAGCGAAAATCGCAGTGCAATTGCGAAAATCGCACGAAAAGCAGCGCACGTCGATTCATGGAAGGCCGTGCGCGAGAAAACCAGCGGATGTGCGATAAAAAAGTGCGCGGCGCACGTTGGCGCACAGGCCATCTAACAGCGTGCGCCAGGTCACAGCGAAAATCGCACAGGCCACAGCGAAATTCGCACATAGCGCGGCGCACGCAACAAAAGTAGGCGGAACACGGGCGTAACACTTGGAATGGGGAACAACTTGCCAAAACGTGGGCGTCACGGGGGAAGTACAGGGCACAAGTGCGCGGAACGCCCACACGCTCGCCTACAACACATATTCATGGAATAGAATAGGGCAAAAAAGCGCACGCTCAAACCAGCGCACAGGCACAAACACGACCGCCACAAGAAAGCAGGCGGTAGCGTCTCTGCGGCTGTAAGAAATGTGCGCCAAAAGGTGCGCAAACAAATAGCACCTATATACTGCCATGATGAATGTCCCATACTGTGGCCCTCCAGGAAAAATGACGTGCAAAGGGGTACCCACAAACACGGACACCCGCTGACAAAAAATACGTGTGCGTGTATACCGGGGTGCGCGGGAAGTCTAACACGCGATTTCAGCAGGGTACGTGCATCACAGGGGTTCGCGTGAAGTTATTCACGCGATCGGGCCTAGTGGAGCGGGCTACGTGTATTACAGGAGTTCGCGTGAAGTTCCTCACGCGATCGGGCCTGGGGGAGCGTGCTACGTGTATATCAGGGGTTCGCGTGAAGTTTCACACGCAATCGGGCCTGGGGGAGCGGGCTACGTGTATTACAGGGGTTCGCGTGAAGTTCCTCACGCGATCGGCCCTGGGGTAGCGGGCTACGTGTATATCAGGGGTTCGCGTGAAGTTCCTCACGCGATCGGGCCTGGGGGAGCGGGCTACGTGTATATCAGGGGTTCGCGTGAAGTTTCACACGCGATCGGGCCTGGGGGAGCGGGCTACGTGTATTACAGGGGTTCGCGTGAAGTTCCTCACGCGATCGGGCCTGGGGGAGCGGGCTACGTGTATATCAGGGGTTCGCGTGAAGTTTCACACGCGATCGGGCCTGGGGGAGCGGGCTACGTGTATTACAGGGGTTCGCGTGAAGTTCCACACGCGATCGGGCCTGGGGTAGCGGGCTGCGTGTATTACAGGGGTTCGCGTGAAGTTCCTCACGCGATCGGGCCTGGGGGAGCGGGCTACGTGTATTCCAGGGGTGCGCGGGAAGTTCCACACGCGAATAGCCTGGGGGCGCGTGTATTCCAGGGGTGCGCGGGAAGTTCCACACGCGAATAGCCTGGGCGCGTGTATTTCAGGGGTGCGCGGAAGTTCCACACGCGAATAGCCTGGGCGCGTGTATTTCAGGGGTGCGCGGGAAGTTCCACACGCGAATAGGCTGGGCGCGTGTATTTCAGGGGTGCGCGGGAAGTTCCACACGCGAATAGCCTGGGGGCGCGTGTATTCCAGGGGTGCGCGGGAAGTTCCACACGCGAATAGCCTGGGCGCCTGTATTTCAGGGGTGCGCGGGAAGTTCCACACGCGAATAGCCTGGGCGCGTGTATTTCAGGGGTGCGCGGGAAGTTCCACACGCGAATAGCCTGGGGGCGCGTGTATTTCAGGGGTGCGCGGGAAGTTCCACACGCGAATAGCCTGGGCGCGTGTATTTCAGGGGTGCGCGGGAAGTTCCACACGCGAATAGCCTGGGGGCGCGTGTATTTCAGGGGTGCGCGGGAAGTTCCCCACGCGAATAGCCTGGGCGCGTGTATATCAGGGGTGCGCGGGAAGTTCCACATGTGATTTGACAGTGTGGGTCCTCCCAGGTGTACCCTGTACACCCTCCACGGCCCCTGCAGGCAGCCCACACCACAGGGGACTACCCTGCATCCCTGGTCATGTCCCGCAGGCAGCCCACCCACCATGGGCATGCCCCCCAGCAAAGGCACATGTCTCCTTGAACTAATGACCACCAACGCATGTCCCCTTGCACCCCCACCCCCCAGCACTGTGGGGCACCTGCCAGCAGGCCCCCACCCATGTCCAACTCATGTCCCCCACCACCCCCACCCCCCAGCACTGTGGGGCACCTGCCAGCAGGCCCCCACCCATGTCCAACTCATGTCTCCCACCACCCCCACCCCCCAGCCACCAGGGTCACCCTCCACCAGGCCCCCACTCATGTCTCCCACCACCCCCACCCCCCAGCCACCAGGGTCACCCTCCACCAGGCCCCCACTCATGTCTCCCACCACCCCCACCCCCCAGCCACCAGGGGCACCCTCCACCAGGCCCCCACTCATGTCACCCACCACCCCCACCCCCCAGACACCAGGGGCACCCTCCACCAGGCCCCCACTCATGTCTCCCACCACCCCCAACCCCCAGCCACCAGGGGCACCCTCCACCAGGCCCCCACTCATGTCACCCACCACCCCCACCCCCCAGCACTGTGGGGCACCTGCCAGCAGGCCCCCACCCATGTCCAACTCATGTCCCCCACCACCCCCACCCCCCAGCACTGTGGGGCACCTGCCAGCAGGCCCCCACCCATGTCCAACTCATGTCTCCCACCGCCCCCACCCCCCAGCCACCAGGGTCACCCTCCACCAGGCCCCCACTCATGTCTCCCACCACCCCCACCCCCCAGCCACCAGGGTCACCCTCCACCAGGCCCCCACTCATGTCTCCCACCACCCCCACCCCCCAGCAGTGCAGGGGCACCCTCCACCAGGCCCCCACACATGTCTCCCACCACCCCCACCCCCCAGCCACCAGGGGCACCCTCCACCAGGCCCCCACTCATGTCTCCCACCACCCCACCCCCCAGCCACCAGGGGCACCCTCCACCAGGCCCCCACTCATGTCACCCACCACCCCCACACCCCAGCAGTGCAGGGGCACCCTCCACCAGGCCCCCACTCATGTCACCCACCACCCCCACACCCCAGCAGTGCAGGGGCACCCTCCACCAGGCCCCCACTCATGTCTCCCATCACCCCCACACCCCAGCAGTGCAGGGTCACCCTCCACCAGGCCCCCACTCATGTCTCCCACCACCCCCACCCCCCACCCCCCAGGGGCACCCTCCACCAGGCCCCCACTCATGTCACCCACCACCCCCACAACCCAGCAGTGCAGGGGCACCCTCCACCAGGCCCCGACTCATGTCTCCCACCACCCCCACACCCCAGCAGTGCAGGGTCACCCTCCACCAGGCCCCCACTCATGTCTCCCACCACCCCCACACCCCAGCAGTGCAGGGTCACCCTCCACCAGGCCCCCACTCATGTCTCCCACCACCCCCACACCCCAGCAGTGCAGGGTCACCCTCCACCAGGCCCCCACTCATGTCTCCCACCACCCCCACCCCCCCAGCACTGTGGGGCACCTGCCAGCAGGCCCCCACCCATGTCCAATCCATGCCCCCCTGCACCTGGGTGCCAACATTCCCCAATCATGTCCGTAATGCCCATCCTCCCCTGCCAAAAGGCCCAACCAACTATCACACCCACCCACATATCAAAGGCAATTACATGTTACAACCCCAATTTAAATAATGCAATTGAACACATGTCTGTCACACACAATGGCTGCAAGTAAATGACAAAACACCCAACATGACATGCCTGAAAGCAATGAGATGATACGACACATTGAAGATTAAAAAAATAATATGTATTGAACAGCAAGTAGAATGGAAATGAAATAAGAAAAAACACAAAGCAAATCAAACAAAACAAGATGAATGTCCAAGAAAATAATCTGAAAAATTAAAATAAGCCAATGAAGAACTATGAAGAAGATCATCCTGGGTCCATGAGCCCAACCAAATTAAACCTAACTATGACTACTAACTAAAAACTGAACTATATACAAAAAAGTGGTGCATTGTCCAATCGCAACCAAAAGAAAAATCAAAAAAACAAAGGAAACCTAACCCTAACTATACAACTATATACAAAGGCAGCGGGCTATTCGGACGGCTCACTGGTTGTTGTCATGGGCCAGGGCATCATCGAACTCCTGGTCAATGGCTTGGAGGCGGGCATGTTCCCTGGCCCCGAGGTCCCGCAGGGATAACGCAGTGTCAAGCTCAAACTCCCTGCAAAGACCCTCGAGGCACTCAGCCCGCCTCAGCGCCCTCCGCATGGAGTCCTCCGCCCTGACGATCGTGAGCCGTTCCTCCTCTGCCCGCTGCCGCTCCGCACCTATCCGCTGGCACAACCGCTCCCACACGGAAGCCACTCCCATTCCAGGGTTCTCCTGCCCTCCGGCCGATGCCTGCACCCCTGATGTTGATGGCCCCGAGCCATGATGCCTCCCACGTTGAGCCTGCTGCTGCCTCCGACGCAACTGCCTGTGCCAGCACGACGGCATCCAGGCTGATGGAAACCACCGACGCCGTCGTGCACGTGCCCTGCCCGATGATGCCGTCACATCCTCCATCTGCTGGGGTCCAGTTGCTCTGGTGTCCACCCCTGCTGGATCTCTGACTCCCGACTGTGGCAGGGATGGGATCCCCACCGAGCTGGCTGCATTGGTCGGGGCAGGTCCACAGGGGGCCCTGGTGGCATCTGGGCTGGAAGACGGCAAGGAGAACGACTGGTGGATAGCCTGCACAGAGGAGGAGAGGGCCGCCACATTGGCCAACACATGCAGGAAACCCCCGAACATGGCCGATCCCAATTGGGCCACGTCGGCACGGTGCACTTCGTGATGACGTGCGTGCTCCTCCCGGGAAGCACGCACGGCATCACGAATCACAGCCGTGCGCATCGCGACCCCAATCAGGACCTTCTCCGCACGGCCAGGGGTTCCCACGTCCGCAGGTGGAGGGGAGTCAGGTGACATGGACATCCCCTCTACCTGCGGACAGGCCTGGGACGGGGCATCCCTGCTGGTGCATGGTGGTGCACTCACAGGGTCAGGGATAGCGACATGCACAGGCCCCTCCACGGTGACCTGTGCTGCCTCCTGCCCCTGGCCCTGGACTGCACCACTTGCACCAGCAGGGATGCCTCCACCAGGCCCCATGTGTGCCCCAGTGGCGGCCTCCTCCTCCTCTGTGCAAACCACCAACCTGGATGGCTCCTCACCGTCTCCCACCGTAGCAGGCCCCTGTGGGGGCTCACCCACCCCTTCCGCTGCAGCCGTGGGGGCATCCCCGCCGCCTTGCTCCACAGCGCCGTCTCCGCCCTCTTCTTCACTAGCCGCTGCGTAGAGGGAGACAAAGAACACAAGCATCAGGGCACTGTACAATGGTCCCCTAGACAGGAAGCAATAGCAGATGAGCACCACTGTCAAAGTACACTTCCATCATGTCCCTCCACAACACATGGGTCAGTCCAGGCAAAACACACACAGTAACAGGCATGGTGCATGCCATGGACATTTCCATGCATGTCCAATGGACTCTTGAAACATTCAATGATATGTAACTCACATGCATCATGGCTCATGCCCATCACATGCACACACTTCACCTCAGTCACATCCATCTGGCCCCAAACACACCAAACACAGCGGATACAAGGGTAATTTGGCTGCTTTACTGAATCTGTGCATTGTCACACACATGTGTCATGCATCCATGGCATGCACAAGTCACAGACACGCAGGTCAGGCACACAGACATGGCTACCATATATGTACCTGGCATCAGCACCCATCCCTCACCCCCACCCATGTCCAGGTACAGAGACTGGCATGCTCTCATGTTCAAAATCTGCATAGGGCTCCCCATGCGGCATTTCAACACATGCAACAACCATGTGCATCACACATCACTGGTCGCACATGCATTACCATGATGTCCCTGCACACATACATGCATACATGGCCTATGGCACACATACAGGCAAGTATCATAGAACCAGCACACCGCAACATGCCCTGTCTCACACAGTAATGCATGGACACTTACCGCTCAACTCCAGACGGGCCTCCCTCTCAAGGATCTGGGCGTGGAGCGCTGGGCGTACGCGTTCCAGGACCCTCATCTGGATGGAACTCATGCGGCCCCGGCCCCCCTCCACGAGGCGCCGGGCCTTCACAAGGGTCCTGGACCTCAAGTCCTCCCAGCGCTTCTTGATCTTCAGGACGTCGCGGGTTGCCACCCCCTCCGCGTTGATGGCAACCACACAGTCGGCCCAGATCCTCTGCCGTCCTTCCTTGCTGGCGCGGGACGATCCAAAGAGGGCATCATACTGCCCCAGGACATGCTCCACCAGGACACCAACTTCGGTGACAGTGAAGCTGGTGCCCCTCTGCCCCTCTGGCCTGGGGTGGCCACTGGTGCCAGATGTGGAAGTGCCCGACATGGCAACCCCAGAGGCAGGTGTGGGTGGGCAACTGGGTCCTGGGGCTGGGCTGTGGAGCGATGTAATCCCAGTCGGGAGTCTTCAGTTCCAGCAGGGGTGGACACAGCAACTGGACCCCTGCAGATGGCTGATGTGCAGGCACCAAATGGCAGGGCACGGTGGCAGCAGGCAGGCAGGCAGGCAGCAGCAGATGGCACGTGGGAGGCTGCTCGGGGCACTGGGGGGCAGTAACTCGGCCTTCTGGGCAGGAGCGTGGGCTTCCGTGTGTTTTCGCGTGGCCAGCTTGATACGGAGTGATTTGGCACGTGAAAATCCTGCACGTCAGCGTGAAATCCGAGGAAAGGCCCTTAGCGCGTAAGCGCGTCAGCACGCATACGCGATTCTATTGGACCAGAGTCCCTCAGCGCGTAAGCGCGTCTGTGACGTGACCCGCACGGGTGTTCCCCACTCAGCACGTGATGACGGGGCACACGTGGAGATACTGCACGTCAGAGTGTCATCGCGTGTAATTGGACAAAAGTGCGCGTACATGCGATTGGCCTATGTACGTGTATTTAATGGGTGCGCGGGCACTTACACACGCAAGTACGTCAGCGAACCTGTATCCCGTGGTGCGTGTGAATTTCCACACGCTATTGGACTGGGAACTGGATTCCAGGGGTGCGCGGGTCACACGCTGTATCCCGTGGTGCGTGTGAATTTCCACACGCTATTGGTCTGGGAACTGGATTCCAGGGGTGCGCGGGTCACACGCTCGCCTAGAACACGCGCAAAGCATAAATTTGCGGACTTTAACAATAACAAGCTCAGACGGCAGGATGAACATACCGTTCCTAGCAGCAGTGGCAGTGGGCTACCAAAGGAGGAGGAGGAGGATAGTCAGGGCCAGAATATTCACACCCAGAACCAGCCTTTTCGGGATGCCTGATGACCAGGTGTATGGGAGGTACAGGTTTCCACCACACATCATACTGGACCTGGTGAGTGAGTGGGAGGATGACCTCACATCACCCACCCTGTGCTCCCAAGCACTCAGCCCCCTGGAGAAGGTCCTCAATGTACTGCACTTCTTAGCCACTGGATCATTTCAGCGGACAAGTGCCATAGTGGGTGGGGTGTCACAGGCCACCCAGTCACGCTGCCTACACCAGGTCTTGAACATCATCACTGCACGCCCATCAGTCCGCAGGCACATATACCTGCCCAGAACACCTGCAGAAAGGCATGCTGCCGCCCTGGATTTTTACGCTGTGGCACGATTCCCCAAAGTGCTAGGTGCCATCGACTGCACCCATGTGGCTCTACGTCCCCCCAGGGCATCTGAGCACATCTATAGGAACCGCAAGCACTGGCATTCCATCAACGTGCAGGTAGCATGTAATGCCAAGGGAATCATCACCTCAGTATATGCCAACTATCTCGGCTCCACCCACGACAGCTTCATTTACCGAATGTCCACCCTAAACCGGGACCTAGAAGCTGGGCGGCATGGCGATACATGGCTGCTTGGTGAGTATGTATGCCACTGCACATGCATGCATGTTGGATACTGAGCAAGGTCACAACCCCACCAATGATACCAATCACCACCTCCACAGGGGACAGTGCCTACCCTCTCAGCCCCCACATGATGACGCCAATTCGGAACCCCACCACGCCACCCCAGGTAAGATATAACACAGCCCACATTACAACCAGGGGCATAGTGGAGTGCACATTCGGAGTGCTAAAGTCACGCTTTCGCTCCCTTGACCGTTCTGGCGGGCAGCTGTTATACGCTCCCCCAGTAGTGTGCAGGATCATAGTGGCAGCATGTGTCCTGCACAACGTTGCAACACGCCGGGGCCTGGCCGTGGACATGGTGGTGGCCCCACATCCCCAACCACATGCACAGCCGCTGCGCATGGGAGGGGAAAGGGCACGGGGGGAGGCAGCCCGTACACAGCTAGTGGCTAATTACTTCACATAGAAATCACACCCCTGTGGAGTGCACACTGCCCTGGCACATTCCATCTGACAATCAATGATGACTCAACCTGACACTGATCCTGAATGTCTGGAGAATGAACCGGGAATACCATGTCAGCCTGAGATTGTTCACCTGGAAGTGTCACAATGTGTGCATCCCTACCCGCACAGACACCACCAATGCAGTTTTGTGAAGTTACACATTGAAGCAGCTAAAATGAATACCCACTTGCAAAATGCAACAAGAGGACAGTGCCATGTCAGCCAACCCAACCGCAGCACCGCCACACGACACACCGTGCCATGTCATGCTAATTGCAGGTAAACAAAGTAATCCCCACAACATGACATCAGTCTCACTATGTACAGTGGCACTATTAGAAACCTGCAACACCTGAAATGCTCACAGCAATGCCGGACCAACAACATACTTGAGCACGTAGTACCATTAACATGACATCACAAATGTTACATATTAGTAGTCTCACCACCTGGAAATGCCTGCACTCCCACCACTACCAACTGTGCAGTGTTGTCGCCATGTAGAGTTGTAGGTGCACTGCTGCCAACATGGTCCCCATCTCCAGACTAGAGGTCCTTGTGTGGACATGAGGAAGGGACCTGCAAATTGGGAGGTAGACACAGAAGAAGAGTTACACATCAATGCAACATGCAGTGTACAACACAACAGCAATATGCACTATGAATGTATACACAGTATTGACTACAGACTGGCCACACAGCTCATGGGAGTCCAACGTCACTGTGTAATTCACTGTCACTTGGGCACACCCTTTGCAAGCCCATGGAAACGGGAAGCAGGAGGGGTGTGTGTGACTCAAACCCAAGCATCTGAACCAAATACATTACAAGCCTGCATGTGCCCAGCCACAATGCAGCGTATGCCCACAGGAACCACGGAAGCCAACAGATCGTCCCAAAAAAATTGGGAATAAAAGAAATCAAAATAAAAATAAAAATAAGAAACAATCAAAAATGGCCATTGATGGGCCCGGGGGGGTTGGGGGGGCCACCCAGGAGGTCCGAGGACAGGATGCACACCAGAACCCACCTGCGTGGATCCTGGGAAGATAAAACACCTCCATGGGCTCATGGCCCACACGGCTACCCTATTGTGGTAGTATCACTGCTGTCGCTATTATCACCCTGTGCAGCTGCATCCGGAGGTGGTTGCACTATGGGAGGCAGCCCACGCAAGGCCCTAGTCTGCTCCTCCATGGCTGCAAGCATGCGGGTGTGGTAGGTCTGGTTCTGGAGGATGAGTGTGCGGAGGTCCCCATGCAACAACTCACGGGATGCCCGGACCTCCGCCCTCGTTGCCTGCATCTCAGCTGAGAGCGTACGGGTGAGACGCTCCAGCTGCTGTTCTGTCCTTTGGTGTGTTGAAGCCTCAAGCTCAACAAGAGTCGTCCTGAGGTGAAGGAGCTCCTGCCTCAGGGCTTCCCTGTGGCCCTGGGACTCAATGGAGATGGCCTCCTGCAGAGTCGCCAGTGCCGCCCGCCTGTCCCTGTTGGACCCCAACATGTCCTCCCTGTGTGACTGGCAGATGGAGTCGGTTGCCTGCTCTAGTCGCTCCATCAGCCTTTCTGGGGGGACAATGGAAGTGGCCACCCTATCCATGGCCTGAGCCATCATCTCGGATGATGCAGTCTGTTGGGTTGCCATACCGTAAATGGATTGCTCCCATGCGGTATTGCCGGGTGGCGTACGGCCACCACGTCGGCGGGCACCACACCTGTCTGGGGCAAGGCGAACTGCGCCTTGCTGTGCCGGCACTGCCTGAGGCTGCAGGACTGCATTCCCCCTCTGATCTGCTGGCCCAGGAACAGGATCAGATGTCGCGGAGTGCGACCCTGCATCCGTAACCACCGAAGGCGTAGCTGCCAACACTGACATCCCCATGGAGGGTCCTGACCCTGGTGCAGGTGGGTGAGACAGAACAGAATCCCTCCCTGGAACACTCACCTGCGACGGCACGTAGGTCTCATCCGAATCAACACCTGAGTACAGCTCGGGGGAGGTGCAGCCAGAGACACCCCTTGAGAGCACGACCTGCAGCACTTGTGGGTTCTCCCCCACCACCACACCACGTCCCTCACTGGTGGTTGGTCGGCCCTCGGACCCCTCCTGGGTCTGCACCATCTCCACAACCCCAGCAGTATCAGGTGCGTCTTCCCCTGCAAAGACATGAAAACAAAGAAATGGAAACAGGCATTAGCACCATGGCACACAATGAGGGCTGAGAAGCAAGAGAACCAGTACTTGATTGACACATGTCCCACATGACTAAAACCCTCCCATGCATGCACCCTCACTGCGTATGAAGTGCAGGCAAAAGGCACACACTGATGACACCAAGATGGAAGATGAACACATTTTCTGCATGCTGCCTGGCAGTGGCATCACACATTGGCCTGTGATTGCCAGGTGAAACACACATGCCATCACACAGATGGCATGTACATTTGCAATTGAGTGAAGATGGAGAGGAGGTCAGCACCTATTCATTCAGTCCAGTTCCCGCATGTAATTGCTTTTCTAATTCTAACAGGTCAGATTTTTCACCTGGAGCTGCCAGTCTGAAATGGTCCAATTGCACAGGGACATGTGTGTACAAATGATATCCAGGTAACAAAGTCACTCCACTTTACCATACCCATGTCAGACATGTGACTAGTGGACAGCGACATGCCTAGTGAAAGTGGTGGAATGCAAACAAACTGACTGAATGAACAGTGAAAAATAAGCAAATATGTTGTGGCAAGGTGACACTTCAAGGGCAACTGGCGTGCAGTTGGGCTAGATGTCTACTGTTGGCAGAAGGGATACTGCTATGGCCAAATGCAGCTGCGCAGGAAGGATTGCATGAAGCACATGGCTGACCCATACGACTCAGGCGCACACACTCTCACCTGGCACACAAACAGAAGCCCTCACACACACACCATGCACATGGATGACACACACATGCATGTGCACTCACCGGACAATGCCTCGTAATCAGCCAGATCTCCCACGCCTTGGATCTGTTCCTCCGTGACGTAGGTCCCAGCGACTGACTCATGTGGAGTGAGTTCCATGTCTACTACTGGAGACCCACCTCCAGTCACTAGAGTTGCGGCATGACTTGAGGCCAGCTTACTCTTTGCCCTGCGCTTTAGGTCATTCCAGCGCTTATAGCAATCATTGGCTGTGCGCCTCACAATTCCAAGGGCACTTACGATGTCCGCAACGGTCTGCCAGTGTGCCTGGCGTTGTGCAGGTGTGGTCTTGGATCCTGCAACAATGACCATCTCGTTGTCATGTCCGGACACATACTCGACAAGTGCATTCAGTTCGTCATCCGTGAAGCTGGGCTTCCTGGACGGGCCGGACTGTGTAGCCGTGTCTGGGGCATCAGCCTGTGCCGGACGAGCACTCTTCCTCTTCCGCTTGGAAGGTGGTGGTGATCCTGAGTGTCCTGCGCCGCTCTGGACACTAGGGGCAGGAGCCCTGGTGGACTCTGTATCAGGAGTGTGGGATTGCACACTCAGCATGGGAGTTGGTGCAGGCATTGGCTCTAGTGTGATGGTGTCAGGGGGAATGTCAGCAGCATGGACTAGGACCGACACTGTCCTGGCTGGGTGTGTGAGGGCTGGGGTGGATGGAGCCGCAGCTGCCCCTGCAGCCTCTCCGCCCTGCCTCCTTGGTGCAGCAGATGACCTTGCTGCCCCAGATCCACGTGGCATGATGGCATCAACGTGCACCAGCGCACGTGTCGTAGCCCTGCTGACCTGGAAGTCAGCCATGGAGTCAGCCAGGTCTGGTGCCACAATGGGCTGGTCCAACAAGGGCTGAGCATGGATGGTGTCAGCCACATCAGCCTCAATGGGAGGGGGGGAGGGGGGGATTATGGGTGCCCGTGACTGGTCCTCCACACATGGGGGGACAAGCTCACCCTGCAAGTTACGACCACGTCCCCTACCGGATCCACCACGGCCACCACTTGTGGCTCTTCCACCTTTGCCACCCTTACGGAATCCTCGCCTCCCAGCCATGGCACTGATGTTAATGTGCGTATGGGAGTGGATGTAGACTATTGTCCTTGGCAATTGGGGGTCAAAGGGGTTGGGTACCAGATGGTAATTGTACCCTAGTGCTCTAGCAAGGCTGAATGTAACCCCTGGGGAAAGATGACGGGTCACGCAACGCACAGGAGGCCCAAAAAAGGGAGATGACGTGCACGCAACCCCTCCTAGACCACGTGTGCAGAAAGAAAAACCTGCACTACGCTGTGGCACCCAGAAACACAAGAATGAACGTATGCGTGTCACACGCAGCCTAGAATGACCTCTGAAGGGGTAGGCTACACACGGGGCAAGCACAGATGTTAGATACGTGCGTGACTCACCGTCTGCCTGGTAAACGAGCGTGTAAAAGGAGCACGTTTGGTTGGCAACACCCCCGCCAAAAGAAGATTTGTACGCTATCTGAGGAGACAGGACAACAGTAGAAGGGAACACTGTTTGAGGGAACAGGCCCAGGTAAACCAGTAAAAGCGAAAGAAGAGAAAAATCTGTCAGAGGTAACAGGGAATACGAACTTGAAACGCCGTGAAGTAAATCGCGTGTGAAACGACAAGAAGTACAGAATTCACCCACTCGCTCTCCACGAAAAGCACGTACAAGGAAGTGGTGTTCTACGCGTACCTTTTATACAGGCCCACACGTCCAGCGTCACTTACGCGGCGTGTACGCGCTAGGGCCATTTCCACCAATTACACGCTTTGTCACTTCTGCGTGTACGGACATTTCCTCCAATTACACGCTTTGTCACTTCTGCGTGTAGGGACATTTCCTCCAATTACACGCTTTGTCACTTCTGCGTGTAGGGACATTTCCTCCTATTACACGCTTTGTCACTTCTGCGTGTAGGGCCATTTCCACCAATCACACGCGATGAGACTCTGACGTGCAGTCTTTCCACGTGTGCTCTGTCATCACGTGCTGTGTGGGAAACACCCGTGCGGGTCACGTCACAGATGCGCTTACGCGCTGAGGGCCTTTGGTCCAATAGAATCGCGTATGCGTGCTGACGCGCTTACGCGCTAAGGGCCTTTCCTCGATTTTCACGCTGACGTGCAGGATTTTCACGTGCCAAATCACTCCGTACTAAGCTGGCCACGCGTAAGCACACGGAAGACCACGCTCCTGCCCAGAAGGCCGAACTACTGCCCCCCAGAGCCCCGAGCACGCTCCCACCTACCATCTGCTGCTGCCTGACTGCCTGCTGCCCACGTGCACTGCCATTTGCTGCCTGCACATCAGCCGGGGGGTGCTGTTGCTGTGACCACCCCTGCTGGTACCGAAGACTCCCGACTGGAATTCCATCGCTCCACAGCCCAGCCCCAGGACCCAGTTGCCCACCCACTCCTGCCTCTGGGGTTGTCATGTCGGGGCAAACACCATCTGTGACCACTGACAACCCCCGGCCAGAGAGGCAGAGGGGCACCAGCTTCAGTGCCACCGAAGTTGGTGTCCTGGTGGAGCAAGTCCTGGGGCAGTATGATGCCCTCTTCGGAAGTTCCCGCGCCGACAAGGAAGGACGGACTCGGATCTGGACTGACATCGTGACTGCCATCAACGCGGAGGGGGTGGCAGTCCGGGACTTACAACATGTCAGGAAGCGCTGGGAGGACTTCAGGTCCAGGACCCTGAACAAGGCCCGGCGCCTCTTGAAGGCAGCGGATGCCAAGGGGCGCCGGGGCCACTTGTCGGAAGAACAGATGGGGGTCCTGGAACGCATATCCCCAGCGCTCCACGTCCAGGTCCTGGAGAAGCAGACCCGTCTGGAGTCGAGCGGTGAGTGTACATGCATCCTGATTGTGAGCAGTGCGTGTGGTGATTATTCGGTATTGTGCAGGTTGCACATCTGTTTGTATGGGGTCGAGTATGGGTGGGGGTGTACATGGCCATGGGGCTGACACATGCGAGGGCTGTAATGTGTGAGACATGGATGGTGCTTGTGTGTGTAGGCTTGCATGGCAAATGCAGTTGTGCGTGCACACATGTTTGTATGTATGTGTATGTAAGTAGACATGTCCGTGATGTCACGCATGTATGTTGTATTGGGCTGCATGTATGAGCACTGTGTACATGTGCATGTGTGTGTATTTGACAAGGGTGCAACAGTGATGCAACATGGATGCATGTGACTGCGGTATGTGTAAGCCTGATTGGCAGATGTGACATGGATGCCCGTCTGAACAGTGCGACACTTGGCCGAGGTGTACACATGCATGCAAGTGTGGTGGTGTGTGTACATGTGTGGTGCACTTCCTGTGTTGCATGTGATGTCTGGGTCACCTTTGGCTGCTCATGCTGTTGTATGTGTATGGATGGTGGTGGCAGTTGCGATATGCCTGTGGTATGGCTCATGTGTGCGAGTTGCAATGACATGTGTGTTGGGGATTGTGATGACATGTCTGAGGTTTGCCAATGCCACTCATGTGCAACTGTCATGTGTGTATGTGTCCATTGTACAGTGCCCTGATGCCTGTGTTTTGTTTCTCCCTGTGTGCAGCGTCAACTGATGAAGAGGGCGGAGAAGGTGCTGTGGAGCACAGCGGCGGGGATCCGACCGCCAGCCGGAGACGCAAGGCCCGGCTCCCCTCCCGTGTTGTCATCTCGTCGGGGAGTGAGGAGTCCGGTGCCGCGTCCCAGGCCGCAGCTGCCGGGGGGAGGTCCAAGAGGCGGAGGTTGGAGTTGGACTCCTCGGCAGCAGAAGGGGCAGCTGGGACCCCACAGGGCCCAACAGGGGAAGATGGCACAGAGTCATCCAGGTTGGTGGGGGGTCTGGTGGAGGAGGAGGCCGTGCAAGCACCAGAGACGGGGTCTGGAGGTGGGGATCCCACTGGTGCTAGTGGTGCAGTCCAGGACCAGGGACAGGAGGCAGCACAGGCCGCCGCGGAGGTGCCTGTGTGCAATCCTGTCCCCGATCCTGTCCCTGCATCATCTTGCACCAGCAGGGATGCCTACGTCCAGACCCGTTTCCAGGCAGGGGATGAGCTGACGTCAACTGGCCTTCCTCTGCCTGCGGACGTGGCTATCCAGGTCCGGGTTGAGCCTGTCCTGGCTGGTGTGGCGTTGCGTCAACGGGCCATGCGAGGTGACCTGCAGTCTTTTCATGGAGAGACTGCACGTCATCTCGAATGGCTCGTTGACCACGTCAGCCTGCTGGGACAGGTCACCCAGGCCGGATTCCTCCGTCTGATGGGGCTTGCTCCGACCCCCTCCTCAACTGGACCCCCTACGCGCCAGTCGTCCTCTGTGCCATCTTCCCACCCATCAGTCACCTGGGTGCCCTGTGGAGCTGCCTCTGATGGTGCGGCCAGGCTGGTGGAGGAGGCATCCCTGCCACAGTCGGGAGTCGGTGGTCCAGCAGGGGTGGCCACATCAACAAGTGCACCCCAGCCGGCGGAGGATGTGCAGGCAGCAGGAGGCAGTGCACGGGCAGAGGCAGAGCAGCAGCAGCAGCAACATGGTGGGAGCCATGAAGGCTCGGGGCTTTCGACATCGGAAGGGCAGGCATCGGCCGGAGGGCAGGGGGACCCAGGACAGAGAGTGTCTTCCATGTGGCAGCGGTTGGGCCACGCCATAGGTGCGGAGCGGCGGCGGGCGGAAGAGGCGCGGCTCACAATGGTCAGGGCGGAGAACTCCATGCGGAGGGCCCTGAGGCGGGCCGAGTGCCTCGAGGCAATCCGCAGGGGGTTGGAGGAGGACACAGCGTCGTCCCTGCGGACCCTCGGGGCCATGGAACTGGACCGCCTCCGGGACATCGAACAGGAGTTCGATGATGCCCTGGCCCGGGACACCACAGAGTGAGCCGCTGGACTTGCCCGCCGCCTTTGTATATAGTTCTTTAGTTTTTTTGGATTTCAAGTTTCATTTTTTCATACGGACATGCAGCTTACTTTTTTCTCATTCACATTGTAGTTAGTTTTCTTTCTTTAGCATTCTTATTTTTTTTCAATACAATTTTGTTTGCATACTTCACTGTGTGGTATCATCTCATTGGTTTCATGCATGTCATGGTGTGTGTTTTCCCATTCATTTGCAACCATTGTGTGTGACGGACATGGCTTCATTAGCTTCATGAACATTGGGGGTGTAACATGTGATTTCCATTTCCATGTGGGTGAATGGGTTACTTGGTAGGGCTTTTTGGCTGTGGAGGCTGACCATTACGCACATGATTGGGGATTGTGAGGACCTGGTGGGGGCTGCCCATGGTGGCAGGGCGGTGGGGGGTGGTGGGAGACATGATTGGGGGCCTGGTGGAGGATGCCCCTGGTGGCTGGGGGGTGGGGGTGGTGGGAGACATGAGTGGGGGCCTGGTGGAGGGTGCCCCTGCACTGCTGGGGGGTGGGGGTGCAGGGGGACATGGGTGGGGGCCTGGTGGAGGGTGCCCCTGGTGGCTGGGGGGTGGGGGTGGTGGGAGACATGAGTGGGGGCCTGGTGGAGGGTGCCCCTGGTGGCTGGGGGGTGGGGGTGGTGGGAGACATGTGTGGGGGCCTGGTGGAGGGTGCCCCTGCACTCTTGGGGGTGGGGGTGGTGGGAGACATGAGTGGGGGCCTGGTGGAGGGTGCCCCTGGTGGCTGGGGGGTGGGGGTGGTGCGAGACATGAGTGGGGGCCTGGTGGAGGCTGCCCCTGCACTGCTGGGGGGTGGGGGTGGTGGGAGACATGCATTGTTGATCAGTAGTGCAAGGTGACATGTGGGTTGGCTGGGGGGCATGCCCATGGTGGATGGGCTGCCTGCGGGACATGAGCAGGGGTGCAGGGTAGTCCCCCGTGGTGTGGGCTGCCTGCAGGGGCCGTGGAGGTTGTGGAGCATACACCTGGGAGGACCCACACGGCCAATTCACGTGTAGTACTCCCCAGAACCCCTGAAATACACATACCCTGCAGAAATCGCGTGTGGAACTTCCCGCGCACCCCTGGAATACACATACCCTGCTGAAATCGCGTGTGGAACTTCCCGCGCACCCCTGGAATACACGTACCCTGCTTGCACGGGGCCAATCGCGTGTGGAACTTCCCGCGCACCCCTGGAATACACGTACCCTGCTTGCACGGGGCCAATCACGTGAGAGACTTCACGCGAACCCCTGAAATACACGTAGCCCGCTCCCCCAGGCCCGATCGCGTGAGAAACTTCACGCGAACCCCTGAAATACACGTAGCCCGCTCCCCCAGGCCCGATCGCGTGAGAAACTTCACGCGAACCCCTGAAATACACGTAGCCCGCTCCCCCAGGCCCGATCGCGTGAGAAACTTCACGCGAACCCCTGTAATACACGTAGCCCGCTCCCCCAGGCCCGATCGCGTGAGAAACTTCACGCGAACCCCTGAAATACACGTAGCCCACTCCCCCAGGCCCGATCGCGTGTGGAACTTCCCGCGCACCCCTGAAATACACATACCTTGCTCGCACTGGGCCAATCGCGTGTGGAACTTCCCGCGCACCCCTGAAATACACGTTCCCCGCTTGGCGTTTGCTGTTTGCCAGCCCGGTGAACTGGTCCAGGGTTAGCGCAGCCCTTTGCGATGATTTAGCGATTTTGATGGCTTTGCCTTGCGCGAGGGCGTTCTTGGGGGCGTAACTGGCGCTGCTGCAGGGTCGCTGCGATTCTCTGCGCCACGGCTGGTTTGGGAGCCTAAAATCCATGAATACGCTGTGCGCGGAAATCGGTTTGAGCGCACGTGCCTGGCGCAGTCAATCGCACGCGGACACTCTGCGCCAGCCGCTTGCGACACTTTTCTGCGAAATTCTATGAATTACCCTGTATATGTAGAAATGCTACTGTATCCAAAAATAAAATGTACTTCCTTCTTTGCAAAGACTGCCAAAATAGATCGTAAAGCAGAGGAGACAGTGGCCAAAGAAATTGCTAAGGAATTGAGCAATTCCCTGAGTTGTCTAGAACATAATTTCTAGATGCTTTCATCACTCGTCCCTGGACTCAATCTAATGAGGGACATGGTACCAATAGTTGCTCTGCAATGCAGCAAGACGAGATATCTGTGTTTATGTCTGAGCCTGTTTCAACTGCGCTGTCTCGCACCATGTGCCGTATTAGCAATAAAAAGATGGCGGGAATGGCAGATCCCACCCATACATCAATAATAGTACATAAAACCTCGCAGCTAAATGCTTTGATAGAACTAAATGCATCTAAAGATTTAGATCTGGACATGGAAATTTCAGAAATAGAATATTTGGGAGATGAAAGAGAAATTACATCAACCCCCTGTTTGTTGAATGTCGAGCCTGAAGTATTCTTTGATGAAAGTAAAATGAATGAAGCTAATTCCCCTGCTATTATGAATGTAGCACAAGCCAAAGAAAAGAAGCCTTACGACACCTTAAATTCGCATGTGTTCAGTGGACAAGACTTATTTCTGCCTAAATCCTCTGTTACTAAGTCGGAGAATAGCGAGTGTGGCATGACACCAAATGATATGTTTTGGGCCCTGGAAAGTCTCCTCACAATGTTGGTAGCGAAGTGCGAAAGTCTTAAAAAGAAGATAGATGTACAGTCTGTACTTTTAATGAAGAGTATAAATCGGGTACATAAAATAGTTAAAGAAGTAAGCACAACAACTGAGACTAGCCTCTCAAACGAATTTGTGTCTGATGTGTCTAATCCATTGAAGAACACTAAAGTGTCCCCACTAAAGTCTTGCAAGTAAATGGGGAAAAAAGCAAAATCTAGAGTGTTATCTCAAGCATTCATGTACCCTAAGAAACAGTATAATCGTAATCTGACGAGTGTCGTAGATAAAAAGAATCGCTGCTACCTTGAAGTGAAGTTAGCACCAAATCTTGAAACAGACATTGTTCACGCCCTCAGTAACTCTAATATCACATCAGAAAAATGTAGTTGTACTGATGAGTGAGTGCTAGTTCTACACCCACTCTAAGCGTTTTGCATATTGATGTTCCGCCATAAACAACCTGTCTGTGAATTTGCAATACTAATTCTATAATAGTAGAGACAGGTAATGCATCCAATATAGCTAAAAATATAATGTATCCCCCGACGCTTGAGACATGAGCAGGTGAATTTTGTAGGTGGGATTTAACCCTGGAACTACCGTGATATACTTCAACTAAAAACTAATTCCCGGAAATAAAGAAAGGGAGATTCATATTACATTCAATAAGGCCCGGATTTGAAAAAGGCGTCAAAGAAACGCCGAAACACGTGTCATCCATATGGGCAGAATATATATCAAATAAATTAAGAAAATATGCTTGAAGAAACTTGACTACGTACTTTGATTCATTCAGATCAGAAATTTGGCGCAAAGAAGTGTAGGCACAAACAAACTACTGCTAAAAATATAATGTTACCACGTTTGAACATTCAGACTAATTTAGATGATATGTGGGCCCCGAAAATAGTGAAAGTGAACGGCCCTATCCTAAATCAATCTGACCCTGTGGTGAATCCCCTTGAGCTGCATAAAGCACTGCATTCAGTATCTAATAATTATAACACACACCGCCTTTGAATCGTGAAGCCATCCTGCGAGATTTCCACATGATTGTTCCCTTACAAGGAATATCCTAAGATGACATCCGGATTGTTGATCAGGTAGAAAATACTAAAGAATACATCACCAACATCTGGTTTAATCTTTCTTCCAACTTAGACTTTGTACTAAGCTATGAAGATGAGCTATTCCGATTTGGACATACATCTAAAGTTGTAATGTTGCTGTATATTAAACCTCGGTCATTATTACCTACGTCAAAAAATGTACTAATTGTTGCTGAAAAGGGAAACTCAAAAAATAGGCAAGCTTTACAGGGTGAAAATGGTGTACGTATTCAGACAGAGTGTTCCTCTATTGCTCCTGTAATACTTCCGGATGCCATTAATACGCAAGTACCTGGGGTTGCAAATGGAGATGTAGTGGATGGTTACTGGGAGTGGCTACCCTCTGCCTTTAAAAGCCACTTTTCCTCTCAGCCTCGATGATGAAAATGTGCTGCTCTCATCGAACACAAGAGGGTATGGTCATATATTTGGTGAGGATGGATTAGTTGCCAACATGGATCTATTCATGTTGGTAGCACTACAAGAGACATGGCTGTTGAAGAAAATCAATGTTGATGGTCGCTCGACTATATATCAGACAGCTACTAAGGGTGGGCGAGGGCGCCCAAAGGGTGGGTTTCTTATAACAGAAAAAGCGCCATGGAAAATAGCAGCTCGAAAATAATGCACTTCAACTGTACAGGCAGCATTACTTACCCATGGTAAATGACAGATTTTATGACCCACCGAACTGCATAGAAACCAAAAGAAATATTAAAGTGGTAAGAAATCGGATTAAAAAATTACTCTGATTCATACCGCATATAGATGATGGGTGATTTTAATGCAAAAATCAAATTTAGTGAGCTTGCTGTGTTAATAGCTAACTCCTCATCCCCGGTAGATAAAAAGAAAATAACCTGACAGGGTAAACTCTGGGCGAACCTATTAGAAGAGCATGGATTCACCATGCTAAATGGGTAATGTCAGGGAGATCCCAACATGGAATTTACCCGAGCCGTGGATAGAAGTGAGACGATTGATTATATTTTTGCTAATATAGCCGGTTTATTCTTAATCGTTGATATGGGGATGGTCTCCCTGGACAAAAGTGCCCACTTTCCTCCGTGTGCCTTTGCTAAATTTCTGGCAAACGTAAACCTCATGTCAGATTATCAATTGAATGGTAATATCTATCTGAATGAAAATACCAACCGCATACAGTGGAATGTGGAAAATGTGGTTAAGGGCGATCCAATAGCACAACGTCTTCTATACAAGTACACTAATAAGTACCAAGATTCTGGGTGTTCAACTAAGGAGATTATTTGGGATTTTTCTAGTATGATAAGAATTAGTGAGAGCTGCAATAGTATGCGAAAGTACAAAACACCATATGAACGGTCCAATATTTCACTTAAAAAAAGGGTATTTCATTATAATAAAATTGCAGAAGTGAAAAGAAAATTGCAAACCGAGACTGGGGCAAAATTGTATCCAATATTAGGCATCTATGAGAACAGCCAAGTGGCCTTGCATATTAAATTAGTTAAGCGAGCGTATCGCACCTGGCTCCAAGGATATAAAAAATCCCTTGAGATAGAGCATTGGAAAAAACAATTGCAATGTTGGCTATTCAAAGAAACTAGACGGAAATTTGGCGTGTTATTTGGGGCACAGAAAAAAGTGATCTGCCAATGAACTCTGTAGCTGAAGCCGAGTGGGAAATGCAAATAATATCTACCCTTGGAACTATAGACACACCTACAGATGCGTCAAAGATTCCTGTAAGTGCATGGGTTTGTAAAGCAACAATTAATGACATCTTAAAAAATTATTGTTGGACTGAATCGCTCTCGAGCAGTGGGCCCTATGGGGTATGTAATAATCAGTTAAAATCAATTGGGCTAAAGCCTTATTTATTCTGTTTTAGACTGTGTATTGTTCCATTTTGATATGTATTCAGAGATATTGGATATACCAAGTGAGGAGTATTGGGAGATTCGCATTACCGTACATTTGATCTATATGTGCACCTTAGTACGGACAGGGGTGCTCTTTGGGCAGTTTGGAGGGAGCCTGTGAGTGTGCCATCACTTCGCCATAGTTGCTTTACTCTGAATACATATAAATATGGAACAATACACAGTCTGAGTGTTAGACACGAGTAGGAGAACAGTCTGGACAGCATGTACACAGTGTTACCGGGGCAACGGATCGTATGCCCACACCAACATGGCGCGCATGCGATCTTGGACGCATACGCATCTGTTACCTAGTCAACCATATCAACACTTGCTGCATTCCGACTCGGCTTGGCGAGGAGAAGAACGCGCAGAGCTGCAACCCCCGTACTTGTAAGTTCCCTCTGTATTTCCTTATCCTTGGCATAGGCGGGTCTCTATGAAGAGTATTACATAGCTGGGCACTCCAGGGTGTATCGTGAAAATACAAACAGTGATTTTGTACACGCAGCGAGTTTACATTGACAGACCACACATTTGTTTTCATACCAAATAAAGAATTGCCGTGGGGCGATTTTACATAGAACATAGTAGGCACATTGGGAAGGACGTTTAGAGATACGATGTGCATAGAGTATGTCTATCACTTAGTTTTGCGTTTAACTATACAAATCAGTAGCGTTGAAGCAATATATACGCTACTTGAGACTTCAGGTGTGGTGACACCCTCCCTTTATTTTCGCTGCAGCTCGCCTCTCATTGAACGGATGATAAATGCTAATCAGAGGTTGCTGTGATCTACACTACTCACAGCGATACCACTTTCTTGCCGCTTTCTTACTGAATCATCCACTATCCTTCTAACTAGCGCCCTGAGCGGCTCAAGTGGATCCACACTCTGTTAAGGAAATAGAAGGTTTGTGAATTTGGTCATTCCTGGCTACACTGATTTTATGAGTTTTTTTAATCAGTTAAATGATACACTTCTGAACACCATATCTATGTGTTATCAACAGATACATATCAGAAGTTTGAATTATGAACATAGCAGGGCAGTATCAGCCCTGAAGAAGGATTAATTCCGAAACGCTTCAGCATCTTTATATAACACTGTGGATACTGACCACATTCTTGGATTCTGTGGAGACTTCAATACAGGACACATAAAAGTGGGAAAGAAATCACAATACTCTTTCATAACAGACTGAGAATTGCTACGCTGATTTGACTGGGGAGTGGTTTGGAAACAATACTGTATGAATTACCTGTCTCGATGGGATCTAATCTTAAATTGTACTATTGAGTGCTTCTTTGTTACTTTTAGGAATGGGTCATAAGAGTTGTACTACGATATTCCATTCTTGCATTTGAAAAACTTGACATTTTTGCTCTATGATTATCCTTATTTGTGAATTTATAGAATTGTTTGTTTTGAAATTCTTCATTAAAAATATGTTTGATGATAATGACAATCTGACTTTGTGATTGCCCTTTAACTCTTTATATTGAAAGTCCAAGCACTTTTGGAGATTTTATTTGAATTGTATTAAACGTTTGAATTTGAAAGTTTGAATTTATGGGATATATATCCCATAGGAGTGCACATAGGGACCACCCGTCAGCATACGACAGGTTCTGTTATTTGGTTTCCCTTTTTTTGTCTCCAGTGGTCTTGAGACATTCATTTGTCCCTGTGTACCTGAAACAGTTGTAAACTACATTACTTGAAAACTGGAGATTCTGAATACACTCATAACATTACATAGTTACATAGACTTACCTGGTTGTGCCCCTCTACTCCCCTTGTGTATTCTGATCACATTACCCGTACTCAGACCAAAACTTGTTCTGGCAAACCCTAGACATCAGGAATGGTTCACACCTGAACTAGCTGCCCTGAAAAGGTCAAAACGATCACTCGAAGCTAAATGGCTGAAATTATTGTCCAAAACAAAATAAAGAATCATGGAAAGCCCTAGACACCATCTATAGAGCTAAAATAGTAGATGCAAAAAGAATTATTTCAACAGCCAAATAGAAGAAGCCCCAAACAAAACGGGGAAACTCTTCCAAATTCTAAAGTCATTAGAAAAACCTGCGGCCCCAGCCACTTCCTATGTCCTCTCGGTGGATGACTGTAAGATGGTCTAGGCAGCCTTTGAAGCCAAAATCACTAAAGCAAGGAACCAAGTTCTGATGGCACAAAACATCCCAAATTCTCACAGGAACCTCAGGACGTCTCCCAGGGATTTCACAGGCACCCTGGAATTTGGCCTAAATCCAATCCAGGTACCGGAGATGGAGTGAATAGTCTCCAGCATGAAACCCACTTCCTGTGTTGAAAATCTTCTGCTACCTAAAATCATCTTAGAGCACAGCACGCTCTTTGCCCCTTTCCTGACACGGTTTGTTAATTCATCTTTTCGGGATAAGTGCATCCCTACTGCCATCAAGGTAAGGTAATCATAGTTAACCCCCTAGGAATTGCAACAACTACCATCTTCGTCTTCTTAGGAATATTGAACCTCTCCCCACAGAACAAAATGCGGCCACAATATGCACCATTATCCTACCACGGCTGGATTACTGCAATGCACTGCTACTTGTGGCTAGTAGTCCCAGCCAAAAAAAGATGCCAGCGGATCCAAAATGATGCGGTAAGCATCATTAAAATGGTCCCTTGGAATGAGCATATATCTAAACACCAGAAAGAACTGCATTGGTTGTCCATAGCGGACCGCATCAGGTTCACAACTTGCACCATTGTCCACAGCTGCCTCTATGGCAAGGCCCCCACCTACCTGAAAACAGCGATTACTCTCTACGCCCCAGGCAGATGTTTATGTTCAATGGACAAGGCCCTGACCTCCTGTTCCATTTTTAAACGGACAAGAGGCATGGGTAGATCATTACCAGTCTGCAGCTCAGCTGTGGAAATCCCTCCCGGGGAAGCTGAGACAGGAAAATAATCTCGTAAATTTCAGGAAAAACGTAAAGACTGCACTATTTAGATAATTGCCTCACGCACCCATTACTTACCCTCTCCTGTCCTGTCCTCTTTGGTGTCATTTGAGCCAAGTCACTCATTCCAAAACACCACCTAGTAGCCATCGCTGGAAGGTCACCTCCAGTTCTGAGCCACAACAGCAAGGCATTGTGGGGATGCAACTTAAATGGAAACCTTTTTCTCTAGGAAAAATCGCCTTTGTCTATGAGGGCAGTGCTATTTTATACATAGCTTTATCAACCCAAGACAGACATTTTGCAAGGCCATCAGGACAACTACATACCTGGTTTCACCCTTATTAGGGATCATCAGTGCAGTATAGCACAGCCTTGTGGTTGGAGCATTTGGCCATGCACATCTTTGCAGGATCTCTTGATGGACAGGTGGGTTCATTTTTAGAACTACGCCGATAACACCCAGATAGTTTAGGCTAACCAGTTCATTCGGCGATAGCAATGGCTTTTATTCAGAAGACATTTCAGGACATTGCAGGGTGAATGTCAGCTAATTGGCTGGGTCTCAACCAATAAAGAAACACAAATATTGTTCATTCCATCTTCTCAGTTTTATAGCCCTAGAAGAAACTGAATGCACAATTCAGGTTCTTTATCAAACAAAGTTGCTAGGCATAATCTTTGACTGCTCACTTTATTTAGCCTCTCATATAAGGAGCTAATCAAGCTCCACACAACTATTATTTATTTTTCCTGAGATAGATAAGACCTCGGATTTCTGAATTGTTCCATTTTAATGCGATAGCCATAGTGGGGTCAAAATTGGACAATTAAAATAGCCTATACGATGGTTTGACGAAGCAGTAGATTAGTCAACTACAAATTCTTCAAAATGCTGTTGCCCAGCGCATCACGAACACCGCCAAATGGGCACCCATGTCCACCATTTTGAGAAACCTGCACTGGCTCCTGACCCAAGCCAGAATCAAGTTTAAATTTGTGAGCCTCATGCACGAAGGCCTTTTACAGGAATTCACCCTTACTACTTGAAAACAGATATTCAAGTGGTGCCAATCTTTGCTGGCTTTAAGATAGCCACTGCAATGTTCTATTGAGGTTCTCCTAGATATATTTAACCTAGGGCGTATGGACGATCTAGTATTATTAGTGGTATTAAATGATGGTATGGCTTTCCTTTGAATATGAAGGAAATACTGGCTTTATATGTGTTTAGAAAAAATATTAAAACCCCTACTGTTCCGTTTTAACCCCCGCTCCCTCCTTTGCCATCCAAAGTCTTTAAATCATGTTGGTAGAATGCTGAGAAACCCTACGGTAATAGCGCATGATTCCGCTGTGGCAAATCAAATCAGAGAACATATTAGTTGGGGGACGGGGGGCGCCAACCTTCCCGAGCCCCCAGATTACTGCATGGTTATGGGTAATTAACAGTACAAGAACAGACCAATACACTCTTACCTAGCACTGATGTTCCTTTTGAACAGTTTCCCACACTTTCGGTAGCGCTGTGGTTGCCAGGCAATCACGCACTATTACACGTGGAGTCTGCACTACAGAGCAAACATTCAGCAACTCTCTGTAGAGGCAGTTCAACCCATCCCTCTGTAAGGCCTCTCTTGTAAACTGGGCCCTGCCGGGGTCACAAAAAGGAGCATTGGCATAGAGTCTTATGCTGTCATTATTGCCCAAAATTATTATTGCTTGTATATATGAAACTTGCTGCCATCTTCGGAGGATCTGCACACCACACCACGGGCCAACCTTTTGGGAATTTCGTAGAATGAAAAAGCAGAGTGCATCATCATGGTGCCCCAACCCTTATAAGGCTGGGAAAGAAGAGAGCACGGGCTAGTGACGCCATGAAAAGAAGATTGGGTAGGGGTTTCTGTGGAATGGCAAACCCCCATACAGTAAGGGATGTGACGAGGACCTGAGTTAATATACATTTCCCTGCTGCCAGATTTATGGTTTTCCATGCTCACACATTGATGGTCCTTTGAATAAGGTGGCCAGGTCATGCCTGTATGGCATGCATATTATTTATTCACCCAATGAAGTGCACATCGGAACTTCTCCCTTTTTGTTTTTGACGCATATGGGGGCACTAGCGCCACCTAAGTGGCAAAGGATTGCTAACATGAGAAAGATGTAATTGGAAATGCCAAGGCATTAATTTTCCTGATCAGAAAATGTTATTCTGTGTAGCCATTTAAAACAATGCATGGGGGGGGTTTTACAATGATTCTTCCAATCAGGAGTCTTGTTTGAAAGCACATGCTTCCATCCTGTACCAGTGTGGCGACCCTTCCTTTGCCTGCTCACCGATTTGTGTTACAGGGGCCCCCGAAGACCTCACATTGCGGGGGAGTCCCAGGGCAAGTGGTGACCCATGATTCTGGCTAGTCACACAGCAGAGACTGGAGGGGCCCCTGCTTCTGCAACCACAATTTCTACAGTCTGGGCATCAACATTGTTTTTAACATGTACTTTTGGGACTTTTTCCTACGGCAATCCTGACTTGTGTTGTAGTTGGGAATTAATACAATTGAATTAAGTTCCAATCAGTTTGCTCTAGTCGTCATAATCTGTCTATTCCAGGCTCCTCTCAACTGCCTCCACCTTTGCACCTCATGTTCCATGTTCAATTCCTAGAACATGGAATTTCACCTCACAACTCTACATACAACAGCTGGCTTCTACAAAAATGGAAGCATGAAATACCTTAGAAAGAGGCTTAAAAACATGTGCAAACCCACAACAACGATGAGAGGGAGCAGTCCGGGCATAACATAATTTTTAACATGTGCATTTGGGCCTTTTTCCTACAGGAATTCGGGCAAAATGGAAGTAAGCCCAATTCCCCTTTAAAGAGACCCAAATAATGGTGAGAGGGGATTACTATTTGACACCAGGACTGTGAGAAGACCCTGAAGCAGCAGCATGTGAAGTTAAGTAAAGGAAGTATGTATGCATGTTGTAAGTAAAATTAAAAAGTGAACATGGGTGTGGGAGCTTCTCTAGTGAGAGCGAGCATGGGTCAAACATCCTTTTCTGGGGAACTTCTCTCACTCAGGAGGGTCAACAACCAGGTTTTAGCTCACTGCACACTTCACAGAGGGTAAATAACAATTTGCATATCAGTCTGGTCCCACCCACAAGGGCAGTCCAGCACCGAAATGCTAGGCAATTCTCCTATGAACGCAGTACCATCAACAACCACAGACACTTGTTTCGGCCTTGTTGGGCCTCCTCAGTGAGGTGAAGCTGAGCCTCTCTAAGGCACAGTACACTAGCGGTCCATGTCTGGATTACCCTTGGTTAATTGGGTGAAACCAGTAGTTTTACAAATTAAACAGGGGTGTGGGAGCCCCTCTACTGAGAACGAACATGGGTCAGATACCCTGTTCTACAGAATTTCTCTCACTCAGGAGGGTCTACAGCCAAGTTTTAGCTCATCGCACCCTTTACATAGAAGAAATAACCATTTGCATATCAGTCTGGTCCCACCCACAAGAGAAGTCCAAATCCGAAATGATAGGCAATGTGAGCAAGCGGTCCATGTCTGAATTACCTCAGGAGAGGGACTCCCACACTCTTGATTAAAAATAAAACGCGTATGTGTATGCATGCATGTTAGAATGTATTTCAAGCTGTGTTTGCATGTGTGAGTCTATGTGTGTGAGACTGAATGGCTGTGTGTGTGTGTGTATGGGTCTATATGTTTAGGTGTGAGTTTCTAATTGTGTGTGCAGCATCAACATGTGAAGGTAAGTAAAATAAAAAAGTGTTTGTATGTATGCATGTTCTAAGTAACCTTTTTTAAAGTGTGTGTATGTGTATGCATGCATGTTAGAATGTATTTCAAAATGTGTATGTGTTAGTGAGTCTCTGTATGTGAGACTGGATGTGTGTGTGCGCCTTGTCTCTCACTCTCCCTTCTTGCGCAGTCACTCAGCCACTCTTCTTGCGCTGTCCCTCTCTCTCCTTGCACTGTCTCTCACGCTCTCCTTTCACTGTCCATCTCTGTGCGCTGTCAAATTATCTGCGCTGTCACTCTGTCTGCGCAGTCACTCTCTCTCCATGCAATGTCTCTCTCACTCCCATCTTATGCTGTCACTCTTTCCTCCCACCCTTACTCTCCCTCTCACCCCCAGGCCCCCTTGAAGATATCCTCTCTTGCACCCTCATTCCACCTTCTCCAACTCTCTCTAGTCATTGTAACCGTTACTTTTTCTCTCATCCTTCCTCTCACAGATTTGCTTTTTTTACCCTCCCACTCCCCCTTTCTTGCTCATATCACCTGTTGCTTGCCATTGATGGCACTCTCCCTCAAAGGCGTCCTACCTTGCTCCATTTGTCTTCTCATTCTCTTCCATACCTGCATCTCTTCTTGCATCCTCCTTTGGAAATTTGATCTCTACTCCTTGCACACTAGTCCTTTTCTTTTAAATGCAAAATGCAAACAACATCAGTAAAGGCCAAAACAGCTGGCTTTGCCAATGCTGTTTTCTTTATGGGAAAGAGCGCTCAAATTTCCTGCCTGTGGCCTTCTATTCGAAGGTCATCAAGCCCTGCTTTTCCCCTTTGACTAATGTGAATTGTCTTTTTTTTTTCTTTCGCATTTCGAATTTAAGAAAACTGCAACTCCCATAATTCCAAGCAAATTGGCGCGCACCGAGGAAGCACCGCTTTGCCCGCTCCCCCTGGACCTCTGTGAAGATTTTGCCTCATATTACTCTTCAAGGGACCAACTCACAGTATATCAGACATCTAAACTGCCAACAGTATATACTTTACTCATATTCCATTAATTTAGAGTCTAAATACCTCTATTTTCTTTATATTCAGCTGTTTTAGCGTTAAACCACGCCCACATACATGATACGCATAAAATTGGGCACCCGCGCGCACCAGCGGGCGCGCAATGAGGAAGAACCTGTGAAGCACTGCATTGCCGCTTCACCGCAGCGATCGGGGCTTCGGGTGCGGTGCTTCCCCGACGCGATTCATATTCATTTGTTCTTTCCTTCCGGATTGTTGTGCATTTACACAGGTGCTGGGATAACAAATGGCACTCAGGGAAAGAGGCATATATCTACTCACTACGGACATGCCGCCTCTTATATGACAACGAATTATGTCAGAATCCCAATCACTCCATGATGAACTACCTGTAATCATCAAGCCTGTGAATACTTGCTCGACGCCAATTGCGCATGCACCTCGTTCTAGAACAAGATCTATTAAAAAGAAGGTGGTTCCAACTTCCAACGTTGACATGCATAAGTATGGCTTTCGAAACTCTGTGGCAAACCCATTGCCTCCTGCAAAGGCACTTTTACCTTCCCTTGTTGGTGCAGCGCCTCAAGTGCCTTCAATTACACATGTGGCAGCACAGGCGATGATTGCTTCTGATCGGCAAAAAGCGACTGCATCAAGTCCTAATAATGCTAATTTTGTGAACTCAATTACAGATAGTATGGTATTACGTAATGCGCAATCTGGTATGCCAATGACTTCAAATCCTGATTTGTCAAAACATGCTGAAGATGATGTAATAGATCTTAACTGAACTAACTCTGGTTTTCCGGCCAGGCAGGAAAGCTATAATCTTTCAAACTCACAGGATATGTATCAGCTCTAGTTCAGTCATATATTCCTCCAACCCCTCGTAAGCTAGTTTCGACATCAGTCACCCCATTAAGAACATCACAATTACCCAAAACTACACAAGTTACTTTGGATGTCATGAATGTCGAATTAATGGCTTTAGCTAAGCTATTCGAAACCATTGATAGCAGATTAAATGGCTATATGACTAAATTTGAAAACATAATAAATGAACAAAAAACTATGGCCGCATCCATGGACCACAATCAGGCAAAAATCAATGAACAACTTAATAGTCTTTTCATATCACAGAAAGAAATAGCTTCCACTCTTGCCAAAAATCAGACTCTAAATGTTAAAAAAACAGTGGGCCTCATTACGGGTCGGGCGGTCCAGAAATTAACAGTGGCGGTAAACCCGCCACCACTGTTAATTCCGGACCGCCTGATCCCGAGTCCTGCAAGCGGGAGGTGATCTTCCCGCCAGGTCTGACCTGGCGGGTTGAACACCTCCCGCCTACAGGCGGACGTGGAAACACCGGCACCATCACAAGATGGTGCCGGTGTTTCCACTTCCCCATTCCCATTGAGTCCTATGGGACTCAATGGGAATGGGGATTAACACCATTCCGTCTCCGTGACTCCTGGGACACCGGGGCTGTAACGCCCTGGTAATTCCGGGAGTCACGGAGGCGGAATGGTAATACGAGTCCGGCGGTAACCAGACGTATTTACCGCCGGGGTTACCGCCGGACTCATAATGAGGCACAGTGTCTTGTGATTGTGAACTAAAAAAAAAAGAAAAAATTCAATTGAATCAGACAAAAATGCATCAGAAACAACTGTTACATTGATTACTCCACTGCACAACCAAAAAGTGAAGTTAACCTTTGCACTCCCTTATGTCAGTGGCATAATAACTGATAAATACATCGTGGTTGATGCTTGCTCTACTACCAAAGATGCACAACAGATTGACCAGATTGCTAAAACTAAGGACAATATTCTCAAGATCTCATATCCTGTATTTAAAAAAATTCAGATAAGTCATTTGTCCCGAACGTAAAGAAAAAACACAGGAAAAAACATATCAAAAAATGTTAAGACCTCGAAACCTCATGATAATTCCACAACCAAACAATTTATTAACAACTTAGTCCGTGCTAATAGCAGTTCACTTTCTGCATCTAGCACTATCACGAAAAAATACATGACTCTAGCTAAAATGAAGAAAAATAAACAACTTGAAATCTTGCCTTACCTAAAATCATTCCGATTCATCCTCCACTTGATGAATTGGTCAAAATTGTGGAGGAGAATCAAACTCCAGCAATAATTCAAACTAAGAATGTGTCTTTGACACCTCAGAAGTGCTTGCAAAACGCTGATCGAAAAGAAAATGATTTGGTTCTAAGTGAGGCGACTGCCTCTAGAACAGCTTTGAGGGGAGAAATTGACTCATACATGCAACAATGTAAATTTGAACCACCGCGCCTGCCCATCATGATTAATGGACTAGCTAAATGTACAATGGTAACAACTACATCTCTCATATCATCGACCGCTTCTACCGATATCACTGATCTCACTCACAAATGAGTATCCTTTACTGACTCAGAAATCCACTCATCTGAGCACTTAATTAACCCCAATCCTCTCCACAATTTTTGCACAGAGGATTTGAAGGAAATTAAGGATTCGATTGCACGCTTGTGGGAAACAAATTCGAAAAGAGACTCCTCAATTCTTTCAACTAGTCACTCTGTTAATAATCGAAAAATCTTGCAACCTATAGATTCACATAAACCCCTGCAATCCCATGCACTGAATACAAGGCGCCTTCCTACGCTGTCACAAAAAACTAATCCAATAATGGAAACTAGACATTCCATGCTACTCACATGTCAAATTGGTAGTTTAATAGCGTACATCACAAATAGACAAAGTATTCTCAAGCTTTTTTCTGATACTACTACCCTGAGCGAAATCGTGTCAGACGATTTGGATCAAATTGAATTTCCTAATCTGAACAATCTTGGCGTAGGCCTAATATGGACTAACTCTCTTATCATACGAAACATCATTTGGGCGGCCAAGGCGGAGCTATATGATTTAGGCTTTTTGATCTCAAGTAATGATGACACTAAAATTCCTCTGAAATCCTGCCTTAAAACATCACAAAGTCATCTGTCCACAATGTCAAAACATCAATTCTCAGAACAGGAAAATAGCCCTAAAGAGTACAGCCATATAACAAGAGTGTAGCTAGATCCCGTAATACCCCAACTGAGTATCTCAGTAATTTGCTTGAACACCAGAGGATTCAGTCATATAATCAATAACTCTCAAAGTATATTAGGAAATTATGATCTTATATTGCTGCAAGAAACTTGGCTGACCACCTCTCCTACATGGAATAATTATGATATTCACCTGGAATCAGCCATACGTGCTGCAAGAGGGAGACCTATGTCGGGATTGCTAATGGCTACAAACACATTAGCAAACATTCAATCGAGCACACTAACCGTTTCCAATCCCTTCATGCAATTCACTTGTTTAACCATTTGTTCAACGAGAATTGCTTGTGTCAATTTCAGGGATGTCATTTGGGGGTCGCCAAAGGTCGCAAGTGCAACCTCTGAGGGCTCCCTTTTTTTTGCAATGCAAGCTCCTGGGCTGTGGCCAGCACCAGGTAGCTATTTACTTCTGGAGTGGCTGGCTTTCTTGTTCAGGACCCTTAAAAAAGAACAAAAATAAGAACATGAGGGCCACAAGTCTAACACTTTCAGCACTGAACCTAAATAAGAAAGAATAGGAATGCCAAAAAATGTGTCTTTCTGGAATTCTATACAATAATTGCTAGACTCATTAAAGGTTTATTTCAGGCACACTTCAGGGGGTGAGTGACTGATGTAGTCTGTTCTCAAACGCCTCAACTTAGCCTTTCATCCTTCTGAGGTCGATAAATGGGTACCAACACAGGTTAGGTGATATTGGTGTATAACACATCAGTATCATTTGGTCATGGAAGTCTGCTTGCAATCACAGTCATTTGGTAACATGGGCCTATACACACTGACGATACGTATAGCGATCCATTCAGGTATGAAATGTACATCACATTATAGTGATATCGTAACCATATGTTTTGTAGCATACAATGCTATCTGATGCCACTTCCTGTTTTGTCAACGGGTGAAAGGTCGTGTTCCATCGCTTCAAGCGATATCACTTTGGGGTGTGGTCAAATGACATAACTTCCTGTGATGTCATCAGGGGGTAAATGGTTGTGTGATGTCACTTCCGCTACCCCTGGCATTTTGGTGAAATGACATCCCTGGTCAATTTGTACTGGAACCCTCAGGGTATTTCATCGCTGAAGTTTCTCAAAAAATTAGCTTGTGTACTGGAATACATTATAATATCTTGTAGCATTGTTTATATTATTGTTGCAGGTGATCTGAATTTACACTTATTTGCGAAAAAATATCAAAAAAAGATGTAAGAGTGAAAATGTGGAATAATTTTGTAAAATCATGGAACCTAATATTGTTGAATGGCACTAGTACCACTGATTTTCCCCCTCATCCGACTTGGTTTCGAGGATCTCAGAGTGCTGCTCTTAATTATGTCTATGTAACGCAAAATCTGTTTAATCATGTATCTGAATTCACAATAACATCAACCGACGTGAGTGATCATTGTCCTCTTACATTCAAATTGAATATAGACATGGTCTCCTGTCCTCAAAGAAAAGGGTTCTCAGGCTTGATTGAAACAAATAACTCTCTAAACAGATTGACATGGTTGATAAGTCACTTCTGCAATATCAGGATTACTTAAAACTCTATAGTGAGTCAGCTACTGAAAGTTGTCAACTAAATATTACGGCACATTATGATCAAATGCAACTCTTTGCTAGTACTCACAAACCTAGGTTGCACATAACAGCTGAATTCGACCGTGTCATTCAAAACAGAAAATCCTTGTTTATAAAAGAAAAAAGACAAGCCTCACTAATTCCCGTGGCACAAAGACCAACAGCCCTTCGTGCTGTTAAAACGTCTTATAAGAATTGGATGCCCGACACAAAATGTTAAGGCAGCAGAAAGCTGGTGAACTTACGTTAAAAGAAATTCAAAATAAAAACACAGGCCAAATCTGGAATCTTTTAAATCTCTCCACCACCCCCATGCAATTAGCTTCACAAATCAATGGACTAAGGGAACGTTGGATCGCCCACTTCTCTGCGCTTTATGCAGCTCCTATGACTTGCGTTTCCATAAATCCATGTGATTCAGCCTCTAGATTTCATCTGGACTTTGATGAAGACGACATTTGTCATTACATTGATAGGGCTAGTATGTCGCGCGCCCCTGGCCCGGATGGGTTATCTAATTCTACTCTGAAAAAGAATCCAGATCTTTGGGCCTCTATTCTCTATATCTTGTTCCAGCTTATACAATACAGTTAGGAATTACCGAAATCTTGGTGTCATTCAATCATAGTACCTATCCATAAGAAAGGCGACCGGCACAATCCCACCAGTTACCGGCCCATCACTTTGCTAGATACGCCTGGGAAAATATATTGTACATTAGTTCTCCATGATCTTAGTGCCTGGTCATTGGCAACCAACAGAAGAGACCCTTTCCAAACTGGCTTTGTGGCAGGATTGGGCACTTCTATTAATATAATATTATTGAATGCCTTGAAGTCGTTTTACACCACGTGGAAGCAGCCTTTATACATAGCCTTTGTTGACTTCCGCGTGGCATTTGACTCGATCGATAGAAAGCTACTTCTAGCTAAGCTGCTCAAATATGGTTTCCCTCAGTCACTAGTGAAAATTGTGACCCTACTACACACAAACACCACAGTCCAAATTAAAATCAATATGGAAGGCCTCCTATCCAACAGCATTAAGACCGAAAGGGGGCTCAAGCAGGGATGCATTCTTGCATCTACTCTCTTTAATCTTTTTATTTTGGATTTAGGAGAAACCTTTGCGGTACCAACTGATGCCCCAAAACTAGATAACCAACTAATAACTTGGCTACTCTATGCGGATGATTTAGTGTTGTTATCCCAGACTCCTTCGGGCTGCAAACACTATTAGATCTACTTGTTCAATATGTTTCTAATAATAATTTGACGATAAATCATGACAAAAATGCAAATTATTGAGCTTGGGAAACCAAAAACCACATTTTCAAACAAATTTCAGTGGTCTCTAGGAAACCAAAGGTTAAAAATCGTATCAGAATACAAGTACTTAGGAGTGAATTTTAAATACTCTTTTTCTGACAAAACATACAAATTAATAATAACAGGCAAACTTTTCACACTAACATCTCAAGCGAAAATACTGTTATATAAATTCGGTAAGTTCACACGCGTACCTCTCATGTCCTTCTATCAACAGAAGGTTTTACCTGTCATTACTTATGGTATGGAAGCTGCACTACGGAGAACTCGACAATTCTGGAAAAACATATTCAATCTACCAAAGAGCACTCCTACCATGTTACTTAGATTCAAACTAGGCCTTCTTTCTATACATGTACAGGTAACCTGGAAAATGTGTGCCTTATTTCGCAAATATTTGTTGGGACTGAGTAACCGAATAGTCTTGCCATTCTAGCCAATCACTTACTGACCTCTAATCAAAACTTTCCTTTAAATTGGAGAACATACATTATTGATGCTCTCGCTAATGCTAATATTTCAGTTGATCTCCTCCTTACAAATCCAAACCGAGCCAAGGTCAAACTGTACCAGGCTGATTGGCTATCAACTCAAGAAAAATGCTTATTATTGAGAGATTTTGACAGAAATGTATTTGGTCACAACGATTGCGCACAATGGCGGACTATCTCGCAAAATGTCCATCACCTCTACTGAGAATGAAGATTCTGAGATTTTGTTTACATTTATGGCCTGTCAATGAAATCCTAGCTAGAACAGGCTTAATCAAAAAAGATTTGGCCTATTGTCGGTTCTGCAAAAATGAATCCCACAAGGAAACTCTACACCATATAATCATTGAATGTAAAGTTTTCGTCTTCCATCGTTTAAAACTGATTACTTGCATGTCACCAATGTTCACTAAAAGAACTAATAATGAACTGTGGTCAGAGATATTCGCCTCTCGCAAAATTTCAGTCAGACTTGCGACTATGCGTATTTTAGACATTGCATTTCCTTCTACATCAAATTCTAATATGACAATATGAAGACAATCTGTACTTCTTTTTCTGCATTTTTTGATACAGAGATCCACATGAAAAAAACATGTATATAATTCTGTTTTAAATGAATTTAAAATAATGTAAACTTTTTATACATTTGTAAAGTTGAACTTTCAACTAATTCAAATTTAAAAAAAATGGTATTAATTCCAAGCAAAAACAGGACTGGGTGGCCTTTTAACCAATGGCCAATGGAAGCTTGGGAGCTCTGACTGTCCAGCATGCCTTTCTTTACTTTTCATTTCACTGTGCACCATCAGATCAAGTCTGTAGCACTTATGCATTGTACGAACTTTGCATATTTCCAGTTAACCCATAAAAAGTAATGTGCACTTGCATTTTGTATTATTTTAAAAATGGACTAACATGGCATCAATATGTCCTCGCACTGCCTTATTTGCATATTTGTCATTATAAGCACAGCTGTGCTAAAAAAAGGAAAACTGGGTCAATATACAACGAGCACAATATGCAACTGAAAAGTTAGCTTGCGAGAAATTACACTCTTCGGAGCATGGGGGTCCGACCGTCCCATAGAAATGATAAGCAATCTGTAAACCATATCGTTGCCTGTTGCAATACCAACTCCTCTGCTTGCTATAGCTAAAAGCAGGATGCGCCGCCAGAGGGCGGGGCTAAGTCCTGTTGCAGCGCCATATTAAGGTCAGGCAAAGTGTCAATGCTAGGTCAGTGTTTCGTACAATAGGTGGAGGCACTGATAGGCGGTGTAGTTCAGCTATGAGCGAGAGGCCCCGCTACAGCATCTGCTTTACCTGTGGTTGTGCTCAGCACCTTGACCTCATGCCGTTGGGGATTCCAGGTGGCAGAGGGCAGCGCGCCCCGCCGTAGCAGCACTTGGTTCAAAATGACCCTGACCCTCCGCGCTGATGAGGAAGCGGCGGGGAACCGTAACAGAGACTGCATGGCTAACCTGGGGAACAGGGAAACCGGTGGTGCCGTGCCACGTGTCTCTGAGGAGTTCAGGACACAGCAGCTGCCAGGGACAGCGTGACACACCGCCGGTACATGTGCCTGTGCTGATGCTGCTCACGGGGGAGGGGGAAGTGAAGCACAAAGTCCGACCGGAAACTCTTTCCACTCAATAGCGAAGGCATTCATAGTTACATAAGCGCGGTCTAGTATTACATTACAAAACGTTTCGGCTTAGGAGGGTTGTGTCTAGCTGGCTGTTGACATGTAAGAAGTACACTAGTTTAGCCAATTCTAGTTGACAGTTGCGCACGTTTTCTTTCAGCCTGCTAACGCGTCCATCACTTAAATGCGAGTTAATCAGCAAATGTGTTAGTTGCAGGTAAACGTAAATACATATACATATCAGTAGGAGATAAGTGACATCAGAAGATAATGACCAGTACGTATGCAGGCAGCAGCGAAAACCTGGTAAAAAAATACATATATATAAATGAAGTCGTGCGAAGAATTTCCAATAACTACACTCGCATAGTATAAAAGCTGCCCACCTTTTAAACCAAACGTATAAAAGGTGCCCACCTTTAAGCCAAACAATTTATAATGAAATATTCCAAAGAAAACAAAACCCAAACATGAGACCTGCGCTTTAATAGCACTTTTTTTGTGTTCTTAGGGGTAAGCGTCTGCATTGGAAACATGACAACCTTGTGTGAAATTCGTGTAGCTGAACACTTTTTTTAAATGCTGGCCTCAGAAACACAGAACAAGGGTTACATCTACCCGTTGAAAAAAAGTGGGTGAATGCTGTCCACCCACATGTAGTATTTTATGCCCTGAAAATCAGTACAGGGCCAGAACCAGAGAACATATCCCCCCAGTCTCCAGGATGGCAACCTCTTTTGTCACATCCTTGGTAAATATTAATAGCTAACCTGCATGATTCATATGTAATGGGAAGAAAATGTTACATTCTACTTAAACGTTTTTTGGCTTGGTAAATATAAACATATGGAAATAATGTATTTGTTTATTTGCTTATGGTTAACACATCATCTTTGCAAAAGAAATACAGAAAACAATCTAAAATAAAATCATTTAATAACATTCTAATAAATACATTACAAGTTCAAGCAAATAACAATAAACATTTCAAGTTCTATAAAGCCATCATATAAAAACAATCCCATCAGTTCATCGATGAAGTATAAAATTAAAAAACTTTAAAACTTATATATTCATAGATGGTTCACAGCTATTTAAAATCCTTGACCAAAACCAGCCAGTAGTCAATAACTATTCATCCAAGACAAATTTCCCCAGTAATATGTACGTGACTCATGTAGTTTAGGGCACTCAATTAAAAGGTGACGACTTGTTTCTATTTGCAGGGAACAGTATTTACAGTGATGCAAATTGCGTTGGATTTCTTGCTGCCTCTTGACACCTCTCTACTAGGTAATAAATTCAGTTTAAACCGGAGCATTTCCGATCAATGGTTCCTAGATGGGTGTTTCATAAGATAGCAAGGTATTACGTTAAATGCTCTAACTTCATATGCTAGGTGATAGAACAAATGATACTTCATAGCTGATTCTCTGTTTCTGATCCAGTGAAGCTCAAACGGGGACCTTTTCTTATCTGTCTATGGAGTAAGCAATCTCTCAAGGTCCACATCATAGTCAGCCAGAAGTTTTAAGTTTGATTGGAACCGTTCAATCAAAACCCCAGAGGTATTAAAGAACAACACAATCTGGGGGGACAAGTTACGCTCTTAAAAGTTGCATCCGCCTCCAGTCCACGTGTGCCTGTAATGAGACCAAACCCATTTCAAGTCTGATCACAGGCAATGGTGTCCCCCTGGGAATAGGGAGGAGCCTTTTCCACATTAGAGACTCCACTCTCCCTCAAATGGTCAGTAGTTGGCCAGTTTCAGCTCCACATAGTAAGTGAGGGACCACTTTTTGATGGTAAAATCTAATCATGGGGATTGCCAAAAACCTGCCAAACCTATCGAACGCCAATAATTCATTCTGTTTTTTTAGTAACCGATTATTTTCCATGTGTTTGTTTTTTTTTTTACTGATCTCAATTCCCAT